>NC_136152.1:5632963-6263267 GCF_965212315.1 Lampetra planeri | reverse complement strand
TTTTAAAAGCAGTTTTTTCGTGTATGGTTTGTTGTCCTTCCCTCGCACCCTCTGAATAGCATCGTTGACTATTTCCGGTGCGAAAGAAGTTCAACAAATATACATATAACGATGCGTGAACCCCGTGACCCGATTTCGATTCCCAGCCACGGCAAACATTAGTGGCGAATGATATCCGAATTGGCCCTTCACCCGAGCCACAAAAATACGATTCAATTCATCGGGCAAACAACCAACCTTCACTGATAGTGGCACCATTGCCACCAGTTCCCCAGCGCGTCCGCCACTCACCAGGTACAGGGCGACGGCTGCCCCCAGGAGGAATCCAGTGTAGATGTCGGCAGGGTGGCTCCTGTACTGCACCGTCTGCGCCAGGCCCGAGATGCTGGCGCACAGCATGAAGGCCAGCACCAGCACCGCCTTGAGCAGCTTGGTGCTGTCGGTCAGCACCGTGTTCAGGTACATCTGGCGGCGATGGTGACACAGGGGGGAGTTGCTCGATGATGGTCGTGACTTTTCAAGAGCGCCGGTCGGTTTGTTCCATCACAGTGCCATGTTCTCGCTCACCGGCTTGCTATCCGCAACAGTGGGGCAATGTCCTTGGCGCTCGTTTGCTGCCCGCATTCACAAGAACATCGTGAGTCGTACGAAATTATTTCTGGCATGAAATATGGAAGTCATCGAAATTTTTACTTTTTTTTATTATCACAAATATGCCCCCCCTCAGGTGTCAGTCTTTTCACCTGGCGCAACCAAACGGCTGTCTTCCCTGCACTCTCCCAGCTCGGTGGCATGGCGAGCGGTCGTGTGCGTGCTTTTTATTACTTAACTATACCTACTGCTTTTTGATAAAATGTTCAGTGCTTTGAGCCCGACAGCCAACCGGGGTTAATACCACGGGTGTGTTGACCATAAATATGCGCCGTCCACTTCGCAGTGGAATGCTCAAGATGCTCAAGATCCCATGGCGCAGTTTAATGAAAACGAACGCCACGTGTGCGTCATCGTCAAAGTGTTCAAAATGTGAAAAGTTACCCGCAAATTACTTGATTTGATCAAACCGTATCGCAAACATCACCCCCAACCGGCACAATACGCTTGTCTGTGTAAACGTAGTGCCTTCGTGATGGCCTTGCGATAAGAATGGGGCAAATACTAAATTTGCTAATATGTGATTAATATTATACGGCTCTTGTGCTAGACTGCCTCCGTCAGGCCTGTGGTGAGTCACAGAACTTCCTCTTGCTCAGCGCCATTCAGCGGTAAAACTAAACAATGTTTTATTTTACCAGGTAAGGCCCACTGAACTGTATAGCTCTTTTTTCAGAATCGACCTGGCAATAAATGATAGTTCAACGAAGTGGCTATTCATGGGGCCAAATACTCGAAACGCGCGTTTCTAAATGTGGAGGGAAAAACCAGAGGGACCGGAGTAAAATCCACGTGACCACGGGAAGAGAGACACGCAAACTCCAAATGAAACCAATGGAACACCAATATGGGGCTGATTGAATCAGGTCAGGTCTTTAAAATAACAAAAGTGAAAAATAAAATGGTGACTCCCAAGAATAAAAATGTGCTTATTAGTTTCCCAATCGGCTGCTTCCTTCGGTGCCATTACATTTTATAATGATGTTATCTCGCCCGGCAAGGAGATGGAGCGATGAAATCATCTCCTGCGCACGTCCTCGGTGGAACGTTACATCGCAGAACCATGAAAGGGGGCAGCATCTTGGGGAAGCCTTCAAACGACAGAATGTTTTATAACCATTCCGTAAATCCCTTTTAACTTACTGGACTTTTACATAATTAATTCTATGTTTAAATATTGTCTAAGATCACTTATTGCTGTCATGCGGATTATTAATTGGTTCTGCCGGCTGAATTCTCAATTATTTTGTCCCTGTGAAATAAGGCTAATGCATCACTGTCACTTCGTCAAGATCCCTTCTTGAAAAAAAAGTGACTCATGCATCTCGAGGGTTAAACAGAGATGACTAATAGATAACATTGAAGCTCACGTAAGTCCCGAATCGGGTTGCCGAACATCCTGGGTGTCCCCGGGATTATCTTGTTGCAAAAGTGGCCACTGTCCTGGGAACACTGTAACTCTTCTGCGGGGGCGACATTAATAGTCTCGTTTTTTGACAGTTGCGTAAGAATAATTAACCGTTCAAGACGACACATTTACGAGTAGTTATCCCCTCTCGCCGATTTGCGAGTTGTATGCATGAATTATGTATTACATATGTTGAACTTCTTTCGCGCGAAGCCAACAGTGCTAATCGGAGGTGCTTGGGGAAGGACAACAAACGAAACACAAAATGCAGTTCTAAAGAAATGAGTTTTCAATCTAGATGATTTGAAAGTGCATAGCTCCAGTGGCTTGCTAAATATCGGAAGGAAGAGCATTCCAGACGGCCGCAGAAGCGCATCCGAGAACGCGGCGATGCGGATAACGTCTTTGTTCGATGGCCAGCCAAAAGTGTAATGCATAGTGTAGTGTAGAGTAGTGTATAGTGTTGTGCATAGTGTAGTGTATAGTGTCATGTGTAATGTATGTAGCATCTGAAAGCATGTGATGCAGTGAACGTCTTTGTTCGACGGTTCGCAAAAAGCTGCCACTGCTGCGATGATGATGATGAGAGTTGTCCTCCTCCTTCTATCACGATGCGTCCCGGTTTTTTTTCTACCTCCCGCGAAGAACGTCAAAGGCGCTGCATCAACAGTTCACTCACGGAGATGTAGACGGCAGCGAAGGCGCCCACACTGGCGTGCTGGCACGGAAAGGAACGCCTGCAACGACAACGGCGACAACACATGGTGGTGGCTACTTGTCCACCGCAAAAAACCAGCCCGCCACCGGCCGATGGCTCTATGTAGCCACCAGCCGTTGGCTCTATGTAGCCACCAACCTGCAGCTTTGCCTGGGCACACCGGCCGTTGGCTCTGCGCAGACACTGGTGGCCGATTGACTGCTCGTCACATTGTAACTCGGGGCGTCACAAAAGTGCGTCTGTAACAAAAGGTGCGGCCCTGCGTTTGCTCGCTGGCTCACGACACTGCACGGCGGAAGGGCCTCCAGCTAAAGGGAGCTCTGGAGAGCCCCCTCCCCTGACAGAGGATATTTGGCCTACTTTGCCACGCTGACCAGATGTGCTAGTGGAGGAGGTGGGATAACCCACACTTTAACCCCACCACACGCGATCCACCCATGGACTGATGCTGCTGCTGCACACATTTACTGTACACCACTGGATTCAGGAATCTTGCCCAATCGTTTCAACTGCCACGCCAGGAGACTGAATTGATGGATTGAATCGGCGACCTCCAGATGACAAGTTTAGCATGCGGAACATTACAGCACGGCAGCATCCACCAAACTTTACATACAAAAAGCGAATTTAATCCGAGAGAAACGTCAAATGTCATAAAATATATTCATTAGAGGCAATTCCCATTTGTGCCTGTGTATGCCTTAACATGGCATGCATCACCGCTTCCCACTCCCACAGTTGCACTCTTGATAGAGGGCAGAGTGTTCTTAATTATGTGAGCTCGAGAAAAAAATAATGTGTTTTTCAAGCCTAAGCGTCAAGTTAAACATTAGGGCTCTCTCCAGATTGCACAGAAACTCGCAGTTAGTCCCATTGCTGCTGTGGTGGAACGGTGACCAGTGTGCTACCCAAAATGCCAGGGCAGCATCATTAAGAATCAGAATGTTTATTTATACTGGAGGAATCCGATGAGCTTTTCACATATGTCAGTAGGGGCACGGGGTTCGAATGTCCCAACAACAAACAGAAGAAGAACACAAGAACACACTGATCGATTTCAGAAGTAACCTGGCCACGAATGATATCTCAATGAGGTGGATTATCGTGTGGCAATGTATAGAGGGCAAAATTATCTAAATTATCTAAATGCATGTTTATAACTCTCCAATGGCCAGCCTATCAACTGCAGCCAATTGCCACGACACAAATGCAAGCCGTTAAGAAGAGGATTTGCGAACTCGAATTTCGAGTTCATGACCTGATGAAGCTCACAGCAGTTTGAGCGAAATGTTAAATTCACTCGTGAAAATGTCTAATTCCACCTTGTGTTAACGCTTAATTGGTCGGAATTTGATTGATGAGTTGTCACGTATAAATAATAATGATGCGTTTGTAAACGCGATAGTCTTGTTGGGTTGTGGAGGGTTAGTGAAATTAATTTCCGGGTAAAACCACTGTCACGTGGGCCACACCCGACCAAAAAATAAATACGAAAAAAAACCACTGAACACATTTGTCAAAAAGCACTGTGGCATTAATTAAAAGACCAATGATATGTGCTGTAAAGAAGGGCAACGGCCCTTCTTTACAGCACATTGTCAGCAACGTCACGAATGGACATCTAAAAAAAAAAACTTCAAAGCTCATCACATTTCTCCAGGATAAATATTCTGATTCTGATTCAGCAATAATGTACTATGACAATGTGCAACCAAGAAGCGCCATTGCCAGAAACATGAGCCGTGTCCTTCCTCAAAGACATCAGTGATCATGGCCTGCCTTCCACGTAGCCCTGTCCATGATATTTACTCAACAACTCTGCATCAGATTCTCCCAGGTGCATCCAACCGTTGCAAGTTGCTTCTGCAACTGAATTTGCTGTCTTTCCCATCTCCTCCTTTATCTCGCAACCCTCATTTTCCCGTTTTTTTTTTTTGCACCGCTGATCAGTGTGGTTGGCTACGTACGGTGCAAAAGACGTTCAACATACATACATATTCCCCCCCTCACCCCAAATCGTACGGCTGATGTAGATGCAGAGCAGCAACTACAAGTTCACGTTCAGGTGGTCAAGCCCAGATAACAAACGCGTCAGGAGTAACCCAAGCACACAAACTACAGATCGAGACGAGCGAGAGGAACGGCCGCCGCATAGCTTCGGGCGCACCTGGCGTGGGAGATAGAGCGGCGGTCGGTGCCCGTGCAGACGTCACGCGTCACAAAGTCGCCCTCCTCGCAGCCGCCGGCTGCCAGCAACGTGTAGTTGGGCCGGCACACGGTGAGGAAGTACGGCGCCTGGTAGCCTGTGGCGAGCTGCACCACGTCCGTCATGAGCGCCGTGACACATAGGCCGAACGCGTGCATGCCTGCCGGGGGTGGCCACCGCTGTTATTGCAATCGTGGTGGTGGTCGTCGCCGCGTTCGACGTCTTCATCGTCGTCGTAACATTTATGGTCGTCGTCATCATCATGATCGACATCGTCATCGCCATCATCATGATCGACATCGTCGTCCTCATCATCACAATCATCATCATCATCACGATCATCATGGTCGACATCATCGTCGTCATGATCAACATCATCGTTATTGTCATAATTATCATCATCATGATCGACATCGTCATTACAATCATTTTCATCATTGTCATAATTTTCATCATGATCATCATGATCAACGTCACCGTCGTCATGATGAACATCATCGTTATTGGCATCATGATTGACATCGTCATCATCATGATTGACATCGTCATCCTCATCATCACAATCATTATCATGATTGTCATCATTGTCATCATGATCATCATGATCGACATCATAGTCGTCATCGTCATGATCGTTGTTGTCATAATTAGCATCATTGTCATCATGATGATCGACATCGTCGTCGTCATCATCATAATTGACAATATTATCATCATGATCATTATCAATCATCGACATCATCGTCATCATTATTAACATCACTGTCATTATCATCATCGTCTTGATCATCAACGTGCATAATACTTGTAAGCATGATCATTCACACACACCACGTGCAACTTCTTTATTATTGACTTTAGTTGTTATCAACTCCGGGCAGATACTAGTGCATGCGGTCAGCCAGCTGAGTTATCAGAGTTGACTCTTGCGCACTGACTAGTCCCGGAATCACTGCTACAACAATTCACATCCGCAAGAGCGACTCTATGTTATATGTCAATCTACTACCCAACTTATGCTGACACGTGGACTCCACAGCGAACTTTTTCATTCTTCGAATAAACACGGCAGTTGCTGAAGAAGCTCGCACCATTTCTAGATTTGAAGTTTTCGTGACTGCAAGGATCCATACTCTTTGGTTCTTTCGGTAAAGTCACGTAGGTGAAAATAATAATAAAATTAAATTAAAATAAAAAAGTGAAACAACTAAATTAAATTACGACGTTTCGGGCGCAACACACGCATCCTTCATCACTTAAGCGTCCTTCATCACCACTTAAGAGCGAAGCGTCAAACATCATCATACGTATACCAGGGCAGTTCTCGTTCACCCTCAGAATGATTCGGTGCGCGAGCAAAATCACAGATGTGTGCAAAGGCCGCCATGCCGATCACCAACAGTTTCACCAGCTCTGTGATCCTTTATCTGGATGTTTGGCAAACTGCACGAAAGATGATTACATTTTAAATGGGATGCCAAACAAACGGCTGTGGGGAACCCGTGAAACGCACACATCGGTGAGCGATGCGGTTCCACCCATGGATCCCGTATGTGTTTGTATGAAGAAGCGTGTAAGTAGTGGTTCCACCGCTGCATGATAATTCATTCTTCCCCCGGCGTCATCTGCTACAGCTCAGCAGGCAGGCGGCGTCGTGCCGCTGCGTGTCCGCGGGGAGCGATTATCTGGGGGCCCTTTCTCGATTCGCCGGTGGGGGGGGGGGGAAGCGTTGGCAGGATACCGCCCTCGGAGAAAATAGAAAATCGATGTCACGGCGTCGAGGCAGATGGGCCCGATATCGAATTTTCGTTGTGCCCGAAAACTTTTTGATGCGTGTTTGTTTCCCCGCTCCGACGCCTTTACTCCGCGCGTAAAAATCTCAGCACATTTTCAGCGCGCTTCCTAGAAATGTCGATGTGCGTGTGTATTTTACTGCCGCGTAGGGATTCTCGCGGTTGCCGCACGTTGTTCGGAGCGATGTCCGACGTTTCGCCCCGCGTGCCTGGGAGCAACGCGTTTGGCATTTTGCCGAACGACATGCGCTCACAAGCCAAATGCAAACCCGGGGAGCTGTGTGCGTATTTATTTTTAATGGCGTGTGCAGAACCACATGCTGACACGTACGTTGGCATGTGAGTATCTATGTATGTATGTATCCCATATGTATTTTGTATGAAGGGCATTGCTGTATTATGTATGCATGATACATTATTAAGTGTCTCTAATTTTACAGCCATTGATTTAACTCCATGAATGTTTTAGTCTACTCCACAACATAATATAAATTACATTTACCGCATAAATGCAGAGTGGACGTTTACATTCTTGGAATAAACACGGTCGTGGTTCGCTGAATGTTAAGGGAGACCATAAAACCAGTCATGAAGTTAATTTGATTCACTTGAATTCTCATGTCAATTTGTGAGAATATATTCTTGTTCAAATGAATTATATTACGTACAAAATAAGGCAAAGGTGCAGCACTGCAATTGCTCGAAATGTCTTCCACGCGAGCAAACTCTTGCGGGTATTTTGATCTACTCTTCAACGTTGGCCAGATATGTTCCGAGTGGTAGGCATACCCACACTTTACCCCACCGCGTGCCAATTATACCGCCCTGGTGGACAAGAGGCTGGGGGGTATTCTTTGGATCTATCGGTTAAGTCACGTAGATAGGTTCAAAGAAAATAACTAAATAAACTACGACGTTTCGATCGCAACACAAACGACCGCTTGTGTTGCTATCGAAGCGTCGTAGTTTTTATTTTTAGTTTCTTTGAACCTATCTACGTGACTTTACCGAAAGACTCAACAGAATATGAATTCCTGCAGCCACGAAAGCTTTAAGTCAAGGCTGGGGGGTGTTAAGGAACTGGCAAATTGGTTTCACTGCCGCCCCGGACAGGGGAATGGAACTGGCAAACTCTCGGTTGCAGGTTCAGGGCATGAACCACTCCAGTGACGGGATGCCAATTACCTCACCATGTGTAATACAAGACTCGACCACGGTATCTGGCTTGGTGTCCTTTATTCGGGTTCGTCTACTTTTCCCACACGGCTCTTTCCCTCTGAGACCCTTGGCTCGGCGCCGACGCTGCTGTCGCTCCCGTCGCCGCTAGCAGCCTCGCTGCTGACCTCCTCGCGCAGCCTCTCCGGCTGCCCTCGCTGCAGCTCCACCACTGCTCTCCCTCTCCGAGCAGTCCCACTGCTGCCTCTTCGTGCAGCCTCGCTGGCTGCTCTCGCTGCAGCCTCGCCGCTGCCCCCTGGGTTGGTCACCGCTGGCCAACGGTGCCAATCCTCTCTCCGAGTGTGTGTGGCGATCTCGCCACTCCTCCCAGCCTTCGCCCTGCGTGGCCTCACCCTAGTCCAGTCTCCAACAACCTCCCTTCCTCTTCCGGTTTCTCCCCTTAAAGACCCGAACCCCTCTCCCACGTGACGTAACTCCTCCCCCCTGTGACGTCACATCCGGAAGGTCGTTTACGCCCGCATTACACATGTATGCAGGAGGTCGTGGGTTTGATCCCGACCGTGACGCATGCTGTATATTAGGAGTTTGCGTGTCTCTCTCCGCGTGGTTGCATGGATTTTTCTCCGGCTCCTCCAGTTTTGCCCTCCACATGTCAAATCAACATCACGCGAGTATTTTTGGCTGGTATAAATTTCCACGTGATAAGCCACTTCATTGAGCTATCATTTGTGGCCAGGTTTCTTCTGAAAAAAAAGAGCTATGTAGCTGAGTGGGCCTTAACCTTGTTAATTAAAAAATTGTTTAGTTTAGCTTTCAGTTTAGTTTCATGTTATTTTATTATGTTATTTGATACAGAATGTTATTTGTACAAGGAGCACAGAATCACAGTACAATGATGGATTTTGCTCCACTACTCACCGCCACATTGCATAACCCCCGCAGCTGTCTGTGACAACCCTGGCGTGCGCAGTCGCCACCCAAGAACGGCTCTCCAAGTGGTCAAGACCACCGATCCTCGAGATCGGAGGAATGTGAAATGTGGATAACTTGGTAGAAGCAGCAGCAGATTTGGGCGACTGCAAGCACTTGCACGTGTGATTCAATTGAAGCAGCGTGGCCAAACGATGGGAACCTTGTACCGGAGTCTGAATCCTTGACACAATGGAAGAGTCCAAGTGGCACGTGGGTGGCACAGGGATCATGGCGCTGATGCGGCACCTCTGAGATCCTCCAGGGGGGTGGGGGGGATTGTGCTGCTGGATATCAGTAAAAAAGAGCTTCATAGCTGATATAAATAAAGTTTCTGATTCTGAAATGGGCAGTGAATTGAGGATATCAGCCAAAGTCGCGGGTGACAGCGCAAAAAACAAAAACCCATCATGTGAAATTTGGATTTTTCGCTTTTATTTGCTTATCCGTGGTAGTTCTATGGGTTCTCTGTGCAAGTCTGTAGGTTTCTCTATATG
This sequence comes from Lampetra planeri, assembly GCF_965212315.1. Taxonomy (NCBI): domain Eukaryota; kingdom Metazoa; phylum Chordata; class Hyperoartia; order Petromyzontiformes; family Petromyzontidae; genus Lampetra; species Lampetra planeri. The sequence goes on along the minus strand of NC_136152.1, from coordinate 6,253,849 downwards.
AGTCTACGAGGTTCTCCCACATTACTCACATCATCGGTCGTTGCTCGACACACGCTCTTTTGGGAGGTGCTGTTAAATTGAATCCATCTGGCAAACTCAGGTGTCACAGAATGTGGCTTTCCAAGGTCAAAACACAACAATAAACTTGATCGTCGATTGCATTTCAAATGCCGTACATAAGAAGAAGACTTGAGGCTCAGGCGTGACTTTGATGACCGTGTGCTTTACTCGTAATAAAGGTTTTCGGGTGAGATTGCATAAATATAAATGTGTCGTTACACCCTATACCACCCGACACAGCCAATTAGTAAGTTTTGTAATGTAAAGAAAACGTGCCAATTAGTACCAGCACACCGATGTGTTAGAGAGTAAACTCACAACATTTACAATTTGAGTACGACGTTTCGCTTGTGAGTACAACCAGCTTCATCCGGCGATTTTCCATAATTTAAATAAATATAAAAGGTAAAGTTGTGATTATGTGTGTCTGTTCAAAATGTTTAGCGTACTTCCCAACATGCAACAAACTTGAAATTTGCCATGTGGGTACTTTCCAGACTGTACACCATGCAAAAAATATTAAAATACACTTTTGCGTATTTTTGGTGGGGGGGAGCTCAATAATGCATATATTTTTTGCACGGCAAGTGAGCTGTGACGTCACATCTGTCATGTGACCCACGCATGTGGAAGCGTAACGCATTGTAGTGTAGTGGTTAGCGTGCCGCGCTACGAACCCGCCGACCCGAGTTCGATTCCCGCTCACGGCCACCACTGGTGACAATTATTTCAACCGCTCCTGGGCCTCCCCTAGGTCGACTCAGCCTCAAACGAGTAACTGCTGTGGTGTGTGAACATCGCCACTGGGGAGACAAAGGCGGCTGGGCGTGGTGCTGTCACCCACCCCCTCGTTTTTAATAATTGTAAGAGGCAAGATGATGTCATCACTGTGTGCTTATCGAGAAGTTCAGAGGGTGGTTAATGTAATCATATAATTTGTAAATGTGAAAACATACAGTACGTATTACCGGTTGGGTAAGTTACAGTTAGTCAATAGATATAGTCTATAGTCTCACCGATGAAGCGCACGGATCGACGTAGGAAAGAGTTGAAGTTGCAGCCACCGGCGTTGATGTTTGGCTCCAGCAAGTGCTCACTGCCGCGCTTAATCAGCACGCAGTACAGGAGGCCTTCCATGAGCAGGATCTGCACAGAGCGGAGACCCGTGGGGGGGCGGGGGGGGGTGTTGCCTTAGACGCAGAGACGGATTTAGAACAATGAGGTGCTGTGGGCCCCCTGGGTGCGGTAATAAATCATTTGTACATTTGGTTGTGGTCCAATTCTCACAGCGCAAAGGCTATCGCGAAAGCACTATGTTTCACGCACAGGCAGAGGCTGCCAGTAGCCGGGCTCGATGTTGTAATTTTTAGCAATTTCAGCGACTTGTGGGTAATTTCCCAAATTAGCTAAAAGCAAAAGGTCAAGCCATCACAGGCGGCCTTCCCATTTTTGCGAATGGCACCAACGGGATCTCCGACGTCCGCCGCAAAGCAGACGGCAGCGTATTTCATGATTTTAAATCTGCCGCGCGGTATTAACCAGGGCGGCCGCCGGTCCGCGAACCGCACACCTCTGCAGAAAAGCGGCGGCAAGCCCGTGGTGTCGCCTGCTGTACATTTGGAGTTTGCATGTCTCTCTCTCTCTCACCGTGGTCGTGCGGATTTTTCCCCGGGTCCTCCGGTTTTCCCCTTCAACATTCAGAATCGACATCACGCGTTTATAGAGTATTTGGCTGTTACACGTTTTCACACGAAGATGAACCACTTCGTGCTCGCGGCAGCTGTTGGCACAGTGGCACCCGGTAGCAGCGTCACTGCAGGTCCAGCGCGCGCACCACTCCACCACGGAGGCTCCCGGTTTGGGGCACCCCAATGACGAAATGTTAACTACCTCGCCTGGTATACAGGGAGGTCGTGGGTTCCAGTCCAACCCTAACACCTGTATATTGGGGGTTTGAATGTTCACTCTCTCCGTGGGAGTGTGGATTTTTCCCCGGGTCTTCCGGTTTTTCCCCTCCACATTTAGAATCAACGTGCGCTTCGAGTATTTGGCTGCTATACATTTTTACACGAAGATAAACCACTTCCTTGAGCTATAGTTTTGTGATAGCCCGGTCACTTCTGAAAAAGAGCTATATAGCTCAGTGGGCCTTACCTGATAGAAAAAAATATATATTAGGGATCTTTAGCCAGTATCAGGAATGATGAAAAATCAGAATAGCATTGACCCTTTCTGGCAATAAACACATATTGCGATGTTTAAACACCAAATAGATACATGCTCGCCTTTTGGCGTTCTCTGGTCTCAGACAAGGCCATAAAGAAGGTTGTCTGCGGTGTAGGCCAATCAATTTAGAAGACGATGCGTATATTATCAGTGGACGTTTGTTTGCATGTTTTGGCATAAGTATGTGTGGTTAATGCAGACTTGTTGCAGACCTTGGCGTTTCAACATCTTAACGCCTCCTGTTCTATCGCCAGAAAGGCTCAAACCTATTCTCATTGCTTCACCAAGAAAAAAAACCAAACAGACAGATAGATGAATCTACAGGTGGATGGGTACCGACAGCGCAGGTCCTGCGAAGGCCAAGCTGAGGAGCATGAGGAAAGGCAGCAGCTCGTCTGAGGGGTCCAGGTAAGGCATGCTCAGCGACCGGTCGCGGCAGCGGAACCCGGCCTGCACCGGCTGGAACACGTCGGTGAGCTCCAGGAAGTAGAGCGACACGGCCGCAGACACCACCAGCGGCAGCTGCGTTTTCACCGCCAAGCCCCCAGGCGGTCAACGCCAGTGCATGGAGAGAGGAGGAGGGGGGTGAGCGGAGGTGAGTTTGTGTTTTGGGGGGTACGTTACAGAGCACGGGGAGCGGCGGGTGGGCGGGGGGGGGGGGCAGCAGCCATGACTGAGACATCTGTGACAAAGAGCTTCGTAGCTCATCGGATTCTTCCAGTCGACATAAAGATTCTGATGTCGGAAAGTTTGTTGGGGGTGTGGGGGGGTGTAATTTTAGGGAGTAGTTCCCTGATGGCTTTTACTTTTTGTTTGATATCGTGTCTGCTGAGCACAGAGGGCACCAGAGGCCCACAATGTCCAGTTGTCAGCAATTAACAGCACTCTGATTAAAGTTGTAAGAGACAAGAGTAGACGCATTTGTTTGCTTACGTCGAGGAATTGGTTAAGTTACAGATAGGATCTGTGAGGTTCACCCTCCAACATAATCACAGAGAAGAGGAGTTCTATCACACTATAGTTGAGCTAACTCTACGTAACGACAGTAGTGACGACTGATTCGGTGCTGAGCGCACTGCGTGTGCGCTGCTGTGTATTGAGAGGTTCCGCCATTGGCAACAATTGGCGTTTCCGTTTGCCCTGTTGACGACGGCGACACGCGGATTCAAAAAACGAAAACAACCAGGATTAGTGTGCGGATTGTTGAGGGTGTCTCTTAGCCGCATCAAAACAGACTGAGGGTGTCTGGGACCCTCCCACTCACACCCACAGTGGCAGCGCTGCTGCATTCAGAAACTTTAAAAACAACGTTCCTCATTACTCTTGGCATAGAGCGGCTCTTTTACTTGGACATGGTGTGTCAACAAATTTGGGAACTGCTAATTCAGCCAGAAACTATTTTTCCAACCTTTCTGGATACGGAAGAAAATGGCAGACATACCGAGATGCTGGACGTACTCGGACGAACTGACTTTTTCATCCGTGCTGAGACAGTGGTGGTGCATTTGTCAAATCGTTAGTTCAGTGGTGCATAACCTGCGGTGCACGCACCACCTGGGGGTACGAGATATCCTTTCTGTGGGTGCGAGACATGGCCAGATGTTTTTTAAGGTAAGTAATCGAAAACACAAATTAAGCATGGGCACGTAAGTACAACTACTTTGTTTCATCAAACCCCTGTGTTTATTAACATGAATCATTTGTTAACGATTATTGAAAAACAAATGGGTGCAAGCCTGCAGTAAAGGTTAAGAGCCACTGCGTTAGTTTATTCAATGGATAAACGATATTTCCCAAAAGTGCACCTAGTTAATTACCTTCAAAATGACACGTCATTCATATTATTTTTACCGCAAGATTTTGCTTCAAGGTGTGGAACGACAGATTCATAATCCAACTGAAGGCAAAAAAAATGTTCCATTGCCGGATTTTCCCGCATGCACAAGAAGCACCCTAGGGGATGGGGACATTCACTTCTGAATGGGCATCCGTCATCTGCTTGGTGCAGTGTACAAATGTGAGGCTCAAGACTTGGGGCGAAGTTAAATAAAACATAGTATTTTGTGCAGTATTTCGGCTCGGTATGCAGGAGGTCGTGGGTTCGATCCCGACCCTGACGCCTGTATATTTGGAGTTTGCGTGTCTCTCTCTCTCCTCGTGGTCGCGTGGATTTTTCTCCGGGTACTTCGGTTTTTCCCTCCACATTTAGAATGAACATACGTTCAGATCATATGGCTGCTATAAATTTCCACACGATAAGCCAACTTCGACAAGCCATAATTTGTGATAGCCATGTTACTTCTGAAAGAAGAGCTGTCGTAGCTCAGTGGGCTCTACCATGGCAAAAAAACAAATAGTACATCAAATATAGACTGGGCTGAGACTGTGGAAATCATCTGGCTTGGAACTTATCTTCATCCCACGTGGGAGGCCTGGATTGGCGCTGAAATCTCAGAGGCATGGCTGCGGCACTTTGATATGAGAAGGGTTGTCTGACTCACCAACTCACTCTGCCGGTGTGGTTTTTTAACGGACGTAGTAAATTTTTCTTTATAATATTAATAAAATATAACGGATGCAGCCTTTGCTATTTAATACTAAGGCTTTCACGACCAATATTATGATTGATAATTAGCATACTACTTTGGTAGGGGGGGGGGGTTAGGTCACGTGAGCACAACGTAAGTTCGTTTTACACTCCACCGCTGGACACAGCCAAACGAATGAAGCTGTCACGTGGACAAAATGTGAGCATTGATTTTACTTCGAGCAAACTGGTAGGCAGAATTTTTAAAATTAGTTTCATTTAAGAAACTTGCCCCATTGTTTCAACTGCCGCACCGGGAGATGTGCTGTTGAGAAATTGGCACGGCGGTTGCGAGCGTGTGTGCGTGCGTGCGTGCTGCGGATGCATTCGTGTCGAGCGTGCGATTGTGCATCCATCTTTTTCCCCCACAAATTAATCCACGCGGAAATCTCAGAGAGCAGTGCACCTCGTGTTTTTGGAAGACGGCTGCAGAAATATTCTTCAGACTTCAAACAGAAAAATTCGCATCGCCTTTTTTTTTTTAAATCAGCAGAGTGTACGCATTCAGTCACACTCTACTCTGGCATTAATTCTCGTGCGACAATCAAACCAATGCATATTTAACTATCCACGCTGGTACATAGCCATATTAAGTGCACACATTAATTGAACATGGTGATGATGTGTCGTCGTTGTTATTGTGCACGTGCAGTTATTTGTGGCCAGCCTGAGACAACCCAGTTTCAATTAGGTGTCTGAAACCCAGATTCGAACCCAGGCTCTCACCGCTCCGAGCCACGCGGCCTCCTCGTGGCGCGTTCACGTGCCGTTCGTCGGCATTGCCAGTAGCCGAGCGTTGCGAACGAATGCTCGTGGTGACACTTTCACTGACCTCCACGAAGTAGAAACATGGCAGCAAAGTGACGCTATCCTTGGACTGTCTGTGCCGCGGCTTGTCTTTGGTTGATATGACACGAGACATGTTGAATGTCATACCAGGATGGGCCCTCTCGAGATACGTCGGCAAACCGCGGCAGCTCCTGCCATTCACCACAACACAGAGACACGCGCGTGCGAACATGGATTTGTGTTATGGTGTGTGCGTGTTGGAGTATTGTATACGCGTGTGGGGAGCTCTGCACTACGAACCTGGTGACCCGAGTTCGATTCCCGCTCATGGCCAACACTGGTGACAATTATCTTAATCGGTCAAGGGTCTCCCCTAGGTCGACTCAGCCTCAAATGAGTACCTTGTGTGGTGTGTAAACATCACCACTGGGGAGACAAAGGTGGTCGGGTGTGGTGTTGGCCACCCACCCCCTTGTGTGCCGTGTCGGTATTCATAGGTGCTCGGTAACAGCACTTGCCCCAACAGTCTGTTAAGGCTTCATGGGGGATCTTTGTATATGTAAACATTCTATATGTAAAGGAAACATTTAATGATTTACAGTCCCTGATGTTAACTACTTGGCCTGGTATACAGGAGGTCATAGGTTCGATCCCGACCCCGATGCCTGCTGTACATTGGGAGTTTGCATGTCTCTCTCTCTTCCTGTGGTTGCGTCGATTTTTTTCTCCGTGTCTCCGGATTTTTCCCTTCCAAATTTAGAATCAACAAGCGTTAAAATGTATTTGGTTGCTATACATATTCCACACGATAAGCCACTTGGTTGAGCTACCATTTGTGGCCAGGTCGCTTCTGAAAAAGAGCTATAGCTCAGTGTGCCCTACCTGGTAGAATAAATAGTAACTGCAGAATGAAGGTCTCCCCATGTTGTCTAGGTCATTGGGGTTTATTTGACCATACTTCACCATGCTTGCCACTGCCGGCTGGTGAATGTGGGGGGGAGGGGGTACACAAAACCGGTTGTGGACATATCTCTCGTCAAGGGTCACGCTTTCGCCTCGGATGACCGGTGGTCGCAGTGATCGTCAACGCTCGACCGTTGACAGAAATAGACGCAAGCGCAGATGTTTTCACCCACGCCCTCGTTGGTTTCACAAAATGAACCCTCCAACCCACGCAGGTTGCCCCGCTCGCAAAAGGGCGATTGCGCCCACACGGTCTGTCCGCTCTGCGCACTTAGTAAGCGGTGACTTGGCACACACCTCGGAGGATTCGCTTGTTCCTTCTTCTGTACGGAACACAGCGCATTAGCAGGATCATTTGAAAAGCACAGGAGGGGGAAGGCAACTAATGAAATGGAGCTGTCATGTCAAGTCAGGTGGGGACTAACGTGTATATGAGCGCGTGCTTGCATGGGGTGTAGCGGTTAGCGCGCTGCGCTACGAACCCGGTGACCCGAGTTCCATTCCCACTCAGGATCAACAACAGTGACGATTATCTGAATCGGTCCTCTGGGCCTCCCCTAGGTTGAGTCAACCTTAAACGAGCGCCTGGTGCGTTGAGCAAAACATCGCCACTGGGAAGACAAAGGCGGCCGGGAGTGGTGCTGGCCACCCACTCCCTTGTGTGCCGGGCCACCCTTCATAATGTGCTCGCTAACAGAATTTTGCCGGAGCCATCTGTATGGCTGCAATGGAAGATCATTGTGAACGCGGTGCCGTGCCTGTTTTGACAGAGTGTGTACATCAGCACAATAGCCTGGGATAAAAATTGCCCACAACGGCAGCGTAAATCCATATTTCGAAAATCGGGGTCCACACAATAGAGGGTGCGGCCCTGCAATGCCCTTGCTCACGTCACTGCTTGTGGAAGGGCCGCCACTAAGAGGGAGCTCTAGGCAACCCCACCACTGTGGTTTGTGATCTCCTCTTCCACACTGGCCAGAAGGTCTGGGAAGAGGTGGGAGTGTGTCAACGCTTCACCCCACCACAATGCCGCAACCTGCTGATCGACTCACTGCGGCGTGCCCGTTCAATACGGACAGGTCTGCAGACGCGCGGGGATTTTAAGAAACTTGCGGGAGATGGAGTTGTGCCGGTGCGGACCTCTGGATCGCAAGTCCAGTGCACTGCTCACCGTTTACACCACGACAGCTCCCCCCCCCACCCCCCAGAGTAAAGTGTAACCAAGCGCTCAATCCGTCCCACGTCCTGTGCTCGTGGCAGCTTCCCTTGATGGAATACATTTTTTTTTTTAAAAGGTTCTCCCACGCAATTAAACGTCGTGAGCAGTTCACCAGCTCATGCAGAATGCATCACGAAGTTCTGCTAAATCCTGCGAATTCTGCTCATCGTTACATGCAGCGTCTGCCAGCAGTGTTTGCTTTTACATGGGGGTGAGTGGTGGGTTCTGGAGGGGGGGGGGGGCAAAGAGAAACAAAATGTTCGATCAGAAACAAAATATTGGATGTCCCTTTCGACCAGGGGTCGTCAACAACTCTCGTGAGCCACGCGCGGCTCTTCAAGGACCGCCTCGCGACGTTGTTCATTCTTAAAATATGTTGGGGTTTTTTTGATTTACCAAATTCGATATAAAAGGCTGTTGCTATCATTTTCAGTTGCAGACTCCATGCTATAGACCATTGGTGATCTCTGCAACGGCCCCACTATGCTCGGGAGTGGATAACCACTCTCATCAGATTCAGCCAGTGGTCCAAAGTGGGTCGTTAGTGAGTCCTCTCCATTCAGAGTCCCTATTTGCTACTGGAGGAATCCGATGAGCTCTGAAGCTCTTTTTCACAGATGTCCAGCAGTTTTTACAGATGTTCAGTTTGTGCCTCTAGCCAGTAAACATGCCAGCGTAGAGTCAACGTTGGCACAACGTTCACGCAACGTTGAGTAAATGTTGAGCCAACGTTGGCTCAACGTTCATGCAACGTTGAGTCAACGATGAGCCAGCGTTGGCTCAACGTTCACCCTTACCTTGAGTCAACGGTGTAACAACGTTGGCTCAACGTTCACCCAACGTTGAATCATCGATGAGCCGACGTTGGCACGTGCCTGGAACCCATTGGGCCGACGTTGGCCCAATATCGGCAACATCAACAACAACGTCGCGTGTTTACTGTGCAAGGGCACCGAAGGCAAGTCTCAGTAGGGTAACGCGCGTGTGGGGCCGGCATCGATGGACGGTGCTTCTGTGCGCGCATTCGAAGGGCGACATTGAACGGCGTCACGAGGCATGCGAGTGCGGCGCAGGTTTGCCGCCCGCGAGCGTCGTGATGTGTCGAAGGCAACGCGTGGGGTGCGTGCATTTCTCGCGTGGATAATTTACAACAGCGAACATGGAAATGCCCACGCTGCAATTGCGCGTTGCTGTCTCGCTCGCGGAGACGATGGGGCCGCTAATCCCCGTCATGCCATCACAATTGACACTCGGGACATTTTGTCTCAGGCCCAATAAAATGTATGCTCTCTCTGCCTTTATCCTGAATGCTTTCGTGGGTGTGTGAGTGGTGATGCATAACTCCCCACAGGCACCAATGGGATTTTTTTTTTAATCTGTGGTTTTTCTTTACATACTTAACATTGCTTAAGAATGTAATTAATTGTAAGCACTTAAAGTACTGGTGATGTCATTGTGTAATGGTTAGCACACTGGACGTATGAGGTCGCCGGTTTCAGTTAGGGTTAGCCATAACCTTAATTAGTTCTGATGGCATGGCAGTGAAACAATGGTGCAAGTTTCATGCATGTGTGTGTGCTCCTACCTCTTCTAAGGCGTCTGGCCAGCATGGAAGAGTTGACCAAACTACCCACTAGAGAGGCTCTCTACTGCTCCCCATAGCAGGGGCCCTCTTTTACCAGCAGTGGTGTGAGTAAGCAATTGCAGGGCTATACCTATACCTTTGCAAGCTCAGCATCTTGCATCCAAGTGTGTGCACATGGGACATATCGTCCTAATGCTACAATGAGTTTTTGGCTACTGTTGGTGCTGAACCAGTGGGTAAACATTCCATATTCCCACGGCAAGGACCAGTTCACTTCCACACGGGGCAGCCCATGTTTAATTTCTACCGAGTGATTGTTGTCTGTCTAAACAACTCCAGAGAGATGATGGGTTGGGTTGAACCCTTGCCGGGTCCCTAACTCTCAATTTAATCATGAGACGCCACACCGCTGTGCCCATCCGTGCCATATTTTGGTCACGTGACACACACAGCCAGGCTCGGTAATTGCCTTCACAAAGAGGTGTTGGCGCAGCGTGGAAATTAGCTCGGCAATGGACACCCCACCTCGTTCGTGATTAGCGTGGTCAGTGTTACTCCATAGCGGCGCCTTGACGACATTGTGAAATATCGCACTTCTTGGGTGGGCTGCGTGCACACTCATCCTACCTGTCATTATTTTGGATGGCATTTAAAGGTCCAATGGGCAATTTGTATTGCCAGCCACGTTGCTCAGTGGTCGGGGGGCGAGCGGGGACTCGCCAATCAGAGTTCAAACGCTGGTTGGGGGTGCGGTTGATGACTCAGCTCATCATCCCTGTGGGGTCGATAAAATATGACCACTTTGTGCGGAAGTCAACCAGTAGTTTTCCTATGGATAGACTCAGCCCTGACATAGAAATGTGGATTTTCCACTCCTGGCTCGGAGCTGTAAACAAGAGATCGACACCACCGCAATGCTCGTTTCATTCGAGTACGAGATTACTGTAACTGTTTTTTATTTAGATTGAATGTTCTTGATGAAGATACAGTATATTTATTTAGAAATTACATTTCTAATTGTTTCCAACGGATGGGATCGATGCTGCTGGCTGATGGTATAGTGGTTGGTTGATGTTTTTTTTAAGCATATCATGAAAATGTTTCGTCATCATTATCATCATCAGCAAACACCGCCTTTTGATTAAAATTAATAACGCTTTGAGTAACGGCCCATTTCTAGACAAGAGTGAAAGTGGGTTTTGACCTACACTTATTTGTAGATGTAACTTTTCCCAATTACTTAGAAATCCAAATTTACTTCAGTTCATTAATATAATTTTGCATTAGCTCCGCTTAAGTGGAAAGCAAACCATTTTAACTACATTTAAAATATTTATTTTTTCAATCAGTGCTTCTAATTCGTGTCTCGTGTACGCTTTATTGGTGAGTAATGTAAGATGCTCTACAGTTTATATAGATACAGGAAAGGGGTGAAGTTGTGTGCAGTTGTGAGCACATTACGCAATGAACCTAACGCCCTGAGTTAAATTCCTGGCCATGGCTAAACACGAGTGGCGATCACCAACCTGCACTGGCCAGTGTGGTGAAGTATGATCAACAAACAAAAAAAATCCCATAACCAACAAAACTGTGGGGAGGTCTTCATCCAGCCGTTAATTGGGAAAAGGTTGTAATGTGTCTAAGTATAATAAAATGAGAATAAAAAAATCATGCAGGAAATTAATATTCCGATGTGGCTGATAACTTGTCCGGGTTGTACCACGTGTCACAGGGGACGTGATGTTCGATGTTCTAGACCACGTGCTTGGCAGCATCTTCGAAATCGAGACGTCGGACATCGTGCCCCCTGCATCAAGCGGTAGCTGCACGCCGCAGGCGCGAAAAGGCCCGCTCGGCTTGCGCGCATGTGTGTGTCTGTGTCCCCAGTGACTTATCCACCTGGGAGTGACAAGGCCAGGGCACTTGTTCATGTCCTTCCAATCTTCCCCATTCACGAGTAAATTGGACAAGTAGTGCCACTACAGCAGGCACACTTTGTTGACAAGACTCGTGGAAAATTGAACTGTCTAGGCCTCTAGGGGGTCTGCTGTATGGATAGCGTCTCTGGGTGTCAAAACAGTCACGAGTGCTTTTTTTTATTTGCTCAAAAGAGTGTTTGAGATACTTTCCCACCCTCGATTTGTGTTCCTGATCTCGTTGTAGAAATTGCACATCCCCATGGCAGGGACCAGCCCTATCAATAGCACGATGACTGTGGACATCCCATGAAGATAAAGTAATGCTTGTATTTGTATGTGTTTTTTCTTTTTCCTCCGGTTTTAGCTGCACCACCGATTGGCACGGTTGGCTACGTACGCTGCTAAAGAAATGTTCAATGTATAAGGGCAGTCAGTGTTGAGTCTATAGGTGCAGTATTGAATCTATAGTGCAGTGCTAAGTCTATAGTACAGTGTTGAGTCTATGGGCAATGTTGAGTCTATGGGCAGTGTTGAGTCTATGGGCAGTGTTGAGTCTATGGCGCAGTGTTGAGTCTATGGGCAGTGTTAAGACTATGGGCAGTGTTGAGTCTATGGGAGTGTTGAGTCTATGGGCAGTGTTGAGTCTATGGTGCAGTGTTGAGTCTATGGCGCAGTGTTGAGTCTATCGGCAGTGTTAAGACTATGGGCAGTGTTGAGTCTATGGGAGTGCTGAGTGTATGGGTAGTGTTGAGTCTATGGTGCAGTGTTGGGTCTATGGGGCAGTGTTGAGTCTATTGTGCAGTGTTGAGACTATGGACAGTGTTGCGTCTATGGTGCAGTGTTGAGTCTATGGGGCAGTGTTGAGTCTGTGGCCAGAGCTGCCTCATGTACAGGGGAAGTTGATTCCAGTGGAGGGGAGCAAGGAGGGAGACGAACCGAAAACGGGATTGGGTCGTTGGAGGAGGGACAGAGAGAGAGGATGAGAGGGGCATGGAAGGAGACGAGGGAGGCAAGATCATCGCATTAGTGGGATCGGCGATGTGCAGAGTCCTTCATCCAGCAGTGGATCGATCACAACTGCTGCTCCTGCAGCCTGCCGCTAATAATAACGATTCTGATTTTATTGACCGCGAATGAATGACGGGCTGAGCTAACAATTTACCCATGTCATGATTTTATTACGTGGACCTTGTGAATTTTGAGCACGTGCACACACACGCACGCGCATGCGCACGGACGCACACCGCTTTGGCTATCCTGATGATGCGAGTTGTAATTACTGGAGAAACGTAAATGTTGTGGATTTGCTTTCCAACACACCGGTGTGCTGTACTAGTACACGAATTGGCACGTTCTGTTTACGTGACAAACCTTACGAATTGGATGTTGTCTGTTGGCGGCGGTTTTAACGACACATTCGTTTTAACGACACATTTATATATTCACGCAATCGAAGCCAAAAAAAACAACAACGTATTATGGATGATATTGGTCGCGAAAGCCTACGCGTTCAAGTGAAATGTCGGTCTCTGAAGGCGGGTTGCCCTGTCCACGTGGTTAACGTGCGCGTCCAAAAACATGGGCTGCGGGTTGCTTTGTACGCGGGTGACGTCAGCCCTTGCCCGAGAGGGCCTCTTCTCTCTCTCTCCTCTCTCTCCCACGCACTGCAACCCTCCCCCCCAACTCCTTCTCCTCACCTCCCACCCACCCCCCCCAATGCCGGAACGCCACCCTCATTGTCATGCAGACTGCGCATGGGCTCAGAGACAAACACGGAGCATTCCCCAGCCAGCCAGAACGGCCATCCCCGCCACACGCTGGCGCTGAATCAATTCCGGAATTAATAGCCAGCTGCAGTGTTGGAGCCAAAAACGAAGAAGAAAGAAAAACAATCCGAAGCGCTTGCAACGCCATGTGTCACTCTGAAATCTACTTTCATCATCATTATCAACCATGATCAATTCACTGCTGGATTAAGGGCTGCCCCCCCCACCCCCCGATCATCACATCCTACGATCTCTCACGACCATGTGATGTGACAGTGAACCCACGCACGAGCCATACTCATCATCATCACTTTCAGCCACGTATAAGTGCCCAAGGCCCACGCACTTTTATTAAGTCTGAACGATGTCTGCCTTTATGTGCAAGACTATGACCTTCATGTCATTGATTAATTGTCAAGCACCCAAGATGTGTGCGGAATAGCTATTGTAATATTGGATTATAGCCCTCTATGTCAATTCATTGCTGGACAAAGTCCCCCCCCCCCATACTGCCCCACGCCTAGTGAGTTTGGGTAATAATTGCGCCGCTTGCCCAGACAGCTGTTGAACGTATTTATTTTTCACTAAAACATGTTGTTGGAATAGTGTTCGGCGATAGCAACAGACGACCACGTGATCGGGTGAAATTAATCAACCTCTTAATGACTGGGAGTTTAAATTGATTTCAAATCAATGCTTTTTCAGAGACTTCCCCAGAAGGGGGGTGTGGGTTCAGTCAGGGGCATTATTGTTGTTGATATGTCAATATTGTTGCTGATGTTGTTGATATGGACAACAGTCTTGTTGTTGAGGTTAATATGTCAATATGGTCGTTGTTGATATGAACAACAATCCGATTGATGTTGATGTCAATATTGTTGTTGATGTTGTTGATATAAACAATAATCTTGTTGTTGAAGTTGATATGTGAATATTATTGTTGATATGTCAATATTTTTGTTGATGTTGATATGGATAATAATCTTATTGTTGTTGAGGTTGATATGTCATTATTGTTGTTGATATGGACAATAATCTTATTGTTGGTGATATGTCAATATTGTTATTGTTGATTTGATTGAAAGTGGGCCAGCAAGTGTAAATGGGAAATGAGTAGCAAGGCATCCATTTGGATTGCAGTTCAATCTAGTCATATATACCGTGTGAATGCATGGGCGATGCTACTTGTTCAGAATTGTGTTATCTTTCAGGAAATGTCAGGACAACACAGCTACCATCATGAACATGGGTGATGCAGAAAACATGCTCATTGGCCTGATTTCAAAAACCTGTTCAATCATTCTACACCTATAACAGGTTATATGCTTCTTCTTGGTTCTTTCGGTAAAGTCACGTAGAAGGAAAATAATAAAATAATAAAAATAAAACATAATAAAATAATTCTCACAACGTTTCGGCCACAACGCAAGCAGCCGTCTTCATGTGGCCGAAACGTCGTGAGAATTATTTTATTATGTTTTATTTTTTATTATTTTCCTTCTACGTGACATTACCGAAAGAACCAAGAAGATGAATCCCTGCAGTCACGAAAGCTTTAAATCGAAATTTAGGTTATATGCTATACTACTTAAAATATTTGATATTCCATTAATTTAAAATCCACCAATGATAAGAAGGTTTTCCTCCGGTCATGGGGGATTTTGTTCCATACTTCACCACACTGGTCAGTGTGAGTTTGGCGAAGTGTGCGGGGAAGAGATCAAAATCAATTGAGATGCCAGTCACCATTGATGCGAGCCGTGGCTGGGAATCGAACTCGGGTCGCCAGGTTCATAACGCAGCACGTGCTAACAGCCGTATCACCGTTCCACCGCCTAGCGTGATATATTCAGTGTAGCACTGTTCTGGAGGGCATTACTGGCATTGTGACAATAACATTAGACATTTTCAATCAGATTATGGGTCGTGGAATGGTGGTCCGGTGGTTAGCGCGCTGCACTTTGAACCCATACGGATTGTAAACTCATTCTTTAGAACTGCTTTTTTTGCGTTTAGTTTGTTGTCCTTCCCCCGCACCTCCTCCGATTAGCACGGTTGGCTACGCACGGTACGAAAGACTTTCAACATATTCTTAGGGTTTTTTCGGTAAAGTCACGTAGGTAAAAACATTAAAAAGTAAAATAAAATAAAAAATAAAAAAATATAAATCACGACGTTTCGGAGGCAACACGAGCCTCCGTCTTCAGGTGGTACCGTCACAGCCACGACAGCTATATCAAGTAAATGAGAGATTGCAGGAGTTACCACTGCGTTTATATAATGGTTGGAGAAGGTGGTGGGGCAAGGGCCGCATACTTATTATTAATATGGTAAGGTGAGGCTTGAGACTAAGAATAGACTGCATAACAAAGGCTTTCAACATACATACACATGGAGTTTGCTGAGTTCGACTCCTGACCACGGTTAACATCAGTTGCGAGTGACATCTCAGCCAATCCTGCCCCCCCCCCATTTCCCTACACTAAGCCGCATTGCCCAGCATGGCGAAGTGATGGCCATCAAACACCATGGCTTTCTTCATCCAGCAGTGGATTGGCAATAGGCTGTCAAGCATAACACGACGCAAATTACATCCCACTTGCAATATGCAATGGCCATCAAGGTACTGCTCATACCGGAACGATGATTTTGCGATTGTAGTGGTATGTACCTTGTCACGTTTATGTAAAATATTGGCCCACATTTTGACAGCTTCATATTGTGCATGCTCTTTGATATTACGATAATACGATAAAAAGTGTTCCCTCCTATTTCATTTGCTTGTCACAGGCTTCCTGATAGATTTCATTTAAAGTTCCACTTTTCAGCTGCTAACATAGTCTACATACTGTGGAAAAACAAAGACACACTATTTTAAGTCTACCCAGTGGCTCAGAAAGCACTTTGTCATTTACCAATTTCACACCAGCGGATGCATTAATTTCCTCTTTATCTCACGCATATACAAACAAATTACACAGATTCCCCGTGTAGCCTTTTAACAGGCTGTTGGGACAGCTGCTTTTAGTGAGCCCCTATGAAGGCCGGCAAGGCTCTCGATGGGGTTGTGTGGATAGCACCACCCCAGGACGTTTTTGTCTCCCCCCCTCCAATGCTGCTGATATTTACACACCGCACCGGGTACACATTTAAGGCTGAGTTGACTTAAAGGAAGCCCAATAATCGCCACAGCGGGGTGACCCGCACGTTGAAGTCAGCACACGGTGCTCTGAGCTCGGCCACCTGAGTTCGATTCCTGGGACCCACGAGTGATATTTGAACTGAAAAGGTAACCCACCCCAACCCCCTCTATCACCTTAAACCCGTACAGACCAACGTGGTCAAATATGGTCAACAAGCCCCCCTCCCCATAACAGGCACGACGTAGGTAAGAGGCCTTCATCTAGCAGTGTTTTGATAAAGGATTGTTAGTATATACACACATGACACGGCGATGGTTATGCATTAAGACACAATCGACATGAACATCAGTAACGTATTCATTCCGTTGGCAACGCGTGTATATTGTTACGGGTAATGTTCAAAGCGGCGCGTGCGAATATCAACGCGTGGTTGACGGATATTTTCATTAATTCACTATAGTACGTATTTATACATATATATGTAAGAAATGCGGCATCCACAGCCTTACATGATCTTCGAATTGTCAACCGATGCGTACCCGTGGCAAACCCGTACAGCAGAATGCTCAATGGATCATCACCACCACCACGAATACCATCATCATCACGAACATCGTAACATCCCATTGCTTTGGTGACATTACCTTCAATGCATTTGCATAGCAGTCGACGATGAGATGTGACCGCCGTCTAAACCTTCGACACATTCACGTTATTCAGGCAAATTAGGACTCTGTGTGTGTCACGCACTCACTCGCTACACTCACATTACACGATTGTGTGTGTGTGTCTTACACTCACATTACACGACTGTGTGTGTGTCTCACACACGCATTACATGTTAGTGAGTGTGAGTGTGTCTCATACTCACATGTTAGTGTGTGTGTCACACTCACTCTACACGACTGTGTGTGTGTCACACTCACTCTACACGACTGTGTCTGTGTGTGTCTTACACTCACATTACACCACTGTGCGTGTGTCTCACACTCACACGACACGACTGTGTGTGTGTGTCTCACTCACTCTACACGACTGTGTCTATGTGTGTCTTACACTCACACTACACCACTGTGAGTGTGTCTCACACTCACACGACACGACTGTGTGTGTGTCTCACACTACACTCACATGTTAGTGTGTGTGTCTCACACGACACGACTGTGTGTCACACTCACATTACATTATAGTGAGTGTGTGTGTCACACTCACACGACATGTTAGTGTGTGTCTGTCACACTCACACTACATGTTAGTGTGTCTGTCACACTCACACTACATGTTAGTGTGTCTGTCACACTCACACTACATGTTAGTGTGTGTCTGTCACACTCACACTACATGTTAGTGTGTGTGTGTCACTCTCACACTACATGTTAGTGTGTGTCTCACACTCACACTACATGTTAGTGTGTCTGTCACACTCACACTACATGTTAGTGTGTGTCTGTCACACTCACACTACATGTTAGTGTGTCTGTCACACTCACACTACATGTTAGTGTGTGTCTGTCACACTCACACTACATGTTAGTGTGTGTCTGTCACACTCACACTACATGTTAGTGTGTGTGTGTCACACTCACACATCACACGAGTGACCTACTTACGAGAGGAGATAGAGAAGATGCTGCCGCTGGATTTCGCGTCGTCTGGCCCGCTACAGTGCTACAGTATACATATACTATACAAATGTACTGCAGTTTATATACAGTCTATATATACTGTTTATATATATATCCAATATATATACTGCAGTGGGTATGTATGCCGGAGTAGAATATCTATTTGTCCACACCGTTTTACGCCGGTGTATTAATACACTTCAGTGTTTGCTATCTAATACAACTGAATTCGATACACACTATGGCGATGACGGTGCGTGAAAGACAAGTATATTAATATATGTTTAAAAAAAAAATCGTAAAATATATCGTGGCCTGGGTGTTGCGTCTTATTCCGAAGCTCGCGTGTATACGAATATGAACGTAAAAAAATGTGTCTCTCTCTCTCTGTCTGTCTTGGGGAATACAAACGATGGAGTCGAACGCTCGGCTTCTTCCGCAAGCTGTCAAGCGATCCGTCAAGATTGACGTGCGTCGGGAATTATGACGAATTCGACGACGAGAACGGCGACGACTTTGGCGATGGGTAGAGAACTGAACGGCGGTCGTAATCACACCAAGGGCGCGCCATTGCCTTGCCTTCGATTTATTCCTCCACCCCCAACACCACCACCACCACCCCCATTCAATGCTCGACTTGGAATTCTCCAACCTTTGAAAATCCTCACCCCTCCCTCTTCCCTCTCCTCCTCTTCTCACGCCCAACCGCAGCAATTGTTACAATGGTGACCTGGCGTGCGACGTTCGGTCGTTTCAATAAATTTGCCCATGCAAAAGTATTTAAACAAACGAATAAAACATATTTCCGAGCCGTCGCTGTTATCCCCATTGTGCCACGAGAAGAGACATCCGTTCGCATCTCTCGCAGAGCGAGGTTGCATTGTGAAGCCATCGGCCCGCGGAAGCGGACATCGAGGAGCTACATCTGAGATGCCGTGCAAGCGAGCTCCGCGTCCACACCGTGCAGGGCAGCACGTTCCCACTCGTTCTGCATAATGAGAGTAGTAATGTTCGACACGTTGACTTTCGCGACCAATATCATCCATAAGAGGTTTTTTTTTACTGGGTTAGATCGCGTAAATATATTAAAGTGTCGTTAAAACCCGCCACCACCCGACACAGCCAACTAGTAAGGGTTGTCACGTTAAACAGGAAAAGCCAATTCGTCACTGGTACAGCACTGTGTAGTGTAGTGTATAGTGTAGTGTATAGTAGTGTAGTGTATAGTAGTGTAAAGTGTAGTGTATAATGTAGTGTATAGTGTAGTGTATAGTAGTGTAGTGTATAATGTAGTGTATAGTGTCGTGTATAGTAGTGTAGTGTATAATGTAGTGTATAGTGTAGTGTACTAGTACAGCACACCGGTGTGTTGGAGAGCCAAGCCACAACATTTACAACCTGAGTACGACGTTTCGCCAGTAATTACAACTATCTTCATCAGGCGACCACCTATGTGCTGTACTAGTGACGATTTGGCCACGTTCTGTTTACGTAACAACCCTTACTCGTTGGCTGTGTCGGGTGGTGGCGGGTTTTAACGACACATTTATATATTTACACGATCTAATCCAGTAAACACATTCCTGCGGAGGGAGCTGATAGGAACGTTGGGTTGCTCGGTCAATGGCCAGGGTCAACGGCGGCGTGGTGTATTCCGCAAATATGGCCGACTGTGAGGGCGGGCACAAGCCGGCGTGAGTAGGTTAAACGTTGAGCTTTATAAGGGCACCACGGGGTGACCAGCCCCTCCCCACCCCCCCCCACCCCCCACCCAGCTCCACCCTCCCCACCCAGCCCCTCCCCACCCTCCCCATCCTCCCCTCCCCACCCAGCCCCACCCTCCCCACCCAGCCCCTCCCTCCCCACCCAGCCCCTCCCTGCACGACGGACCAGTAAACACCCTGCATTATGGAGAGTAACAATGTTCGTCGCACAGACGCTACACGATGGCCAAATGAAGTGCACAATCACACTGCACTTGATGTGTCTTTTGTTCTCGTGCAGACACTGGTGACAGAGTTGTCTCACCGCTGCTGGATGACAGGGCGTCATAATTATTATTATTTTTGTTTACCATCCTTCTCTACGCTGGTCAATGCGTGTCGGTGGTGAAGGCGGGGAACATCGCTGTGGGAGCATAGAAAGTACTGTACAGTACAATTTTTTTTACTCCACTGCCCTCTCCTGCCCACCACTTCGACCACAGCAGTTTGCGACTGCACCGAGTATACTACTATACACGTGTACAGGCATACATCTACGACGAAATAAGTATTTAAAAAAATAATTGCTGAATGTTTCTAGATTTGACGTTTTCGTGACTGCAAGGATCCTTACTCTTTGGTTCTTTCGGTAAAGTCACGTAGGTGAAAATAAAAAAAATATATTAAAAATAAGATAAATAAAATAAATAATTAAAATAAAATAAGAAATGATTTTTTTTTCACCTACGTGACTTTACCGAAATAATTAAATAATATGTGTGCTAAATGATTTGGAAATGTGTATAGCTTTAGATTCGTGTATGTGAGACCTTACCTGGAAAATTCAGTCTCGAAAACTCCTTCTTGTCCTCTGTCAATAATGTCGACTTGTAACGCGGCGCTGCACCGCATTCGCTCACTCTCAACGAGAGAGACTCCGACTCAAATGAAAAGGCATCGTCAGTCGAACGAATGTACCACAGTACCTTAACTGATCTCGTCAGGGAGCGCAAAGCATCACGCGAACTCCGATATAATCCTCGCTGTGCTCTTGCAAGAAGCACTCCTGCGGCCGTCTGGAACGCTCTTCCTTTCGATGTTACGAAGCCACTGATCTAGATTGATAACGCATGCTTTTCTTGCTTAGTTTGTTGTCCTTCCCCCCGCGCCTACGTACGGTGCGAAAGAAGTTCAACACACAGGACATATCAGTGGGAAGGCAGCAGTCAGGCAGTGAGCCGGTGCTAGCAAAAAATGTCCCAAGGGGCCGTCCATAAATGACGTCACGCACATGGGGGGGGGGGGGGGTCAGACATTTGTGACGATGTGTGACGAGGGGGGGAGGGGGTTTGAGAAATGTGACGTCACATCAAAATGCGAAACTTTAAATAAATATAGACAACACGTTCTACTTAATTAAATATACTTTTTAATAAATGTTTTCTCCTACAACATCAGAGTGCAGCGCCACATTAAATACGCACTACAATGACAATAGTTTAAAGCGATTTGAAGTATGTTTTATTTGGGGGGGGCAGAGCTTTGTGACGTCATTTTTGACTTTTTGTGACGCCGTGTGACGAGGGGGGGGGGGGAGTTAAAAATCGTCCAAAATCGAGTGACGTCATTTATGAACGGCCCCCAAGCTCTGTGGTCCTCTCTATATATGAAAGGATAATCGTCCAATTCATGAGTGTTTTACATGTGGGAGGAAACCAGGCTAGGGGCAAACGCTACCATATTCAGATGGAACAGTTGACTTCAACAAGTTGGTGTATCGCCGTTTCCAGACGAGCCAGGGTATGGCACCTGTACGTCCACAGGGAGTTGCACAGCAGCTGTGCCATCCACCAAACCCACAGTGTTGGATTACAGAGCACGTTCCTAGTCACTACCAGCACCGGTAGCGTAACGAGCGTGGGGGCAGGCAGGTGGTGCCTTGCTCCTCTCCCCACGGTGGCCAGTGCTACGATTTGGGGCCCCCTTGACAACCACCATGCGATTTGTTTTGGACAACCGTGTCAAATAACCAAAAAATATTAAACGCGGTTTATTTAATTTTTAATTAAACGCGGTTTATTTTTTTTAACGCGGTTTATTTTTTTTTATTTTGAAGATAATGCTTTCATTTACATTCCACGCTTTTATTTTGATGTAATTAGAGGAGAAACGTGTTTGGCTTTCGCAAAATTGCGCAAAACAAATACTGTCGCCCCACCTGACCGATTTTCGCACCTCCTGAGCTGATGATGTCGTTACTGCGCCACTGGCCAGCATTCTATCCGTCTTCTCTGTTATATCTCTGGAACAAAATTTACTGACTACGTGATGCGCATGTACCACTGCACTGTTGTTTGTACAGCATCTCGACAATATACAGTTGTATTTAGAAGCTCTATAGAAAGCGCACTGATTGAATTGTACTATACGTTGTGCCTCATGGGGTTCGCTTATATTATCAGCTGGCCTATATTTTAAAAAGCCTCTTAAGTCACGTCGAGTCCGCGATATTCATGAAATGCAATCGTGCGCAAAAGCACTCACTGCAGGGCATTTTCAGAGGGAAGGAAAAATTCGTTCGTCAATTTGAGTCAGCGCCGATTAACTTTGGCCTTCCGTCGCGTGTGGAGACAAAGTTCAGTTATTTTTTTAATATTAATTTTTACCGGTGCATTTAGTGTATGTTCATCATTATCATGAGCCATAGCCAATCTACTGTTGGATGAAGTGCCGGCTCGATGTTCCACGCAGCCATCTAACGTCAGTCCTACGACATAATCTACCGACCTGCACACGGATCGTTTTCATAGCTCCATCTCCTTTAGGTGGGAATCTTCTTAATGCCTCCTATGTGGAGTGGAGTGGTGGCGCAGTGGCTTGTGAACCCAGCCACCTGAATTTGATTCCTGGCTAAGGCTAACATCAGAGGCAAGCAACATATCACATTCACCAATTTAATCTGACCAGCATAGTGAAGTCTCGTGAAATAAAAAGGTATGACCAAAAGATGCGGGGAGGTATTCATCCAGCAGTGGATTAAGGGCTGTACCCAGCCCAGAGCCTGGCTTTTGTTAGATGGAATCAAAGTACCACGCCAAATTATCAAAGGGGCTCGGTCCAACTCCGTTGGTGATATTGAGAAACCAGTGGAAATTCCACATTCATATGACGGGAAGCAATGTTTTATCTACTCCTGGTTCTCATTCCGATGAGATGTGCCTCTTGGATATCAGAATAAACCCCAAACAAAACATCATCAGCCATGGTGAAATACACTGCTGGATGAATCTAGTGTCATCTTTCACCATCCTGCAATGTACTACTCCGCGCAGCAGCTGCTATAATACACGAGCTGATTTATCGCTCCATCTCCACTGTCGATGTCCCATCGGATGCGTTCGGTTCCTTGGCTACCACTCCGTTATTATTCTTGACCATGGGCCCACAGCCATGCCATCGAGCCACATATCCTGCCCAAGTCCACTTTCGGGAACAGTATTAATTGTCATTAAGCTGCGATATGTCCCCTAATCTTCGATTATCCTTTCTGTCTCTCATTGTAGCCGCAAGCATGTGTCTCTCCACCGAGTTGAACCTAAAACCCTGATCTCATAAGGGGATTAATAACAGATGGGATAGTCTATAAAACCAGCGGAGATAAGAGGAATTATAACGAGTTCGTATTGTGCACTATACATCACCTCTCCTCCACGATTCTTACTGCCAGCTCGCTTCGCTGTACTGTATTGTACAAGTGAAGATTTGCAACACCATCATCATCATCATAAGTGATGGTCAATCCACTGCTGGATGAGGGCTTCCCCCAGGCTGCTAACGCCTCTCATTATCTCGCAATGCGACAACCTCACCCGGCAAACTTCACACAACATTTTTGCATCATTCCATCTCCTGAGTAGACGTCCTCTTGAATCTCGATCAACACAGCCTATGGTACGCTCCTTACGGACACCCAGGACTTTATTTCAACAGAATCTGGTCGGATCGGTAAACCCTGCATAACAAAAAAGAGATATATTTACGCAGTCGGCACACCACGCCCAGTATACCCGTTACGCTCTGAAGGTGGTCACGTTACGTGCCATCCATTCCAAGTGAAGCCGAATTAAATGGACCCGGACAAAAGGCTACGTGAAATTCAGTCGTACTCGGGGAGAGCTGGCGTAGTGGAACGGTTCGAATCTGTCTCCTGATGCAAGTTTCTGAAAACCACCTGACCTCTGACCCCCCCCCCCAACAGTATAAATGGTCACGTGTGTGGTGGGGCACAGAGTGTGGGTTTCCCACTCCCCAAGTGTCGGTAGCCTATTCCCACATCTTGGATGTCTGGTTACCGCTTCCTCAAAGAGTCGGCCAATATACACCTTCTTGTGAAGCTCCCTCTAGTGGAGGCCCTTCATTTGAAGAGTATCAAAGACAAAGATCCCTCGTCTAGCCTTTAATAAACTATTGGGGCAAGTGCTGTTAGCGATCACGTATGAGGGCCGCGACGGTACACGAGGGGGTGGGTGGCCATCACCACGCCGGACCGCCTTTGTCTCCTCAGTGGCGATGTTTACAGACCGCACCAGGTACTCATTTTGAAGCTGTGTCGACCTAGGGGAGGCCCAGGATCGGTTCAGATAATCGTCACCAAAATACGGGAAGATCACAGTACAGTGAGATATATTTACGTAAAATAACGGACACGCATATAATCTACTAGAAACATAATCGGATTTCGCAATTTGTGTGGCATGGGAAGTTTACGGGCGCGGGGTTGGGACGAGACAATGAGAGCCGTTGGACCGTCAGTGGGTCAAACAAAAGCCACGCACGGCATGGAGATGCAGTGGGGGGCGGATTATAATTTGCATGATAATTAGAACGTAGTACGGTTGGTATTCGCGCCATTGTTATTGTAGGCCGAGGATACCACGAGAGCGCCGTGATTCACAGACACAGTCTGCGGTAAATTCGCAGTGCTGTGATGCTGTTCTGTGTAATGCGAAAGTGGAGTATCTGCGGTGGAATATATTTTTTTCAATTGGCAAAAATGTTGGACCCCGTATTGCCTGCGCTCAATGGCCTGTCTCATTTCGAATGACGTCAGGGGAATCGACGTCCACTGTAAAAAAAAACAGGTGGTGCGTATTTTTTTACGGTAATAACAAGGGTGGCCTATGGGAATTGAACCGCAAATCACCGCAACAATCAGCTAACGACTTAACGCTGGATTACTGGTGTGGGGGAGGGGTGTGGGAGTATACTTGACTTTTCCAATTTAATGGTTAACACATCCGGCAATAATCACCAGGGCAGCATTATGGAGTCAAACCGCAAACAAAATACATTCGGCAATAAGTGGCAAATGCACTACCGCTGGCTGGACCATATTTGGGGAGTGTTGCCGCAGTGTCATGGTTATCTCAACTGGGTACACAGCACTTTGGTTTTCGAATGTAACGGTTAATACATTCGGCAGTAATAACCAGGGCGGCTTGTTGGATTCGAACCGCGGACCTCTGCAACAACAACAAGAAGAAACGACAAATGTGCTATCGCTAAGCCATACCACAATGGTGGTGGGGATGGGGGTATGGTTGGTTTGTCGAATTTAACGGTTAATCAATACACACGGCAGTAATAACCAGGGCAGCTTGCGGGATTCGAACCGCGAACCTAATTCTGCATTCCAAGCGCAAACGCGCTATTGCAAGGCCATGCCACAATGGTGGTGGGGATGGGGGTATGGTTTTGGTTTTCGAATTTAACGGTTAATCAATACACAGTAATAACACTATGTAACACAATTTTTGTTCCTGGGTATTATAAGTGTTATTTCATAATTGCTTATGCCTAAAACGTAGAGAAAATAGCTATTATTCCCCACAAACTTTGCTTTTGTGACCAGTACAGTGATATTTTCAAATTTGCCTATTTTCAATGAGAAAACGTGCGACCTCGTCTTTTCATTCACAAAAAAGTCAGAAAAACAAAATGTTAATCAAAATTAACATGTATTTATACTAAAGTAATACAAAAATTACTACTAAAGATTTAGAAGTGAGTAGTTTTTCGAGATTTACGATTATACTGTATATCACTTTCACGAATCAGCCCCCAAATGTAGTCTCCCATCATGTTCTCGTTATACTGTCCTTGGTAGCGGCACTCAAAGTCCAGTATATCCTGGTGGAAGCGCTCGCCTTGCTCCTTCGAGTACGCTCCCATGTTCTCCTTGAATTTATCAAGATGAGCATCAAGGATATGGACTTTGAGGGACATCCTACAGCCCATTGTGCCGTAGTTCTTCACCAGTCTCAACCAGCTCCACGTAGTTTTGACCTTGTGAATGCCCAGGAAGCCACAAACCACTGCGACAAAGCTGTTCCAAGCCGCTTTGTCCTTACTAGTGAGCTTCTTGTGGAATTCATTGCACTCCAGGATCTTCTTTATCTGTGGTCCGGCAAAGACACCGGCTTTGACCTTTGCCTCAGACAGATTAGGGAAGAAGTATTGATGGTACTTGAAGGCTGCCGACTCCTTATCTACAGTTCTGACGAATTGTTTCATAAGGCCCAATTTGATGTGCAGTGGTGGCATCAGCACCTTCCGGGGGTCCACCAGTGGCTCCCACTTGACGTTGTTCCTCCCCACATAGAACTTGGTCCGCTGTGGCCAGTCCCGCCTGTGGTAGTGCGCCTTGGTGTCCCTGCTGTCCCAAAGGCAAAGATAGCAGGTAAACTTGGTAAAACCGCCTTTGAGACCCATCAGGAATGCCGCCATTTTGAAGTCTCCGATGACCTCCCAGCCATACTCATCATACTTAAAGGCGTCCAGCAAGGTCTTGATGCTGTTGTAATCCTCTTTGTGGGGCACCGAGTGAGCCAGGGGAAGAGATGGGTACTTGTTACTATTATGGAGCAGAACGGCTTTGAGGCTCCTGGATGAGCTGTCAATGAAGAGGCGCCACTCATTCTGGTTACCGGCGATTCCGATTGCCATGAACAGACCGGTCACATTGTGGCAGAAGCAGAGTTCATCTTGACGGGTGAAGAAGCTGCAAAAAGGTTGGTGATGCTTCCTCTGATCTGCGACTTGCACACTTTTATCCAACAAGTTCTACTGCTTGAGCCTAGACGTCAAAAGCTCGGCATTGGACTTGGTGAAACCAAGATCTCTGATCAAGTAGTTGAGGTATTTTTGGTTGGGGTAGTATGGGTTTCTCTCAGCTCCACCTCTGAAATTGTCATCTGGATCTACAACGTCTTCCTCGCTCTCTGACTTGCTGCTCTCTTATAAAGACGGCTGCTCTCTCTCCGGAGGAGTGGGTACGGGGAGCTCATGGCAGTATGGCAGCGGGGAAATCGATGAAGGAAGGTCCGGATATGTGATAGCAGGTTCATTCTTGCCAGTCCGACGTTTGGAAGGGTCCACCATGCAGAAGTAGCAGTTGCTTGAGTGGTCAGTGAGTTTCTTCTAAATTCTTGGGACAGTGAACTTTATGGCTCTCTTTTCTTCTCTGTACCATCCTACAAAAATACATTTATTTCACCCATGACTAATGTGCAAGAGATTCTCGCAACATTTTTGATATATGATATATGTTTTCAATAACATTTAAATTTGTTAAACATTTTAAAATTAAATACTTTTACAATTTTACTAATTTTAACACATTTTATAACATAAAATTCCGAGCAACAATTGTCCATCATACCTTCCAAAGTTTTTTTTGCATTGCTCGCATGCCGAAATATGCATTGTAGGCCTCACACATCTTAGCAGATGCTTCCACAGAGTACTTTTTCGCTCTTGCCTTGATAAATTGGCCGTAGATATAGCAAAATGCGTCTGCCGGATGCTTGCAGCCTCTTGATGCCATCTCAGAAAAATGCAAATATGTATCCACTAAGGCAGCTGGAAATAAACTGAACTGGTGGGCTTAAGGCCCCTGTATTTATACTACTATTTATATTACTGTAAAGTTCTAGAATATTTTAGAAGTTACTCCAAGTTTACTCAGCACTGAATATATCTGGAATGTTCCAGAAAATAGGTAAATCACTGTCCTGGTTACAAAAGCGAAGTTTGTGGGGAATAATAACCATTTTATGTACTTTTGAGGCATAAGCAATAAGGAAATAACACTTACTACCCAGGAACAAAAAATAAATACAATTGTTACACAGTGTAACCAGGCCGGCTTGCGGGAATCGAACCGCGGACCCAATTCTGCATTGCAAGCAGCAAACGCGCTGCCGGCTGGGGGGCTTCTAGCACAATGGGGGGGGGGGGGGGTATTCCACTCCTCCTCACACGCACCAGCTCGCGATGTGATGAAAGCGCCTAAACCATTCGTATTGTGTGTGAATCCTTGGTCTCCAAAGCACGAAGTCTAGCGCCTCGCGCGTGCAGAGAGCATCAGGCACACCCGAAGAAAGAACCACCACCCCCCGCCCCTATCCCTCTGCATCCGTGTCCTCTCTCTCTCTACACACACATATCTATAATTACTATTTAGATATTTTGTTGTTTTCGCTTCTCCTTTCTCGCTCGGGGAGGAGGTGGTTGGGGTGGGTGGGTGGAGGGGTGTTGTACATTCAGCCCGCACCACCCGAGGCACGGGCGGCTCCACGGACGCCTGTAAACGCTAAATCAGGGACACGCGGCGACAGCGGACAGAGGGGAGGAGGGGGGAAGGGGCAGTGGAGAGAGAGAGAGAGGAGAGAGGGAGGGAGCAGGAGGAGGAGGAGAGGGGGAGGAGGAGACGTGGCTGGCAATTGGAAAGGGGAGCTATCCAGAAAAAAAAGCCACCCAGCTACAGCCCTCGTATAGAAAATGGCCGGGTAAACGTGCCTCCATCACAGCAGACGCAGTCTTTCTGGTGGGAGGCTGGGACGGGACTGGATACCAACCGGCGACATCACATCACTCCGCCGAGGACCCAAAAACCCCACGGTATTTGCTGCTGCTGCTGCTACTACGAGTGGTCGGAATGAATGCAAGCGGCGGGGGTAGATGAATGAGTGCGCACGCGCCTGTGGTGTTGCGTTTGCTGTCATCTAGCAGGTTGCATTGTTCCGCTAGTGCCCGCCGCTGACGACGACCGAATTCGTGTGTTGCGTGCCACGTTGGGCCTCATCTCGGTGCTGCTGCTGCTCGTCTGACGCTCTTTGCTGTAGACACGTGCGCGCAATCCAACGGGGCACGTTCGTGCCCACGTTTCCGAGTTGATTTTTTTTGGCTTCGCTCCGGATTATTGTGCAGTGTTAATAATGAATGAAAGGGCACGCCAGCCGTTGTCGGGATTGCCACTCGTTCTGCCGTGCTATGATGAGCGGTACCTAAACCCCCACACCCCCCCACACACACTCCCTCGTCGTTTGTGCTCGCCGATGCAGCCTTTAATTCATTTAAAGCCCCGTTATAACTATCAGCAATCTCACCATGCATGCGTTTATTATCGGTGCGAATGTTCGCCAACGAGTGCGTCCGCACGCCCGTCTCCTCTGTTGAATCGGTCGGGGTTTTGTTTTTTTGTTTTGTTATTTCAGTGAAACCAAACGTTGATCTCTTCTCACGCGATCGCTCTACGCGATATGAATTTGATGAAGCGGCAGGCGGAAGGCGCGCTCCTTGGCACAACATCGCCGACGGACAATCCGTGTGCGTGCGCGCGTGCCTCGATGTGCAGTCACACACAAAGTGCTACTTACTGCCTTTGACAATTGCAGTTGCTCTCCGCGATTTGCAAAGGCAGCATTTTAATCGTGCAAATGCTGTGAGGCTAGTTACTTAACCTCAACACACACTGTCGGTGTATGATGAAGTCACTAATTGGCACGTTTTGTCTACGTGACGAACCTTACTGATTGGATGCGTCGGGTGGTGGTGGGTTCACGACACATTTATATTTACGCGATCTCACCCAACTCCCCCCCCCCTTGATTATGAATAACATTGGTCGTGAAAGCCTAATGTGCGTTCAACGATTAGGCTGCCTCGCAAAAGATGATTCATGTGAATAGGTGCTCGCAAACAAGTCCTTATGTACAGTCGAATTACCATAATTAGCGGGTCTTGCAAGCTAAGCAGGAGGGGTGGTCGAAACTGGTGAGTGTTTGGATTAGCGATCATCACCACCACCACCGTCACCTCCAGTAGGGCTTGCCAGGAGTTGTCGGTGTGGGGATACGGGGATTTGACCAGGAGGTGGCGGTGCTAAGTGTCGCTCCCTCGCACACGCGAAGCCAAAACTCCATATTATTTTTGGGGGCATAAATGGGCCAAACATCCCAATGGAGTAGAACCATCCTGAAAATGAGTCTTGAGACTCAGCATGTCATTTGCTGTCATTATTTTGAACATAACTTCCCCATTAGTCTTTTAAAACTCGACCAGGTTTCTCTGTGTGTGTGTCTCTATGTTTAGCTTTATATAGTGAACAAAGTTCACAATGGCACCAACACGCACACACAATATTGTACGTGAACAACCGTGTCATATGATTGACTGGGCAACTAAAATTGCAGCAGGCAAGGAGCAAGCAGTTAATTCAAATTAAATCTGCCTTAGCTTCTTACCATCATTGCTTAAATGTACACAAATGAGTTACCTTATTATTCGTCTATTTAATTACAGCACGTTTGTTTAAACACTACAAACTCTTAATCGTGTCTGCTTTAAAAAGTTGAATCTTGTTAAGGGCAAGAAACCGTTCTTAAAAGTTGTACTTTACCATAATGCATGCATATAAATTATGAATACAAGAAAATGTGGGCCTTCATAATAAGTCAAAATGTTTTGTCCGTTGTTCATTAATTTACAGAATAAGCTAACGTGTTACATACTGCATGCATTAACCTGTAGGGCTGGAGGGGTGGTGCAGTGATTGGTCAGCGCTATGAATTTGGCAATCAGAGCCTGAGGCTCAGTCACGGCTAACATGAGTGGCGAGTGATAAGTAAACTGCAAAATGGTCCTGGACAAATCCCGTAGCCAACCATCTTCACCAACTCTCACTGACCAGCTTGGTGAAGTATGGTAAAAACAATGCCCACGACCATCAGGGTGTAGTAGAGACCTTCGTTCAGCAGTGGATTGTCAAAAGTTGCTCAATTAAATTATTCATATTTAGTTTTAAAATGTTTAGTGTTGTTAAAAGTTACAGCCTCTGACTCGCAGTACTGCTGTGGCAGTTACGACATATAAATAATTCAGCTGCAATTTTCAAATCCTATTTATATACTGATCTATTATATATATGGAAGTCAGTACCACATTAAAGACACCAGAGGGAAGGTAATCAACTGTGGTGTTTGTTGTTGTTAAGGATTGGCGGGTGAGCGGTACGACTTGCTGACATCATGCCGAAAGACGCGCCAGATGTTCAACGGAGCAACTCCATCATCCCGTGCTTTATCTTCGTGGAGGTGCCTTGCTTGATTTACCCGTGTCTCTTTCACCCCTTCCCCTTTTACCCCTTTCCCTTTTATCCCTTTCCCATTCCAATGCCGTACGTCATCGGGTTTTCTTCCAAATCCATTCCGATGACTTGTAGCACGACATAGAGAGTGGCAGTCGTGTGGCTATGGCTCTCCATGGTGAGTGCGATGTCTTTAAAATCAACGGCGCGCCACCTCTCTGAAGAAAATGAAAGCCGAGCCGCTTGCGCGATCCGAGATTCAGCGTTGAACGGGACACCAGCACTGCAGGGATAGCGTTACACACGTTTTAATTTCCACGGTGTTATTGCTAGCACACTGAACTTACTGGACTTGCAATACGAAGATCGACAGTTCGATTCAACCTTGGTTTGATCTTTCCGTGCGGCAGTTGAAACAATGGTGAAAGTTTCTTAAATCTACCCCGACCGCCCCACCTCTATCCACCCAGCTGCGTGGAAGAGTAGGCCAAACACCCTCTAGAGCAGGAGTCCCCAACCCCCGGGCCGCGGACCGGTACTGGTACTGGTCTGCGGCCTGTTAGGTACCGGTCCGTGGCCCGGGCCGCACAGCAGGAGGTGAGCGGTGAGTCCGCGCGTGGCCCGCCCATTATTTTATTTACCACTTTTGTCCGCGCCTCTTTCCCGAACTGCGCACTTGTCTCGGTCAAAGTTTTGGTAAGCCCACAATCTAACCCCTAGCCACAATGAGTAAAAAACAAACGTCGCTGGAGAGTTCTTTGAAAAGGGGGAAAGACCCAATGATGAACCCCCCCCCCCGGTCCATGAAAAAAATGTCTTCCACGAAACCGGTCCATGGTGCCAAAAGGTTGGGGACCACTGTTCTAGAGGGCTTTCTAGAATTATTTCTATTAGAGATCCTTCCACCAGCAGCAGTGGCGTGAGCAAGGAATTTCAGGGCTCCACCTTTAGATTTGACTTCCGAACTGCCTCCTTGGTGCTGTTGGTGCTAAGCCACACGGGGAAGCGGTTGTTTTCTCTGTGGAACTCCTATGGATGTCCACCAGACAAGACTGCCAGACGTGGAGAATGACCTCCAAGTGAAGGCATAGACCGGGGGATGGCCGAACCGCAGCTCGCAGGCCACGTGCCGACTCCCCGGCTGTTCATTTTTACTTTTTTAACTAAACTTTACTTTAAACTGGAAAAACAAATTGCAAAAGTGCAAAGTGGCCCGGATTCCTTGCGTACGCAGGGCACTCATGCAGTTTTATCCATTAAAAACCAAACAACAGCACAACCACCGTGAACCCCGCACGTCACCCGCTCACGTGACCTCCCCACGTGACCGCCCCATGTACCCACCTACCCCCCTCACGTGATCGCCCCACTTGACGAGAAAAGTGGAGCACCTTTGGAATATTTTTGGATCCCAACGCCACTCGCTGGTGTGTCGTAGTGGCGAGGACGTTGTGATGGCACCATAACAAAGTTTTTTTTTTAACCCATCTGTTTAGGCTGCTTGAGTGTTATCCCCCTCATCCGTGTAGGATTTATCTGGGAAATCAAGCTTCCTCGCCACATGGAAGAGAGACATTTACTTGAATTGGCCAAACATCCAATTGCAAGCAGCATCCTTAAACAGTCTCTTCACTCGTTGAGGATTTCCTGGATGCTAAATCCAGTTGTAAATGTGGTGTGGGATATAATATACAGGTGACATTTTACTAGTCAATCTAATAAAAACAATTAGGGCGCTGTGGTGGCAAGATGTTAACTACCTCGCTTGGTATACAGGAGGTCGTGGGTTCCATCCCGATCCCGACCCTGACGCCTGTATATTTGGAGTGTTCTATCTCCACGTGGTCGCGTGGTGTTTTCACCAGGTCCTCCGGTTTTTCCCCCCACATTTCGAATCAACATCACGCGTTTAGACTATTTGGCTGCTGTACATTTCCACGTGATGATGAAGCCACTTTGTTGAGCCATTGTTTGTGGCCAGGTCGCTTTTTATGAAGAGCTATATAGCTCAGTGGTAAAATAATAGTTCGTTTTAATTTTTTTTAACAATGCAAACGTTGTGTAGGATTTTAATGGCAAAGCACAGAACGGACAACACTGTCTCCCAAAATATGATTCACACATTGCCTGACACCGCATTTGCCTCGGTCAGTCCTGGCTGTTGACCTCCATTGTATACACGTGCAAGGGGGAGTGGTGGCACAGTGGTCAGCACACCAAGTACAATTTCTAGCCACGGTGAGCATCAGCGGCAAGTGATATCTGAACTGCTCCTGGGTCCACCCACACTGGCCAGCTTGTTGAAGTATGGACAAACAACCTTGATAACTGACATCGCATGCAGGAGATTGATAAAGGGCTGCAATTTGTTGTTATGATTGCAGTTGGGAGGCAATGTGCATCGGTATACGCGTGTCACGCCAACTCGAATGTCAGAAGTTTCACCGTCCTCAAATAAATGTGTTGGGCAACAGATCAAACTAGCTGGTGATTTTGAGCCAGTGGTGGAAGTTTCACATTTTCCGATGGCAGGTGCCATTTTATCGGTGCCACATTCACTGGTGGCTTCATAGCGAGTGGTGTGAGTGGTAAAGTGGGTGCTCAGTTCAGTAACTTGAGATGATGAAGGGCTTTCTCAACCCTAGCTACAAGGTTAATTCCAGACTCATGATTGTAAAACCCCGTTGTTGTTTGTCATCGTCGTTGTTGTCACTGCAAACTGCAATTATTTCGACGTCCTAATAAGTTAATTGCTTTAAGCGGTGGACTCGGTTGTATTTCGCAATTGAAGCGCTTAAACATATTGTTAGTCATGATGCTGCCTCAAGCAAATAAAAAATTGCGAAAATTAAATAATGACGCACATGCCTCGCATTTAACAGTCGGCGTGCCTGCTCGTTCCATTCATTTCCTCAACATATTACTCCAGTACTTCTGTCAAGGGCTTGCACTTTAATGACACTTACGCATTCCAGCGCATTTAAAGTAAAATTTCAAACGAAAGAAAGGACATTTTCTTTGGTTCTTTCGGTAAAGTCACGTAGGTATACATTTTGTATTTATTTTATTTTATATCTACGTGACTTTAACCAAAGAACCAAAGAGTATGGATCCCTGCAGTCACAAAAACCTCAAATCTAGATTGAAAGAAAGGGCAGCTGTGTTCTTTCCATTGCATTGTGTTGAAACTGTTGCTCATGAACTCCAAAACGTGCCGTCTGTAATTTTTATTGTGTTTTAAAAAAATGTCTCCGGAGTTTTGTCACAGAGGGTAAGGGTTGGAAGAAGATCATTTAAGGAAGGGGGGGGCACAGGAGGCTGTTTATGATAAGATCCCGCTATCAAAAATATTGGCTCGAATATCCTGGCGGCTCAGAATTAAAATTTGACTCGAGGAAGAAATTTACGCGCACAGAACTCATTTCCATCGATTGGCTGTGTGGTGTCAGCATGCTGTAAATCTTACGATCCCCTGGCCCATACACATGGAGCATTCGTTCTCAGTGCGATATCTGCCTCGGCTGATAGTAAAAGGTAAAACAAATGTATAGAGGTGTAGACCTGCAATGTCCCACTCACGTGATTGCTGGTGGTAGGGCCTCCGTGAGACGGAGCTCTAGAGAGGTTCCCCCAGAGGGTGCTTTGGCCTACTCTTCCACTCTGGCAATACGTTTTTCTAAGAAGCATGCGGACCCACACTTTACGTGTTGGACTTCTTTCGCACCGTATGTAGCCAACCGCGCTAATCGGAGGTGGGGGGGAAGGACAGCAAACGAAACACACGAAACTTTACCCCACCGTACGTGACTTGCTGATAAAGTAACTGTGACCCAATTATACTGCTGGGCGGACAGAGGCTGGGGGATTTATGAAACTTACACCATTGTTTAAAAAACATCACGCGATTGTATGATAATAATATATCAGTATTGGTGCCAGCAGTATCGTGCTATGTAGGGACAAGCAATTCCTGTGGTCGGCACATTAATTTGTATCTGCTGGTGTCTGGAAGAATGGAATGGCGACTGTTGGATTTCAAGCCCAAGTGCTGCTGCTAAACATTACACCACTTGTGGCAGCATCTGAGTGAGCGGTACAGCATTGGCACTTCATTTGACGTGCCAGTCTTCTCTCAGGGAAGCATGCATCACGCGACGAATTGGGAAGCCGCTGCAAGTGTCGCAACGATAAGATAAATGTGTTGTTACCTGGGAGAGTCTGTGCATTCTCGTGAAGTGAAACACTTGCGCTTTTTGTTTTTCAAAGTGTCCCTTTTTTTGACTCTCACTTCTGTGTTTTAGACGAGCAGAAGGACCCTTTTTTACTGTCTGAACGATGGCCACGAACTCAGCGTGCCAACCTCACAGCCCAAATTCTCCGGATTGTTCGACGCATCCTTCCCCCCCCTCCTCCTGTGTTCTAAGGCAAAAAGTTTGGCGATGCGTCCAATACTCCGGTGGCTGTGTGTGCCCTGTGTGACCATGGTGAGTCGCGGTGCAGTGTTTAGCGCGCTGCTCTGCGAACCCAACGACCAGAGTTCGATTCCTGCTCATGGTCAACACCGGTGACAATTATCTGAACCGGTTCTGGGTTGACGCAGCCTCCTCAAATGAGGACCTGGCAAGGTGTGTAAACATCGCCACTGGGGAGACAAAGGCGGCCGGGCGTGGTGTTGGCCACCCACACCCCCCCTCGTGTGCCGTGCCGACCTTCACAGGTGCTCGCTAACAGCACTTGCCCCAACAGTCTGTTATGGCTATACGGGGGCTCTTTGTCTGAGTCTTTTTGCATTCTCTCTAAGCTTCAGATCTCAGGTGTGAATTAATTGACAGTATGGGACCATTTTATTGCTGTGCAGTCACCAGTGACGAGGCTTGGACCATCTCGTTCGCTGCATGTGGGGGCCTTCATATGAAGAGTGATGACCTAGAGCTTGAACCCCATGACTTAGGCGTGGTAGAGTCACTGCACTGAATTAAACCTGGACCGTGTCAGTCACACCACCGTTATCGTCCGTGTAATTTCATTACATAAATAGTCATAATAGTACTTTATTAGGCTACAGTGCATTTGTATTAGCCTTTGAATTTTTAAAATATTTTTGAAAATATGAATCCAAGGCTACATCTCTCATGGCGTATGTGGAATTGTTTATTTTCTCAAGTTGACAATGGTCCTGATCCAGGAGTGGAAATTCTCCATTCTTCTGGCAGGAATAAAGATATCAAAGAATGCCTTTTGTAGCCTTGTTCTTGGTTCTTTCGATAAAGTCACGTAGAAGGGAAACAATAAAAGAAAAAAAATATTAAACAATAAAATTCTCACGATGTTTCGATTGCAACACATCTGATGATGATTGTTTTTGTTGCAATCGAAACGTCGTGGGAATTTTATTGTTTTACATTTTATTCTTTTATTGTTCCCTTCTACGTGACTTTACGGAAAGAACCAAGAATATGAATCCCTGCAGTCACGAAAGCTTTAAATAAAAAATACTGCAGCTTTGTAAAGCAATAGCAGTGTTACTTGAAGCTGATTTATCAGCCTCATCGCAATGATGAACTGATGTGTTCTATATTCAAGAAGAGTCTGATTTTTTTTCAATTGGAGTGTCTTATTTTACATGTTATGTTCTAATTAGGGCAGATGTATCATGGGGGTTCAAAGGTAACAGAAGCACAATATCAACGCATGCCTATTATACATGGCAATACAATTGGTTATTTTATGTGTTGCTGTGTAAGAACATTCAACACTGAACCCACACATGATGGTTATGTTACATTTTGTGGTGATCAAGTTCTGTGCTCCACACTGTAATTCACTTACCGTAGAATTGGTCATATGTCAGGGCAATTTTGACCTATCCTGACCCTGTGGGTGTCATCAATAATTAAAGAATGGAAATTCGACAGCAGCTTGAGCTAGTTCTATGTTTTCACCTACACTTTTTATTTTACCAGGTCAGGACCACTGAGCTACCATGTAGCACTTTTGCAGAAGCGACCTGTCTATCACAAATGGCAGCTCAACAACGTGGCTTATCATGTGGAAATGTATAGCAGCCAAATACTCTAAATGCACGTTTCTAAATGTGTTGGGAAAATAACCGGAGGACCCAGGAGAAAAAAAATCCACTCGACCACGGGGAGATGTGCAAACTCTAAATATACGGCAGGCGTCAGGGTCGGGAATGAACCACAGACCTCCTGCATACCAGGCGAGGGCGTTAACATCTCGCCAACCGCAGGGCCCGGTTCGATAACACTGCACAAACACACACGCACACTCTTGGTGTGATCAAGATTTTATCGTATGGGGTTCACCTCCCTAAACTGCCACGTGTCCCGCCATGGCATTGGCGTGACGCGTTGTGTCGAGGTTTGAGAGGCTGGTGAACATCTCGGCTCTGTCTGTTACCACCACTCCTTCCGTCGTCGTCGTCTGCTGTCGAAGATCAACCCAAGCTCGGCCTCTGATTTGCGGAATAAGACGTTGCCTTTCACATAACCCTAACGCTGAAGCACGCAGTTCTAATAACAATCTTATGATAATTATTTAAAAATAGAACATGTATTTATGGAGATACTGTGTCTATAAATATACATTACATATATAGCAACTAAACATATAAACAGCTTGCCTTGATTTTTTGTTTTCTAATTGCAAAGCATACACTGCATTTTTGGCTGATTGTATATAACGCCGAGACTCTTTGAGCTGACCCTTAAGGGAACTGATACAAAAATAAAAAAAATAACCGTCAGCTGTAATTGCAGCGCATATGCTCGCTTTGGAAGCAGATTGTGTGGTCGCTGGCCGCGGTGCTGATTCGTTGTCAGTGTGCTCAGCACTTTGTGATTGGCGCTCTCTGCTGGCCGCATGCAGGGTGGCAATTCAAAGGCCCCGGTGCTGTTCAACGTTGCAATGCTCAAAGTTGATACTTTCAAATTTGCCCATTGGCCTCTTGGCTGCAGTGAGCAATTGGCCCTCTCTCATCCTCTCGATGGCCCCGAGTCAGTGCTGGGAACTCCACATGTGTATGTATGTTGAACTTGTTTCACAGCATACGTAGCCAACCGTGCTCGTCGGAGCTGTGGGGGAAAGGAAAACAAACTAAAGGCAAAAAGCAGTTGTAAAGAAATTAGTTTTCAATCTAGATCTAAAAGTGCATAGTTCCAGTGGCTTCCTAATTTCGGAAGGAAGAGAGTTCCAGACGGCCGCTGTGAGGATGACCCTAGTTTGCGTGATGGTGTCTGTTTCTTGACGAGATCAACAAGGTGTTGTGGTTCGTTTGTGGCAAGCACTTTGTGCTTAATGCGTGCGACCTTATACTGTACTCTAACTTCTGGGTAGTGGGGGCAGTTTCCACAGGCGCACAAGGTGGTGCTGTACTCGTTTTATCGACCGACAAGCCACTCCTTCCCCCACATCTCAGATTAGCACGGTTGGCTACGTACGATGCGAAAGAAGCGCAATGTACATATATACATACTTCCACCTCTCACGATTAGCCTATGAATTGTACACACGAAGATT
This sequence comes from Lampetra planeri, assembly GCF_965212315.1. Classification (NCBI taxonomy): domain Eukaryota; kingdom Metazoa; phylum Chordata; class Hyperoartia; order Petromyzontiformes; family Petromyzontidae; genus Lampetra; species Lampetra planeri. Next base: position 6,215,297 of record NC_136152.1, on the reverse strand, counting down.
TAATAGCTCCATCTTTTCGATAGACGTCCACTTGGGCGCGTTTCTGGGATGCCACGGTGATGAAATGCTAACTCCCTCACCTGGTATGCAGGAGGTCGTGGGTTTAAACCCGACTCTGATGCCTATATATTTAGAGTTTTCCATGTCTCTCTCTCACCGTGGTCACGTGTATTTCTTCTCTGGGTCCTCCTGTTTTTTCCTCCACATTTAGTTCAATATGTATTTAGAGTATTTGGCTGCTATGATTTCCACGTGATAAGGCCACTGTGTTGAGCGATAATTTGTGGCCAGGTCGCTTGTTAAAGAGAGAGCTCAATAGCTCAATGGGGCTTACCTGGTAAAATTAAAAAACAAGTTTAGTTTTAGTTTAGTTCCTTGGTTGCCACTCCGCTATTATTCGTGACTGTTGGCCATCCCCACTTCTACCAGTGGGATGAAACGAGCTTGATGAAAGCTTCATGCTACCAAGTGTGTGTGCTGTCTAATTATAATTATCTGATAATGTATGACACGTTGATGGAAACCCTGTAGTGTAGTGTCATTGATTGATCATCACATTACATCGAAATTAAATAAGAATTGGAGACATTTTCTTTCACCCACTTAAACAATCCTGGCATTTACAGCAGGATAGTAAATTGCTCGTGATTTTTTTTGTAATAAATGTGTCCCTTCATAGCACAATACTGCTGGCACCAGTACTGAAAAATTAATATATTATCATGTTATCGTATCAGCATTTTTAAACAGTGGTGTAAGTTTGTTTAATCCCATCATCTCTGTCCACCCAGCAGTATAATTGGGTACACCACACTTCATTGAACAGCATGTCCCATCTGGTGGGTAAATTTGGGGTACTCAAACATCTTCCAAGACAAATCTGGCCAGCGTGTAAAAATATTCCCAATGCCCTGAAAAACGACTGTCTCTCTCTGGTGGAGGCCACTCTGCCTGCAACGACTTCCGAATGCAATTCCAGGACTGTATTTTGACCTTTATTTTTCTTTAAATACAGTATGTATATCAAAAGACAAAGATTCCCCCGTATAGCCTTAGCAGAGTGTTGGGGCAAGTGCTGTTAGCGAGCACCTATGAAGACCGACACGGTACACGAAGGGGTGGGTGGCCAGCACCACGCCTAGCCACCTTTGTCTCCCTGGTGGCGATGTTTTACACACCACACTCGGTACTCATTTGAGGCTGAGTCTACCTCGGCGAAGCCCAGGACCGGTTTAAATAATCGTCACTGGTGCTGGCCGTGAGCGGGAATCAAACTCGGGTCGCCAGGTTCGTAATGCAGCGTGTTAACCGCTACACTACCACTCCCCATGTACGCACCTTTTCATAAGTAATACAGCGTTCCAAATGTTTTTGCATAAACGATCAGGCATTGTAGAAAGTATGTCTCAAACTACCCCACCTGACATCCATGCAAATATATTTTAATCATAGTGTGTCTGAATCGTCGCAGCTGGAATCATTGACGTCCTGGGTTTTAATCTGGGCTGCCACCCATGGTTAAACCAGTCACCCGTGACTAAATGGTCTCAGTCGGGTCACCAAAGACACGCACAATTATGCGAGATTGCAAGAGACAGGAGGAGAGATGGAAAAGTCCACACATATGAGGGCGTAACGATCAAAGTATCCACTGCTCGACTGCCAACCTCACAGCCCAAGCCTACAATGCCCGGTAATCCCAAGCAGTCTTCCCATCCATGCTCAACTCCAGCTTATCTCTGGGATGTGAGATGGATGGAGGCCCCATTCATGGTGACTTGGGTTGCATGACCTGGTGAGGCGCGTGCGGAGGCTTGTGGTCTCTTAGTCGACGATTGAAAAGCAGCCCGTGTACGTTGGAAATTTGGACTACAAACCCAGGATGCAAGAAAATAAAATAAAAATACGATTCGTTGCTGGCTTTTGGGTCACATCGTTGTGTCGTACCTACCCCACCCCCCCAAGCCACACTTAAGTAAAGTTGCCACTTGAAGTAAAGTTGCCACGTCAAATGAAGTAATTCGTCACTTTACACGTTGACAGACCTTCTAGACATTCAGTCTGTTGAGACTAGGCACGGCGGTTAATGCCGAACGAACTTTAAATAAACGTAGCTCTCTAAACAGAATGAGTTCAATTAGCTGTGTCTCGCGTCGCTGCTTAACTGCACTGACGTTTGTATTGTGTCCAGGGCCCTCCAACTATTGCAGACAGTTTGCATACAGGGTGGCCCAAAAAGTCAAGACACATCGAGTAACTTTATTTGAACAAATTATATATTGGGTTGTTTAACTTATTTGAACACATTTCCAAACTGCCTTCCATTCACATGAATCCATGATGCTTGAATTATGTTTTGAAATTAATTTAGGACTTTTTTTATTTCAACATTACAGGTGTGAACTTTAAACATTCATCAATGGTGTTTTTCCTCAATTCTTTCAGGGTTCTTGGTCGAGTTTTGCAAACCACAGATTTGAGGTGACCCATACAGGAAGAATAAACATGATTAGTTAAATATTAATAAATAAATAATATTTTAAAAATTGCTAAATAACACATTTAGATGTAAGTGTTCCAATGAATGAAATGAGCCAATGTGCCTTCTTCTTGTTGTCGCATGGCTGCTGATGTAGATGCAGAGCAACGAATACAATTGAACATTCAGGAGGTCAAGCCCAGGGCAGGCGCGTCACTGTATCGCCGTAGAGTCCCTCAATGTTCAACTGAATGAGCCTTGTCTCAGGGCCTATCTGGCACGTCGTCGTTTGACCCTGAACAGGGCCTTTGGCGTAGCTGGTGTTGTTGTTGCTCTAGAGACTGGGATATTGATGGTCGATGTTGGTAGTGGTGTGTGCGTGTGGGGAGCAGTAGTGTAGTGGTTAGCGCGCTGCGCTACAAACCGGGCGTGGTGCTGGCCACCCACCTCGTGTGCCGTTCTGCCTTCATAGGTGCTCGCTAACAGCACTTTCTTCTACAGTCTGTTAAGGCTATACGGGGGATCTTTGTCTTTGTGTGTGTTGTCGCTCTGGCGACCGGGAGATCGATGTTGGTAGTGGTGATGGTGGTGATGGTGGTGATGGTGGTAGTGTGTGTGTTGTTGTTGTTGTTCTTCCGGAGATCGGGAGATTGATGATTGATGATCGGTGTTGGGTCGTCGTTAGGCTGCCCTCTTCCACTCCGGCCACTCTGTATAATCAGACGACTTGACGATCAGAATTCTGAAGGGGGCGGCGGAGAGTGGGGGGCAGGAGCCTCTCAAACAGCACGGGGGCTGCCACTGAAGAGAGTGTGTGGGCACTTCCCCCACGAACACACGACTCGAGCAATTCGCACGCTTTCTCTGGTCGTCACAAATCTATACATAGAACACAACACATTTCCGAATATCAACGATGGTTTTAGCTAGACGGTGTCTCGGTCCGGCATTATACACTGTTAAAGCCCCCTCATGATCTGCTTATACAAAGCCGGGAGAGAATATGATTATTTGGAATTCTCCCCCAGCCTGTGGTTTTCTAGATTAATTGTCTAAATCCCACGGGCTGGTAGATTGCCGTGTGCTTGCTGGTGCAGGCTCTCCTCTAAAGGACATACACGTGGCAATGCAAACAGAATAATAATCGGAATGTGTATACTGGAGGAATCCGATGAGCTAAAAGCTCTTTTTCACGTGTCCAGTATTTCAGTTTCAAGCGTCGGCTCTCGCGACCCGATATTGTTCGCCATAAAGTTGTTTGTTTGTTTCCACTTGACGCGAAGCCAAAGGCTCGCAAGCCATTGACGTCAATGCAACGCTCGTGGTGGGATGCCTCGGAGCAGCGCAACCACTCAGCCACAGCCCGCCTGGATCAGTGGCTGAGTGCTTGCGTGGCACCGTGCCCAGGTGCCTATGTGGTGTGACTTGGATTTTGTTGTTGGTTGTTGTTGGTTGTTGTTGTCATCCACACCTCCGGCTAGCACGGTCGGCTACGCACGGTGCGAAAGAAGTTCTACGTACGTACACAACTCTTTAAGCGGCCTGCAACAAGCAGCGGCTCCATTCAAACTGAAGAAGGTTGTTGCATGGACTTTTAAAAAAAGGGGACGATGGGAGGGAATTTCAAATTGGAGCGGTGCGAGGAGAAAAAAAAATCAGAAGTCATAGAAGTGTTGTGACCTGCGGTGTGGTGAGTGAGTGGGTGAGTGGGCGGGTGAGTGAGTGAGTGGGCGGGTGAGTGTGTGCCTGTGCGGGTGAGGGAGTGTAGGGGGCGGCAGTGTAGCGGTTAGCGCTACGCTGTTCTACGAACCCGGCGACCCGAGTTCGATTCCCGCTCACGGCCAACACCGGTGACGATTATTTGAAGCGGTCCTGGGCATCCCCTAGGTCGACTCAGCCTCAAATGAGTACCTCGTTTGGTGTGTAAACATCACCACTGGGGAGACAAAGGCGGCCGGGCTTGTTGTAAGGCCCTGAGTTTCGGCAGAGATTAATTCATAAAATGAATGCATCCTTACCATCTACATCATCACCATCAGTCGTGGTCAATTGACTGCTGAATGAAAGCCTCCCGAAGTTGTTACCAAACCTCTCACGATCCTGTGATGTAATAATCCACCATGCACCTGCACACGAGCTGATCCCGTTGCTCCATCTCCATTGTGCGCCTCCTGTTGAACACGTTTCTAAGCCACGTGCCGAAGCGGGTCAGATGCACTGGTCACGGAGATTGAAAAGCAATTAGTGACTCGCATGACATTTTACACGCATTATTAATGAAAATGAAAAAGTTGGTGATTTGTAGGCGAATGTCAACTTGAGGTTTGTAGAATATATATAAATGAATACATTTACCTCAGTGGGATTTTCATCACTAAGCTAGTAATCCTCTAGATAAAGGGCCCCCCTTTATAAGCAATGAATTACAAGCGCTATACATGTCTTTAATTTATTTCATACCACACCAATATACTACAATCTTACATTTCAAGTTGGTATGTGTTCCTGATTTTTATTTTTTATACAAACTACAACAAAAAAATCCCACCCAGATTGAGCCTTGATTAGAAACATCGGACGATCAGAAAGCACCACGTGACTGGGGAAGATGTCGCTAACACGACGGTCACTTCCTTCACTTCGTGGCATCCACTCAGCGCAGTGGCTTCTTTTATGCTGCTGGGTGGAAGGGTTAAAGGCGCGGCCCTGCAATGGGCTCGCTCACGCCGCTGCTGGCAGAAGAGCCTCCACTCGGGGGGAGCTCCAGCGAAACTTCCTCCAGAGGCAAAATTTGACCTCGATTTCCACACTGGCCTCAGGCATCTTGGAAGTAACCCACACGTCACCCCATCGCACGCGACCTGCTGATCTACTTATTGATTGTACCGCATGGCCCAGAGGTAGTGGGTTCAGGGGGAGGGGGGGTTGGAGCGGTGGCGATTTAAGAAATTCGCCCCTCCTATTGTTTCAACTGCCGTAGCCAGGGGATGGATGTGAACTGGCCCCCTCTGGATTTCAAGTCGAATGTGCGACTGCCGCACCATAGCACATGATGTATGTATATATGCTGAACTTCTTTCGCACCGTACGTAGCCAACCGTGCTAATCGGAGGTGCGGGAAATACTTTAACCACAATTCATGGCCAAAATCGCTTACGGCAGCAATGTGTGTTCGACAAACGCAATGCATTCTGTGAATTAAATTGAACCTTTTTTTTCCGTATTGTGTCAATTTGCATCCGCTTGAGGGACTAAGGTTTCATTTGTTCAGCCCAAGTTTAGGTCGAGCAGTGGCGTAAAATCCGAGTTACCGCCCTTGTATCAGTCCACTGCTGGAAAATGCCTCCTCTTTGCTGTGCTGTTATGGGGGGGGGTGGACGGGGGGTCATTTGACCATACTTCACCACGCTGACCAATACGGGGCTGTTCAAGGGATAGCCCAGGACCAGACCTGACTCACCACTGATGTTCTCTGTAGCCGGGAATTTGAACTCAGGTTGCCGCCAGGTTCACGACATCGCATGCTAACTGCTGCACCACCGCCCCAAAACCCTTTTATTAACCTGTTAGATAACCGTACCCAATATTTACATATTCAAACTGTTTATATATTGCTAAATAAAAAGTGCCTCGATTAAACTACATATCGTCCGCTTGTAATAGATGTCATTTAAATAAAAAGCTTTCCAATTCTGAGTGTCAACAGCTGTCAGCCAATGCACGCGATGCTTGGATCTGCTTGGAACTTGACAAGGCTCTTAAGGGCTTCCCTCTCAGACTCGAGGCAGTGAATGAATAGTTTATAGTTTATGCTGCGCTCAACTCAATCAGGCTCATGGCTGTTGGCAGGAATGTGGCATCGGCGCTCTCAAAGGCAACATGAAATATTTGTGGACGTGAATTGACATCAATCTATATTGTGTATGTTTGTTCAGCTTCTTTCGCACGGCACATCGCCAACCGCGCTCATCAGAGGTGCGGATGAAGGACAACAAGCTGAACACAAAAAGCAGTTCGAATAATATTATTTATATTTTTATTCATTTGATTATTATTTTTCTATCTACACGACTTTACCGAAAGAACCAAAGTATCTAAGTTCATGCAGTAGACGGTAAAGGTGCAGCCCTGCACCTGCTTTCTCCTATCACTGTTGGCAGGACGTTCTCCACGATGGGGAATTCGACAGATCACCGCCGCAGGGAATAATGGGTATCCTTTTCCACGCCGGAAGAGGTGGGATCGCCCACCCTTGACTCCACCGCACGCGACCTGCAGATCGACGAAGCTGCGGCGTAACCCGTTCGCACTCCTGCGTGGATGCAGGCTCTGGGGGTTTAAGGAAACCGGCACCGTTGTGCCAACTGCCGTGCCGGGAGATCGAGTCGAGCGTGCTGGCTGGCTGACCGTTGCACCGACCGTGACAACGTCCGTGGTTTTGTGCAAGGGGGAAATACAATGTGACCGACGAGAGTATTTTAGTTGGAGGGGGAGGGAGACAGACATTATATTGATTTGAAGCTTTCGTGACTGCAGGAATTCATACTCTCTGGTTCTTTCGGTAAAGTCACGTAGGTAGAAAAAATAATAAAAGAAAACACAACGTTTCGGTCGCAACACAAGCGTCCGTCTTGACACCTTCTTCACACCTGAAGACGGACGCTTGTGTTGCGACCGAAACGTCGTGTTTTCTTTGATTACTTTTGTCTATTTACGTGACTTTACCGAAAGAACCAGAGAGTATAGACATTTTATTTTTATCATCGTGGCAGAAGAAGACCCGAGTATGTTTTGCATGCAGCAGCAGCAGCATTCCACGGCTCGTGTCCCAGTGCCCTTCACGTGGTAATTGTGCCGCGCCTGAGCGAGCGTGGCGTTATTCGGAGTGCCACGTTGCGGGCTACCAGCGTAACGCGATGAGACTTGCAGCCTCTTCACCGCTTCGGGCTCGGCCCGAGCCACACTTTATTGGCCATCGAAGCAGAATCCTTTTCCGGTGAGCTAAAAAATGCATTTAACCCAATTTTTCGTTTCGTTTTTTTGAGGGAGCAGATGTGGACGTGCGGCTCCGGCAAACAAAGATGTGGGGAAGGGAAATGCAGACGAGCCATCGTTCTTTTTACATTTACCTCCCCATGCTCCGTTGTGTCGATTGATGCTCTCACGGTCGGCCAGGCCAAATATCTGCCTGTAGATTTTGTACGTTAAAGAGCTGTTTGTATTGGAGATGGCCAAGTGGCGCTCGGGTCGGGATAGGGAGCCAGCGCTGCTGGGAAATCTAGTCTCTGAGCCCGAGTTTCAGCCATCCTAGATTAAACCGAGTTCTCAAGGGGAAGCAAGTCGATGGTCGCAGACCAGTCGACTATGACTGCACGAAATAAAACCCATCATTAGATTGGGCTTTGGAACTTATTTCGGCACATCCTGAGCCACATTATATTGGGCACCGAAGCAGAGTTTTTTTTCTCTTCTAGCGAGCTATAATGATAATGGCTTTAACCCAATTATTTGTTAGTATTTTAGAGGGCATATTTGCATGTGGGGCCCCAGTACGGATGTGGAGGGAAGTGCAGATGAGATGGGGGTGCCACGGTGACGAGATGTTAACTACCTCGCCTGGCATGCAGGGGGTCGTGAGTTCGATCCGACTCTGACGTCTGTTGTGTATTTTGAGTTTGCGTGTCTCTTTCTCCCGTGGTTGCGTGGATTTTTTATCCGGGGTGTTCAGTTCTTTCCTCCACATTTAGAAGCATGCATTTAGAGAATTTGGCTGCTACAAATTTCCACATAAGCCACTTCGTTGAGTTATCATTTATGGCCAGGTCGCTTCTGCAAAAGACTTATACAGCTCAGTGAACTTTATCTGGTAATTTTTTTTGTTTTGTTTAATAGTTTGATAGAAGCATCGTTTTATCACCCTTTCTCCATCATAATCCCTCGTTGTGTATTGAGGACGTACAGCGACCACTAGAGATTGAGCTTTATGGAATTATCCGATCTCTTTGTCTGGGAATTGGTGACCTGAAGATACATGACATTAATGATTTTTTGGCATTGCGAAAAAATGAGCGGTTAAGCCAAAATGCCCTCTTATAGTGCCTCTTGAGTGCTCCCTCTAATGCAGGCCCTTCTGCCAGCAGTGACTTGAGCTGGTAATTACAGGGCTGCGCTTTGGCCACACTTTTGTATACAGTAGGGGACATGGTTTAGAACTTGAACGCGCAAATGGAGGGGGACAAATTAAAACCCCAGTTGGGAGCCTACTCAGTCCATCGGCTCCCTCCAGCATAGGGAAAATTAGTTCCATTTTACAGGAAGTCAGCAGTGGCTGAGGACAGCGCCATGAAAAGAAAACATTTCGTGCTGTTGTATTGCACATCTGTCCTGCCCGCGTTCGCCAACCTTCACTGACCAGTGTGGTGAAATTCCGGTCAGACATCCTCCATAGCGGTGGATTGATGTAGAGCTGATTCGCACGGTTGGCCACGTTCGGTGCAAAAGAAGTTTAACATAGACACGCGCGCGCGACATTTGCACGTGTACATCGACAGTCGTGACCCACACATCTCCGTGTGTTTTTATTGCATAATCGAAGCATATCCTGCAAAAGGTTGCAATACGAGTCTCTGCCCGGTGGAGCTCCTGAGAGCTTTGCTTCCACGCTGTCTTGGAAGAGGTTGGGAGCACCCACGCTTTGCTCCACCACGTGCGAACTGCCGATCGACTGACCATGGTGAACCCGTTGATGCTGCTGAGTGGACAGAGGCGGTGGGTGGTGTGGGGGGGAATGTAAGAAACTAGCACCATCGTTACAACTGCCGCACCGGGAGAGATGGAATGGGTGACCTCTGGGTTGAACCGCTGCACCAAGTTCATTTGTTTAGCCAGCTTCGAACCCAAGACAGCATCCTGCTAGAACAGCTTAGGAAAGGAAATTAATAGTACAAAGAGGGGCCACAAAACATTACAACAGCCCAGGGCTCCTCCCACCATCATCATCAAATTGCTGTGGCGTTGAGGGTTTAAAATCCGATCTGGTCACCTCTGGAATGTAAATGTTGTGTGCCAACCGTTACAGCACAGTGGCACCATCCGTAATGTGCTGCATGTTCACAACAAATTACACGTCTCTTTGAAATGTGCGAATCGTGAGCCTTGGCAAATGTCAGGCTGGCAAAGTGGCGGGGATGTGGGGGGTGGTGTGGATGGTGCCCACACTCGTGTCCTTGAGCAGCTGTCCGAGTCGCGAAGTCTTCCACGCGGCCTGAACGGCGATAGAATCCCCGTGCCACTTCTTCCAGTCCACAATGATCAACTTTTTCCGCACGGCTCACACCAGCATCCTCGCTCGCACACTCTCATCCGGAAATGTAAGCAAAGCCTAGGAATATTGTGCTCTAATTCAGGGATTAACGGGAGATTTTAGAAGCAATCTTTTTTCGTGCGTGCGTGCACGCGCGTCTGCGTGCGTGCGCGTGCTATGTCACCGCTATGCCGAATGAAACACCCGGCTCCATCTGTCTGTTCGCTGTGGCTTTCAGGATGCTGTTTTTCACGCCATGGTGGCTACACTGCGACCTTTTTCTCTACGTTCAATATTTTGGACGCTGCTACGGTGGTGTGATGGGTTAGGCCACAGAGCACTTGCGATCCAGAGGTCGCCAGTTTGAATCGATCTCCTGGCGCTGCAGTTGAAACGGCAGTGAGATGTTAACTACCTCGCCTGGTATACAGGAGGGCGTGGATTCAACCATGATACCTGTTGTATTTTTGGAGTTTGCATGTCTCTCTCCCCGTGTTCGCGTGGATTTTCTCCGGGTCCTCCGGGTTTTCCCTCCATATTTAGAATCAACATCATGCGTTTAGCGAGTATTTGACTACTGCTGTAAATGTCCACGTGACGATAGGCACTTTGTTGAGCTATCATATGTAATAGCCAGCTTGCTTCTGAAAAAGAGCTGTGTAGTTCAGTGGGCCTTGCCTGGTAAAATAAAAGTAGTTTAGTGTTAGAAACAACAGTGTGAGTTTCTAAAATCGCTTTTCCTCCGCCTCTGTCCACCTAGCAGTATAAATGGGTACAAGTGTAGTGTCAACGATTCAGAGTTTATAGGGGGCACCTTTTTTATTAACCACAACTTCCATGGTCTTGTCCACACACTCTCCACAGTAGCTCAGCCTAGCCTGTGCACAACACCGGCCGTCTAACACTGACGGCGCTGACTTAGACAGCCAACTGCTATCTTTCGTAGCGCAATATCTAGCGGAGACGGCAGTGACGATGGCGACGAGACGACAGCGACGACGAGACGAGTCCACTCCCAGAACCGGCAGCCTCGAGCTCCCCGCTCTCGGCTCCTTTTATGCTCCCAGCGCGGCCTGGCTCCGCCCCCTGACCGCGCCTCCCTTCTCGAACCCGCTAGCAGATTCAAGGGGCCTCAAGATGGGGTCGTCCGTGACCCTTGCCCGAGTGTTCCACTCTGCCAACACACCCTCACCGGCGTGTGTACTGTCTGCCCACCGCAGTTGCCGCCGCTGTCCACCAGCCGGTGCTATTACACTACACAAGCACAGTCAGTCGATCGGTAGGTCACGTGTGGTGGGGTAGAGTGTAGGTACTCGCACTTCTTCCAAGAGACGTCTGGCCAAAATGGAAGAGTAGGCCAAAACACTCCGCAGAGGTGGGTTCTCCAGAGCGTCCTCTAGTGGTGAGGGCCCTCCTGGCACTGATGGCGTGAGAGGGGAATTGTGGAGTCTCAAGGGATGAGCTGAAAATGTGGGTGTATTTCATTGATTTCGATTTTTTCATTTTCAACGAGTAAAGATTACTCTGAAAACACATCAGCAAGATGCTTATCCCTCATCATCCAAAGGGCGCTATAATAAAAATCAAGCAGTTAATGAATACAAGTGTTTTAATCAATGGATTGACTTCAATTCGTGATTTTATTAAACATCAAGGGCTTTTCATACAACAAACGTTTTCATTTCTTCTGAATCAATCGACCAATTTTTTTGTAAGATTGTGACAGTCACTCTGGTTCCAGTGAGACCACATTTGCTGTGCGTTTAGCGGTACAGGCTTGCATGCGAAACATTTTACGAGCCAACGATCCCGCATTTAACCCAGGTCGCCCTTGAAAAGAGGCAGTGTTTTTTCTTCTTGGTTCTTTCGGTAAAGTCACGTAGAATAATAAAAATAAAACATAATAAAATCAAATATTAGATTTTATTATGTTTTCTTTTTTATTATTTTATCACTTCCCTTCTACGTGACTTTACCGTAAGAACCAAGAAGATGAATCCCTGCAGTCACGAAAGCTTTAAATCGAAATTTAAGAGGCAGTGTTGTTTGACGTCTCAATGGGTCGTTTTAAATCTCCTGGCTTTCATAAAGCATGCACCAAAGAACAGTCAGTTGGTGATACCGCCATTGGCAGTGGTGTACAAGCACAAATAACAACACACACTCATTGAACACGTTCGTCGACAACACTGTGGCCTTAAAAGGTAAAAATATATAAAAGGTGATGTTTCATTTAATGGCTCTTCTTCACGATTATTCGTGCGCATTGAAGAAGGGTACATGGCCTGCAACGTCGCCAACAGTACGTTTTGGGCAATGGCTCCTTGCAATAACACGTGAGGAACCATGAAGGATGGCCATTGCCCCGAAACGTCGCCTATTATCTATTCTTCCTCAAAAGGCCACGGTGTTATTTGCGAAGGAGCCAACTTATACATGCAGGAGGAGCCTTGTATCTTAATACGCCCTATCTCGTTAGATGTCGCACATTAAGAAAGGTTAGTACTGGTTGGGCACTTGCCTGGGAGAATGCCTGGGAATTCCAGGGTCTGTGAGGTGGCCACCATATGGCAGTATAACGGTGGCTTCTTGAATCCATCTGTGCAGAGTTTTGAGTGTAACACACTCGTTATGAATTTTGTCTGAGTTCTTCAAACACTCGCGTTCAATGTTGCGTGAATCGTTCCAGCGCAGAACCCTCCTGAAAAAGCAGTCTAGAGAAGCGCGAGAGAAACAAACGTAAAAACATTGGTATTTTATATTTGCTTGTTTTGCGTGCAAATATTGTTCGTGAAAAAAATAACATTCATTCTTTTACTGAGATGATCATTTCAACTTGTGACGCACCGCATCAGTATTCGACTCCGAAGCGTGAGGAGGAACCACAGACGAGCGGAAAGCCACGCGGTGAGCCGGTGCCAACAGTTGCCCCAAGCTCTGCTGTCCTCGATATATGTTCGGGCGTTTATCGGCCAATCAATGAGTGACTACACGTGGGAGCAACCCGCAGCACCCGGATAAAATCCACGCGTGCGAGAGGGAAACACAGATGCTATGATCACTGTTACATTGATCATTGGTTTTTTTACCCTTTTATCTGGCAACAAAAAAAAGGTGTCAGTTTTGTTGCCAGATAAAAGGGTAAAAAACCAATTATCATATTTTTTACTGGCAAATGAGGTTCCAATGGTGTAACTGTTACATTGCTTGTATAGCTTTATTTTGGTGATTTCGAAAACGTTTTGGTTTAGTCACATTTGTTTTTTTGTTGTACAGAGTTAGACTGATAACTTTAATTTTTAATCTAAATTGTCTTATGGTTAGTTATTGTTTGACTTGCGTCCCACTGGGATTTTTGCACACAGCGTTGAAATGCGGTGCTTTTTCTGGAAGACTTTGCTGTTTTTTCCTGGATTTTTCTGTTTGCGCGTAGTCACTTTTAGATGTTTATTGTTCATGTTTTTGTTTGTTGCGGTTGCACCCGATTTAAGAGCCGATTGGCTCACAGGACTATACCAAATAAATTAAACTGAAAACTGAAACATCCCATACAGACTGACCAGGTGGAGTCCACATTGTTTTTCTGTACTGTATTCTCCTAGCAAGCCAGGGTATAGCACCTCCACACCTACGATCTAGCAGACCTCGCCTCTTGCAGTGCTGGATTACGGGCAACGTGCATAGCCACCGCCATGATTTTGAAGCTAAGCAGGCTTTGAGCCTGGATAGACGCACGTATTACAGTGTGCCAGGGTGACTGGTGGCAGCGCAGCAAATGAAATTTCCGCGCAGCGCATCCGCACTTTCACGTGCTCCGCACTGTAACCGACCAGCAGTGACCAGCGTGGTGAAGCACGGTCAATTTGACCGCTACAAGCACCTCACTGAATGGAGAGGCCCTCATCCAGCAGTGGATTGACACAGGGCTGTAGATGTTGGTACGTGTACATGAAGCTAAAACATTTTTTAGCCGCTGATTATTCGGCCGTAAATGATGTTAGTTTAATTGACAAACTAAAGTAAAGTTCACGTTCACTCCTTTAGGTCCGGAGGCAATTCCAATTGAGTGGCTCGCAATGCCATTTTCTGGAATTGGCAGATAAACATTGGATGGTTGCCATTCAGTGGGTGAAGGGATGTTGTTATGCAGCGTTCCCACTTCGTAAACTACCAGTTCACTGGCTTTCAATCCCGAGCCAAAGCGATCTAACCTGCATCCTCCAAATGTATTTTTTTCTTCCGAATTTCATTCACGCTGGTATTGTTTCTTATTTATCGTTCCCTGTCAACTCATATTTTTTTTCGCCAGGGTTGATGGATCAGCGCACTCACCAGAGTGGGCGTGTGCGGCTGCGCGAGTCGACCCAAAAATGTTATAAAAGAATCCGAAATGTGAACATTATCATTATATATTTTTTAAACCATACAAAAGTGACAGTGGCCTTTGCTTCGAGCCAATTCTTTCCCAGAAAAGTCAGCTGTTTAGCTCGGAGCATAAACCCCGTGTAAGTGAATAAAATATTTATTTAATTTCGCATAAATCCAGGCCATTTGGGGAGCGAAAAAAAAAATCCGGGCGCTCGCATGCATGGAAGTGAGAGTAACGAGGTTGGATGTGTGGCGCAATGCTTCAGCCGTGTGCCCAGCTCATCCACTCCCCCCCCCCTCCTGTCTCTGCATTTCGCTCCTCGCATTACCACGGTGGAACAGGCTCGCTGGCGGCCACGAGGCCATCTCATCGTGAGGTTCCAGGGGGGAGAGAACGGTCGGCGTGAGAGGGCGGCAGAGGCAGCGGCTGTGGTGGTGGTGGTGCGGGGGGGGAGGGGGCGGTGCGCACAGAGAGAGGGGGGCTGAGGATCGGCTGCCGGGAGGCAGTCGATGTCTGTCTCACGCCGCCGTTTCTCGTCGCCGTCGTGGTGCTGCCCTTGGTCGCGCGGTCACGGCCTGGCGATGCTCTATTTCCAGCTCGTCATCATGGCCGGGGTGGTGATGCTGGCGTACTACTTTGAGTTCACGGACACCTTCACCGTGCACGTGCAAGGCTTCTTCTGCTTCGCGCCCGAGCTCAGCAAGCCCTACCCGGGCCCCGAGGAGCGCAGCAAGATCCCGCCCGTACTCATCTACTCGCTGACTGCCGGCCTGCCTGTGCTGCTGGTAGGTGAAGCGCTTGTGCTCCATCTCTCTCTGTCTCTATGTGTGTGTGTTTCTGTGTGTGTGTCTTTGTGTGTGTGTCTCTGTGTGTGTGTCTCTGTGTGTGTGTCTCTGTGTGTGTCTTTGTGTTTTGGTGGGGAGCGGTAGTGTAGCGGGTTAGCGCGCTGCGCTACGAAGCCGACGACCCGGATTCCATTCCCGCTCACGGCCAACACCGGTGACGATTATCTGAACCGGTCCTGGACCTCTCCTAGGTCGACTCAGCCTTAAATGAGTGCCTCATGCGGCGTTTAATCATGTTGGCCAAACCAGCCCTTGTGTGCCGTACCTGCCTTCAGAGGCAACTCTCTGCCAGCGCTTGCATCAACAGTCTGCTAAGGCTCTAACGGAAGATATTTGTCTCTGTGCATCGCCTTGTGCGCTGTTCCGCCCCTTATTACAGCTCACCAACAGCACTTACCCCAATGGTCTGTCAAGGATCCATGACAGATTTTTGTCTCTCTCCGCAGTTAACATTCCTTCTCACAGCTGGGTGCTTGCTTCCTCACTATCACAATGTAATGCAATTTGAGCGATACAAAGACTGAGATTCCCACTCCCCCATAACCTCATCAAGCTGTGGAGGATGGGTAGTGCGGTGGTTAACGCTGCTACGTTAACGGACCCGGCAGCCGGGGTTCGATTACCGGTCACGGCTAACATCAGTGGCGACTATTGAACCAGTGTTGGGCCTCACCTAAGTACCCGCTGCTCTGTGTATCAACGCGAGTGTTGGGGAGACAAAGGCGGCCGGGGGTGGTGATCGTACGACGCCGCACACAATCTTGCGCGCCGTGTCGGCCTTCAAAGGTTCTAAGAGCACTTGGCCAGTGGAGGCTATATGGAGGATCTTCGCCTTTGTATATCTCTCTGTGGCTCTCAACTGTCCCTTATCTCGTGCAGTGTTAATGTTGTTGTACTAAGCAACTGCTGTGTACATTTAATGCATTTAAGTCGGAGAAACTCGGGACGTTCTTTAAAGGGGACCTTCCGCATTGAGATGTTGGGCTAATTTTCGTCGATCGTTGCTGTTTGCCGAGTGTGCCATGTAATGGGATGAACATTAATTTGGGTTTAATGGGGAATTAGTCTTGAATTACTCTGGCCGTGGAAGTTGATGAATTTGTTAAATAAATAAAGTGACCTCCATTGTCACACTGCTAATTTAAATTCGAATAGAGCAACGCAGTAAGGTAAGGTGGGCAGTTGTACGTTTAATATAATCGCAACCAGATAGTTCTTTATATTACGTATTAAAAAGTGACGAAGGTAAAGGCGCAGCGCTGCAATTGCTCCCTCACGCCACTGCTGGCGGAAGAGCCTCCACGAGGGGGAGCCCGAGAGGACCTTGCTCTCGATGGTAATTTGGCCTCAATTTCTACAATGGCCCAGGCATCTTGGAAGTAACTCACACTTTATCCCACCACATGTCATCTGCCGATCTACTCGTTGATAGTGCCCGATGGTCAGAGGCAGTGAGTGGGGAGGAAAGGGGGGGGGGTTAATAATCTTTCCCGTAACATCTGTTTTTTTGTTAGGTTAGATCCCTTAAATATAAATGTGTCGTTAACCCACCACCACCAGCCGACACGGCCAATTAGTAATGTTTGTCACGTAAGCAAAAACGTGCCAATTAGTTACTTCTTAAGCACACCAGCGTGTCGGAGAGTAAACCCACAACATTTGCAATTCGAGTACGACGTTTCGCTGGTGATTACAACCGGCTTCATCAGGCGACTTGTCAGAATCTTGTCCCCCGTTGTTTCAACCACGGATGGAATCGAACCGGCGACCTCTGGACCGCTAGTCCAGTCCGCGAACCGCTTACACCACGGCAGCATCCCGACACAATTCACTATCTGAGATGCGTAATTATTGACAGTCACCTGCTGTTCAGCGTTTCTGTTTCGCTCAAGTTAAAGTAAGTATCACTGTGCTCAAATGAGCATCGGTTGTTGCTCGCCATGTGCGGTGGTGGATGTTCAACATTCCATGCAGCAAGAACCAATTCATCAATGCAACATTTGTTGGCTTCCCAACAAATGGTATACTCCCACTACGTGGTGTTATTTCATAGAACCCTCAACGGATGATCCTATGAGCTGACCTTGACCGAGATTTCAACTTATAATCTAATGATAGAGAGCCCGGCAGCTATACATTTGGGCTGTTGGCTGGTGGTCGTTTGTTTGCGTTAGGCGATGTTGCCACTTATAAAATATTTAAAACCTAACTGCAGTGGGATGGCCGAGTGGCGCAGAGGTCAGATCTGAGCCAGCGCTGCTGAGATCCTGGGTGTGAAACCAGATTGCAGACGCCCATGGTGAAACCAGTCTCAGCCCGGCCACCAATGATGCCACGAAAATGTCACACTACTATTACAAATAATCCAGGCCTCGAGTATTCTCTCCTCATCTGATTTGTATTTAGTTCCGTTATGCAGTCTCAGTGACCTGTTCCCTCTTTCATGAACACTTTTGGTATTTTTTTCCTTTTTTGTATTAGTTCTTCGTGAGAGCTTGGGCGACTGAATCAGTTTGCACTCAATATAATGCAATTCCGTAGTCTTCAAAATGCTTTGTAATGATATTTGATATTCATTCATCATTAAAATAAATGTTATTCAAAGCGCGCATTTATTTTGGTCAACGATGTAGCTTCTGTCTTTTTGAACGCAGCCTGCTTTCATGATTGTTTGGCCTCTAAATTGACCACTATTTGCGGACAATCTTTCTCGAATAAATTATATACGAGCGGTAGCTTAGAGATCAAGATGGCGCTATACCACGCATGAAATCGTGAAACAGAACCATCTCGTGAGTGGAGGAATTCTATGCAGGTCTTTATAGTAGAAAAATTATAAATTAATCACATGGCACAGCAAGAAAATACTTTTTTGGGTGTAGAGGTTCCAGATGCTATTTTTTCAGGAGGCATCCACTCCCCTTTTCGGTAGGAAAACAATGGAAAGTTCCCAGGGGGTGAGATGGTACACAACAACAAAAATAATGATGAGCATTGTCTACGAGAACCAGAGGAGACCTATGTATAACAGAGGGAGAATATACAAACACGACTCAAAAGGTACTTGAGTTGGGAATAGCCACACGAAACCCAAGCCCTTCTTGCGTTGAACTGGGGACTTATACCATAAGGAGAGGTCCTTGCCTGTAACATCTGGCAGTTCGCCAGCATTGATTCAAGCAAAACTTTACTCTGCTGATGACACCGTGTGTCAAAACCGGTCCAGGTTTTTGCTTGTAACTGACTCAACGCTGCTGAAATTATGCACTCCCAGAGGGCAGATGGGGGCCTATGGGTTGTGTAACAGATACATATTCTTTGGGTTTCTCGGTAAAGTCACGTAGATAGGTTCCAATTATTTCCAATTATTGGAACCTATCTACGTGACTTTACCGAAAGACCCAAAGAATATGAATTCCTGCAGTCACGCAAGGTTTAAGTCAAGATTGAACAAATACATGTTTTGCTATTTTTGTACGTGGAGAGACGGATACATGAAGCGGACAAGATTTCGTCCGTTTCTCTGTTTTGGATGAGATGGCATCGCTGTGGCCGCCATCAACGCAGCAGGAATAGCAAGCTGATGATCTATATCAGCGGATCTGATTTATGCAGTATTGCGCACAGAAGTGAAATACGGTAGCGCTGAATCCTGGAATTCTTCCTTGATGATTCGTCTCTTGAAAAAAAGCAATCTTAACGTATATAATTATTTTATTTTATTTCACATTTAATTTCACGTCACTGGTCACCCGAGGCTGTGGTGCTTGATGGTCCAGCTCTCTGAGCCTCAGGCACGTGCGACTAACCATAAGAATCGCAGGATTATCAGCACGTCTCTCGGAGCCCCAGGTAATAACACGGAACATTAAAGCATCTTGAGGTTACATGATGGGACCTCCTTTGCCAGTACCAAAATATGAGAATAGGTTTTCCCCTTTTTTCTGGCAACAAAACAGATCGCCTTTTGGCGTCCTCTGGTCTAACACCGTTTGAGACTAGGCTCGAAAGAAAGCTGTCTGTGGTGTGGACCAATCAGTTTCAAAGACAATGCATATATTATCAGAGTATATTTTTTGTTTACATTCTGACCACAAGTATTGTGGTTAATGCAGACATGATTCCTTGTTGAAGGTTTCAGTTTGGTGTTATAACATCTTAACACCTGTTATGTTTTTGATTTAAAGCTTTCGTGACTGCAGGGATTCATATTCTTGGTTCTTTCGGTAAAGTCACGTAGAAGGGAAATAATAAAATAATAAAAATATTCCACAATAAAATTCTCACGACGTTTCGACTGCAACACAACCAATCATCATCAGGTGTGAAATCCACAGCAAGAACATTTGAAAAAAGTGGCGTTTTTTTCTTAATGTCAGCACCACGGACAGCGATTTGGCAGTTGGTCAGATGGACGAGTCCATCTATGTTCGGAAAAGAGGAAGGGGGAGAAGAAGAGAATGGAATGCGGTTTGAAAGTCACCATAAGCGTGAATACAATTAATTAAGACCCGAAATTGTTTAACAAATCATTCCAATGATTGCTAAGCCAGAATCCATCTTCTCGGTTGAAATTGTCTCTGTGTTTGTATATGTGGATAGCCTCATGAACGAATTTCTCATGTTGCCAGAAAAAGGGGCTTTTCCCATCTTGAGGTTGTCAGTTTAGTTCACGGGACTTCTGGCTTCAAGATGTTACATTCTAAGAATCAGCAGATTTGTTTAGATGGGTTGCTCTTGCCAATATCATCTGGCAACGCATAAACATTTTGTCTAACAAGTGTGACTTTGCTGATGAGACCCAAAAGGTGGAGCTTCCTTGCTTGCTTAGATAAATGCTGCCGAACAATATTGGTTCGTAAGCCTAATAGGCCCATGGACTAATATATTTGTGTATTTTATACGCGGAGATGCAGGACAAATTTGTGGTTTAAATATCTGCTTTTACCCAGAGCGCAGAACAATTAGTTTGTATACAACGGATCGTTGTGCTCCTCTCCCCAGTTTTTTTTTTATGTTTGTCTGTGCCCGTGAAGCGGTGTCTTGCTTACCCCTGAGCACAAACCCCTGACGTGGAACTTGTGCGTGGACTTTAAATCTGTGACTGCTGCTGCTGCTTCATACCCGACCGCCGCTCGCGGGCCCCCAATCAGGGGGGCAGCGAGCCCACTCCCCCACCACCCCATCCCTGTCCTTCTTTTGCTAGGTCATTGACATGCTAATTTCTCTAACCCCTCCCTCTCTCTCCGCCCTCGCCCCCTCTCTCTATTTAAGGCCTCGACACAGAGGCGTGGTTTCTCTGTGTGCCTGTGTTTGTCTCTCTCTATGTATCTCTGTGATATCTGTCTGCTTATATGTCTGTCTATATGTCTCTGGTTCTGTGTTTTATCTCTCTCTCAAATTTAGCATTCTCAGGAAGAACGTAATCAACGAGGTAGGGTGTTGCCTGTTATGTTATCCGACTCTCTGTTGTATTACATTACATTTCTAAGTATACTAGATTTGTGTTTCTATTTAATTTATACCTGATGATGATTGCTTGTGTTGCAATCGAAACGTCGTATGCTAGTATTTAATTTATTATTTTATCTTTATATGTGACTTTACCGAAAGAACCAAAGAGTAGAGCCTCTCCTTCTTCTTAAACTCAAGAGTTCAGGCCATTCCACTTTGCAGTCATATCCCCCACAGGAGGCAATGACATTCATTCATTTTTCAGAGCTTAAGTGCTTTCTGCAATTGAATGAGTCGTATCCGGATTCAGCTTCAACTGCGGTTATTTGGGCATTCATTTTGTGGTAGTTTTCTTTCCCCCACTGTGAACACGAGCGTGCATGTGAGCGCTCGTGTGTGTTGTGAGGACAGACAGAAGGTCGTGGGTTCAATTCCGACCCTGACGCCTGCTTACTTGGAGTTTGCATGTATCTCTCCCCGTAGTCACGTGGATTTTTCTCCGGCTCCTCTGGTTTCTCTCAATACATTTAGGATCAACATGCATTTAGAGTATTTGCCTGCTATACATTTTCACGATGATAAGCCACTTTCTTGAGCTATCATTTATGATAGCCGGGTTTCTTCTGAAAAAGAGCTACATTGCTCATTAGGCCTTACCTGGTAAAATACAAATAGTTTAGTTTATAGTTTAGTTTAGTTGGCGTATTGCGTTACTAAGCCGGCGATCCGAGTAAAATTTCCTGCTGCGACTAATATCAACGGTGAGCGATAATTGAACTGGTTCCGCGTACCCCTGTGTACGAAACTGCATCAACCATCGCAGTGAAGTACGTGTAATTCTGTGTTCAAATCATGAAATAAAAATGTCAACAATCGCACCGCACACTATTCGCTGGCTCTCGAAGGCAGAGAAGGACTCGGGAGGTGCGAGGAAACACAGATAAGCAGGAAGGCAGCCACACGGTGAGCTGGCGCTAGCGATCGCCCAAGCTCTGCAGTGCAAACATTGTTCGTAAAATACATTTTTTTACGGAGATGATAATAATAATATCAAGTTGTCACGCGTCGCAGAGCATTTGTTCACTATCGAAGAGAGAGAACGACTACGGGGCACGAGGATGAACCGCAGACGAGCGGAAAGCCGCGTGGTGAGCCGGTGACAACCATTGTCCAAGCTCTGCGGTCCTCTTTCTATGTTAAGGTGTTCTTGGGCTAATTAATGAGCGTTGACACGTGGCGGGGAAAATAAAGGCACCTCGAGAAAACCCAACGTGTGCGAGGGGGAAACCTTCTATCCCAAACGGGGTCCACATTTTCGCTGTACCACATTATCCTGGCGAGCCAGGCTCCAGCACCTCCTCGATGCCCCTTGGGAAGGGAGTTTCGCGACGTTCGTGCGATCCACCAACCCTCGCCTTCACAGCGCCGTGGAACACCGGCGTTGCAATTGTAACTTGCCATCATGTGCGCGTGTGCGTGTGCAGTAGTGTGTCGGTGTGTGTGCGCGTGTGTGTGTGCGGTAGTGTAGCGGTTAGCGCGCTCCGCTATGAACCTGGCGACCCGGGTTCGATTCACGCTCACGGCCAACACCAGCGACGATTATCTGAACCGGTCCTGGGCCTCCCCTAGGTCGACTCAGCCTGAAATTAGAAACTGGTGCGGTGTGTAAACATCGCCACTGGGGAGATAAGGGCGGTCGGGCGTGGTGCTGGCCACCCCATCCCCGTTCCGGCCTTCATAGGTGCTCGCTAACAGCACTTGCCCCTGCAGTCTATTAAGGCTACACGGGGGATCTTTGTCTTTTTTCTGGTGCGTGCGCGCAGATCCTGGTGGGCGAGGTGACAAACCACTTTGTGGATTACGTGAACAAAGACCACAGCACGCGGGAGAGGACCATCCTGACTGGAGACTGCTGCTACATTAACCCGCTGCTGCGCCGTCTCGTGCGATTCACCGGTGGGACGCGCGATGCAGCGCGACCGTGCACCCATCGATCCGCCGATGCCGGTTCCAAAGCGGGAGCTTGCACCGACTGTGCCGAGAGCTGTGCTTGTCACGGCTGCTGAATTGAGATTTTCCCAGCATCCTGCCACGGATACCTGCCTACCGCCCTAGATACCTAAATAGATACCCAACCATATTTCCTGCAAAACCTAGTTCAACCACATACTTAGTTGACCCAGATATAAAATCCACCTTTACACTCACCTCAATACATATCCACCTATCTAACCAAATCACCCACCCACCACAATATCTACCTACTTATCTATCTATCAAAAGACAAAGATCCCCCATATAGCCTTAACAGACTGTAGGGGCAAATGCTGTTAGCGAGCACCTCTAAAGGCCACAACGGTACACGAGGGGGTGGGTGGCCAGCACGACGCCCGACCGCCTTTGTCTCCCTAGTGGTGATGTTTACACACCGCACCAGGTACTCATTTGAGGCTGAGTCGACCTCGGGGAGGCCCAGGACCGGTTCAGATAATCGTCACTGGTGTTGGCCGTGAGCGGGAATCGAACTCGGGTCGCCGGGTTCATAGCGCAGCGCGCTAACCGCTACACCCATCCACCCACCCAATGCCACGCAAATCTGCCGGGCTCACCACCTGCCTACTCTGCCACCCAACCACCCATCTAAGGTTGCCACCTGTCCTGGTTTTTCCGGGATCGTCCTTTTGTTGTCAGGTCGAGGTTATTGTCAGTTGTGCAATAATACACCCACTCAAGATGACGCATTCACACGTAGTATAGTGAGGTGGCAACCCTTCACACACCCCTCCCCACCCACGCTCCCCAACTCACCCCACTGCAGTTTCCCCTGCTCACCTCCAGGCCCGGCTCTTTTCGGATAGGGGGGCCCATTACAGGTCTTGTGTTCATGGGGGGGGGGGGGGTACCATAACAGTGGTGTACACCGCTAAGGAGGGTCAACTTGGGTAATGCCAAAGACGACATCGTGGTAAGGAGATGTTAACTTCCACGCCTGGTATGCAAGAGGTCGTGGTTTGGACCCTGACCCTGACGCCTGTTGTATGTTTGGAGTTTGCGTGTGCATTTAGAGTATTTGGCTCCTGTACATTTACACGTGTTGACAAGCCACTTCGTTGAGTTATTGTTTGTCATGGCTAAGGTCACTTTTGAAATAAAACACATAGGTCAGTGGGCCTTACCTGGTATTTGGTGGTAGCACAGCAGTCCACACCCCGGCAAGCCCCCGCTCACCCCCCTGCCCCCACCCCCACCCCCCCGCTCCCCCACACACCCAGGCGTGTTCGCGTTTGGCTACTTCGCCACGGACATCTTCGTCAACGTGGGCCAGGTGGTGACGGGGAGCCCCGTGCCGCACTTCCTCAGCGTCTGCCGGCCCAACTACACCGCGCTGGGCTGCGGCGCCGGCGCAGTTGCCGGTGGCGGTGGCGCCGGTGCCGGCGGCGGTGCGGTTGCCATGGCGGCGGTGGTGGCGGTTGGCGGCGGTAACGGCGGAGTCGGAGTCGCGACGGCGCGCTTCGTGGCGGGCGCCGAGGACGGAGCGTGCACGGGCGACGGGCCGCTGGTGCAGCAAGCGCGACGATCGTTCCCGTCCAAGGACGCGGCGCTGGCCATGTACGCCGCCCTCTACGTGACGGTGAGTGCCGCACGCTCCCTCCGTCCCCGCCCATGCCCTCCCACAAACAAATAGGGTGGCAGGGTGGCGCGATGGTAACGCCTTGTTCCCGTGCAGCTAGAAGGGGCCTGGGTTTGAATCCACTTAACGACATCTGTCGTGAAGCGGACTGGCGTGTACTATTTACGGTTACCGCGGCGATAACCGGGGCGGCCTGTCCGGGTCGAACCGCAAACCTTGAAGACAAGCAGGCGAATGTGCACCAGCTGTGCCACGATGCCATTGTCGCTGGCGACGACGGTGATGATGACGACAATGAAGGCGACGGTGATGATGCTCGCACGGTGGCTGCCGATGCCGGCCCGGCGACGTGCCGCGTGCAGATGTACGTGACGAGCACGGTGCGGGCGAGGAGCACGCGGCTCGCTAAGCCCGTGCTGTGCCTGGCCGTGCTGTGCCTGGCCTGCGTCGCCGGGGTCAACCGCGTCACCGAGTTCCGCAACCACTGGGGAGACGTCCTGGCCGGGTTCACCGTGGGGCTTGGAATCGCCTTCTTCCTGGTAACGATCCCCCCTTCCCCCCTCCCCCATCCCTCCCCTCCCTCCTCCCCCACCCCCTCCCCTTTTCTCTCACCCCTTCTTCCTCCCCCTCGAGCAACTATGATTATCACAGTTGGCTATGTACTGTGCAGAAGAGCAACACACACACGTCCAGCAGTCGATTGAAATTGAGTTTATTTTTACCCACCAGGTAAGGCCACAGAGCTATCATAGGTTTTTTATTATTATTTTTATAATAATAGTTTACATTTTTCGAAAACTTGCAATTTGCAGGCAGCTCAGGATTTAGTGGATGTGCCTTAGGCTCAGAGAGCAAAGTCAAAGCACTATAGCAATACCAATGGCACAATATACATTAAAGAATGCAAAGCGATCGAGTTTCTCGTCATCTTGCATGGATTTTATTCCTTGCAAACTACCGTCAAGTTAGAGGAACGCACTGCCAATTTTTGGCCACGACCATGGAAAGCAACCCTTTCCTCATTCTGAGACATCTGCAAGTCGCAGGGCGGGTGTCCCGTTCACTGCTGAAATCTCGAAATGGGCAAGTGGTTCAGCATTAATATTATTGAGAGAGGCATAGCAACGTTGTTTTTAAAGACATTGTACTCACATCAGAGAACTGTAGCAACATGACCGCACTCTATGATAGCTGGTGCCAAACTGTGCCACACGCCCTCCCGCATAGCCTTCAGGGGGAGCCTTGGTACGTCTTCAGGTATGAAGACATACCGATAAAGCTATTTTATTATAGCATGTCATTGGAACGGAATCAGGAGAAAAAACTAATCACGCGCACGTACGTCATCGGAATGGGAAAGGATGAATGTACGAAAAAATTCTTGACATGGCACCCCAACGATGTTTTCTTTAAATTTTAATGATGCAAGAAATCGGTAGAGTAGCCCGGTTTACATGAGCGGGCATACGGAAACTCCCGGGGGGGCGGGGGTGGGGTGACTCAACACAGCCAACGATGGATATGCTGTGGGTAACGGCCAGTGCTCAGCAGTGGATTAACCAAAGGCTGTAGGTGATACCCTTATACTGGTAGGAACGAAGTGGACCAGACCACCAATAGATGAATGTGTCCGTCCGTCCGCGTCCGTCCGTCCGTCTGTCCGCGTCCGTCCGTCTGTCCGCGTCCGTCCGTCCGCGTCCGTCCGTCCGTCCGTGTATCAACATCGCCCCCTACTGCAAACACTTGGCATGACCCTGTCCGACAAGATGGCCGCCCGCTCCCCCTGCGATCTGTGAATTAAACAAGATGGCCGTCGCTTCCGGCGCATCACGGCAAAACTTTAAACTTCGCTTCAAAATTACTTCACTGAAACGCAGCACGTTTATTTAAAAAAATACTTTACTGAAACGCAGCACGTTTTTTTAACACAGAGACAAGAAACATTTATTAACACAGAGACGAGATACATTTAATCGCCTTATTTGTGCACGAAAAGCACGGGGCGAGGCCTAGTGCGGCAGGCTTCATGAGGCCTATTGCGGCAGGCTTATTAACACAGAGATGAAACGCAGCACGTTTATTTAAAAAAAAAATACTTTACTGAAACGCAGCATGTTTTTTTAACACAGAGACAAGAAACATTTATTAACACAGAGACGAGATACATTTAATCGCCTTATTTGTGCACGAAAAGCACGGCGCGAGGCCTAGTGCGGCAGGCTTCGCGAGGCCTAGTGCGGCAGGCTTATTAACACAGAGATGAAACGCAGCACGTTTATTTAAAAAAAAATTACTTTACTGAAACGCAGCACGTTTTTTTAACACAGAGACGAGATACATTTAATCGCCTTATTTGTGCACGAAAAGCACGGCGCGAGGCCTAGTGCGGCAGGCTTCGCGAGGCCTAGTGCGGCAGGCTTCGCGAGGCCTAGTGCGGCAGGCTTCGCGAGGCCTAGTGCAGAAGGTGGTGGTGGGGGGTGGTGGGGTGGTGGTGGGGGGGTGGTGGGGGGTGGTGGGAGGGGTGGTGTTGAGGGTGGTGTTGGGGGGGTCTTTAAATCTCACAGCGTTTCTTGTCAAAACAAACACTTTTAATTAACGTTACACTAGAATACAGTTACATTTTTTCTTTAACTCCTCTATACCCGGTCGATATCCCTGTACCGGTACTAAGTATTATTCCTACCAGCCCACCCCGCAGGGTCCTGTTAGAATATTATTTATCGCCATTAGAGCCAGGCACGTGCAAACCGAACTGAAACGTCGAATGCGTCTTGCCTAGTAGGGGTCAAATCTATTTCCAAACGACGATGATGATGACGATGACGATTTTGGCCGCTGATCTTTTTTAAACGCGGCCGGGGTAAAATGGCCGCACGCCGCCCCCCCCCCCCCCCCTCGTTGGGGAAACGTCGCTTGGGGGGGCTGTTCTTGACGTGCAAGGGAATCGCTATTAGCACAGACGGGGGGCATTGTTTTTACCTCTGAGCAAAGTTGAATGCCACGCGTGCGGCCCGGACCAATTTTGTCTCGGTCGGTGAGCAATAAGCAGAGCGAAAGGGGGTGGTTGGGGGGCGACTTCAAAAGCTGTCTTCGGTTTTTACGATTTTTCACGTTTTTTATTGCATGAGTCGTCCGGGGCACAGTAGACGTCATAAAAAATTTAGGGAAAATGTGAGGAAAACTTAAATATGAAGTTAAAAGACGTTGCTCAAATGCAAATGGTGGAAAACGTGAAAAACAATGTGGAGTTAAAATGGACGCGTCTAGTTGGAGCCGGCGTGGAAATGTCATCTGGCCGTTTTATAATGAAGACGTGTGTCGCAGCTGTCAGTCCTGCAAATTCCACTGCAGGCAGAAAGGTGCTGTGGATGTTTTGGATCATCTGTATGGTGGGTAGGTGTTAAAAAAAAGAATAGGCCTTGTTCGATCCACTGCTAGATATAGGCTAGATGAAAGCTTAACATCTGCGGTGGCGAGATGTTAACTACCTGATATGCAGGAGGTCGTGGGTTCGATGCCGACTTTAACACCTGCTGTATATTTGGAGCTTGCGTGTTCTCCCCGTAGTCGTGCGGATTTTTCTCCGGGTCCTCTGCTTTTTAAAAAATATACATTTAGGATCAATGGGCATATTTTTGCCTGCTATTAATGTCCATGCAATCAGCTACTTCGTTGAGCTGTCGTTTGTGATAGCCAAGCCGTTTCTAAAAAATAATCTATATAGCTCAGTGGGCCTTACCTGGTAAAATAAACATAAACATAGTTCATGCTTTGTCCATTATGGGGGGGGGGGTGGGGTTTGTTGTACTTCACGGTGATGGTCATTGTGAGTTGGTGAAGGAAAGGCCGGGGGAGTGGTAGGGAGAGGGAGGCTGGCGATGGGGTGGAGGGCAGGAGAAGAGTTTCCATATTCGCCGTGTGGCTGGCAATCGACATTTAGGCGAGCCCGGTTCATCGTGCAGTGTGCCCCACTACTGTCTGCATGCCACATACACGCTTATATAGTGAGAAGTAGTAGTCATAGTGTTTGGTAACAATTGTGTGCGTGCGTGATCCAAGGAATGGATTACACAAAAAACTCGTTTCTTGAGAATTACTCTTTTGTGTTTTGTGCGTTGTCCTTCCCCCGCACCTCCGAATGGCACGGTTGGCTACGTAGTGTGCGAAAGAAGTTCAACATACACACACATGGTAGTTAATGAAAAAAATAACTTAAAAAGGTATACTTTTCCTTTTGCTGTTAAAGAATAACATGACAACTCTTGTCCCTTTGCTGTTGTTTAAAGCAAAGGGAAATCGAGTAGAAATGGGGCAGGACACATCGTGATGACAGCTGATGAGAGACCGACATTAAACCGGCAGAAGGGAAGCGAAACAGTGGGAGACTGGGGCGAGACATCGCAGAGTTCGGAGGTCACGAGTGGACAGCTACGGGGGGGAAACGAAAGTACATTTGGAGAGTCCTTTGCCCAGGAGTAGGAAGTTACATACTGATAATAACAACAGTAACAACAACAACAGAAACAACAGCTACTATTCTCGTTGGCTTGAGTTCAATTCCAGCCATGAATTCCAATGAGCCATTGTATTTAGCCTCTCCTAGGTTGACTCGGCATTAAATAAATACTTGTGAAGTGTCTGAGAATCAGCACTGCACGGCAGTGTTCGTTTCAACGGAATTAAGTGAATAAATGCACCGTGCATGTCAACTCTATTCGTTGAACCGGCAACTATTCTTGCCACGTTGTGTAAAAGTTAACTGTTTCTCCTCTTACATGCATATTTCATGCCTTAAGAGCAAAGTTTAATGTAATTATTAAATGATCGAAGCTGGAGCGTGGTCGTGACGATGAGGACGATGTTGCCCCTCCTCTTCGTGTGGTTGCAAGTGCGCGCGTTTCTCTGCTTATGTAATGTGCCTGTGGAATTTCCGTAATTGTGCATGCACCACAGAATCGGGGACGTGGGGTCCATATGTCCCACTGTGAGACCTGAGGCTGTAGCACGTGGCACATTAATCGCATTCCACGAATGCATTAAAATATTTTAACGAACGACTGGAAGGACAGATGCTTGGATTAACCAACGGATGAATGATTGAATGTCTCTGCATACTGATCGTGGTTTTGCATCGTAAGCCAATTCTGTCGGAAGGATGTGACTGAGTGAACGACTGAACAACGGAGTTGCCATTGTTACATTGTTCACAACTTCAAGCACCAGCCCATGTATGAACGATTCAATGTACGAATGAACAAATAAGTGAATGAATGAATGAAATCACTAACTAACAAATGTTCGGCTTTATTCCCTGGCAGGGAGTTTGCATTGTTCACAACTTCAATCACCCGTCCGCGTGTGAACCATTAAATGACCGCATGAACAAACAATTGGACGAATAAATGAACTAACGAATGAACAAATGGAAGGCTTTGTTCCCTAGCAGGGATGTTGCACCGTTTACAATTTCCGTGAACTGTCCGTGAATGAACAATTCACGAACGCGTGAACAAATGAATGAATGAATGACTTCATAAATGTCTCCGTTTGCTGGCAGGGCTTTTGCGTCGTTCACAACTTCCGCCGGCAGTCCGTACTGGCGGCAAAGCCCCGGCACGAGGCGGCCTACGGCATGTCGCTGCTGGCTCTGCCGCGTGTCGAGAGCCCCCTTGACACCCGCAACACCACCCAGGTATTTCTCGTCACCCGCCGTGCAACACGACAGCCGTGACCGGGTCCGCCGCTGGCTGAGTTGTTCTCGCTGGCTGAACCCTTTTCTCGTTCCGGTGACGTATGTACGTGTACGTCATAGGCCTTTTTCTAACGATCCCGTTTTCGATGACGAATGTGTATGCCGTCGTGTACGTCATCGGAACAGAATCGGAAGAGAAAAATTACTTTATGGGTACCGAGGCTCCCACAAGGCCATTGTGGGAGGGCGTGCGGCAGTTTGGCGCCAGCTATCATAGACTGTGTTGGTCGTGTCGCGACGGTTCTCTGCGGTGAGTACAATGTCGTTAAAAACAATGGCGCTATGCCTCTCAGAATAAAATTAATGCTGAACGGGACCCATCCTGCAACTTGCAGTCGTCTCGGAACGGGAAAGGGTTATAGTATTCATGTATGTGTGTATGTTGAACTTCTTTCGTACCGTACATAGCCAACCGTGCTAATCGGAGGTGTGGGGGTGGGGGAGAAGGACAACAAACTAAACACAATAACAAGCAGTTTAATCGAGATGATTTAAAAGTGTATAACTCTAGGGGATTCCTAATATCCGAAGGAAGAAGCGTTCCAGACGGCCACAGAAGCGCATCTGAAAGCGCCGCGTGATGCGGCGACCATCTTCACGTTCAACCGGACCGAGGCATTAAACGTTACTTTCCAGCGAAATGTAATAACAGCGCATGCAAGGTCAGATGCTGCCTCCGTGTGTGGTTAGCACATTGGGATGGCAATCCGGGGGGCTCGGGTTCACTCTCCCAGCGTGTTAGTGGAAACAACGTCACAGGTTTCTTAAATCCCCCCACCAAGGCCGCTGTCCACTCGGGCAGTGTAGATGGGTACACTGCAGTCGATTGACAGGCCGCATATGGTGGGGCAAAGTGTGGGGTAATCTCACCTTTTTCAAGGTATCTTGAAGCGGGCTCTCCAGAGCTCCCCCTGTAGTGGAGGCCCTTCCGCCAGTGGTGGTAGCGAGCGTGAAATTGCAGGGCCCGCACCTTTATCACCTTTTTTGGGCGAAGTCGGCCATTACGTGACGATGCCTTTGGCTGGCTGTCACCGGTTACCAATGGACATTAACCTGAGGATATGGCTGAGGGAAAGACGCAAATGTAGGTACCGCAAGTTCCCGAAGCAACTCAACGTAACCGTGTGAGGGACATGCTTGGAACACCCGTCAGAGTGAGAATACCCCTGTTTAGCCTACTGAAGGTGGGCCCTTATCAAAATGGTGGAACAAAGGGGTTGGTAAGCGTAGGTTGGAGTGGTTTTAGAAGCAATGTAACAATGTGCCCAACGAAGAACGTTTTTAAAAGCGTTGTACGTGGCCCGTTCGTCTGTATCAGCTTTGTGGATTGTTGCATAGCGAGGCCAAAGGGGGATATAGTGACATCCTTCATCCAGCAGTGACTCGATCATGGCCGATGATGTTGATGAGAAGACCCTTCAATTAATGAGCGCTACACTGATGAGGTGTGCGATTTGGTGAATTAATAAATCACTCACGCACTCACACATGCACAGACATGGACGCTTGTGTTTGTGTGCCCTGCATGCGATGTGACATTGTGTGACATCACGTCGAATTTAGCTGGCATAGCTAGCACAATTTTAATTCAAGTGAGCACATTGCCCGGTTAGACATCCCGCCTTACTCGCAGACTCCAGAGGGATATTGTTACAGTGCTGCCTGCACACTCTCACGTTTGAAAGGTCATTTCTTTGGAACTGCTTTTTGTCTTCTTGGTTCTTTCGGTAAAGTCACGTAGAAGGGAAATAATAAAATAATAAAAAGAAAACATAATAAAATACTATTCTCACGACGTTTCGGCCACAATGCAAGCAGCCGCCCTCAGGTGAAGAACAGGTCTGTCGGAAAGACAGCGTCTGAATGAACACCACCAAGCTTGGCAGCGTATATTTAAGTTGGGTTAGGGGAGGAAGGGCGCCTTGACAAATGAATTTGCATATCAACAGAGGAATTTAGCATATTTATGGAAAATGCAGATATGGGATTAGTCACTACTTGTGGAATGCGCTGTATTTCCGACAGACCTGTTCTTCACCTGAGGACGGCTGCTTGCGGTGTGGCCGAAACGTCGTGATAATTGTATTTTATTATGTTTTATTTGTATTATTTTATTATTTCCCTTCTACGTGACTTTACCGAAAGAACCAAGAAGATGAATCCCTGCAGTCACGAAAGCTTTAAATCAAAATTTACTGCTTTTTGTGTTTAGTTTGTTGTCCTTCCCGCGCACCTCCGATGAGCATGGTTGGATACGTACGGTGCGAAAGAAGTTCAACACATACGCGTCCTCGTACATACTCTCCCACGTGCACGTGCTCAGTATAAGGTTGTCGGCTTATTTTGGCGCAGGTAAAAGCCACGGGGAAATAAATGCCCATTTTCGATGGGGAACTGGTTCTGCAGTAGAAACATGGTCACAGCAGCAGCCAAAAAAACGCGCACAAAAAACAATGAAAAAACAGCTGTCCATGGTCGGGTTGCGAATGGTAAGGTCGCGCAACAGCCCAGTACAACCAGCACAAAGGATGCAAGGCCAATAGAATGCACCGCATGCAAAAAAACCATGAATACATTTTAACTTACAGTCTGGAAAGGAGAGTGATCAATGTCAATTGCCCACAAAGTAAAATAAAAAGTGTAAGAAATAGCATGAATATATCTAATGCATGTATGCACGCGGCTCTCATGTCTGTGATTACAAAAATGATTTGGCGCACCGGCAGAAATAATATTCCCAATGTAAAACGGTTCGTCCGTTCGTTTCTCAGTCCGCTTGTCCTGGTGAGGATCGTGGCGGCAGCTTGTTGAGTAGGGCGGTCCAGACCTCCAGCACAATATTACTACACACTACTATACTTCATAATTAACGTTTTTGGGTTAGATCGCGTTTTTTATAAATGTGTCGTAACCCTCCACCACCCGACACGACCAATCAGCAAAAAAGTGTCACGTTGACAAAAGACAAATAGTTCACTACTTTAGCCCACCGATGTGTTGAAGAGAATGGCGAATTGCCTGATGATGCTGGATGTAATTACTAGCAAAACGTCATACTCAAAAACTGTAAATGTTGTGGATTCACTCTTCAACACACCGGTGGGCTAAAGTAGTGAACTATTTGTCTTTTTTTTACTGTTTGGCCGTGTCGGGTGGTGGAGGGTTACGACACATTTATAAATAACACGATCTAACCCAAAAACGTTCCTTATGAAGTATATTGGTCGCGAAAGCCTACGTGTTAAACACACTGCTATACACTACACACTACTATAGACTACGCTATACAATACACTATACACGACTATACACTACACTACTACACTATACACTACTACACTATACACTACTATACACTACACTATACACTACTTTGCTTTTGTTAGCACGTTTCTAGCCCTGCCCACTTCCCCCGTCCAGCAGCAGCATCGACTCAACACTACCCTCCCCCTACTCCCCCCTCCCTTGCCCCTCCCCCATAACCTCTTACCACAGCACCTCCCCCACTTCAGCTAAAAAATGTCTTGCTGTAGTTTTCACACCTGATGATGATTGCTTGTGTTGCAATCGAAACGTCGTGATTTAATTTATTTTATATTTCATACCTATGTGATTTTACCGAAAGAACCAAAGAGTATGGATCCCTGCATCCCCGAAAACTTCTAATCTAGAATATACACTACTATACGCTACTATACTACACACTACACTATACACTACTATACAATACACTATACACTACTATACACTATACACTACACTATATGCTACTATACTATACACTACTATGCATAGACTATAGCTCTTCCTGGGGAATCCGCAGGCGTTCCCAGGCCAGCCGAGCGACATCGTCCCGCCAGCGTGCCCTGGAGTGGCCCCCGAGGTCTTCGTGAAATGGTGTTTATTAAAAAATAGATGTTGTGGAAAAAATATTTTCTCACTCAACGGATATCTCTATAAAGTACATACAGCGATGTACCTCATGCTACATCAATACTCTGAGTGGTGTCGTGTTTCACAAATGGAAAGTTACGAACTTAAATCCCAGGCCAGGGAGAGACATTAGCCCTTCATCTCTGGAGGATGGATAAAATATGTATCGTTGTGTAGAAAGCCAACTGTTTTTTGTTATTCTGAATGGAAAACTAATTTATTTTGAACTGCTTTGCGTTTTTAGTTTGTTGTCCTTCGCCCGCACCTCCGATCAGCACGGTTGGCTACGTACAGTGGGATAGAAGTTCAACATACGTACACACACATGGCCTTTAATTAAGAAACAACTTAAAAATATATACATTTCCCTTTGCTGTAAAAAATAAAATGAAAACTCTTGTTCCTTTTACTGCTAAAGCAAAGGGAAATCAAGTGGAAATGGGGCAGGACACATCATGATAACAGCTGACGAGAGATGAGAGACTCCATTACACTGGGGAAGTTCAACATTCATCCATACCAGACCTGCATCTGTCATGTTATGTGGAGCCCTTAATCCACTGTTGGATGAAGCCCTCCCCACATCTTTCAATCATGGGGGGTTGTTTGGATATACTTCACCCTGCTGGTCAGGGGCCATCCATAAATGACTTCACGCGATTTTGGACGATTTTTTACCCCCCCCCCCCTCGTCACACGGCGTCACAAAAAGTCAGAGCCTCCTCAAGTATGACGTCACAAAGCTCTCCCCCACCCCCCAAAACCATATTTCTATTTTGAAAATAAAACATGCTTCAAATCGCTTTAAACTATTGTCATTGTAGTGCGTATTTAATGTGGCGCTGCACTCTGATGTTGTAGGAGTGTTGTTATAACAATTAGTGTTGTTATAACAATTCTATATTTATTTAAAGTTGATGTGACGTCACATTTCTCAACCCCCACCCCCCTCGTCATACATCGTCACAAATGTCTGACCCCAATCCCCCCCCCCCTAGGTGCGTGACGTCATTTATGGACGGCCCCTCAGTGCGTGTTGGTGAAGGGGATGTCTGGGATTGGTCGGGATATCACGTGCCACTGATGTTAGCCGTGACCGGAAATCAAAGTTGGGTTGTCAATTTCAAAGTGCAATGGAGGGGCTGGGTGGGGGGTGGGAGGGGTGGGGCTGGGTGGGGAGGGGTGGGGCTGGGTGGGGAGGGGCTGCGTGGGGAGAGGCTGGGTGTGGAGGGTGGGGCTGGGTGGGGAGGGGCTGGTCACCCCGTGGTGCCCTTATAAAACTCAACGTTTAACCTACTCACGCCGGGGTGTGCCCGCCCTCACAGTCGGGCATATTTGCGGAATACACCACGCCGCCGTTCACCCTGGCCATTGACCGAGCAACCCAACGTTCCTACCAGCTCCCTCCGCAGGACAATGTGTTAATCGGCACTCCCCATTCTGTTAGCGGGTAGCTGCCCCTTCTGTGTTGTTGCTTCAACCCACCCCTCTCATAGGAACGTGGATTTTTTCCCCTCCCAATTGACTCAGAGCTGTAAACAGAATATAATCATCATCTCCCTATGCTCACTGAGGAACCACTTTGACATCTTAAATATCGTAATAATAATATTATTATTGTGTGATGTGCCTCGAAAGCTAGCACGAGTGACCTGCTCTGAGTCTGTCTGGTCAGCGTATTCCAAATATAAATCCTCACAAGATCAGAACTCTGTTTTGAGGTACCAAGAATTAGTAACAAACTTGGAGACCGTTTATTCACCAATGACAACCACCGGAACGATCTGGAATCTCATTCTTCTGCTTTCATATGGTTGTGGATGAAGTAGCAGCTATAAATCTTAGTCTGGCTTGTGAATGAATCCAACTAGTTTCCTCAGAGATCCCTCACAGTGGACACAGGTTCTAGTAACTATTTAACTACTATATATATATTTAGCAGGTCAGGCCCACTGAGCTATGCAGCTCTTTTTCAGAAGCGAACTGGCTGTCACAAATGATAGCTCAACGAAGTGGCTTATCATCATGCGGAAGGTACAGCAGCCAAATACTTGAAACGCATGTTGACTCTGAATGTGGAGGAAAAAACCGGAGGACCCAGAGGAAAATCCACGTGAACACGGGGAGAACATGCAAACTCCAAATATACAGGCAGTAGCGTCGGGATCGAACCCATGAACCTCCTGTATACCAGGCGATG
Organism: Lampetra planeri; assembly: GCF_965212315.1. Taxonomy (NCBI): domain Eukaryota; kingdom Metazoa; phylum Chordata; class Hyperoartia; order Petromyzontiformes; family Petromyzontidae; genus Lampetra; species Lampetra planeri. Next base: position 6,179,331 of record NC_136152.1, on the reverse strand, counting down.
GAATTAACATCTCACCACCGTGGCGCTCAAGGTGGCGAGAGACCCAGAGAGATCCACATACACAGAGACCCGCATAGTCACACAGAGACCTATAAACTAATGCAGAGACCCATAGCCTCACACATGAAGATCCATAGAGTAACACAGAGACCCGTAAACTCACGCATAAAGATCCAACGACTCACAGATCCATAGGCTAACACAGAGACCCGTAAACTCAAGCAATACCAACAGACTCACACATAACCCTACAGAGTCACACATATACCAATGTACTCACAGGGACCCAAATATTAACCAAGAGACCAATAGACGCATAAACTGTCGTCTTCTCAATAACTCGTAAAGCTGTTCCAATTTGAATTAGTCTTTAGTTTATAGTTGTGTCGCTCCTAGGGCCTCACCATATATAAAACCAGACGACATGATCAACGCGTTGCACAACAAACCGGAGCAAAAAAGGACAATTTGCAAAAATGGAAATGCTCTTTGCTCTGACAGCTACCCATCAGCGACTGTACTGCTAAAAATAATACTTCCGAGGGCGAGTGATTTCGTGAAATCTGAACAGACTCCCATGCATGTGCCTGATTTTTCATCCTTGTGTGTGTGTGTGCGTTTCTGCTCCCCAACCTCCCACCAGAACCACGCTACTTCTATCACAGAGGTGACGTAGGCGTGCTAAGCCGCAGGACGCCTGTACGCGTGGCCTGCCCAGGGCATCAGCACCAAGGGCAGCTCCCTGCTGCCACACGTGCCCACACAGACACACGTGCACAGCAATCTGCTCCACGGTTTCATACAGGCGGACACGAAACACAAACATACGCGCATCCGTACACGCCATAGGTGCAAACCTGGTTGTAAAGGATTATGATAGCGTCAAAGATTTGTATTTAACAACAGTGGAAGTATTTGTTTTCTTGATTTCCCAGGCTGTGTTTCTTTGTATGAGTTGGTTCACACACGTCTTAGCTTTTTGGTTCAATTTGTTGTGTTTTTTTGTTGTTGTGATCCACAAAAGCCAATATGTGTCTCACGATGCTTTTAAAGAGGATACGTGCGTTGGGATGTTTCCTCAGTTCCTTTGTCAATGGGTGTTGTGTGTGGGCGGAAAGGTATGTCGTGCGAGGACGTTTATGCCACTCGAAGGTCCACACAGATGGGTTCTTTAAGAACCCATCCCGCCATTCCCTGGGGACATCCTGTCGGGTCGGGGAGTTTCAAAGTCTGCGTGGTCCACACCAACCCTAGCCACCGAGGTAACGTTTACACGATATGGCTATACCAGGATATATCGTACGATCTAGGAATCGTGATAACCATAGCGTCTGTTGTGCAAAATATTATCACATAGTGATTACAGTTGGCCATTTTTTGTTGTTGCTTTATATATTTTATTTCCTCACGAAATATTTGTGAAATAACAAACAATAATTAATGTTCCAAATAAATACATTTTACCCATTTAATGAGTGTTTTCGAAACATCGTCTTGGAGTATTTTACTTCATAGCGGTTATAGGATGTGACAATTTTTTTAAGTCTGTCTCATTAACTATTTCCTTCCTGTATAACTGACAGCGTGTGTGTGATATAAGCGTTATAGAGTGTACCGCTGAGAAAGACGTATCACCTGTTGGTGTAGAGTGAACCTGCGATTGAATAACTTTCCAAGTTAATCTTTAATCATACCGTAAGTATAGGAAAGCACAAAAAAACCCCCATAACAATAATAAATACAGTCACAAAGTTAGGGGAAACTGATGTCGCGGGAATCATCATATCGTGAACATTTATGTCTTTCTGTATCTTACCGTACACAAATGTAGTGCAGCAGCCCGACTACAAAATTCTGGAATCCTGCCACGAGGTACGAATATTGAGGTGTATTTTCTTTTCACCTAGTTTAAGTGTCATCTTCTCACGGATAAAACACTTAACCCTTTTCCGTTCCGAGCTGTCTGCAAGTTGCAGGGTGGATCCCGGGAGCGCGCAAGCGGTTCAGCGCTTCGAGATTCATTTTATTCAGAGAGACATTGTACTCAACGCAGAGAACTGTAGCGACACGACTGCACTCTATGATAGATGGCGTCAAACTGTGCCACAAGGCCCTCCCGGAAAGGGTTAACTGTGCCGTGAAAATGCCAAATTTTACAGGACAATTTCTGTCGGAGAGTAAAATGAAACCCTTTTTTTGGTGTTTTAGTTCAATGACATTCATTTAAAGCCTCACGAACGCAACTGCCATCCTTACAACCAGGTTTGTTTTGAGTTTGTGCCATTTACACATTTCCAACGACATTTGTACTTGATCTTGAATTATCATCAGCAGCGGGAGTGCTGGCGCCGAGCGATTAACCTTAACCTTCTCGCAAATTAAATGTGATATTTGCGCAACCGATGAGGAAATCGTTGAAGCGGTATATTTTCTTTTCTGTCGGGGGGGGGGGGGTAGGGGAATTCTAAATTTAACGATGAACCACTGGCCACCATCGAGGTTTCAAACTTGATGTGCAGGTTTCCCCGTGCTTTGTACGGTCGCAGTAGATGCATTTAAAAAAAGTGCACACACAGAACGAGACAGCACAAGACGGCTGTCTCCCGAGTGGCGGGCACGGCACACACACACAAAGAGTGTTGTCCCAGGTCCGATGGCATAGGCGTGTAGGAGTGAATTCGAGTATAAATTGGTTAGCTACGTGAAATCACGATAATCTAACCTGCTTAAAAGTGAGGGAAACCTGCATTACGCACAAAGTTTGCAAAAAAAGCTATTGCGTACATATTTAATAATTCATTGAATTACTCATTGCTTTTAAACACTGACCGCTTATGCCAATTTGCTCGGGCCAGTAATTCAAGATCAAACGCCAATTCGCCACCATACGAATAAAAACACAGCATTCCTGTACATGACATTATTACCCTGTGTTTTCAGTCAATTGTCTACAAAAACTGATTATTCCAAACACCCCCCCCACTCCCCTGTACATACGATGTAGCTGTTTTTTGTACTTTGTCTGGATCTGTTTTGTATCTTTTTTGTTAAATACGGAAATTCATCTATAGCATTAGCACAACATTAACTTTCAAACAATTTAGCCATTTTAACGCACAATTAGAAACACAGTTATTGGGGAAAATGTCCTGATTTTACATGGGTTAAAATAAACTAAAAGGTATGTTGTAATGTTTAGCAAATGAAAATCGTTATCATGAGAACGTTGAATTTAAATGCACATTTTAGAAATGTTTTATGTTTACACTTGGAAAACGGATTTTCTTATTTACACTCTCACCAACCCACCGCTGTGTTTTCCCAAGTTTGACTGATGTATCCCCATTCAAACACAAATTGAGTTGTTGCACACTCCACGTGCGCTGCGATTGGTAAACATGTTCCATGTGACAGAGAGGCAATTCGCGTGTTTGTCAGAGCATCCTGGTGTAAAGTGAGACGAATAGGTAGACACACTAACAGTAAATCTCGATTTTTATTTGAACCAACCACGGTCTTTGTCTCTTCTGCATGCATGCTCGGGATGAGTCTTGTATTCCTTTTTTGACATTAAAATTTTAGGCCCAATTTAAATGTATTCAATTTATAACTTAACTTTTTATATGCATTAAATGTGAGAATTCTAATGTTTTTAAACATTCATCATGGAGTGTTTAACATACATTGGTGGAACTATACTTTGATGCAAACACTTGTATATTTCAATCGTTTAACAATTTGAAACATTACATTGCGTGTCGTAGGAATTTCCGTAGCGATGGACTTTCCGGCAGAAATGACGCCTATGCCTTGCGACGTCAAATGTTCTGATGAGTACAAAACGAGACGTGTAATCCCAATTTTTTTTTGGATTCATAAAATCGGGAACATATCACAAGTGCGCTCATTACTTGCACAAACAAAGGGGTCTACGTTGTAATTGGGTCTCTGTGTCATAAAGGACATGCTCACCCAATTATCAGGCACTGGCAATGTTTAGAAATTCCATTTGCATTTCGATTTAAAGCTTTCGTGACTGCAGGGATTCATATTCTTGGTTCTTTCGGTAAAGTCACGTAGAAGGGAAATAATAAAATAATAAAAATTAAACAAAAATTCTCACCACGTTTCGATTGCAACACAAGCAATCACCATCAGGTGTGGAAACCACACCAAGTAAATTTGAATTTTTTTTAAATTTTATTATTTAAAAAATGCCATTTTTCAAAAACATTTCTTGTTGTGGTTTTCACACCTGATGATGATTGCTTGTGTTGCAATCGAAACATCGTGAGAATTTTGTTTTATTTTTATTATTTGATTATTTCCCTTCTACGTGACTTTACCGAAAGAACCAAGAACATGCATCCATTTGCATTGTAAACTATTCACCTACGGCAAAGCCACGGGAAAGGTGAGTCGAGCCGAGGGATGTTAATGTATTGGGGGAAAAAAATGCAAAGAGAGAAGCGAATGAATGAGCGACGAGGGAGGAAAAGGATGGAAAGGGAAGAGTGAAACGGGGCCGCAAATGCATCAGGGAAAGATGAGGATTGGGAGGAAGGGGGCTGCATGAGGAGCGGCGTCTGTTTCCACAGGGGACCAGCGACGGAGAGAGGGGGAAGGGTTCAGAGTCGGTGTGGCCACACAGGGGTCACGTGATTTACCGGAGGCTTGAGCTGGTTTAGAGATATATTTGGATGAGATGAATTGGTAAACTTTATGTGACGCACCGTCGTGGGTGGTTGAGGGAAGAAGTTCAGAAAGGCCTTGCCTTTGGGACATAAATGGATGTCTAGCGCAGCATAAAATGCGCGGTCTCTTAAGTCTGCACTGTTGAACTGTCGGTTCACAGATTTGAAGCTTTCGTGACTGCAAGGATTCATACTCTTAGGTTATTTCGGTACAGTCACGTAGCTAAAAAAGAATAATAAAATAATAATAAATGAAAATAACTCACGCTGTGACGGTCCCACCTGAAGACGGAGACTTGTGTTGCCTCCGAAACGTCGTGATTTAATTGAGTTATTTTCATGTATTATTATTTTATTATTATTTTTTTACCTACGTGACTTTACCGAAAAAACCTAAGAGTTTGTCGGTTCACAGTACGTGTAGCCCTGCCGTCAGCAACCTTCTCCAAGAAATGTCGACGTGGCTGATGAAGGAGATGAGAAAATGTGTTGTAAGAGAATGGGTAACTTTTGAAGCCGCTTAATTGATTTTGTCTCCGATGCGCAACCGTAATGAACCGGTGTACATCACAGAGCTCTACTCGATGCTGCCACAGCGATGTAATGGTCAGCGCATCGGACATGCAATTTAGAGGTCATCGCAAAAATGGTGCACGTATTTCATCTTAACCCTTTCCCGTTCCGAGAAATCTGCAAGTTACAGGGTGGGTTGTCCCATTCACCGCTGAATCTCGGGACGCGAAAGGGGTTAGCATTCATTTGTCTAGAAAGGCGTAGCGCCGCAGAGAACTGTAGCAACATGACCGCACTCTACCATAGCTGGTGCCAGAACTGTGCCACACGTTCTCCCGCGTGGTCTTTTACCTCCGAGTCCATTCCGATGACGTACGCGAAAGATGATGACGTAAACGTACGTCATCGAAATGGGAAACGGGAATGCACCCCCCTCCCCCACTGTTCACCAAGAACCATCGATGGGTATACCAGACTCAGTTGATTGGTTGATCATGCGTGGTGGGGTAACGTGTGCAGTACTGCCTCCGCTTCTGAAGATGTTTGGCCAGCGTGAAAGAGTAGGCCGAATTTACCCTCTCGAGCGCCCTCGAGTGGAGATGCTTCTGCCTGCAATGGAGATGGCAAGCAAGTGAAGGACTGCGCCTTTACGTTTTAACAGACTGAGCGAACCATTAATTGTTTTACTTGTTAAACTCCTCCAGCACCTGCTGTCTGAGTTACAGCAACGTGTGATTATTCATTTCTGGTGACATAGAAGGTGACTTAATAATTATACACGAGCCCAATATTAAACGTGACAACCTCCTAATCTGTGAATTGTTTTCCTGCAACCAACACAGTTGAATCCCCCTAATTAAAAAAAAATATGGATTGTAAATGTTTTCACCTTGAGATAAAATGTGTTTTGATATGAGAAGTTTTTTAATGTCCATGCTGATACAAAGCCTTATGCTAAACTGCTTAAATGCATTTCTGGAAGTTGGTTTACAAATTCAGATTGACGTTTAGACTTTACAGTGGATGTAAATGCAGTTAATATGACAGTCGTTACAAAATATTTCTTGTGCCCTGGTATTTCCGGAATTACCATAATACAGAAAACAAGTCAGTGAATATTATGCCTAATTTGTAACTGTGAACATTTTTGTTGGCTTATCAATCATTTTACTTAATAACGAGTGAACGTTGTTTTCGTACTAAACTTAGTGGTTTCATTATCGATGGGTTATCTTCTAAAGAGTTGTGAAAAAAATAAAAAAATAGGATGAACTGCTAAAAATTATAAATTAAATGTATTATTTCATTTTCATTTCAAGTTATTCTTAAGAATATAAAATTTAGACTTAAAACTTTCGTGACTGCAGGAATTCATACTCTTTGGGTATTTCGGTAAAGTCACGTAGATATAAAAATAATAATAAAATCACGACGTTTCGATCGCAACACAAGCAATCTCTCACCTGAAGACGATTGCTTGTGTTGCGATCGAAACGTCGTGATTTTTTATTATTATTTTTCTATCTACGTGACATTACCGAAAGACCCAACGAGTAAATGTAAAATTTGACATTAGGGACCGTTTGTTTTTTTACATTATTTTAATTAGTAATTTTCCTAGCTGTTTTAAAGTTCACTATTATCCGTGTGTATCTGATCCACACAAAACAAATGTTTGTACCTATTGCTTGTTTATCATGCACAATCACTGTGATGTTAACATTACTTTTGGAATTAAAAAAAACACAAACTCTTTGTATGAAAGTTATCACCCGAACCTTTGAAAAAAAATGTTCAACGCGTGCAAAGATGGAAAAGCATTGTGGGAATATCAGCCTTGGTCAATCTACCGCTTGCCGTTCCCCAAGCTGCTCTGCTGCCGTCTCTCGCGAACCTGCGATATAATAATAATAATGATCAACTCCGTATCTCAACTTCAGAAAATAGAAAATAGTTTTGTCTGCCCACCGATTGGCCTTCCAGAAGTGTGACAACAAGGGGCATTCGCCTTAGCAGTGCAGACAAAATATGTTTTCCGCTTACAAACCAATAACGTATATTACTGGTAGGAACCTCCTGGTTCCACCAGCCCACAGGGGATTATTGTGTCCGTCCGTCGTGCAGGGAGGGGCTGGGTGGGGAGGGAGGGGCTGGGTGGGGAGGGGAGGAAGGGGCTGGGTGGGGAGGGTGGGCTGGGTGGGGAGGGGAGGGTGTGGAGGGGCTGGGTGGGGAGGGTGGGGAGGGGCTGGGTGGGAAGGGGTGGGGCTGGGTGGGGAGGGGCTGGTCACCCCGTGGTGCCCTTATAAAAGTCAACGTTTAACCTACTCACGCCGGCTTGTGCCCGCCCTCACAGTCGGGCATATTTGCGGAATACACCACGCCGCCGTTGACCCTGGCCATTTACCGAGCAACCCAACGTTCCTGCCAGCTCCCTCCGCAGGAATGTGTTATAAACACATAAGTATTTATGCATTTTACTTGGTTAATTTCAACCGGCTGTGGTTGTCGTTTTATATTTTAAGATTTATAAAGTGCTGTGCCAACTGAAGAATGTATGCTCGTAAATATTTGGAAAATGGAATACAGCAGCAGCTGGATATGAGCACACTGACTGTGAGCAAGGCGACCTGTGGCTGATATCAGAAGTTGCCCTCCGCCTCCCCCCTCCTCGCCCCCGATCAGTTTACTGATCTAACCACGTGTTGCTTATATCAGAACTGTGCTTATATACGGTGTGCCTATATACAGCTCCTCTGCTGTTGAACACTCAAACAAATTGGCGTTAAATGGTGTAAATGTTAAGCATTGTACGTCTCATAAAGCCCAGAACCCATGGTTATTTTATTTGTACGTCTTTAAAGATTACGGACCAATTGCTAGCCTCTTTCCTAGGGTAAAAAAAAACCTCATAGTTAAACAATGCTTATATAAATGCCCCACGTTTGTGGCAGCAGTCCCTGATTGATGACCATGGATTTTGAAAAAAACAAATCCCAGTCAAGTTTGAATTCACATTTCAACGCGCAATACCATTGGTCCTTTTTTTAGGTGGCTGCTGCACGATACGTCACTGCATGTTCCTGAGAAATGTTGTAGAGCATCTGACCTTCCCACCCCACCACAGGGTCTGATCTTGACCTTCACGTGTAAACGCATCCTGCATGTTGCCGTGTTCTGCACAGCGTGACGAGCGGTTACCGGATTCTCGGGATCAAAGAGATGCACATTCCCCCTCTGTTTTATTCAGATGTTGGGGGGAGAGGGAGGTTGTGGGGTCCGGGGGGGGGGGGTCTTATGATCCTGTAGGTGTGTGACCAAATTTGTATGACGTTATTAACATTGGGTACAGGTTTCAGGCGGCGTCTTACTCTCTGCAACGTCTTAGACATCTGGAGAATTACGGTAACTTACCAGAACGAAACAGGGCAACCCCGTATACGCTAAATTCAACAATCAATACACATCTGGAGTTTAGATTTTTTTATGGGAATTAAAACCTCCACGATACCTTTCACAATGTGCCATTAATTAAAACGCATATACAATGTATCGTCCGCACAGATGGTTTGTTGAGTGGTGATCATCCCACTTGGTGGCCCTGCAGCCAGGAGTGTCCAATTCTCCATTCCAACGGCTGGAGCTACCCTATTCATAGACCACCCAACGTGCACTTCCCCTAAAGTATTGTCAGGTTTTTTCGGTAAAGTCACGTAGGTAAAACATTAAAAGTAATGAAAGTAAAATAAAACAAAACAAAAATAAAAAATAAAATTCACGACGTTTCGGAGGCAACACAAGTCTCCGTCATCAGGTGGGACCGTCACAGCCAGATTAGCTGCATCAAGTGAAGCAATGATTCAAAATGTAATCCCTTATAAGCAAGTTGAAGGGGGGGAGGAGAGGGGGGGGGAGTTCATCAGAATGTGGTAGCCAATGAATGGAACGTATCGGGAGGGAGGGGGGTGGGAGGGGGAGGGAGCCAACAAAACATTTGGCGACGGCTTGGACGCGGCTGCTGCGCACGCCAACACAATGGGCAGAAAGGGGGGAGGGGAGGTCTGATACACATGATAGAACAAAGGAACGAAAATGCCCATGTTTATACCAATGCAGGCTGAAAAATGAAGAGAGTACTGTTAAAAATAACTGGGGATGTTAACACTCGGTGAAGTAAATTAAAATAGTGCCTGTCAGATAAGATGGTCCAAAAAGTGTAATTAAGTCTTTTTTGCGTGGTTAATAACATCTTTCCAGTGATTACTGAGTTTGTACCCATCATCACGGTTGAAATTATGTCTGTGTTTGTATATTTGTATGGCTTCGTGTACAAACCTTTGATGGTAGCCAGGAGGCTTGCAGAGAACCTTGGTCTCGGAAAAGACAATATCATGAGAGCCCGCCGAGTTGTAGCAATGATCGGCAACGGCCGAAGAATCAGTTCTGCCGTGTTTCAGATCTGACTTGTGCTCGCGGACACGATCAGCAACATGACGTTTTGTTTCTCCAATGTAGCAATCACCACAAATGCAACTCAATTTGTAGACTCCAGGATACTGTAAGTCAGGAACGACATCCTTCACAGATGGAATCAGATCACGGATTTTATGCACTGTGCTGAATCGGACTTGGATCTTATGTTTGTTTAGAATTTTGGAGATCTTTTTGGTCACGCCTGCTATGTATGGTAACGTGATAGTTTTGGTCGGAGTTTCATGTGGTTGTTTCTGTGTGGTGGGAGAGACAGCTTGGCGGATAGTACGGTCAGAGTATCCGTTCATCCTGAGGGCCCGATGTACATGTCTTAATTCATCAGTCAGGTGGTGTTGGTCAGAAATGCCATGGGCTCTGTGGTATAGCGTTTTGATGAGATAATTCTTTTGAGATGGGTGGTGGTGGGAATCCGGTTTCAGGTAGGAATCTGTGTGGGTGGCTTTCCTGTAGACAGAATGTCCCAAGGATCCGTCAAGCCTCCATACAAATATACAAACACAGACATAATTTCAACCGTGATGATGGGTACAAACTCAGTAATCACTGGAAAGATGTTATTAACCACGCAAAAAAGACTTAATTACACTTTTTGGACCATCTTATCTGACAGGCACTATTTTAATTTACTTCACCGAGTGTTAACATCCCCAGTTATTTTTAACAGTACTCTCTTCATTTTTCAGCCTGCATTGGTATAAACATGGGCATTTTCGTTCCTTTGTTCTATCATGTGTATCAGACCTCCCCTCCCCCCTTTCTGCCCATTGTGTTGGCGTGCGCAGCAGCCGCGTCCAAGCCGTCGCCAAATGTTTTGTTGGCTCCCTCCCCCTCCCACCCCCCTCCCTCCCGATACGTTCCATTCATTGGCTACCACATTCTGATGAACTCCCCCCCCCTCTCCTCCCCCCCTTCAACTTGCTTATAAGGGATTACATTTTGAATCATTGCTTCACTTGATGCAGCTAATCTGGCTGTGACGGTCCCACCTGATGACGGAGACTTGTGTTGCCTCCGAAACGTCGTGAATTTTATTTTTATTTTTGTTTTGTTTTATTTTACTTTCATTACTTTTAATGTTTTACCTACGTGACTTTACCGAAAAAACCTGACAATATGAATCATTGCAGTCACGAAAGCTTCAAATCTAGAATTTCCCCTAAAGTGGCAACTCATTTACCAGCCGCGGACAGGAATGATGGGCTCAGTTGAAACGCCCCGACCAAACATTTTTAAAAGGTGTTGGTGTTTTGGATATGGGCCAATGGTCACGCAAAAGGCGCGTGAAATGTTCAGACGAACACGTGTGTGTTGTTGTACAGAGGGGCGGTAGTGTCGTGGCTAGCGCGCTGCACTACGAATCCGGCCACCCGGGTTCGATTCCCGCTAACGGCCAACACCAGTGAGGATTATCCGAACCGATCCTGGGCCTCCTTTAGGTCGACTCAGCCTCAAATGAGTAAACATCGCCACGAGGGAGACAAAGGCGGCCGGGCGTGGTGTTGGCCATCCAGACCCTCGTGTGCCGTGCCGGCCTTCATAGGTGTTCGCTAACGGCACTTGCCCCAACAGTCTGTTACAAGCTATACGGGGGATCTTTATCTTTGTACAGAGGGGCACAATTTAAGCAGTGGTGGAGCTGGCACGTGGGGGGGGTGTGTCTCTAAAGAGACATTTGTAGAGCTGTTTAACACCTCGTAGACTTTCGCGACCAATATTTATAATGAAGGTCTTATCAGTTAGATCGCGTAAAAATAAATGTGCCGTTAAACCACCACTAACCCGACGAATTGGCTGTGTCGGGTGGTGGTGGGTTAGCGACACATTTAAAAATTAACTCATTCCCTGATATTGTTTTTAATTAAAACATTTACTTTAAAAATTAACTCACAGCGGCCTAAAGCCTACAGCTAGGCCTAAAGCCTTGAACTAGGCCTCAAACTCTCCCTTCGTATCGTGCCCCCGCGTGCGTGAAAGGGAGTTAATGTTTAACAATGTTACATTCCCTGATGTTTTTAAATAGAACATTTAAATTTAAAGCTTTTACATTAATAATTAAAACATTTTTATTAAAAATTAACTCACAGCGGCCTAAAGCCTACAGTTAGGCCTAAAGCCTAGAACTAGGCCTCAAACTCTCCCTTCGTATCGTCCGATTATGTGTAGCAACATCGCCCCCTACTGCAAACACTTGGCAGGACCCTACAAAAACCTTTAGACTCAGTGAGGCTTTCCTGGCTAAACAAGTGTAATAATACATTATGTTTATATTCTTTGGTTATTCGTTCCTACCAGCCCACCCCACAGGGACCTGTTATTAACGCGATCTAACCCATGAAACCGTTCTCATGAATTGGTCGCCCCCCCACTCGTTAGTGAAATGACAGAAAAGTTATAGAGATGCAGTGAGATGAGAGCGATGCAAGCAAAAGAGACAAAGATGTGTAATGAGATGGAGATGAGAGATCAATTAACAGTTTTAGGTTACGTGCATTTTTTGGGTTTGTTTTCGAGTACTGCATCTGAATTAGAGGCGATATATAAATTGCGTTCCGCGTTCATGAGTTTGGCTTTCCCATGACCTGCTTTGAGCTGTAACGCTGTCACTCAGTTTGTTTATGCCTTGCACCACCACTGTGTGTCAGTGCCAATGATATATGATTGTTTGCCCTGTTTGCTTCTGAGTATAAGTACTAAGTTAAACTTTTTTTGTCCACATTACGTGTTGCTGAACATGTTGTCGTGACTTTTTTTTGTACATGGGCGGCGCGTGAACGACTTTTTTTTGTAATTTCTGCCCCTCTGATAATCCCACACGAGAACGGTTTGTAGGGTAAGTGGCAGGTTCGCGCCCAACGTGGGGTAAAATGTCTTTCTTTGACTTGGTGCTAACACAGGGGGTCGGCAAGACCTGTGGTAAGGACCACCGGTCTCGTATTCACCGCATGCATTGCGGCTCTTGAAATATTGAGCTTTTTTTTACGGAATTCGAGGGGGAAAAATGGTCCTTTTTGGGTTTTGCCGAGACCCCTGTGCCAACAGAAGTGATTTCGTCAGCCATGATCAGCTCGAGGTGGCGACTTGTGCCCTCCTCTGAGGCATCTGCTGCTGCCGATTACTGCAGCTGAACAGACAAAACCGCGTGTGAACACTTGAGGACAAAGAGGGAGCTGTTTACCGCACAACCCTACTATACTTGTGTGTGTGTGTGTGTGCGGTGATCGGTGTATGTACTCTGTATTGTACGCTTCACATTAAAATTCGGTCTGCCATCTTGGATTGTGCCACCGAGTGTGATGATGTGCCCAATACCTGCGTGAAGGCATACATTTGTTTAATTCAATCACGTCGATTGTTTGGCCACTTGTACGTGAACCCAATGAATTTGCTGTCGTCGGAATATTAGATTTTTTCTACTTCTGTGATGTAAGACGTAAAAGAACAAAAGTGATTTATTTTATTTTAATGATGGCCTTTTGTTTCACCATTGAATCCATGCTGAGTCTCAAATACTTTTTCGGCAGGGTCTTTCATGCCAAACAAATGTGGCCTTAACTATTCACGAAGACACCGCAGAGGTGTAATGGTCAGCAACTCAGGGCTTGCAATTGAGAAGATGCCGATTTGATCTCTCGGTTGAAACATTGGGAAAGTTTCTCAAATCACCCCCCACCGCTTCTGTCCACCCAGCAGTACAAATGGCTACACCACAGTTGATCGGCAGATTTCATATGATGGGGTCAAGTGTGTGTAGTGTGTAGGCCAATCAGTTTCAAGGACAATTCACATTATCACAGCATGTTTGTTTGCATATTCACCACAAGTACGTGTGCTTAATGCTGACTTGATTCCTTGCAAAACGTATCTATTTGGTTTTGAACATCTTAACGACTGTTTTATTGCCAGAAGGGGTAAAATATATTAATATTTTCCATATTTTTATACTGGCAAAAAAAGGTCCCATGATGTGTGAATATGTTGAAGTTCTTTCGCACCGTACGTAGCCAACCGTGGTAATCGGAGGTGCGGGGGAAGGAGTTCTCACATCTTAAAAACGTCTCTCGAGGCCCTTCCACCAGCAGTAACGTAAGCAAGAAATTGCAAGGCTGCACCTTTTACATTTACAATTGTATATAACCAGTAAACCTTCGCCGGGTCTCGAAACTATTTCAGGAGGATCCTTTATTTGAACGCTTAACCAAGTATTTTGCTTCGTGTGGGAGGAATCTACAATATCTTGGGAGAAAACTGACAAGCTGAATTTTTATTTTATTTTACTTGATAAGGCCCACTGAGCTATAAAGTTATTTTTCAGAAGCTACCTGGCCATCACAAATGATAGCTCAATGAAGTGGCCTATCGCGTGGAAATTTATGAACGCCATACATCGAATTGTAAATGTTGTGGGTTTACTCTCCAACACACCGGTGTGTTGCACTCGCAACTAATTGACATGCTCTATTAACGTGGCACACTTTAGTAATTGTCTGTGTTGGGCGGGTTTAATGACGTATTAATATTTATGCGAGCTAACCCAAAATCCACCCCTCTATTTTTAATAATATTGGTCGCGAAAGCCTACGTGTTAAACTATTTTTTATTTTACCAGGAAAATAGCTCTATTTCAGAAGTGACCAGGACACAAATGATCACTCAACAAAGTGGCTTATCACGTGGAAATGTATAGCAGGAGCCAGATACTCGAAACGCATGATGTTGATTCTAAACGTAGAGGGAAAAACCAAAGGACCGGAGATAAATCCATGTGACCAAGGGGAGAGACATGCAAACTCGAAATATACAACAAACGTCAGGGTCGGGATCGAACCCACTACCCCCTGTATACCAGGTGAGGTCGTTAACATTTGGCCACCGTGCCCCCCCCCCCCCTATTCGTGAGGGTGTGAAGCTCGGCACTTGCCATCTTTATCAAACGTTGCCTTCATTAATTTCGCAAGCGGCAGCGATTGTTGCTGTGCATAATCCCAATTGTGTAAATTTGTGATTTCATTTTGTAAAATTTGTCAAATTTGCACCGTGACACGAGGAGGCAATGGCCTGCTCATTTTGAATGACATTACGGGATTCTTTAACGCCCACTGTGAAGCAGACGGCGACATGTTATTGTTAATATACCGGACGGGTTAATCAGGGAGGCCTGCCACGTTCAAACTTCGCACCTCGGCAACAAGGCCGTGAATGTGCCACTGATGGACCAAGTGGCCATGGGCAGGGTGGTTGAACCGTTACGTATTGGCCAGTTGAATAGACATTGAGTTAAACCAGAGGTTCTCAACCTTTACTGCAGCCTGCACCCCTTTGGTTCTTAATCGTAAAATATATAATGTTAATAAACACACAGGGTTTGATGAAACAAAGAATTTGTACTTACGTGCCCGTGCTCAATTTGTGCTTTCGATGATTTACCTTCTAAAGAATTCTAGCTATGTCTCGCACTCCCAGAAAGAGCATCTCGCACCCACAGGGAGTGCGAGCACCCCAGTTCAAAAAGAACCACTGAGTTAAACCATAATTTCCCCACAGTGTTATTTATGTTTATGTATTTTTTTCAAAGGTCAGAATTTTCCCAAGTAAAGGTTACAACACGGCCTGAGCTATTTGAAACGAATGCTCCGGAATTGTACACTCCTCGTACAAAATCACAGACTGCTTTATGAGGCATGTGATTGTGGTAAATATAACACAATATTAACACTTGCCATGTTGCCTACAGCAATTATACGGTTTTAGTGTTTTGCATTGTAATATACACACCGGATTGCACTGCATTTATTTGGAATGGTAATCTGGCCAAGCGTTTCCCCCATGCAAATATAATGTCACCATTTAAATCCAAATGATGCAAAGGGCGTTGTGGCAGGTAAGATGATCTGCTGGCTGCTGTCCTGTCAGAATTTCTGTACTTATGCTGAACTTTTTATGCACCGTACATAGCCAATTGTGCTAATCTGTGGATCTCTGTGGGTCTCTATGGGTCTGGGTCACTGTGGTTGTATGTATGCTGCCTAGGTTGGTGGGATCGGAAGGAATGGGCCAGATCAGCTCAATAATAACGGAAGAAAACTGCTAGATTTCTCTGCAGCCCATGAACTTACAATTACGAACACGCTGTTCTGGCATCACCGCATCCACACAATATCATGGATGTACAGCGGGTCCAAGCAAGAAGAGCTGCTGGACTATATAATTACGGACCAGCGGATGCGGGCCCATATTCTTGACACCAGGATCTACCGTGGAGCTGATCTGCCCACTGACCATCGACTTGTTATCTGTAAGATGCGCCTGCCATTCTTCCACTCCGCAAGTGGGTGTTCATCTAGGACCCCATTCAAACTCACACTGGCCTGGTCTCAGCTAGCTGAGAATAGTTGCAAGCAGGAATTTCATTATCCCATGCAGCTGGGGTTAGCATCGTCCCCCCCTCCTTCTGATGCTGAGGGGAAATGGGTGAGGTTCAGGACTGTGGCTCATGAAGCTGCAACAGCTGGATTGAGTATGCAGTCCAGACTTCCTCAAAGACCCTGGCTGAAGGAGGACGTCTTCCGGCTGGTTGAAATAAAAGGAAAGGCCCACTCCCGTCGTCTACAACATCCAACATCGGAGAATGAGGAGGCTTACCGCGGCCTTCGCTCGGATATTCAGAGAGCCGTGCGGCGCTGCAAGAATGAGTGGTGGGCACGGGTTGCTGAGGATATGGAATCTGCCTCAGAAGCCCGCAGTCACAAATCACTATTAAATTCCATCAAAAAAATCACTTGCAACGCCTCACCTATCACCATCCTTAAGGGAAAGAATGGTAATTCGACCTCCGACCCCCAGGAAGAGGTATGCAGGTTTGCAGAGCATTTTTGTAAGGTCTTGGGTTGAGGGCAATTCCCACAGCCCAGAGAACATCATGGGGCAAGGTGGAGACGACCCTGCTAGGGCTGTGGTTCCTAAAATGTTGGCAGAAGTAGCAAGCCTTCTGAATGGTTGGCTGAGGTACCATGTGTGGAGGTAGTGCGAGGGGCGATCCGAAGTCTGAGATCAGGAAACGCGCCGGGCAGAGACGATTTCCCAAGCGAAATGCTGAGGGAGGGTGGCATCTATGTGCAGACTGCCCTACTTGACATCATCACCATTGTCTGGACCACAGGAGGGGTTCCGCAGGATTGGTGAACCACGTTGGGTCTGGGTGTCTGTGGGTTTCTGTGGATCTGTGTGCTTGTATGCATGTTGAACTTCTTTCGCACCATACGTATTCAGCCGTGCTGATCTGTGAGTGTCTGTGGGTCTCTATGGGTATCTATGGCTCTGCGTGTTTGTGGGTCTCTGTGGTTGTATCTATGTTGAACTTTTTTTGCACTGTACGTAACCAACCGTGCTAATCTGTGGGGTCTCTATGGGTCCGAGGGGTCTGTGTGTCTCTGTGGCTGTATGGATGTTGAACTTTGTTCGCACCGTACGTAGCCAACCGTCCTAATCGGAGGCACAGGAAGGGACAATTTCATAAACTCGGGTTACAACAGATCTGTGTATTAAAACAACATCTTAATTATTTATTATCAGTCCTGGCATCCGAAATGCATTCATATACTGCATATATATGGTTATAAAGAAGTGTGTATATTTGTCCGGATCTCATGTGGATCTGGCTCGCTTTGGGGGTGAGGGGGGGGGTCAACAATTGTCCTTGTCACGGGGTGTTCATGAACACTTCCTCAATACAGGCCTAAACCTCATGCACGTGTTTGACCAAAGGGGTGCTGGAACTGGTCCAGGGCAAGACGACCACGGACACAATGATCAGAGCCACCTATTGTCAGGAGGTGTCGATCAGGACTGTTGAAGCCAGGTGGGGGTAAGTGAAACCCACAGGTGGAAATAGGTGACACCCCCCCTCTCTCTCCACACCGAATGATGAGACCGATGAGCCAGCAGCAAGTCAGCAGAGGATGGGGGGGGGGGGCTCACACCCGGCTAAGAACAGAGAAGCTGGTTGGTGTCGTTACCCGCGAAACGTCTCAAATTGTAAGCGTTGCGGGTTCACTCTCCAACAGACCGGTGTGATGAAGCCGTAACTAATTGGCACGTTGGCTGTGTCGGGTGGTAGTGGGGTTAACGACACATTTACGCGATCTAATAAAAAAACACTTTATTATGGATAATATTGGTCGCGAAAGCCAAACGTGTTAAACTAGGAACAGAGAGATCGTGCACCATGGAAGGTGTTCACGTGCAGAGGAACGCAACATGAAACCAGCAGCTTTGGGACAACGGACGCTTTGGCAAGAACCAGCTGTGAGTCAAATCTTGAACTCACTCTAGAGCAGTGGCTCTTAACCTTTGCTGGTTCTCAATCATATTCTTGGTTCTTTCGGTAAAGTCACGTAGAAGGGAAATAATAAAAGAATAAAAATTTTACTATACAATTTTCACGACGTTTCGATTGCAACACAAGCAATCATCATCGGGTGTGAACACCACAACAAGAAAATTTGAAAAAAGTGCTTTAAATCGAAATTTGGTTCTCAATCGTAAAAAAACTTGACAATTTTAATAAATGTACAGGTTTGATGAAACAAAGTAGTTGTACTTACGTGCCTGTGCTTAATTTATGTTTCGATGATTTAACTTCTAAACAAGTATAACCCGTAAAAACAAAGTTTTTCACTATAAATCCTTTATATGCGTGGCGGCTAGAGTCCTCTCGTCCTCTGGCTTGAGATGGCTGCTACCTATGGGTCAGATGATTGCATGGCAGCATTAAGCAATTGGTAATTAAATATAATATTTTTGTCCTAAAAAGTGTAAAATTTTGGAAAAAAAATTTTCACGAACATTAATTGTCACGCACAACGAGTCTGTGTGGAAAATGTCAGCTCGATTGGATCACGGGAAGTGGGTTAAAAAACGACCGAAAGATTTGCAGGGTCCTAAGCAAGCAAGCAAGTGAACTTAATATAAAGGATTTAAAAAATCTGTCCACGTCTCGCACCCCAGGGGGTGCACCCCAAGTTAAGAAGAAGAACCACTGCTATAAAGTATGACCTGATAATTGGTTTGTAGGTGCAGGGATAAAGTTAATCCTAGGGCTATGGTTTTTCCAATCAAAGTTTTCATTTACATTTCAACGCGCAATCACATTGCTCCCTATTTTTTGGTCGCCACACAATACGTCCCTGCATGTTTCTGAGAAATGTTGTGGAGCATCTGACCTTCCCACCCCACCAGGGCCTGATCTTGACCTTCACGTATAAACGCATTCTGCATGCTGCCGTGTTCACAGCGTGGCGAGCGGTTACCGGATTAAAAGATGCACATTCCCCCTGTGGGAGCGGTAGTGTAGCGGGTAGCGCGCTGCGCTGTGCGCTATGAACTCGGTAGACCCGAGTTCGATTCCCCCTCACGGTCAACACCAGTGACAATTATTTGAACTGGTCCTGGACCTCCCCTAGTTTGACTCAGCCTCAAATGAGCGTGTGGCGTGTAAACATTGCCCCTGAGGAGACAAAGGTGGCCGGGCGTGGTTGCTGCCCACCCACGCCCTGTGTGCTGTTCTGGCCTTAATAGGTGCTACTCGCTAACAGCACTTGCCCCAAGAATCTGTTAAGGCTGCACGGGGGATCTTTGTCTTTTTGTGTGCGGAGCGGTGTGTCGGCGAGCACGGGACTGGGTCACAATTGGCAATTGTGCCGGTACAACTGCCATCCTGGGTTGTGGCGATTCCTTTGTTTGAGCTCTGTATTAAACTGGAGTTGGAACCCTCTCCTCCCCTCCCTAAAGTGTCTGACCATCACACCTCACCCTTCGTACTTGCCTTAAACGCATATCGGATTTGCGGTTGACCGCCACACGAATTCCGGGCCTGCTGTAACCGTCCTATGCACAGGCTCGTTTCACACGTGGTCGTAAATGCTGTCCCCAGTTACCACGCACGACTAAATAGCTTATTATGATGATGAAGATGGGTATTATACGAGAGAGGTGCATGGGTTTGGATCTCATGGGATCTGGCCATGTTGTTTCAGGTCTGGCTCCAATTCCCAGCCACTCAAACACCACGATTTTCTCCGCAAAGTTCAACGGTGGTTTTGGTGAACGGAATTGTATTTTAAAGGTTGTGCAATGCCGTACAAAAACTGCAGTCGTGCGAGTTGGATTTAAATAGCATCAACATTACAACTGCATCTCAAAGTAGGTGATACTTTGATCCAAAAGAGCATCGAGTCGACGCTCATTTCATTTTAGAGCCTTGCGCCAAAGGTGTAAATTCCACGGACTATCACGCAAAGCCGTTACTCATTTGTTTATCGACCCTGGTGGGATGATGTGCTGAGTCAACTCCCAAGCGGGACCTGACTCTGCAACCTTTCGATTGTGAGTCGCTAGCTCCACTGCTGAGCGACCTGGCTGGTTCGATGTATGTTATAAGTTGTATTTTATATCCTTCAATGTAAGATGTGTTATCCTTGTATGTAATGTGTTTGTAAAATACACTTGTTGTATATCATACTGTAAAGAAAGCCATATTAATCGATGGAATGTTACTAAAATGCATTATCTAGTCACGCAATGCTTGGACTTATCTTAATTGGATCACTTTCCAACCCGTGGTCGGTGTAATCGTTCAAATACAACATTCAAATGTTATTTTTTTTTTTACAAAAGAAATCGGATCAGATTCTGTTCTGATTCAAACTGATGATGACGGTGCCATGGCAGCGTCTCGAATATGTTGCACCACTCCTCGTACATTCTGTAAGGCTCAAGCCCTCTAGTGGCTATTTTGTATCACTAGAGGACGTCTGGCCATGAGCTCTATACAGTACCGAATTTTTCAATGCAATGATACTAAAGTTACATTTTAGGTATATATATTAAATTACTGCAATGGCGATGTATGATATCATTGACTGAGATTGTGCCTTGTGACCTTACCATAACCAGGGACGTGCCGTGGCTCCGGGTTAATTGAGCAGTGAGTTCCGTCACGGGTATTTTTTTTTACCAACAGCCAAGAAATCCATACAGCCTCCCAGAAGACGGTCTGGGCCAGGGGTCGGCAACCTGCGGCTCCGGAGCCGCATGCGGCTCTTTTGAACCTTGACCGCGGCTCCGGGGCGGATGCTAGCGAGGGGAGGAGGCGCACTGTGACACCTGCTCTGGCGTTGCCGCTGCTGACAGGTCGCCGCTCCGCTCCACACTGCCCGCCCGGTGACAGGCAATAACGTTGCCGTTGCTTTGTCACATGTTTGGAAGAAGTAAAAACCTTCCTGGGCAGCAAAGAGCTCACCTTTGCTGAGCTGGAACAGCCAGAGTGGCTGGAA
Organism: Lampetra planeri; assembly: GCF_965212315.1. Taxonomy (NCBI): domain Eukaryota; kingdom Metazoa; phylum Chordata; class Hyperoartia; order Petromyzontiformes; family Petromyzontidae; genus Lampetra; species Lampetra planeri. The sequence continues at coordinate 6,158,303 of NC_136152.1, read as the reverse complement.
AATTACATTTTATGGTAGACATGACAGCACATCTAAACACGCTAAATACAACCCTTCAGGGGAAAGGAGGCACATCCCTGCACATGCTGGAGGAGGTTTTGGCATTCGAGCGCAAGTTGACAGTGTTTGTCAAAGATTTACAGAGAGGTACACTGTCTCACTTTCCCTCTTTGAGAGAGTTCAAACAAAGTCATGATACGATAAATTTGGAATATTTCAAGTCTGCAATCACCACAATGCAAAGTTCGTTTGGGAAACGATTCTGTGAGTTCAGAGAGGAAAAAACGACATTATCCTTCCCTGTCACTCCCCTGGCGATCGATCCATCCCTATTGAATATGACTGCATTTGCAGGTGTAAGTCAACCTGATCTTGAGATGGAACTGGCCGATATAGCCGACAAAGATATATGGGTGTCCAAGTTCAAATGCTTGACCGCTACTCTTGAGGATGTTGCCCGTCAGAAGGCCATTCTGGCTCAGAATCATAAATGGAGTGATATTGAAAACCTTCCCAAACAGGACAAACTTGTATTCGAAACATGGAATGCCATCCCCAACACTTATATAAACATGAAAAAGTATGCATTTGGAGTCCTGTCGATCTTCGGCTCCACATATGTATGTGAGCAGGTTTTCTCCAACATGAACTATATTAAAAACAAACATCGATCACGCCTCACAGATGACAGCTTGCAAGCCTGTGTGAAAATGAAGGTGACGTCTTACAGCCCTGATGTGCAGACACTGTGCACTGAGGTTCAGGAGCAAAAATCCCATTAACCAGGTAATTTAGCTATTAATTTGCAAAAATATATTTTACATTGTTAAGTGAAAAAGTCCTTTTTTTATTCAGATTGACAGCTGACTGCACGATCCTGTATATAGCAATAAGGAAAGAAACAATATATGCAGTGTTATATTTGTTTTAAATGTTGCAATGGTTTTGCGGCTCCCAGTTTATTTTTCCTTCGGAAACGGGTCCAAGTGGCTCTTTATGTCTTAAAGGTTGCAGACCCCTGGTCTGGGCAAACCGCTCGGTCTCCGCTACACTGGTGTGTGAGGCATTGTTTCAACTTTCAAACCGTGCTCAAATTCGTGACTTTGCTCATCAATCATCGTATTATCAGCCATTGTCTATCCACTGACGTCACCATTGTCTATCCACCGACGTCACCATTGTCTATCCATTGATGTCACCATTGTCTATCCACTAACGTCACCATTGTCTACTTACTGACGTCAACTTTTGTTAATCACTGACGTCACCATTGTCTATCCCCTGACGTCACCATTGTCTATCCATTGATGTCACCATTGTCTATCCCCTGACGTCACCATTGTTTATCCACTGACGTCACCATTGTCTGTCCACCGACGTCACCATTGTCTATCCATTGACGTCCCCATGGTCTATCCCCTGACGTCACCATTGTCTATCCACTGACGTCACCATTATCTATCCACTGACATCACCATTGTCTACTTACTGACGTCAACTTTGGTTAATCACTGACGTCACCATTGTCTATGCACTAACGTCATCATTGTCTATCCATTGACGTCACCATTGTCTATCAATTGACGTCACCATTGTCTATCCCCGGACGTCACCATTGTTTATCCATTGACGTCACCATTGTCTATCCACTGTTGTCACCATTGTTTATTCATTGACGTCACCATTGTCTATCCCCTGACGTCACCATTGTCTATCCCCTGACGTCACCATTGTTTATCCACTGACGTCACCATTGTCTATCCCCTAACGTCACCATTGTTTATCCACTGACGTCACCATTGTCTATCCACTGTCGTCACCATTGTCTACCCACTGACGTCATCTTTGGTTAACCACTGACGTCACAATTGTCTATGCACTGACGTCACCATTGTCTATCCATTGACGTCACCATTGTCTATCCATTGACGTCACCATTGTTTATGCACTGACGTCAGTCTTGTTTATCCATAGACGGCACCATTGTTTATGCACTGACGTCACCCTTGTCTATCTACTGACGTCACCCTTGACTATCCACTGACGTCACCTTTGTCTATCAACTTACGTCATCATTGTCGATCGACTGTCGTTACCATTGTCTACTTACTGACGTCAACTGTGGTTAATCATTGATGTCACCATTGTCTATGCACTGACGTCACCATTGTCTATCCACTGACGTCACCATTGTGTATCCACTGACGTCACCATAGTCGGTCTATCCACTGTCGTCACCATTGTCTACCCACTGACGTCATCTTTGGTTAACCACTGACGTCACCATTGTTTATGCACTGACGGCACACTTGTTTATCCACTGACGTCACCATTGTCTATCCAATGACGTCACCCTTGCATTTCTACTGACGTCACCCTTGTCTATCCACTGACGTCACCCTTGAATTTCTACTGACCTCACCATTGTCTATCCAATGACGTCATCCTTGTATTTCTACTGACGTCACCCTTGTCTATCCACTGACGTCACCTTTGTCTGTCCACTGACGTCAGCCGACGAATAAATATGTTGATGCATTACCAAGGAATGGTTTTACTTTTCTCCAGCCAAATGTTTCTCTTCCTGCCAAAACTGAAGTCCTCCTCGGCAAAATGTGCACCGTGATGTATTGTTTTGGCTGTGCACATTCGTCGTACTGGGAATTGTCCCTCCCTGTGCCACCAAATGTTCCGTTTGCTCCCCCCCAAAGACGGCTTCACTGCATCCGGCGCTTTCGAATGCGCTTCTGCGGCCGTCTGGAACGCTCTCCCTTCCGATATTAGGAATCCACTTGGAGGATGTGCACTTTCAGATCAACTCGACCAGTGGTTCATATTCTTGGTTCTTTCGGTACAGTCACGTGACTTTACCGAAAGAACCAAGAATATGAATCCCTGCAGTCACGAAAGCTTTAAATCGAAATTTAGACCTGTGGTTCTTCACCCCTTTGGTTCTCAATCGTAATTTTATTTTTTTACAATGTTAATAAACACATTGGGTTTGATGAAATAAAGTAGTTGTACTCACGTTCCCGTGCTTCATTTGTTTTTCGATTATTTACTTTCTTACAAAAATCTTTCCATGTCTCGCACCCCCAGAAAGGGCATCTCGCACCCCTAGGGGGTACAGCGTGCACCCCAGGTTAAAAACAACTGATGTAGATTGACAAACGAATTTCCTTTAGAACCGCCGCACCTCCCGATTAGCACGGGTACGGTGCGAAAAAAGTTCAACAAACATTGCATCACTGTTCTAGTGCCCTCCCTCCCACCCCCAGTTCGACTGGACTCCCCATCGAATAGGAGAGTTGGGCCCCCCTTACTTGTTAGTGCGGTTAACACGAAGAGCGTGCCACTGACTTCACTCGCATCGGAATTTCCAGCAGAGGGTGCACGAGTATTGAGTGAGCAAGAGCGAGTGAGCGCTTGGCCGTTTCAATATTAAAGCATTCTACACAGTGCCTACATGGCTTGCTATAGGCTTCCTTAGGGAGCTCACGATTGCTGTGTAGCAGCAATGACCAAGCATAGCTATAGATTTAAAAAAATGCTCGTATACGTGTTTTTTTGCTGTGTGTGTGCGAGCCAAATGGCACCCTGGTGGACAACCCTTGCAAATGAGATGTTCCATCTCAAGGTAGTGTTTCATGGTGAAATATTTTTACGGACGTAAATAAAACGTTGGTCATTGTCTGGGGTTCAAATCCCCCTGATCGCCGCCAGAGGTGACGTCAGGTTCTCGCGAATATCGGTGCTGGGGGTTTATCACCTTTTATTTTAAAAATCTTGCAATGATTTTAAGAATGAATCTGGCTCGTCACCTTGCCCGTACTGTGTTCACAAATTGATTTTTATTTTATTTATTATTATGCGTCTGCCTGCATTGGTATCTTATATATATAAAAGTGAAAGGATGCAGAATGAACGAAACAACAATACTGGCTAAAAAGAAAACGAATTCGGCTCCACCGTTTGCTAATTATGAGATGACGAGTAGGGGGACAAGTGCGGTGCCCACCATAGCAATGATTAATTGCCACATCCAGGCTTTGAGCCACCAAATAAGACGCATGCCACACTGTGTTCGCGTGAGACGCTGACCACTGTGTGTGTGTGCCATCAAATGCCCACTGCTGTGTGGCATGCTGTTAATTTCAAGGGGTGGCCCCCGCCCCCCAACCCCCCCACCCCAACCGCCCCCACACCTTTTTCAAGCTAATTTGGAGACAGCATATTGGCGAGATTGTTTTCTTTTTCTCCCCGCCACGCTATCGCACAGTAAACAACCCCCCGCAAAGAGCGGAGCCTCTAATAATCCCCGAGCAGATGGGACGGTCGGCTTAACGGCGCCACTATGCGGTGCCGTACTCTACCACACGGTTGTCTGCTTCCAGCGATAGATTTTTCAACGCAATGGCACGGAGCCCTGGACCCACAGGCACGGTCACCACGACATTTTCCCAAAGTCCTTTCCACCTGTGCAACCCCACCTTTTTTTTCTCTCTGTGTTCTACCGTTCATCTCGTTAGAATCGTGCCGGGCGCAGTGGCCACGCGTTCCTGTGCAGCCGCGGTCTTCCCCACGGCTCCACCGATCCGCCAATGCCACAATGCCCGCGACGATGTCTTATTCGATGCTAAGAATGGAACCGTGATTCCGATTCAGGAATACATGAGGATCGACAACTTTGTTGAACGGTACTCACCTAAGACTTTGCACACTTTGGATTATCATTAACATGAATCATCATCATTATGAGCCATTGTTAATGAACTGCTGGATAAATGAAGCCTTACGACCGGTGCCATCTCCCGTAATCCTGTTATGTAATCCTGCTGGCAACAATGCATGCGCTACTTGTTATTGCTCAATCGGAGCGGAGACTGGTCAGTGCGGGAGGGAATGTTCTATATTCGGAGAAGGTGGTGGTTTTTGTGGCGTCGACAAAACTGATTAATTTATGCTTTTTTATTGAATTTTCTGTCATTACTTAAGCTCACTTTCGGTTTTCCATGGAGGAAGCAGATGGGCTAGACTCGTACATGTTATATCGTCCAATGATTACCATAATAATGGATTTAATGACAACAGTCAGCAGCTGAGATGAAAGCCAAAATCTGGTGTGTTTTTTTATTAAACAAGTACGGAATTGATGTAGCTGTGTGTTGTTTACAAAAGTCAATGAAAAGTGGAGCCCTGTTTGCTCACGCCATTGCTGGAAGAAGGTCCCCCCACTGGAAGGAGCTCTGGAGAGCTGCTCTAGAGGGTATTTAGCCTTTACTTCCATGATGTGGTGGCCAGAAATCCAAGATGGAGAAGTAAAACTACACTTTTTTAAAGGGGCCGTCCATAAATGACGTCACGCGATTTTGGACGATTTTGGACCCCCCCGTCACACGGCGTCACAAAAAGTCAGACCCCCCCTCAAATATGACGTCACAAAGCTCTGCCCCCCCCCCCCCCCCCAAAAATAAAACATGCTTCAAATCGCTTTAAACTATTGTCATTGTAGTGCGTATTTAATGTACCGCTGCACTCTGATGTTGTAGGATAAATCATTTATCAAAAGTCTATTTAATTAAGTAGAACGTGTTGTCTATATTTATTTAAAGTTGCGCATTTTGATGTGATGTCACATTTCTCAAACCCCACCCCCCCTCGTCACACATCGTCACAAATGTCTGACCCCCCCCCCCCCCACTAGGTGCGTGACGTCATTTATGGACGGCCCCTCACCAGGTATGGCTCACTGAGCTATAATGCTCCTTTTCAGAAGCCACCAGGCCATCACCAATGATAGCTCAAGGAAGTGGCTTATCACGTGGACATTGGTAACAGGAGCCAAATACTCTGAACGCACGTTTTCTAAACGTGGAGGGGAAAAACAACAGAAGAGCCGCAGAAAAATCAAAGCAACCACGAGGAGAAAGACACGCAAACGCCAAATATGCAAGCGTCAGGGACGGGATCGACCCCACGACCTCCTGTATACCAGGCGAAACAGTGGACATCCCGCCACTCTGGCGCCCTGCAGTCATTTAAATCGCCGTGACTAACACAGTAAATATTAATTCACTGGCTATGGGATTTCTCACTCCACTGCTCGATGAGTACCCCCCCCCCCTCCCATCATCACTCTCTGTATCATATGTGGGGTGTTGTGCACGCCTAAATGTCCATACGTTGGTCAGCGAAGGTTCAGAATGTGAATATGTATGTATACTGGAGGAATCCGATGACCTATAAATCTCTTTCACAGATGTCCAGTAGAGTCACTGGGTTAAAAGTGCATGGCTTTAACCACACTGCACCACCCCTTCCACCCTGATTCAATATATACCATCAGCTATTTGCAACTTTAAGAGTCGATAGAAAAATAATGGACATGGCAACGATTTTTTTTCTTTCTTTTCGCAAAGGTATACCGTAACTTTCAGTCAATATTAGGGACTTGTGACTGGTAGCCTAGGGGGAGACGGATGGTAAATACTGCGGTAATTTTCGCAACAAAATCTTTCAAGGATTTCATGATGATGAAATGGCCACTGCCATACAGCAGAAACCACATTATGTATTTCATGTAATACATACACACGTGTGTAACATTCCACGCAATGCTTCTGGGGCAGTGCGTTTATTTAAGCGACGCCTGTACCAGTTTTGACTGTTCAAATGTGTAATTTTATTAATTCGCAGGCCTGTCTCTTCTGGCGATAATCAAACGCAAAACTGGTCCAGAGTTTGCTGTTCAAACATTATGGATGTATGTAGAACTCATTTGCCGAACCACTGATGGATGAGGACTCCTCAACACACTTTCGCGTCATGAGGGTTATTTGACCATACTTCACCAGGCTGGTAATGGGTTATTTAAGGTGGAGGGTGGGGGGGGGAAGCTATTTCGCCACACTGCCCTTTGGTGCCCACAATGCCTAGAACGCCTGAATGTGCAATCGGTAGTCGCCTATCCAAGCGCTATCCATACTCAGTCTTTACTTGGCTTTTGAGATCTGGCACAATACAGGGTGGCTTTGTAATTTAGTTAAAGCCTTGAACCAGAAGGCCCAGAGTGTGGTGGACTCTAAAATGGCATTTAATTATTATAGTTATTATTGTTTTAGACGGAGCATTGTCTGTTTTACTACCCACATTCCACCTCGGGAAAACATAATGAGTTACGTACTTCACGATTAAATATTAGTGAATATTGTGTAGCCAGTAATTAGGAGAAAGCAGATGTTGGTGCGCAAATTCGCCGGTGAGAAGGCTAATGCTCGTGACTCTTCCGCACGTGAATACTGCAACGGTTTTGTCCTATCTCAGCTATTATTTTCCTCATGTTACTTTTAGACTGTATAACAAGACATAACGGTGCTCAAGTGTGCCAGACGGAAGACTTGAACTCTCACTCAAAATTGTAAATGTTGTGGGTGTACTAGTTTATATGACAAACCTCACTAATTGGCTGTGTCGGGTGGTGGCGCGTTTAACAATGCATTTATATGTGTGCGATTTAACAACCAAAAAAACCTCTCTTGTGGATAATATTGTTCGCAAAATCCTGCGTGTTAAATCTCACTCGGAGTATTTCCTTCCAGTATTCAACCATACAATAAAACAAATGGATACTCTCAATTGTAATGGTGCAGCCCTGCAACTGCACGCTAATGCCATACTGGTGGAAGGGCATCCGATATTTTCTACGTCACTTAGAGGAACAGACCTGGATGGAATTAAGCGCTGCTTAAACCTAATCGAATGATGTCGTTGTAGCATGGACGCATCTCCTCCATTTGAGAGCTCCACCTCCAAAGAAATAACACCGTGAAACGTACCTTCCGATTGGCTCGGCGCCTGCAGAGGGCATGGTGAACCGGTGCGTTCTTGACGTTTTATTTGCCCAATTTAAATAAGCCAAAGCTTGAGGTAACAAACTGGAAGCTATCTCTTGGGAATATTAAGCATTTGTTTACCGTTGACAAATGGGCCACCGATCTTCACGTGTCACCCCCCCCCCCCCCGTGATGAATGGTAGGTTACAAATAAACATGTTTTTTGCGCGACTTTGGTACTGCGAACAACAGCAAAAATGTACATGTGCTCGATGCTGCAACATAATCGCTCGCCATGGATTTCTGAAGGTGGGTTCTCGGTCCGGCACAGACAATAGGCGCAATCCAACAGTCGGCGTGGCTGGGAAGCTGAACCTCTGTGCGCCGGCTTCAACGTGCGGTGAGTCAACTGCTGTGCCCCCCCCCCCCCCCCCTGGGCCGTTCAGATTGGCAGCACGCCTGCTCGGAGAGGAGTGAACGTGACACCCCGCCCCCCCCTCTCGGCTGACCATCACTTTTAATTTTCCACAATTATGTAAATGTAACGGTGCAATTGTTATTATTATGTGTTACATATTACTATTATTATCGTGGTTAAAATGAGCATTTTTGCCAAGTTCAAAAAGTGTCTCCGTGCATCGGGGTCGCAATTGGGGCTCCATTGGCAGTTCTGAACCGGTGATGGACAGTCAACATTGTCATGGTAGGTGCCAGGCTATCCACGTGCATATAGTTAGGCATGTAGTTATGTATCCATGAATAAAAATCCATACTTACACGTATGATACATGCATTGAATAGCGTATGGAAGAATTATATATTTGTTTTGCTACGTATACGTTGACGGTAATAGTGGCAGTGGTGTAAAGGTTCACGCACTTGACTTGCAATGCAGAGGTCGCTCTCAATTCGTTTTCTTCGGTGTGGCGGGTAAAACATCAGGACAAGTTTCTTAAATTCCAGTCGCCTCTTTACACCCAGAATTACAGATGGGTTCGCCATAGCGCCAGTTGATCGGCAGGTTTTGTGTGGCCAATGTGGCAAAGTTGACAAACTATCCTTCAGAGGAGCTATCCAAAGCTCCCTGTTAGTGGAGGTCCTTCAAACTGCCAGTGGTGTGATCAACCAGAAAAATCCACGCGACCACGGGGAGAACATGCAAACTCCAAATATATAGGCGTCAGGGTTGGGATCGAACCCTTGACCCCCTTGTACACCAGGCGAGGGAGTTAACATCGCACACAAGCTGATCACATCACCCCATCTCCATCGTGGTCCTCCTCTGGGGTGTCTTATCATCTTAGCCTTCCACCCATCGGCCAATCGTCCCATCTGGTGATGTGATCTGCTGAAACCCACTGGCTTTCTTTTAAGACTATGATCTACGTGTTCTTTCAGTGTGAAATATGCATTCATTTCTCCAGGATTGCAGTATTCTGTACACGTCTGCTTTGTTGACGTCACTGTTTGCTATTAGTGCCATAATAAGCACCGATTGGACAGTTTATTTTTCAGGCACGTTGGTATATCTTCGTTATTAAATACATTTTTTGAAATGCACTCCATGCTGAGATTGACATAAACAATATATATTTTGCAGCTTTTTAAAAGAACGCTTCTACAGCAGGACACTCGGAACATAATTCTGTGATATCTCCTTCCATGGGCCGTTCTCTAACATGGCATGATCAACGTTTGCGTTCTACATTTCAATACATATTACATTTTTTGACACGACTCCAATAAGCACACTCGAAAATGAATAAGATGTAAAAAGAAACGTACATATATAATGTTTTGTTGTTTTAAATCCCTAAAGGGCCGGTGGTGGGCCAAGTCAAACCCTTTGTGGAATTTCAACTCTCGTTCACAATCGAAAGCCCAGATGCCCTATAAACTGCATTAACCCCACGATTATTAATGACTGCAAATTTCTGACCTATATACGGGCGATCCGTTAATAGATACCCCACCAAGCCGAGGAAAAACTATTGAGTCGGCAAGGTTTCAACATCAAAGCCTCGACACGTCTTACACCAATCTCGATGCACTCATTATGTCTCTTTTAACACTCTAATGATACCCGGGTGCCGAATATAGCCACCAGACTTGCTTGAACAGCAGGAAGAAAATAACGTTGCAGTGCTATTTAACGTCGATGGGTTATCTATCTTGATTTGATACATGTACGGTACTATACATATATACGTATGCTATCTAGCGTATACATATGTAGTGACATCGGGGATGTGACACCGGAGATGTCACTGTATGATGCCGGCCTGAGAGGGCCACGGCACGCGATGCGCCATCATCGCGTACACCCCGTAGGCCAGTGGCGGCTCCTGCAAAATCTCTCAGGGGGGGCAAATGTCTGGATGATTGATAAGGATAAGGTCCACCCATGCAAAGAATAAATTAACAGCTTAAGCATGTAAAGGCAACTTCACTTCTTTAATATTAATGAAAAATAAAGTGACTCTTACAATACATCTTGTTTGTTTCTATACTCACTATTAATACAATCCACTCAAGTTTCTTTTATTAAAGATTCCACTAGGTGGCGACAAATAAAATTGTTGACTGAAACGTGCTTACGTATGATGACGTAAGCACGTTAGTGCATGCCCTCCCGGAAGCCATAGAGAATGCATTGCAGCGCCCCCCGTTCGAAAAAAAACATCTTTGAATGTAAGTCTATGGGAACACTCTGGGCGATTCTCAGCCGGAGTGAAATCGCCCAAAAAGAGGCGGTACTCCACAGAACGTGACATGACGCTGATTGGACTATATCCAGAGGCACAGTGACGGCTAGCGTGACTCTGTGGTTGAATGACATTGGTGGTGCGTCGCCCAATCGCCCTAATGAAGAAACCGCCCCTGCCGTAGGCTGGTGTAGTACCAGCCCTAGCGGGGCTTGGCGTGTGCTGGGATAGCGTGGCACCACGCATGGCGTGTGGTGGGGGCTCCCACGAGGGGGAGTAGGAGAGTGTCAACCCAGGGGCAGGGTTGCCCCGGGCCATGGCACTCTGGTTGACCCCGCAGACACGTGATCTGGAGTGTTCAAAGAGAGGCCCCCAAGTGGGGGGGGGGGGGCGGGGGGGCTCGGGGGTAATCACGTGGCCGGGGAGAGCTCTCGAGAGGGCGCTAGAAGGCTCCAGAAGGGGGCGGGGCCGAGGGTGGAGCAGCCCCGACCCGTGGGGGGATACGAGGTGGGTCCCTGAGAGGGACCGTGGTCGCTGCATTGTACAAGCTGGAAGCTCCACGTCCTACAAGCTGGAAGCTCTACAGGCACCCAACACGTGGTCGGGACACGAGAGAGGGTAAGACCCTTCGTAGCTGTAACTCCTCCGTATAGGGTAGTTAGCTGGGTGGCCACCACCCTAGGCTGTATCTGGTGAAGAGGCAGTTACCCCTTTGTGTTACGTGTTGATGTTACAATACACGTCTTGCCTCTCACTACACATATAAGAAAATTTAAATATTTGTTAACGGGCACGACGAGGTCAGTCCATCACGAATGCGTACTGATTAAAAGTTGCAATTTCTTTGGAACAAAAACAAACAACTTTCATAAGTCTGTTGAAAAACTGGCTCTGACCTCAGAGATGGTGACTGAACATCAGCCGGCCGGTAACTCGGGGTCCATCTCTCGGGGACCGGAGACCCCAGGTGAAACTGCGCTGGACAACATCACCATACAAAATGTTTGCGTGGGTGCAGCAGCAGGATCACTGTGTGCTGCAGATCTTAGAGGGTGTCAATTGGGGTCCATTGAGGCTGTATGTACAGTGGAACCTCGGTATACATCGTTAATTCGTTCCAGGAGGTAGGACTTATACCGAAAATGACGTATGCCAAACGAATTTTTCTCCCATAAGAAATAAAGGGAAAGGAAATAATCCGTTCCAGAGGAAAATAAATTATATTTTATATGGCATATTATACAGTAATGGGGTTGTATAAAAAAAATTTAGACACTAATTACTAAAATGCATACAGAAGCCACGTGACCAGCGCTGCTGCCAGCTGCGCTGGTCACGTGGCGTGCCTCAACCCCACACGTCCCGCGCGCCTCGACCCGGGGCAACACCCTCCATGGGGGCAGCCCCCCACTCCCCCGGCCCCTCTCCCCAATGCCCCCCTGACCCTCTCTCCCACGCCCCCACGCCCCTCTCACCCACGCCCCCCGCCCCTCTCCCCCACGTCCCCCGCCCCTCCTTCCCACGCCCCCCGCCCCTCTCCCCCACGTCCCCCGCTCCTCTCCCCCACGTCCCCCGCCTCTCTCCCCCACGCCACCCCGCACCTCTCGCTTTGTTTCAGTCATGAACGGGGCATACGCGAGTACGCGGTGACTCATCCCGACCCATACAAGTTCTAGCAAGCGCGTCGTATCCCAAGCAAGACGTCGTATCCCAAGACATTTTTTTATTTCGATAAAACACGACATATACCAAATTCTACGTATTCCAAAGCGGTCGTATACCGACGTTCCACTGTACGTTTAACTGTTTTGCACTGCACGTAGCCAACCATGCCAATCGGAGGTGCGGAAAAAGGCACCAAAAAACGAAAAGCCAAAAAGCAGTTCTTCAGAAATGAGTCTTCAATCTAGAAGATATAAAAGTGCATAGCTCCAGTGGCTTCCTAATATCGGAAGGAAGAGCGTTCCAGACAGCCGCAAAAGTGCATAGGAAAGCGCGCGATGCAGTGACCATCTTTGTTCGATGGTTAGCTATAAGCCGCTGTGAGGGTGACCGGAGATCACCTGACGGTTTATGCTTTTTTTGATGCGATCAGCAAGGTATTGTGGTTTGTTTGTGGCAAGCACTTTGTGTGTAATGAGTGTGACGACCTCATCATGTGTTCGTTCAGCAACCAGAAGTCAATGAGGCTCGCCGAGCACTGGACGGGCATGGTCAGATCTTGCAATACCCGTCACGACACGTGCCAACTATTTTTTTACACGCTGCAGCTTATACAAAGGAAGCTCCGAATCTGTAAATATACTGGAAGAATCAGATGAGCTATAATGCTCTTCATCACGGAAGGGAGTCTTTGCGTCCACGAGCGTAGTTATTTTAAAATAATATTTTACCAGGTAAAGCCCACTGAGCTATACAGCTCTTTTTCAAAAGCGACCTGATAATAGCTCAACGAAGTGGCTTTTCACGTGGACATTTCTAGCAACCAAATACTCTAAACACATGATGTTGATTCTAAACGTGGAGGGGAAAACCAGAGGACCCGGAGAAAAATCCACGCGACTACAGACACAGAGACACGCACAATTAAAATATACAGCAGGCGTCAAGTTCGGGATCGAACCCACGACCTCCTGCAACCAGGCGGGGGAGTTAAGATCTTGCCACCGTGGCGCCCTTCAAGCCAGTATCGTTTGGCCATCACCTGGGTCGGTCATGAGTGAGTGGCTGAGAGTTCGAGTTTAATTTACACGGATGATGCCATTTTGCCAGTTTTCCAGGCTACTTTGCAGGAGGGATGCCGTGGTGCGTGAGCATCTTAACAACATCAACAAAAAAATGGACAGATTGGAGAGAAATGAGTACAAGGTTCTTAAGGAAGGTGTTGGGTGACTGATGTAAATTATAACGATGTTCTAGAATGGTGAGTAGCCAACATTTTGGGCTATGTTCTCGTAACTATATATTAAAAAATTACACACTCGTCAATACGGTCTTAAACGAAACATGATGAATATAGTAAAAAAAACATTTATTTTGATGCTTCCTGAAAATCGGTAACCAACAAACGTAACTTTTTTTTTACCGTGGGCATAATAAAAGTTGTTGCAGTGGAGGGCTTTCAAGCATTCTGAATCTGAATGATATCGCATTTTACAATGGAAAAGTAACACTTTTTCATTTTAAGCTCCCCAAAGAGAGGAAGGGGGGGGGGATAAGATGTTGAACTTTTCATTTTGGAAGCTAGGCCGATGAAATTGTGAGTCTGGAAATCTCGTCGCTTGCCGAATCCAAATATTTTTTTTACATAAAAAAGCATACGATTCTACGGCGATAAAAAAAGTGGACGAAGCCAATTACTGCGTAACTATATGTGTGTCTGCTATGTGTGTGCTGTGGAAACCCCAAAATGATTCTCTTCGACTCGGCGATCCGCGTACAGATGCCCCACTAATTTACAATGACCCTGTTACTTTCTTCTGCAAACATGTGCTTGAATACTGCATTGTGCAAGAGACGGCTCTGTACCCGTACAGAGGAGCATTAGAAGATGTGTAATGAGTGTATTGCGACTGGAGGGAGACGTACAGAGGCCTCGAAATGACATGTTGTTTGCTCTATTTCTATCTAATTTTTATTTTCGTGGGGTATCTCCAAATGGATCGCCCTGTTTTGCCATGCTTATACAATGAAGCTGGTTTTAACATTCATACGACCGTAGCACTTAGCGGCACCTATTATCATCGGAATTACCATTATTATACGAACAGATGTCTCGGTCTTAAAAAAAAACCTGTCATAAATTCATGGGTAAATGGTTATCTGCAATTTAATTCGTCTGAAATCGTGTTTGCACTGTTTGCGAGTGAGCGTGTGCACTGCCGGCTGTCATTTGCAATGCTTTGCAGAAGCTCAAGACACCAAAGCTCTCACATTACCATGAACACTGACAAGCATCTGGGCTAATAATAAACAACGTTCCGTGCTCCCATTTGACTGAACGTTAGTGATAAAGCATGGCCTCCCTTTTTGCCAAGTCGGCGATATTTTCAAATGTGAAACGTATGGGGAATTAAAATGACACCGAAAATGCAGAATGATAGGAGGGGTTGGGGGTGGAAACGAGCTCTGGCTGGTAGTTTAGATTTTCACCATTCAGTCAAACTTGACATGGTCTGATTGCGCAGCCATAAAGTCCCGTTCTATATATTACATGAATAAATCAGTCACGTGTAGTTGCGGGTGTGAGTTGTTAATGCAGAGCTGTTGTGGGTCCATTACACAGAACCGCGAGGCACCACTTACACATTACCCCACTGGCTCCTGACCATTCCCTGTCATAGCTACGCTACAAGTGATTGCCTCATTTGAACGGCCTAAATATCACCCGGGACCTTTGTCTAATCTCAGCCAAACAGCGGAAAGCCCCCTCTTGGTATTTTCCAACGAACTAACAAAAAAAACTTGGCTTTTGCGATGAACAAACGAATTAACGCAGCAGAACGGATTTCTGTTTAGATCGTTTTGGCTTATCTTACGCAGTCCAGTGTGAATCGATGTTAGTTTTTTTTGTATCTGCACATGTATTTCTTTAAGATGATCGAACGTAATTACGTATGATACTTAAGCTCAATATACTTGTCAATAGCGCCACTTGAAAAGGAAACTAAATATATTTTCTGACCAACGTTTTGGGCAATGGCCCTTGAAAGCAAGACGATGTATCATTGCTCCGTGTTGCCGATCATAGTCATTTGTAATATATTTTTGACCTTTTGTTAAGGTAGTCTTTTTTGTACGTGAATATTTGGTTACGTGCTCTTGCGTATCATTGCCAACGGGAAATCACAGAAAATATAAAGTTGAATCATTAAGATTTTGCGTTATGGGGGTGGAAAGATTGTGTGTGTGTGCCTTACTTGAGATGTAATTTGTATACAGTAGTGTCATCCATCGATGGATATTTGCGTGTGTGTGCTGGAAACTCGAAGCCACAGAGACCAATTATAGCGGCCCATTTTGAATCGTTATAATTTCAAAGTGTCCTGTTGGCTTCAAAGGGGTTTTGGGCACAACATTTATGAAACCTGTAAAAGTGATCCAACATGAAGCGAGCACCCTCCCTGTCGAGTTTCCGCTCCTCCCTCAAGGCCCCCACCACCTCTTTCCCCTGGCCCATCCTTCCCTCCATCCCTAGGCACCTCCGTAATTCCAGTACCCACAAACCGCCCTCCCTATACCCCATCGATATTCACCGTATCACTTTTAGTTACCCTAATTGTACCACGCATAACCATTGTAAAGCGCCTTATCTAAGATAAGATTATATATAAAACAGTCCCCCTCCTTCCCATGACTCCTTTTACATTTTCTTTCGTTTACAGCCAAGTCCCGACTAAGGCACAACTTCCTGCGGCGTGGACTTTTTTGTTAGCCGTCTAATCTGTCGTTGACATTTTCAACTTTAATTGCCTCGTTGATGCAACATTGTATGAGCGTGAGGGGGGGGTTGGACGGTCCATTGAGTGACTTCTATTTCAAGACGAGAAAAAGACACTTATCAAACCTTCCCTTATTCATTTTCTTTGGGTCTTTCGGTAAAAGTCACGTAAATAGGTTCAAATTTATAAAAGTAAAATAACCAAAAAACTACGACGTTTCGATCACAACACAAGTGATCGTCATCAGGAGGAAAAAAAAGAGGGGGAAAGCGGTTGAAGGCAGGCTGTTTTTAAAAGTTTGAAATGGGTGTAGCCCAAGGGTCATAAACGAAGTGGGCGGGGCTAGTGATGTTAATGTGAGAGATTATCATGTTAATGTGAGATCGCAGAGCCACCGCCACGTCGAGGTCGGCGCGTAGAGGTGGCCATGTTGGTATGAGAAATTTAACCTGTAAATGTAAAATCGGAGAGCCAAAGCCACGGAGAAAATAAAAAAATTAAAATCAAAAGGTGGCAGGATGGGAACATCACAGCCAGTTATGACTTAAACTTGTTGATGACGTCCTTCCAAAGATTGCTGAGTTTGTATCCATCCTCTCGGTTGAAATTGTGTCTGTGTCTGTATATATGGATGGCTTCATGAACGAATTTTTGTTGATAGCCAGTGGGCTTACAAAGTACTTTCGTCTTAGAGAAATTTATTTTGTGTGAGCCAACCGCATTAAAACAATGATCAGCCACGGTCGACATGTTGGTCCTAGCGTGTTTCGAATCTGCCTTATGCTCACGAACACTGTCCGAGACATGTCGCTTAGTTCCCCCAATGTAACTACTGCCACAGACACAGCTTAGATTGTAGACGCCAGGGTATTGCATGTCAGGGACCCTATCCTTCACAGATGGGATCAGATCACGAATTTTATGTACTGTGTTAAATCGAACCTGGATGTTGTATTTGCTCATGATTTTGGAAATCTTTTTGGTGACCCCTGCTGTGTATGGCAAGGTGATGGTTTTGATTGGGTCCTCAGATGGTTCTTTCCCAACGGTTGGGGTGATAGCTTTACAGATTATGTGGTCCAAATATCCATTCATCTTGATAGCTTGGTGCATGTGTTTCAGTTCACTGGCTAGGTGATGATGGTTGGAGATACATCGAGCTCTATGGTGTAGAGTTTTGATGAGGTAATTCTTCTGGGATGGATGGTGGTGGGAGTCAGGTTTTAGGTAGGCATCCGTATGAGTTGCTTTCCTGTAGACAGTGTCACATTGAGCTATCTGGTCTCTTTTCGATTAGAAAATCCAAAAATGGTAGCTTACCATCCTTTTCCACCTCCATGGGGAATTTGATGGCTGGGTGTATGGAATGAATGTGGTTGAGGAATTAGTTTAGAGCTGGTAGGCCATGTGGCCAGATGACGAACATGTCAGCCAGGGACCTCTTCCACAAGGGCGGATGTAGAGTGGATGCCTGGATGGCATCTGTCTTAAAATTTTCCATTTAAATATTGGCTACAACCGGAGATAAGGGAGAACCAATTGGGGTGCCTTCAACTTGTTTATAAAATGTTCCATTCCAGGTGAAGTATGTATTGGTAATGCAGTGTCTAACCAGGGCTGGTACATCAGCATTTAATCCTTGTTGGACTAAATCTTCAATGATTGCAATGGTGTCGGGCACATGAGCTTTGGTGAACAAAGAAACTACATCAAAACTAACGAGCAAATCACCTGGAGATAGTGAGATGTCCTTAATTAAGGATACCAAGTGAGCTGAGTTAAGTACAGATGGGGTGGTCTTACCAGTGAATAGTTGCAAGGTCTCAGACAGCAACCGGGCCAGTTTGTAGGTGGGTGAGTCAATGATGGAGACGATGGGACGAAGGGGTGTCCCTTCTTTATGGATTTTTGGCAAGCCATACAATCTGGGTGGTCTAGCAGCAGAGGGTTTTAAGGAAAGCCGCTTGGTTTGTTCAATTAATGAAGCCGAATCAGTGGTGATGCTGTTGGTTTTTGTAACGAGGCTGTTGGTGGGATCTCTGTAATTTTTTTGTCTAGCTACCATCATTAAGTAGGTCCTGAATGTTGTTATTGTATGTGGTTTTGTTCATGATAACCGTGGCATTGCCCTTGTCGGCTGAGAGTATGACGATGTCATGCCTCTGTTTTAATTGAGAAAGCTCAAAACGTTCATCCTTACTGATGTTGCTGATTGGTGTGTTGGCGTTTTTGAAGATTGCAGCAATTTCCGATTTTGCTACGTCTGCAGCGATGTGTCCCAAACCCTTAAGGGCTACATCGACATGGGCAATTATATCATCCACTGGGATGTGTTTAGAGGTGATTGCCAAGTTCAACCCTTTAGACATAACCGATTTTAGGCCGTCAGAAATTTGACTAATACTCAGATTAATAACAACCTTGTCAATGTCTAACTTTTTAACGTGTTGATTTGGCTTCTTCTTGGAAAGGAGGTTGAACATGGAAATCAGGTTATCTTTACATTTTGCTGACATTGTAGCACCTAACGAGGCTGTCATGTTATCTACAGTATATGTTCCCAATCAGATGTAGACATTTTTTCTGTCAATGTTAAGTGTGATTTCAAGAGTGTCTTATCCACATGATTTTGTTCAAATCGGAGCAATTTAATTCTTTCTGAGATCAGGGCCAAGGCTGCTCTGAACCCTTCCCTTGCTGCCAATGGAATGGCACTTGAATGGGGCTACAAATGCATTTTTAAGGAATTGCAGCAAAGAAATCCAAAGGATGTGTGTGTTTCTTTTATATATAAAGAAACCAGCTCTGTGATGTTAAACAAGTGTGCTAGTTAAAAGCATAGCCTACAGGTTGTATTCACCCCGAGTCAGCCTACCGGATTACCGAACTTCAAACCAGGGCCTCTTGCAGCTTTTTCAAGATTTTCGTGCTGCGTTTCCCCCACCCCCCCCCCCATCTCTCGTTATAAAATGTATGCAATGAGTAATGTTTTAATGGAGAGGAGTTGTCACACGTCACACCGCACGAGGTGATAAGCGGCTCACACGTTCAGAGCAGAACGTGGCGGCAAAGGATTGCAGTTGCGCTCATGAAGAGGCTGCAACGGGCGCGGAAACGTTGGGTGGGATGGAGAGCAAGGATTAATAGCGGTTGGTGTGGGCCAGGTGCAAGTGTAGTAAGTTGCAGGAGGCTCGGACGACGTCGTTGGAGGCACACGTATTTATTAACACCAACGTATTTACAGAGCCGGGGATACACAACACTTGAAGGGGTATCGGCCCCTTCACCCGTCTAACAGGGAGGCCCCACGTCTACCCCAGCTAGCCTGCTCCCAGGTCCTCCACTACAGAGCTAAGGGAGGCTATCTATCCCAGCCCTGCTCAAGCTGGGATTCCCGGCACCCTGAGTCTCCAGACCAGCTCTTATAAGAACATCAGTCTGGGCTCTCGGGGCCACGCCACCGGCTTTCCCTGGTCGGTCCTGACAAGGACAGCGAGCCAGGGGAGTTCCTGGGCCTACTCTAGCTGGTCTTCACTCGTCGCTGGTTAAAGCTAACACTCGACCTCGAGCCCTACGGCTCACCACCTTTTATAGTTATCGCCCCCCCCCGGGGGGGGGGGCCGTGGGGGATGCATGTGCGGACGTCGGTGTGAGCACCTTCTCTGTGTACGGCTATAACCACGCCCCTTGTGTTTGTTACCCATTCATGCCAATACACCTTTACAAATACACCTCTACCAGAGGTGTGGACTCGAGTCATGTGACTTGGACTCGAGTCAGACTCGAGTCATGAATTTGATGACTTGCGACTCGACTTGGACTTGCATAACAATGACTTTGTCCCACCTATGAGATGTGGACTCGAGTCATGTGACTTGGACTCGAGTCAGACTCGAGTCATGAATTTGATGACTTGCGACTCGACTTGGACTTGCATAACAATGACTTTGTCCCACCTCTGGCCTCTACACAAGTGTAGTAAGTTCGAGGAGACGAGGTCGGAGTTGAGG
The DNA here is from genome assembly GCF_965212315.1 of Lampetra planeri. NCBI lineage: Eukaryota > Metazoa > Chordata > Hyperoartia > Petromyzontiformes > Petromyzontidae > Lampetra > Lampetra planeri. Next base: position 6,138,315 of record NC_136152.1, on the reverse strand, counting down.
CACACTCTTTTTATTAACTCAGTGACAGGCACAATAGTTGAAGGGGTAACGGCCCCTTCACCTGCACTATGGGGAAACCCACCCTAGTACTAAGCCCCCTGTCCTGTTCCCCAGTCCTCCTTTAATGGGCTACGGGAGGCTGACTGATCTGGACCTGGCAAGCACAGATCTCGGCACCAGCTAAGCCGGCTTTGCCCTTACAAGGGCAGAGGTCCGGGAGCTCTTGGGCCGCGCCGCTGGCTTACCCAGCTCGGCCCTGACAAGGGCAGCGAGACAGGGGAGTCCCAGGGCCTAATCTCCGAGTCTTCGATCTTCACTGGTCAGCTTCGTGTCGAACTGGCCTCGAGCTCTCTGGCTCCCCGCCTTTTATAGAGATCCCCTCAGAGGGGCGGGGTCGTGGGGGATAACGGATGCGGACGTCGGTGTGACCACCCGTGTGTGTGAGTGCAGACACCCCTGTGTTTCTCGTCCGCCGTTTCTCCCGTAATAACCCCTACACAAGTACTGAAATGTCCCCCCCACCACCTCTCATTAGCCTGGTATCGTGGGCCCCACCAGCCCGTGGGCCCTGGTGCTGTTGTGCCGCCTCCGCACTTGATGGCCAACACTCATAGCCAAATGATCCCGGCAACCGCCGATTGGCACGGTTGGCTACGTACGGCGCGAAAGAAGTTCCACGTACATACGCACATGCTTTCAAAGGATGTTTGTTGAAGGCGGAAACATTCCGGGAGCCAAGAAATGCTGTGGGTTTTGTCCAAATTGCTGCGGGTCTCTCTTAACCTAAGCCTGTTGTGGGGGGCATCGAGCCCCCCACGGCGCCTACAGTGTCCAGGCCCCTGCCCCCTGCGGGAATGATGGTGCAATTCAACACGTAGGCTTTCACGACCAATATCCATAATATATATTTTCGGGGGGGTTAGATCGTGTGAATATAAATGCGTCGTTTAACCCGCCGTCACCCGACACGGCCAATTAGTAAGGTTTGTCACAAAACAAAACGCGCCAATTAGTTGCTAGTTCGGCACACCCAGTGTGTTGATTGGCTCACAAGTGACGACACCACGTTCATCCCTCTATTTAAGACCTAAAAACAGGAGGATTTCTCCACAATTCTGGCTATCACCTGATGATGCTAGTTGTAATTACTGGCGAAACATCGTATTCGAATAGTAAGTGTTGTGGGTTTACTCTACAACGCACCGGTATGCTGAACTAGCAACGAATTGACATGTTTTGTTTACATGACAATCTTTATTAATTGCCTCTGACGGGTGGTGGCAGGTTTAATGACAGATTCATATACAATGCGATCTATCCCCAAAAACAACTTTTTATGGATGATGGTGCAAGTACCCCGTGGTCAGGACACAAACTCACGACACTGGCTGGATGGTGTTATTTATGCACTCTGAACTTATATACTTCACATATTTTACGTTCTCTAGTGATTTGCTTACCTTTTCTAGACTTCACACTCCAATCGGGTTTGTTTTGTATTGTTTGGTGTTGTAACTTTATGACCCGCCCCAACTGGACATCTGTGAAAGAGATCTTCAAAATCTTGATTTGAAGCTTTCGTGACTGCAGGAATCCGTACTCTTTGGTTCTTTCGGTAAAGTCACGTAGGTAGAAAATGAAATAAATCATGACGTTTCGATCGCAACACAAGCGGTCGTCCTCAGGCGGAAAAATATAATCCAGCAGTGGAATTGCTGAACATCGGATTTCTGCAGGATAAATAAATGTTCTGATTCTGAACCGACACACGAATAGCTTGAGCTGTATGACAGCTTTTAGAGTTGTTATATGTGAGCATGTGTGTGTGAGGTAGGCCTTCATTGGTTGCTCGCTAATAAAACTTGCCCGGACGGTCTGTTAAGGTTGTACGGGGAATCTTTGTGTTTGTAACATTGTAGTGGTTAGTACGCCTCGTTACAAACAAGGCCACCTGGGTTCGATTCCCGTTCACGGCTTACACTAGTGACGATTATCTGAACCTTTCCTGGGCCTCTCCTAGGTTGGCTCAGCCTCAAATGAGTACCTGGTGCAGTGTGTAAATATCGCTACTAGGGAGACAAAGCCGGCTGGACGCGGTGCTGGCCACCCTACCCCCTCGTGTGCCGTGCCTGCCTTCATAGGTGCTCGCTAACAGCACTTGCCCCAACAGTCTGTTGAAGGCTATATGGGAGATATTTGTTTTGTGTGTATGGGAGCAGGAGTGCCGTGGTCGGTGCACTGCGCTGCGAACTCAGCGACCCGACGCTTGATTCCCACACAACATCGGGAACGGATTATCCGAAAAAATCCTGAGCCTCCCCGAGCTCGACTCCTCTGTCTGATGAGTAGCTGGTGTGATGTGTAAACATCGCCACTTGGGGGACAAAGGTGGCTGGGCGTGGTGCTGACCACCCATCCCCTCGTGTGCAGTGCCGGTCTTCATAGGTGCTTGCTATGAGCACTTGCCCCAATAGTCCGGTAAAGACTACACGGGGGTCATTTGTCTTTGTTATATATATCCCACAGTGCGCTTTAATATTATGTGAAATGCAATAATCATGAAAAGATCCAGTCGCTATATATTACTCCTCAAGGAGGTGATTTACGAGTCTCATGTTCATTTAATGATTGATTATCCTCCTTCTGCCAGCACGGGAAGGTATTATGCATGCGATGGCTTTTTCAATCTTGTTTTTTTACAATTGTATTAACATTTAATTCTAAATCGCTAAGCGGGGATGAGCCTGGCCAGAACTAGGATGTGCGACTGCCACCCATGCCAGGTTGTTATATGCGAGTGCTGGCTAGGGGGGCTCTGCTGGTTCGTGGTCAGAAAAGAGCAGTGCCTAAGAGTCAATTGTTGTACTGTACTCTGTGCTTGAACGTCTGTGCACCCCAAGAACCAGACTGGTGAAGTGTGGTCAAACAACGTGCATGACCAGCGGGAAGTCGTTCATTCAGCAGGGGATTAATAGAGGCTGTAAATTGTTGTTATTGGCCTACCGTAGTAGTGATAACATTGTTTTTATTACTACGATAATACTGTGCACAAATACAACCAACTTAACCTCCAGCCCTTGTCGCCTAAGTGCATGAACATTAATGCCAAAAAAGCGAGGCAGCACTAAAGCAGAAAAGTTTAAACTGTGAATAATAGTAATTAGTTTTTTTTTATCGAAAGGGCACCCTCCTGGGTAAGCCATAGCGGACGCCTCGAGCGCTTTGCCTCATCTCGTCTCAGCACATTTTGAAAGGGCGCCCTCAGTAGCAGCAGCCCCTGTGCAGAACAAGGCGACCTGGCACCTGGCACGCATTCGTTTGCCAGTAAGAGGGGGGGGGGAGGGGTGGGGGGACGGATGACGATTGCTGTGTATGGCCCCAAATGAGTGACTTGTAGGTAATCGTCAAGTTTGGACGTTGACTCCGAGACACGGTGGCCTGCTCATGCGAATGACGTCGGAGCGATGTTTGGCGCCCACGGTGAAGTGGACGGCGCCTAGCGCTGTTGCGACACACACCCACAGGAGCAATGGCCACAGGGTGGCCCGCTGAGTTCGAACCGCAAACCTCTGCAACGGGATGGCAAAATGCGCGCTCTCTCCTGCTGTGCCCACATCACCGCCCATTAATCGCACGGCATTGCTTAATGTCTTCAAAAGAATCATGAAAAATATCAATACATATTTATGTATAGCCCCATTTATTTGCTGAATGAAGACCTCCTGCCATGCCGTATCGGTAATGAGGATGTGTTTAACCACACTGTTTGGTCCCCGTTTGTGATGTTAGCCATGGCCAGGAATCGAACCGAGGTATTTAAGTTGTGGAGTGCGATGCGATAACCACTGCGACTGCACCACCCATCCCGAATCATTCACCCCCATCCCCCCCCCCCCCCCCCATGTGTAAAAATCTACGGTTATTGTGAACTCGGATTGCTCCCGGTACTTACACAAACTTCCCACCGTTCCTCTTCGGCGAGCAATGAAAGCTATTCACTGGTATTTTATTTGGTTTTCGTTTTGTTTTACTGCAGCTGTGGGTGTGCTGTCAACTAGCGGATGTGACGGAGGAAGTACGCTTACTTCGCGATCCTCAGGACGCCAATTACGAATGCTCTGGCAGTGGTTACTGCTGGGCAGATACTTTGCAAGACTGCCAATTGAGTTTGCAAGGCTGCCACAAAGTGCTCGGTGAACCTCTGTTGTAGGGCGAGGCGAATGCATTGTAGAGCTGATAATTATACTGGTAGGAACCTCCTGGTTACACCAGCCCACAGGGGATTATTGTGTCCGTCCGTCCGTCGTGCAGGGAGGGGCTCGGTGGGGAGGGAGGGGCTGGGTGGGGAGGGAGTGGCTGGGTGGGGAGGGGAGGGTGGGGAGTGGCTGGGTGGGGAGGGGAGGGTGGGGAGGGTAGCTGGGTGGGGAGGGTGGAGAGGGGCTGGGTGGGGAGGGGAGTGTGGGAAGGGGCTGGGTGGGGAGGGTGTGGCTGGGTGGGGGGTGGGAGGGGTGGGGAGGGGCTGGTCACCCCGTGGTGCCCTTATAAAACTGAACGTTTAACCTACTCACGCCGGCTTGTGCCCGCCCTCACAGTCGGCCATATTTGCGGAATACACCACGCCGCCGTTGAGCCTGGCCATTGACCGAGCAACCCAACGTTCCTACCAGCTCCCTCCGCAGGAATGTGTTTGAAGGGTTCGGTCTGTTACTCAAGATAAACGATTCATTAGGGTGCCATGGTGGCGAGATATTAACTACCTCGACTGGTATGCAAGAGGTCGTGTGTTCGATCACGACCCTGACGCCTGTATATTTGGAGTTTACATGTTCTCCCCGTGGTTGGGTGGAGTTTTACTTCGAGCCCTCCGGGTTTTCCTTCAACATTTAGAATCTATATGCGTTTCGAGTATTTCGCTGCTGTAAATGTCCATTTGTGGCCAGGTCACTTCTGAAAAAGAGCTTTCTAGTTCGATGGGCCTTACCTGGTAAAATAAAAATAGTTTAACACGTAGGCTTTCATCGCGACCAGTATTATCCGTAAATATAAATGTGTCGTTAAACCCGCCACCACCCAACACGTAAAGGTTTGTCATGTTAACAAAACATCCCAATTAGTTTCTAGTTCAGCACACCAGTTTGTTGCAGAGTAATCCCACAACATTTAAAATTCGAGAACTGTGACGTTTCGCCAGTAATTACAACCAGCGGCATCAACGCTGAACTAGTAACTAATTTTGATTTAAAGCTTTCGTGACTGCAGGGATTCATATTCTTGGTTATTTCGGTAAAGTCACGTAGAAGAGAAATAATAACATAATATAAAACAATAAAAATTCTCACGAAGTTTCGACTGCAATACAAGCAATCATCATCAGGTGTGAAATCCACAGCAACAAAATAGAAAAAAAAATTTGAAAAAAAAATTATTGCTGTGGATTTCACACCTGATGATGATTGCTTGTGTTGCAGTCGAAACGTCGTGAGAATTTGTATTGTTTAATGTTTATATTATTTTATTATTTCCCTTCTACGTGACTTTACCGAAAGAACCAAGAATATATAGTAACTAATTTTCAAGTTTTGTTTACGTAGAAAACCTTATTCATTAGCTGTGTCCGCGTGGTGGCGGCTTTAACCACACATTTCTATTTACATGATATAACCCCCCAAAAACACTCTATTATGAAAAATTGTTTAGTTGAACATTCCGAATTTTTAAAACTTGTAATCAGAATAAATAAAAAATTATTCTCCTCAGGCCTCCTAGTTTAGAGTGCCATCTCCGACTCTTATTCACCACCATCTCACTGGTCGCTCCGTGTGTGTGCTGTGAGTGAATGCAGCGTCACCAAATACATTGATTACTTAAGTAATCGATTAATTCTACCAATAATCTTTGTTGTTCTTCCGCACCACCAATTAGCACGGTTGGCTATGCACGCTACGAAAGAAGTTCTACATACACACATACATTTGCTTGAGTAATCTGATAACAAATAGCTGTGAAAAAAGCCTCACCTGCTGGTGCTTCATGTGTGCCGCTGGATGGGAGGTGATGGGCGGGGATTAGCGATGTCGTTGGCATAATCAGCTGCATCACCTGGGTGTGGCTTGTAGGGGGTTTCCCTCCTTCAGGAGGCAGCAATGTCAGAGTGGCTGCTGTTTTGTTGTTGTGGCAACTCTCGATCAGATCTTGAAACTTTCACAATTTTTATAGCGATAATTTCAGATTATTTTCACATTTTCTGATAGCCTACTTCATTTCCGAATGTGAAATGTCTCCATGCTACCGATGGTGACGTGACCCAATGCAACGTGAGACCACTTTTCCAATGGAAGAGGCAATTATTTCGTCATTCGTAACATCGCTAACCCGTTTTCAGATGAAGCTGAAACAGCATCAGCAACACATCCTGACTGAGTTTCCTGCCCCCAACCACAACTTAAATAGGATCTGCTTGAAAAAGTCTTGAGACTGAGGCTTGCCTATGTAATTTATTCTTTATTTTATTAATATATACGTAAAAGTTTTCATCGTGGAATATTAAAGTACGTGTGCAGACTATTATTATATCAACCTGTCCAGCCAAGTATGCAAGCAGGCAGCAGTGAGCCAGATGAGAAGATAGACTCCCAAGAGCATAAATGCTCAGCGTTGCCGTTTCTCTCTCTTTATATATAATAGTCGTCCGTCAATCATCCCAAATCTAATCTCATTCCAATATAGTGTGTATGGGAGTTACAAAAAAAGGAATTGCATAACAGTTGAGGGAAAAAATAGCTTGACATCTGCCATTAGGGGAAGAACATCTCTGCCAAAACTAGGTCGCAGGAGGATTTATTTGTATTTTCCTTTCTCGTTGTACTTTTTTTTAATGCGATGGGTTGGCTTGAGAGTGCCTTGGGCCCAGTTATTGCTTCAAACTTTTTTTTTGAAATCGTGAAGATGCCAGTGCAGACTGGAATTGGTGTTGACAAGTGTGACTGTTTGGAGTACTCTCTCTCTCTCGCAAGAGGAAAAAAAACCGATAATAATGTTGGCCGTGGGAAATCGTGCCATATGGGATGTCGTCTGGCAAGGGAGATGTCGTGTGACCTACAGCGATAGAGTCGGAAAGGTTGCGGGTTCAAAATCCTGGCTCGGGGTTGACTCAGCCCCCCCGCCCCCGTCTTCAGGTTCGATAAAACGAATCCCCACTTCGTGGGGAAGTCAATTGTAGTTGGGCTATCGAGACACTCGCCTGGAGGAATTAGACATGGGATAAATGACCCTATAACTGTGATTTTTATTCAAACTACCGTTCCACCATATTGTCAGTCGCAACATCAAATGCCCTAATATACGTTGATTTTAAATTGCGATGATTCGTTATTGCGTTGGTCATCATTTAACACGGCACTAGTTGACATGTCAATCGCCCCTGATGTGCGCTAAGGCTGGGAATTGATTTTTTTTATCACGGGCGTTCGCTGCGCAGTGTGCCAACCACTTTCCCACCGCTCCACCAATTAAACAAAATCATCTACCAATATTAATTACCAAAAAAACCCGCATTTCTAATTGATTGTTGCAAAACAAGCCACCATATGGCAGGGCCTCTGCAACTTAATTTTTCTCTGCTTTTATGTTTGTGAAGCACATTGTGTTCACACAAAACATATCAGTGTGCATGCCTTTGTGTTTTGTTTTCTTTCTCAAAAGTACGTTTTATTAACAAAACAATTCAGGTACACAACACAGATAATGTCAAAGGGGGCTGACACCAGCACTAACCACACATTACGGAATACAGTGCAATGGAAACCTTGTCTAAACCGCATGTTTCAATACACTCTTACTACCCTAGTGTCTTGCTAAGCTCTGATACTCCTGTAGGAGAAGAAGAAAATGGGGTGGGGGGGGCCTAAATGCCCTCATGAATGCTCTTAAGAATCGATGCCCACTGGAGGAGAGGGAGTCAAGGGGTTCTATCTGCATGCCTTTGTTTAGTCCAGCACGCACTGCCTTCTGGGGGTTAACTTACCAAAGGAAAGATATTTTAAAAATATAGGGTTTTTTTGGGGTTAGATCGGGAAAATATAATTGTGTCGTTATTTACGCGATTTAAACAAAAAAATATATATTAGGGTTGATGTTGGTTGCGAAAGCCTACGTGTTACACAAAGGTGTTTATTTCCCTTTAGGCGAGCTCGATCTGTGAGTAGGCCTCCTGCAGTGATCGTACTTGGCCCTCAAACTACTCCCACCACCTCGTAACGGCATTAACACCAAATGTACGCAGAACCCCATGCTGCCTCCGTTTACTAAACATGCATTTTTTCGTGAGTCCATCTGCTTTTTATTGGCTTTCCACACACACATTAGCAAGCAGCATTATATATATATTTTAAAGCAATTAAATGCTTGATTGGCAGCGTGATGTATGAGCAATCTAGGCAAAAGCTGTGCGCCCCTAGCAGCTCAAAGGGCCTCGGATTCATAAGGACACAAAATGTCTTAGATGAACATGAGGCACCACGGTGGAGAGATGTTAACTACCTCGCCTGGTATGCAGGAAGTCATGGGTTCGATCCCAAGCCTTACGTCTATATGTTTGGAATGTGTCTTTCCCCGTGGTAGCATGGATTTTTCCCTCCAAAATTTAGAAACGTGCGTTCGGAGTATTTGGCTGTTATACATTCCGTAACTTCGTTGGGCTACGAATTTGTAGCCAGGTCTCTTCGGGCTACAAATCATTCAATAAAAATAGTTTAATTACATATATGGAGGTAATTAATTACTCATCTCTCGCCTGTCTGCATCTCATCTATATGTGTGTCCATTGTTTACATCGCACTTAACTATCTCTTTCTTGACATCTTGCTACATCTCGAGCATAATCTCTTTTGCCCTCTCCATTCGAATTAACAAATCGAGGATAAATTTTGTATTAACTTTCATTAGTAGAATAACAATAATGATATTAAGTTATCTTCTTGGTTCTTTCGGTAAAGTCACGTAGACGGGAAATAAAGTAATACAAATAAAACATAATATAATAAAATTCCCACGACATTTTATTATGTTTTATTTTTATTACTTTATTATTTCCCTTCTACGTGACTTTACCGAAAGAACCAAGAAGATGAATCCCTGCAGTCCCGAAAGCTTTAAATCGAAAGATATTAAGTTATTTACGTAGATTCATTTGTGCAACTGCATTGCATAATGCTGCGAAAATCTGCAAACGCGGAGGCGCGCGCACAGATTTAAGATGTTTTCGGCCGATCTGAGTATCTATACAAGTGGTCGGAAAGCGGAGCGCCCGGGGGAAAAGCAATCGACAAAAGTGCGATGAAGCAACACTCTATCCCACACAGCTTTAAGAGATGATATGAGTCCACATTTGCTGTACTGCCCTCTGACAAGTCGGGGTATATTCCCCCACACCCCTGCCTCTGCTCTTTGCGATAATTTGCACGATCCACGAACCCTGGCAGCCTCAATTAGCGCTGGAATACAGGGCACGTGCGTAGACACGAACAGCAGCACCAGGGAGCATTATGGGATGAATGTCTGCACTGCTCCCACGGCCCTACAAAGGGAATCCCCGACGTCCCACGACAACGCTCGATGTCGCTTGTGCGCCGATAACGTGAAGTGATCCTCCAGCGTCTTCATTGTGTTACCATTCAGAAGGGCTGCCACCGTCATAACCCCGACCCAGGGGATTAAATCTTCATAGTGTGGGCTGTTATGGCCTAGAAATTGCATGGGCCGTCCATTAAGGGTATCATCCACTATTAAACATTTTTTTTGCATTTGACAGGGGGATGTGGTGGCTCAGGAGTCTGAGAGCAGAGTTGGGATTGCTCCGAATCCTGTGTTACAATGCAGGCGGCCTGCTTGTGGTTCTAACCAGGTTCTGGGTGTAGTGAGTTTATGGTCTCGGCACGGGCCAACAAGGCGAAACAAAATCAATTTGGTGCTGTACTTATTTTGGGAGAAAATCTGCAAGTCCTCACTCAGCGTGTGCTCACGCAGCACGTTTTCTCCACGGCACGCTTCTTATCAAGGAATGCTTCTTTGTTTCCCTGCACGCAACGCAGAACGAGCTCGCCGTCGCGCGTTTATGAGCCGACACCAACGACCAACTAAATTTAGATTTAAAGCTTTCGTGACTGCAGGGGTTCATCTTCTTGGTTCTTTCGGTAAAGTCACGTAGAAGGGAAGTAATAAAATAATAAAAATAAAACATAATAAAATAATTCTCACGACGTTTCGGCCACAACGCAAGCAGCCGTCCTCAGGTGAAACCAGGTCTGTCGAGACGACAGCGTCTGAATGAACCAGCACACGTGCTTGGAGCATATATATAAGCTGGGTTGGAAGGGGGGGGGGGGAAGCATATTATATTTTTTACGACGTAGAAGTGTAATGTATTACTTACTGTTAGTAACTCAGCTTATTGTAGAGTATATTTAGTATAATGATGATACTATGTAGTTTATACTTTAGTTGTTTACGTGGTGGTTTTAGTTACTGCAGCTCCATACTATTAACACTTCTTCCCTTTATTAATGCTACCCCCTATCCCCTCCCTGTGATGCTGCTAATCCTGCATAATGCACGGGCAAAGTAGCACTAATCACATACCTGCATTTCCCATATCCCCTCCCTTGGATGCTGCTAATCCTGCATAATGCACGGACATAAGTAGTACTAATCACATACCTGCATTTCCCATAAATATGCTAAATTCCTCTTGATATGCAAATTATTTTGTCAAGGCGCACATGCATACATATGTGTGAACCCGAGGTAATTTTTAAGGGATTGCAGAGGTGGATCTCTGGTCGAATGCTTCTGACGAATTTTTTACACAACCAAGTACGCAGGAATACTTTTCTGAACCCCAATTCACACTGCTATCTAATATTCGTTCGTAATTGATGTTTATGGACAAAACATGTGTTATTTGTAACACGATGATGATAGATGACAAAATCATGCGACAACTTGTGATTGTGAAGATATCAACTAAACATTAAAAAAAATTAGCAGGTAAGGGCCATTGAGCTATATAAATATATATATATATTTTATAAGGAACCTGGCCATTAATGATAGCTCGAGGAAGTGGCTTATCATGTGGACATTTATCCCAGCCAAATATTGTAAACGCATGACTACTGAAAGAACATGCAAACTTCAAATATACAGGCATCAGAGTCTGGATCGGGATCGAACCCACGTCCTCGTGCAAATCAGGCGAGGAAGTCAACATCTCGCCACCGTGGCCCCGTTATATTTGACTGTTGGTATCCTGCATGCCTCATTGCAATTTTTGTCCAGCATGGTGACTCGTTAAACTTAAAAAGAGTTGACCTTTTAAAGGTAACAAAAAACAAATCTAATGATTCATTTTATATAGCCATCATTCGTGCAAATCGCATCTCACAAGCTTTGGGGAACCACAGACCAAGCTGGAATGTGGCAGCCAGGCGGTCAGCTGGTGCCTCCCAACAATTTATCTGCCAACAAACGCACTCGCAATGGGCCATACTTCACCTCTCACGTGCACCCTCCACCAACCACATAACAACTGTAAAACGAACTGAATCCATGTGGAGTGCTGGCCGCAGAGGTTTCATGCGATGCGCTACGCGCCGGTTGAGCCGAGTTCGATTCCCAGCCCAGGTTAACATCAGTGGTGAGTATCTGAAACCTTTCTTGGGCCCCTCCTTCATTGAATCCACACTGATCTGGAGTGGTGAAGTACTATCTAGGGTGATGGCGGTGGAATTGTTCACATGTCGTCCGACTAAAGGGTTTCTCGCTGTGTGATGTGACTCCATAAGCAAGGTGCACGCGTCGTGTAACCTGGCACGGGGATGTTGAAATAAACGAGGGCGTGTGGTCAAGAGGTGTTAAAAAAAACGTGTTGGGTTGATGACACACTGTCCTTTTTAAGGTCTTATACTTTATCCATGGATGTAGTACAGCAGGCATTATCGCCAGTATAAGCTACTCTATGGGATGATCGGGATTTGTTTTGTTTGCACAGCATACAGGCTCTGGAATGTCCTGCCCTTGGGGATTGGGAATTTGCAGTCATTGGGGACTTCTTAAGTCCCATCTGAAGAACCCATCACCATCCACCACCTTGTGTTTTAATGGTCTCTCTCTCGTACTCTATCTGGCCTCGTTAGTTTCTATCTCTCTCCCTGGTGACCTCTCACATATTCATTACTTCCTCATCTACGCACTCGGCGCTCTGAGATCCATCGTTCATTTTGGAAGATGTTACTGGCTCTGGATCCACAGGTCCTAACACTTATTTATTCCTCTGTTGGGTTGGATTTCAACTTGACACGGCATGGGAAGGCGTTCATCCAGCAGTAGATTGACCATGCTGTTAGTCTCTTATTATTATTATTTTGTTTACAACAGCTCCTCTCACGGCATAGCTGTAGTTCGTTCACTGCAGCGCTCTATGGTTCGAATCCAGCGGCTAACCTGATTAATACTGTGGGTACGGAAACCATGGTAATAATAATAGTTAAAAACGATCCCCCTGATGTCATTCATTGTGTGCCAGCGGCATGGTCCAAATTTTGCCAAATTTGAGCGATTACCTCCAAATTACTCCGGCTGGAATTGCACGGTAATCGTCGCCCCCTCAGATGGATACTTGGCAGGAGCCTTCTAAAAAAATGGTCATGAGACCGAGTGATTCTATCCTGGAAAAACAAGTCTTAATCACGCAATAATTTTCTCTCTTCTTTTTAGACTATTCACTTGCAACTTTCGATAACCACATTCTCGCCGATGAGGAGTTTCACCTGCAAAAAAACAATTCACGAGAAAATCTTCCTCTATCATAGGCAAGTACGGGGCTATGCGTTTGTATAACACGTGTAAAATCTTCTCCCAGTAGACAGAAAACCGCATTTACACAGAGAAAAAGGGATAACGTTACAAACATTTTTCATTTTTTACAAATTGCATTTTCGTTTACGCGTACGAGACGTGCGCAGCAGAGAGATTCGTCGGCTTCCAATCCGTTGTTGTTTCTTTTTGAAAGCTCAAATAACATCGGAGGTGGCGGTGGCATGGGTGGTTATGAGTAATGGTGAAATTAATCACAAAGAGTAGAGGACGCATCGGTTATGTCCCAAACACGTGATGTTCATCGCTGTCCCAGATTGTGAGTTGATTTTTTGGGGGGGCCCAAGGCATTGGCCCCTGAGTTTCTATAACAAGCTGATGTCTGTCACCTTGTATTCCCATTACACTCTGCATTACGTGTGTCCCCTCCCCCCTTCACTGAATGTGTTATAGGGCTGTCATATGGCTTTCCATTCCGATGATTACATTCTCTTTGTGTGCAAAAGGTGGCGTAAGCCGTGTCAAGTGTGCGTGTGTGTGCAGCACGGTGCAACCGCACCAGGGACAATGGGCCGAAGGCACCAGCCCAGGTGAAGAAGGGGGGGAAGGAACTCGGACAGGCGGAAGGTGTTCGTTTCATTTCCTTGCGGCAGGGCCCTTGCTGCCAACGAACAACTACACGACTCTAGCAACAATATTGCATTCTACATGTAAATCTAGTCGAGGATTGAGTCTCTTTCATCCGACTGAGTGGAGCAGCGGTTAGAGCATGAGGCTCGCAGATCGTAAAAAAAGGTTCACCGGTTCAAAGCCCGCTCGGAGAAAGATGACGTGGCCTGGGATTGATAAATAAACGTGATCACTTTGTGAGAAATCAAACATCCCAATGCGGCATATCTTCCTGGTGAAAGTCTTGACACTCGGTGAAGAGGTACTGGATAATTAAGGGTTGTAATTTAGAACGTGTCAATGTATAGCCCGTGAATATAGTTATATACACTTCGATATAATCAGATTACTTAGGAAACGAACGGTTAAATCCTGATGGGGTCGAGTGGTAGCAGTGGTTAGCTCACTGGAGTTACTGCACTATGAGCGTGAATTAAATTTCTAGCCACGGCTTACAGAAAGTGGCAAGTTGCGTGTGAACCAGTCCTGGGCACGCGGACTTGAACCAACCCGCTCTGACCAGCGTGATCAAAGTGTGGTCAATGAAAGGTGTGAGTGGGCCTTCATCCAGTGGTAGTTTGATAACCGGTTGTAAATTGCTATTTTTGGTACATGTGTAGTGTCAATGATTCAGAGACAGCGTTTCTAGGAGGCACTTTCTTTATTATTAATAACTTTCACTGTCTCATCCACAGTAGCTTAGCCTAGCCTGTGCACAAAACTAGTCATCAAACACTAACGGCGCTGACTTAGATAGTCAACGACTATCCTTCGTAGCGCAACATCTAGCGGAGACGTTTAGCGACGACGGCGACGAGACGACAGCGACGACGAGACGAGTCCATTCCCAGAACCAGCAGCCTCGAGCTCCCCGCTCTTGGCTCCTTTTATGCTCCCAGCGTGGCCTGGCTCCGCCCCCTGACCGCGCCTCCCTTCTCGAACCCGCTAGCAGGTTCCAGGGGCCTCCAGATGGGGTCCTCCATGACCCTTACCCTAGTTCCTCCCCTCTGCCAACACACCCTGCACGCCCTCACCGGCACGTGTACTGTCTGTCCACCACAGTTGCCGCTGCTGTCCACCAGCCAGCGCTATTACACTACACATGCGCAGCCCATTTTGTTAGTACGGCAACTTGCGGGCCGTGAGGGTTAATTGGCCATACTTCACCATGCTCGTCGTGTCTGGGATGGTGCAGGTGGGTAGAGGATGACAATGGGCTTTGTTACATTACCCGCTACTGCCCACAACACCGTCTAGTCCTGTATTCTGTATTCTGCGCAAAGCTGCCATCCATCCGAGCACTGTGCAGGCTCAACTCTGCTTCCCTTTCGTCAGAATCAGAATATTTATACTGGAGAAATCCAATGAGCTATAAAGCTCTTTATCATCAATGTCCATATTCAATAAATAGCTTGTGAGTGGCAGTGTTAAACATGATTCGCGATTGAGTTTGGGTTATGGACACTGATAATCACGGGTTGGAATTGAACCTTTGATTCTTGATATTTATTAAATATGACCAGCATTATGCGTCTGAAGTTTGCACAAAAAAGAGGTCCTGGTAATGCTCTCTAAAATCTTGGACGTTGCGTTATTACATGAGTCACGGGGACCAACTGAATGTGCTGGTTCAATGTTGCATTAATATATTGCTCATAACTACAAATATCATCCCCCATATAGCCTCAACATAACTGTTGGGGCACATGCTGTTAGCGAACACCTAATGAGGGCTGGCACGGCACACTAGGGGGTGGGTGGCCAGCACCAAGCTCGGCCGCCTTTGTCCCCCTTTTGGCGATGTCTATTACTCTACACACCGCACCAGGTGCTAATTTCAGGCTGCGTAAGCCTAGGAGAGGGCGTAGACCGGTTCAAACAATCGTCACTGGATTTGAACATGAGTGGGAATCTAACTCGGGTTAGCAGGGTCGTAACGCAGCACTCGAACCCAGTGTTCTTCATTGCAAGGCCCCGCGGGTGAGTGATGGCCTTTGGTGCGGCCCCTGAAGTGCGGCCCCCCGTGACAATACACAAAGAGTGACAACACCCCCCATCATCATCATCATCGTGCTGCTGTCAAACCTCAACAATGGTTTAAAATGTGTGGCGGCCCTCACACTGATGATGTCTTATCGGCGACAGTGGCCCTGCTCTGAAAATTTATTGAAGAACACTGCTCTTACCGCTACGCTACCTCTCCCCCACTATGAAATTATAGCAAAGCTGCGCCTGCCACCACTCCTCCCCCTCCCTCCGAAAAAAAATGCAAGAGGCAGACCACGAAGACAAATTAAGATTTATGTCATCTGCAAATAGCATCAGCCTCACAAGGGATCCTCGTACACCAGAGCAAATCATGCTTAGTGTCAGCATGCAGCGCGTGGCCTTGTGAGGACGAATGGCTTTTTAGGGCAGCGCTCATGATCATATGTCCTTGGCAGCCGGGTAATGCTCATCACCGGTTGCCGTGGTGTGCTGGTTTCACCCTTGTTAGGGACTGCTTGAGTTGTTGCTGCTTTGGAGACCGGGAGAATTTGATGATCGATGTCCCGTCGCCGAGTTGACGATGGCACGAGTCGCGATTTCTCACTTAACAGAGTGGCCCGTGGTGAAGGTTTGTCATCTCCCGTTCGAAGGGACTGCTGCTACACAGCAATACAGGGCTCGGGAGATACTACGTCGTACAAGATCCACAATCGACCATAATAGCGTTTTTTGATTAGATCGTGTTAATGTCTTTAAAGCCGCCATTAGCCGACACAGCCAATTAGTAAGGTTTGTCACGTAAACAAAACGTGCCAGTTCGTTAGTAGTACAGCACACCGGTGTGTTGGAGAGTAAAACTCACAACATTTACAATTCCAGTACGACGTTCCGGCAGTAATTATAATGAGCATCATCAGATAGACGTTTTGGAAAATACTATGGTTTAACACGCGACACAAAATCCACGGAAAATTGTGCCGCCAATTGTTCTAAATGATACGATATATCGTACGATACAAGAGCTACGATGACTATAACATCTGTTTTTAAAAAAATACATTAAATATTCTACTATGAAAAGATCCACAGTAATCGTATGGGCCGTTTTAGTTTCATATTACCACAAATTGTACAATGAAGGACAAACCAATAATCGTATCGCCCGTTTATGCAAATTGTAGTATTTTGGTCATTCTTGATTTGAAGGTTTCGTGACTGCAGGAATCCATACTCTTTGGTTCTTTCGATAAAGTCACGTAGATCGATCGCAGCACAAGCAACCGCCTTCAGGTGAAGACGGTCGCTTGTGCTGCGTGACTTCACTGAAAGAACCAATTAGTATTCTTGGTTCTTTCGGTAAAGTCACGTAGAAGGGAAATAATAAAATAATATAAAAATAAAACAATAAAAATTCTCACTACGTTTCGACTGCAACACAAGCAATCATCATCAGGTGTGAAATCCACAGACAGAAAAATTGTATTGTTTTATTTTAATATGATTTTATTATTTTATTTCCCTTCTACGTGACTTTACCGAAAGAACCAAGAATATGAATCCCTGCAGTCACGAAAGCTTTAAATCAAAATTTAACCAAATAGTATTTTGGTCATGTTTACGAAGCTACAAATAATTGATGCTCACAGTAATATAATCAACAAGTTGCCTACTAACTGTTAAATAAAATAGACTAGTGCTTTATAAAAATTCCGGCACAGCAATTTTATGACATGTGCACAATAAGCGTTGTGGGGTTTGAAGTCATACTGATTATATAAACTTATGCTGAGTAAGCTGCGGTTGAAATCTATCTTTATACTTGAAGTATATCCAAACGCAAGAACGAGACGCCAAAACTGGAATACAGTTAGAAATGAAGGGAAATTGTCAGCGCGATGATCGTCATTTTGAAATATTACATCGTAATTGTAACTTGATATAAAAACAAATCCATCGCGGCAACCCGATATGGAAAATTGTCCACGCAATAATAACTGCCGTGACGCACTCCTGCAGTGGCACAGCGTTGCTCTTTCAACATCGTATTATTAGTGTTCGTCCGTTCCTCATCTCCGTTGATGCATCCGCAGGATTAATCTGTAGCTATGCATTCTAGGCACATCCGGGCACACAATTTGCACGGGAAGACTGATGTTTGGCCATTATCCAACTCGGGGCGCAGTCACATCATAGGTTTAAACTGTTTACAAAAGTCAGATTCCCTGGCCCTGATAAAGGGGTTGGCCTTGGAGTTCGTTTTTGTTGTTGTTGCAGCCACCCGCCAAATGCGCCGCGTGGTGGCTTCGGTCGCGTTTCTCTCGCTCCCCGCGTTAGCCACTCACTCTTACACTGCGGCCCTCCAAAAACCCCTTCCGTGAGATAGCGGGTCCCGCCGTTCAATTACGGAGAGATGAATTGTTTTTGGCGCAGCGCGTTGGAGGGAGAAAAATGAATCCGATATATCACCAACACCACCACCCCCCACTCGTCTGCCCCCCCACCGCTGTCGCCCCTCCACCCTCCCTGGGTAAAAAACGTTGCCCAGTCAAGGGTCTGGCTGAGAATTATGCACCCAAAACAACAGGCGGTGCTGTTTTACCAGGGGTCCTCAAACTTTCCTATGCACACTGCATATATCTTATTTTGAAGTGAAGAAACAAAACGGGAACAAATACAATATATAAAATGAAGAACAAGTAAAGTTAAATCAACAAACTTGCCAGTATTTCAATGGGAACTATGGTCCTGCTTGTGGCTAATGAGATGGTCAATGCCCGGTTCCATATTTGTCACTGCTAGTCGTAACAAGTGATGCAAGTGTGCATCCGTTAGTCTAGATCTGGTTGGAGATTTCAAATGTTTCATTCTGGAAAAAGTCTGTTCACAGATATAAGTGCTGCCAAAGATGGTTGCCATTTTGAGTGCATGGTTCCTGAGATGAGGATATGTCTCAGAGGGGAGAGATGCATAGAAATTATGAAGGCTGCTTGACTTGAATGCGTCTTTCAGAGAGTCACAATTCTGCAGTTCAGCCAGTTCCATTTGGTAAATTGTATCCACATTTTCAATGTCAATAGAAAATGGGTTACGGAAAAGCTGTATGTCCTGTTCATGGAGATGAAGCTCTTTAAATCTAAATTGGAACTCCTTTTGCAATTTTTCCAGTGAATCCACACATGTTTTGTTTGGGAATGCAACCAATGTTTTTTCCGCTAACAGATTTTGAGTTGTGGGGAGATGGCAGAAGTTTTCCTCCTTCACTTGTTTGATGAGGAGGCCTAATTTTACTTCAAATGCTTTGACATGTGATTGCATATCACAGATGAGCTTCCCCTTTCCTTGAAGTTGCACATTGAAACTGTTGAGTAGCTCTGTTACATCTGTCAGAAAGGCAAGGTGCCATTTCCATTCTGCATCATTGAGCTCTGGTACTTCTTTGTTTTTTGAAAGCAGAAAAGCTGTAATCTGTGGAAGTAAGTCATAGAAACGTTTCAAAACTCTCCCTCGACTCAGCCAACGGACTTCTGTGTGGTAGAGAACATCTTCATAGTCAACATTTAGCTCAGACAGAAATTCCTGAAATTGTCTGTGGTTTAGTGCATGAGCTCTAATGAAGTTAACACAAGATACCACAATTTTCATTACAGAGTCCCACTTCAGTTATTTACTACACAGCGCTTGTTGGTGGATGAGGCAGTGTATGGCTATTGGATGAGAATGGTTATGTTTGTCCATCTCTTGGTTAATGCGAGCAATTACTCCTTTCTTAGACCCCACCATGCTAGGAGCACCATCAGTTGTCACACTGGCTAGTTTAGCCCAGTTCAGCTCCAAACCATTCACAGTTTGGCAAACCTTTTCATAAATATCCTCTCCTGTAGTTGTTCCTTTGATGCTTTGCAGTGCAGCAAGCTCTTCTGTGACTTCGAAATAGTCATTCGTCCCACGAATAAAAATTTGAAGTTGTGCAGAATCACGAACATCATTGCTTTCGTCGAGTGCCAAGGAAAAATAAGAAAGTTTTTTTGCGTAGTTTTGCAAATGCTGATGCAAATTGTCTCCCATTTCTTCAATCCTCCGTGTAATTGTAGGTCCTGAAAGACTCACTGTACTAAATAAATCGGCCTTCTCTGGACACATCTCTTTGGCAACAGAAAGAAGGCATTCTTTAACAAATTCTCACTCCACGAATGGTCTGCCAGTGCACGCTATTAGCTTGGCAACTTGAAAACTTGCTCGCAGTGATGAAATATTTAGCTGCTTCTGCTTCACCAAAGTATTTTGCTGAGTTGTTAATGTATTTTTCAGTTTTAATATTTTATCTTTTCTCACTTATCCGACCAAACAATCATATTCATCTTTATGTTGAGTTTCATAGTGTCGACGTAAATTGTATTCTTTGAACACAGACACTATATTCTGGCATATCAGACACATAGCTCTTTCCTTGTACTGCATGAAAAAGTAATAAGTCCACTGTTCTTTGAATATCCTACACTCCGAGTCAATTTTTCTCTTTCCTGACATCATTGTTTCCTAGGGAGTTAAAATTGCTATTAGTAAAATACCAATATATATATACAGCGCTACAAAAACAATATACCAGCAATAACTTTGCCCACACAGAGACATACAGACTGCACTGCCCATCAATGCAGTCTGATTGGGGGAACTCCGCTTTTACCCCAGGCTCACACTGGTGCGGGTGCCATTAAAAATTAATTACACCTGCAGTTTTGTTCACAGATCGCAGTGCGATCTGCGAACTCGCATAGGAATCTGAT
Source organism: Lampetra planeri (assembly GCF_965212315.1). Taxonomy (NCBI): domain Eukaryota; kingdom Metazoa; phylum Chordata; class Hyperoartia; order Petromyzontiformes; family Petromyzontidae; genus Lampetra; species Lampetra planeri. The sequence continues at coordinate 6,118,003 of NC_136152.1, read as the reverse complement.
CGCATGGGGGAGAAGACCCATGCGATCCGATTCCACTGCAGGAAAAAAGAAGGCACATGTGCCTTTTTTCTTCCGAATCTAATGCAAGTTCAGTCATACAAGCATATGGCTGAACTCGCACTGCTCAGAGATCGCAACAGTATGAACCGGGGCTTACACAACATACAACATATAACCTCATACAAATGAATAGCAATCAGAATATAAATGCCCTTACTGTCATTTAAATTGGGTTTCCTACTCCTCGGCTGTCTGTCACTGACCAGCACGGAAAAAAAGCAGGCAGCCCCTCCAGAGATCAGAGATTACTCTGTTATTACCCCTCTATCATTTACTCAGCAGTGCGTGTGCTGGGGATCTACATCCCCTGCACACAGGAATATCACTGGGAGTGGAGCCGAGGGGCAAGTGAGGGAGCTGAGGGAGGGAGAGCCAGTCAAGCGCAGCCAGGGGAGGGCTGGCAGCCTTAGGCCTGGGGGGCAAGTCCAGTCAATTGGCCCATTGAACCATTCACCAGCGCAGCCCAATGAGTGCCCACCGCCGCAGCTCAATCAGTGCCCACCGCCGCAGCTCAATCAGTGCTCACCAGCGCAGCCAAATCAGTGCTCGCCGCCGCAGCCCAATCAGTGCCCACCACCGCAGCCCAATGAGTGCTCCCCACCTCAGCCCAATTAGTGCTCACCAGCGCAGCCCAATTAGTGCTCACAAGCGCAGCCCAATTAGTGACCATGGACCGGATAAACGTCCTCGGCGGGCCGCATGTGGCCCGCGGGCCGTAGTTTGAGGACCCCTGTGTTTTACGTTCGGGAGACGATACGGCGTATGCCGTGGAATTTCCCATCCTCGCGTTGGTATATTGTCGACGTACGTGTGTAAATATGCACGGCTTTTCTTGGCCTTTGCGACGGGATGAGACTAGGTGATTGCTTTTGAGGCGTATACAACATGTCCCAAACATTGTCTGCCATAAGCTCCTGCTTTAAGAGTAAGTTTTTCAAACAATTGTCATGTTATCGTTTTAAAATATATTTGTTTAACAACATGGTGGTAGAGCTGTGTTATTGAACACGGAGCTGCAAAACCAGTGACCTAAGTTCCATCCCTTGACTACAGCTAACATGAATGGTGAGTATCTGAATGTTTTTATAATACCCTCCCCCTCCTTCACCAACCTTCACTGACCAGAGTAGTGAAGTATGGTCAAACAATCTCCCATGACTGATATGGCATGAGCAGATCTTCATTGAGTCGTGTATTGACAAATAGATTAAATGTATTAGGATAGGTACTATTACTGCTACAGGATAACTCCTCTTATTAATGAAAATATGGGTGGGGGTGAACTTCATCTGCCATTTTTTTTACTGAGAATTTCTCCCAATGTACCTGCGCAAATTATGTATGAATTACGGATAATTGCATGAATTGCCCACAATAGAGGTTGGTTGGTTAGATCGTGTCAATATAAATGCGTCTTTAAACCTGCCACCACCCGACACAGCGAATTAGTAAGGTTTGTCACGTAAACAAAAATGGCAATTCGTTACTAGTACAGCACACCGGTGTGTTGGAGACTAAACCCATCACATTCACAATTCGAGTACTACGTTTCGCCAGTAATTACAACTAGCATCATCAGGTGACAGACAAATTTGTGGAGAAATCCTCCTGTTTGGGTCTCAAATATAGGGATAAATGTGATGTCATCACTCGTAAGCCAATCAAGTGTGAAGGCCAGAGGGGGGGCGGATAATGTATGCATGTAAATTACAATAGATATCCATCACCGGTTGGGTTATTTATATGCTGATCAACATACATGATGAAATACGTTTAGGTGCTAAATGCAACAATATTGAGGTCTGCTAGCCACGAGGGATATTGGGAGAGAGTTTGAATAGTTTTTGTTATTCCCCCCGTCGAAGTCCAATTACGGTATTTGCAAAAAAAAGTACAGAGAGGAAGCCATTGCAGAATGTGGGATGGGCAAAAAAAAACATCTGATAATTGCTGATGATGTGAAGCAATTGGAGTGCGGCTAAAGGGAGTTTTCGTAAACCCTTATAGGTACCGTTGATAAAAACCGTTTAGTTTTAAAAATAAAAATAGTTTAATGGCTTAAGTTTCATAGGAGTATTGAGTACTATAATAGTGCCACGGATAAGAGGACTTCTTTGGGATGTCAACAATGTAATAGTTAATTTACATATAGACTGCCAGCACAAGTTAGCAATGTATTGAAATGCGCTTTTTGTAAAACTACTCTCAGACCCAATTTTTTAAAAACTGTTTGCTTCTAGAAGACAGCATTGCCTTTAATTTCATGCCACAATCATCTCGGTGGAGTTTGTTGTTGTGGAAGAATAATAAATAGGGGCACATAGAGACATATATAATCCCGTATTTTCTGGATTATGAGACGCTGCAGAAAGTAAAACTCACCGAAAACTTGCGCCCATTGTCAAGAAAGTTGTGGAAATATCGTCACAAACACACCTATTCAGGTTCTTTTAGCCATGCTGCGTGTGGCTTGTAATCCGATACTGTGGAAGCAGTGAGGGTTGGTGGATCTCACAAAAAGACAAAGATCCCCCGTATAGCCTTAACAGACTGTAGGGGCAAGTGCTGTTAGCGAGCACCTATGAAGGCCAGAACGGTACACAAGGGTGGCCAGCACCACGCCCGACCGCCTTTCTCTCCCTAGTGACGATGTTGTACACACCGCACCAGGTACTTTTTTGAGGCTGAGTCGACCTAGGGGAGGCCCAAGCCCGGTTCAAATAATCGTCACTGGTGTTGGCCGTGAGCGGGAATCGAACCCGGGTCGCCAGGTTCATAGCGCAGCGCGCTAACCACTACACTACCGCTCTCAAACAAACAAGCGCACACACATTCGTAAAACTCCCTACCCATGGGCACTGAGGTTGCTTGCCAGGGTACAAAGGCGGCACAGCGAGTGGGTTCACTTCCATCTCTGCGGAGATTTTAGTGATACTCCCCCACGCGCGTGTGTGGTTCTTCTCCCGGCTATTCACGTTTCCTCTCGCGTGTATAAACACTCGCAAGGACTCCCATGAAAAGAGAGCCTAAACCGCTGAAATAAATAGCACCCGTCAAATGAAGTTGGCCAGATATCCCAATATAGGACCACAGAGCTTGGGGAGACTTGCTACCGCGTCTGGCGGCCCGTCTGGAGTCTCGCGCGAGTCTCCTCCGTGGGAACAAAAAAAATTGCGTGCTCGACAAATTCTACGGCATTTTGAGAAGCGCATCGTCGTACACAATTACGCTGGATAAAATAAAACTACAGAATAATAATTGTTAGACTCACTCCAAAAACTTTTTTTCATTACACATTTAGGGTTTTTGGGAAAGTTTCGTAATTTGGAGGTGACGAGATATATCATGGTTTATGTTGATACGGTATATGTTGCTGGACCGAAAAATCAGGTTGAAATTAATAGTAGTTTTATTATTCTTTGGGTCTTTCGGTAAAGTCACGTAGATAGGTTCAAAGAAGATAACAAAATAACAAAAAAACTACGTTTCGAACTCAACACAAGCGGTAATCATCAGGAAAAGGGGGGTTAGCTTCTAAAGACAACTGCTTATTAAGGTTTGAAATGGGCATAGCCCAAATGTCAGCAGCCAATGCCAATGCAAGTGGTGGGCAATTAATTCTTCCTTGTTCTGACATGTTTTAGCCACCTCGAATTAATTTTACCTTAAGTTCACGCACTGTTTTCATAAATCGTTAAAACGTTTAACGTAAAAGAATGACTTTTAAACTTTAGGCCTCTACTTTCCAATTCACTTGGGGTGGGGGGGAGGCGGGTGAGGTTGGAGAGAGAATATTTTTTAAATAAAAAATATACTTCATGCATAATATATTCGTCCCAACAAGATTGCTGTACGACCCACAAGCATATTAGTTCCTGAAGCTCATCCAATCCCAGTCTGAGATTAAATTTGAATAAAGAGTACCATTAAGCATTCATTATAAATTGCCTGCAGTGAGACGTGGTCAACTCCAAAACTTTGTAACCGATCCATGAGAAACTTGGAAATGAGAAAAAGAAAAAAAACGTTATTTTTATATATGTGTTATGATTAGATTTATTTATAATTCTTACGTAATAATTGTTTTTATATTAAGTCGAAGTAATTTCATTTATTAATAGTTTTTGATGTACTTCATCAATGTTTTTTTTTTGCGCTGAGCTGATTTGCTTAGGTATAGTACAAGCCTGCCCATCTAAATGTTCTGTGACTACACCCAAGGTAGCACAAATGTTGGGAAATACAGGATATCTCTACTTACGAACGTATTTGGTTTCAGAGATCTGTTGATAAGTCGATTTGGTCGTAAGTTCAACTTTACTCCTGTCGATTCCAAATATGTTGTATGGAGTATACACTAAACATGGGCAATGGCTTTACTGTAGGTGCAGATCACACTGGTTCTCCATGTTCTGCAGATGTATATGCCACTGGTTCTCCATGTTCTGCAGATGTAGATGCCACTGGTTCTTCACGTTTTGTAGATGTAGATGCCACTGATTCTTCATGTTCTGCAGATGTAAATGCCACTGGTTCTTTATGTTATCCAGATGTAGATGCCACTGGTTTTTCACGTCCTGCAGATGTAGATGCTAATTCTATTTGGTGCTTGTGTTTCTTGTCTACTCTCTTGAAAAATTTACCCAGGGATGTCTGCACAGTTGCTCTCTTCTTATCTTCATAAATCAACTTGTAAGAGGCAATAGCATCGTGAACAGCTGCCGAACAGGCTGCAACTGGACATAGGGACAGGTTTAATCTCGTATCTCTAAAAGTTTGTAAGTAGGAGTGTTCCTTTTTAGCTACAATTAGGTAACTATTCGTTCCCATTTAAAACTGTTCATGGAAATACATTTTAAAACGTGTAATTCTCATCACACCTCCTGGTGTAAAGTGCATAATTCAACACCATATTAACTGTCTTTGGCCTCTGTTTAGGTACTATTATGTTTATAAAGCGCCGTTCATTTCCCGAAACGTGGCCGCTTTTTATATTTCTTTGCTCAAGCTAGTGTTGACAAGCACCGACACAAGATGACCACCAACACAAGAAAACCACGTCATGACATAACCGCCAGACGAACTTACGCTTCTAATAAGGTATAAACATCGCATATCCGACAATTTTCCACCCGGTGCAGTTATTCATTGTAAATTATCTTTTTAGCACACCACACTGGATTCAATTAAAACACACACGGGGTTGGGGGTGGAATTCTTTTGAATTATTTTGAAGCAGTTTGCACTTCATCCTTGACCAGTCGCCTTTTTGTACATGGTGGCATGAGAGACATTAGCGAATAGATGTTCACATCAGACCCTTTCACTTGCCCACGTCTATCCGAGTCCACCAAAAAGTCAGACATGCGACCTCGCTCTGTACCGTGTGCTCGCTTCACCGTTTCGGACAAATCGGCACGGTTCTGAGCAGCGGAACATTCTATCTACCAGCAGGTTATGCAATCGGTGACTTTTCAAACGGGCCGTGCCTAATGGATGTTTGAAGCGTCGAGAGAGCTTACTGACAAAGCTCGCGTGCCAAAAATAAAAATATATATATAACAAAACTTGCTCGTAACAGGCGTACACACAACACTGCCTTTACTACAAACTAAAACTCGTAAGTGCTAAAAATTCTGTTTATGATTGTAATAAAAACAAAGTGCTTGTGGTTAACCAGACGAAGAACACAATTATATTCCATCTCTTTGCAAAACGGTAATGGATTGTATTTTGTAACATTTTCCCCAGCAGTGTAGTTGTTAGGTCACTTTGATACTTGTGTAGTGACATCAGGGATGTCACTGTATGATGCCGGCCTGGGAGGGCCGTGGCGTGCGATGTACTTACGTCGCGGACAGCACCGGGTGGGTTGCTGTGTGATGCCGGCTCTAGCACAGCACGGCGTGTGATGCACCGTCATCGCGTACACCCTGTAGGCGGGTGTAGTACCAGCCCTAGCGGGGCTTGGTGAGCGCTGGGATAGCGCGGGCACCATGCATAGCGTGCAGTGCGGGCTCCCACAGGGGGGAGTTGGAGAGTCTCAGCCCAGGGGCAGGGTTGCCCCGGGCCATGGCACTCTAGTTGACCCCGTAGACACGTGATCCGGAGTGTCCACAGCAGAGGTCGCAACCGGGTACCCGATACCCGTACCCTACCCGATACCCGGCTACCCGTACCCGGCCGGGTACGGGTATGGGTAGCCGTTTGCGACCCTGGTGCGGCCGGGTACGGGTACGGGTAAGGAATCAAAACCCGTTTGCGACATCTGGTCCACAGAGAGGGTCCCAGGTGGGGGGGGCTAGGGGGTGATCACGTGTCCAGGGAGAGCGCTCGAGGGAGCTCGAACGCTCGAGAAGGTGGGCGGGACCGAGGGCGGAGCCGGCCCCGACCCGGGAGGATATAAGGTGGGTCCCTGAGAGGGACCGGGGTCGCTTCGTTCTACAAGCTGGAAGCTCTACGTCTACAAGCTGGAAGCTCAACGTCCTACGAGGCATCAACACGTGGCCGGGGACCCGAGTGAGGGTCCAACCCTTTGTAGCTGTAACTCCTACGTATAGTGTAGTTAGCTGGGTGGTCACCACCCTAGACTGTATCTGGTAATGGGGCAGTTACCCGTTTGTATATACGTGTTACAATAAATGTGTTGCCTCTGAAGAATAACGTCTGCGACTCAGTTGGACTCACTACACTTGTGTAGTGGGGTTATTTCACACGGACAACCTCTTCTTTTTCTCCTGTGTCACTTTATTCGAACAGAACTCCTCGCATTCAACACCACGCATCTCCGTCGCAACTCCTCCACTTGCGCTGCTCGCCAGCTATGCTCTGCTCGCTCCGCTAGCCTGCTCTCTCACTCTCTAGCCTCTCTGCTGCTAGCTTATCACTACACACTCTGCTAGCATCTCCACTGCTAGCCTATTACTATACACTCTGCTAGCTTCTCCACTGCTAGCCTCTCACTATATTCTGCTAGCTTCTCCACTGCTAGCCGTATCACACTCACACTTAGGATTTCGCTAGCCTCTCTACTGCCAGCCTGTCTACCCTCACTCCTCCATCCTCGCCTCCAGCGGGGGATCAGCCATCACCGCTGGAGAGGACGAGGTGTGGAGAGCGGGGTCCCGGATTTCTCTTGAATTCTCTCTTGTCTTCACTCCAACCAACCTAACTCCTCTGCCTCACACGTTCCTCTTTTATCCCCCTCCTCATTAAGTGCCCCCAGATGGCCCTCATTAAGCCGGCGTCCTCCCCACGCCTCACCACGTGTTCTCTCCCTCATCGCCACTATCTCTCGCCTCCGTGGCGCCTATTCTGTTTACGTATTTGCAGCCAGCCAATCACTGCCTCGTTCCCTAATTGCTGGCGTCTCTCTGTCTGCTGTCACCCAGGCCACCCGCCTGCACCTGCTTATCCTTAGCAGACCGCACTGTCTGCAACCCTGCACATAATGCAACCGCTGTTTGCAAACCCTGCACGTGTTATGCCACTACATCTGTATATTTTTGGTTATGACATGGGGTACAGTATACAGCACCTATGCCCATCTCCATATATATAAAAGGCAAAGTTGTGATTATGTGTGTCTGTTCAAAATGTTTAGCGTACTTCCCGACATGCAACAAACTTGAAATTTGCCATGTGGGTACTTTCCAGACTGTACACCATGCAAAAATTATAAAAATACACTGTGTTTTGGTGGGGGGGGGGGAGCTCATTAGAGCATATATTTTTTGCACGGCAATTGAGCTGTGACGTCAAATCTGTCATGTGAACCGCGCATGCGGAAGCATAACGCATTGTAGTGTAGTGGTAAGCGCGTCGCGCTACGATCCTGGCGACCCGATTTCGATTCCCGCTCACGGCCACAACCGGTGACGGTTATTTGAACCGGTCCTGGGCCTCCCCTAGGTCGACTCAGCCTCAAACGAGTAACTGCTGTGGTGTGTGAACATCGCCACTGGGGAGACAAAGGCGGCCGGCCGTGGTGGATCCAAGTCCCGGGCGAAGCCGGGTAGTACAGCTAGTATTTAAATAAAACATGTATAGTAAACACTATTGCTGGATCTTAAGGTGCTGTACAACAGACGGACAAACAACAGGTTGACAGGTTATTGGAACATACATAACAGACGGGGGTGGGATCAATAATATATTTCATGGATTGTGATATAATTTGCATTAATATCCAGAACTGCCACCCACAGATTTTTGGATTCCCCACCCCCACTTCTGCCCATCCTTTATTCATTGTCAACAAGCAAAAAACTCAGGCCTTGTTCGGGTGCTCGGCAATCTTCCGATTTTTCCATCGTCCTCTTAAGTGTCCCTGTTTATTAAGGCCGTAGCCATGGAGTCAACATTGGTGGGGACCAAATCTTCCAGGGGGTCTGGGGGTCCCTCCCCCAGAAAAAAAAATCTAAATTTGAAAACGAATTTCGTGACTAAAATATGAAAAAATTAACTAACACATAGGATGGACTTTTTTTTTTAAAATAATGTCTAATAGTGTATTGTATTACATTGCTCTGATTTTTATTTTTTAACTTTATCTTGTTTCATTGTATGTAATGATAGATATTAGGGATCAATAAAGTACAACCATAACCACAATCGTATAAACAGAAATCTATTTTATAGCAATATATTGGGGGGGGGGGGTGACATTTTGAGCATATTTGAATATTAGGGGGGGATGTGTCCCCCCCAATATACATTGCAATTACGGCCTTGCTGTTTATAGTACCTTCCAGCGAGGAGCGGACATGTCTGTGGAAAAATACGTGAGGGAGTGAGTGGAGCAATGGCTAGGCCCACTGCGCCCGGTGAATCTGCAACCTCTGTTCAATTCCCGGCCACAGGTGGCATCGGCGGCGAGTAATACGTGAACTGTCTCTGGATAACCCCCCCCCCCCCCCCACTTTTTTTTAACTGACCTGCATCGGCCAGCCTTGGTGAAGCATGGTTTAAACATTCACCCATGACCACAAGACATTGGGAGGCCATCACCCAGCAGAGTATCGAGTAATTAACATTTGAAAAACGCGAACTTCGTTTTTAGGGATTGTAGCACTTGTTGTTCAGCCTGATTCAAGTTCCGGCACTCAAATCTGCATGACACCAACGCCACGGACGATTGAGTGGGCATGCGCAGCTTTCCAGTCTGTTATGAACGCATGTCCCTGCGTCTGTGTGATGGCACGATCAGGAAGAAAAGAAACGGTGAAGGGGAAAGAGACAAAAACAAAAATCCCACGATAGAAATAGTACGAAAAGTTAGCCCACGGCCGGCGCCGTTAGTGACTTGCAAACCCACCTACTTGCTCGCTCGCTTGTGCAGGCCGTAAGGCTCCTTGACATCAACAACAACAAAACACCCCTCCCCAAATCGCATCCACAGATTCACCGCACGGGATGTGCACAAGCGACAGGCGGTGCAAGGGAGAATCAATTTCAATTCGTTCGAAGGTCCCAATCAATCTTTTTGGGCCAAAATTCAAACCCGGGATACCCACAGAGAGCTGAGCAGGGGTTTGTTGGTAATGTAGTTGGGGCATTGCAGATAGACTATTAGCACAGCGGCTTTGTGGAGAATACCGAACAGCTGCACCTTTGTTTTAATTGTCCACAGCATTTGTTTTGACCTGGGAGCATGGAAATGTGAAGTGTTGCCTTGGAATTACTGGCTTTGCCATTTAAAAATGCGCTGTGTGCTCCCTGTGAATATGTTTTGCTGTGCATAATATGTAAAGAAAGTGTGGACGACAAAGCGTATTGATTTCTTTTCTTGATGCTCTATGACCTTTGGCAAAACAAACGCAACAAGCACGGATGGATCTTTTTTATCCCAGCATCTTGTCGCAATTCGAATAAGTGCAGGCACTCTTTTGAAATTCCCCTCAAAAATACAAACGTTGAAATATTTTCTTTCTACAAAGACAAGGTTGTGACTATGCAACGTTCAATGCCAAGGCACTGACTTTGCAACAACAACAAAGTGATCTTACATGTAAAGTAAATTAATACAGGAATAGAAAGGAGTCTTGTTTCGATGAACAATGTTATTGCGCGTTTGTATATCACATGGCCACCTTCTCTTGTCCTACTTTCAACCTTGATCAGTGTTTGTTTTGGTTTGGGCCACGTGGTTATTTTCCACCAAAATTGTCGTCATTGACCCCCTCTGCCGATGTTTAAACTGGGTGACGAATATTTTTGGCATACAAAGAATCATTGCATCGGCTATGAAAACCTAAGTAAACACTGGACTGGTATGTATTAAATGCATTGCGATGTTTAATTATGGTGAGGCGGTGGTGGTGGTTGGAGCACTGTGTACAAGACCACCCTGACTGATGGCGAGTGTTTATGAGCCCCCTCCCACCTTCGTCAGCAAGCCGCACTAACCAGCGTGGTGAAGTATGAAAAACCCTCCATGACTGACACATCGTGGGGGGGCGCTTCATCTAGCAGTGTCTTAACAAAAGTCTGCAAATTAGATCTGTTATTGTTTGATTACCTTAATACATACTTTCACTCATTCTTCATATATTAATCGAGCTAGGATGTTGCAAATTTAGATGGATAACACGGCGTGTGCGAACTTTTTAAAATCTTACATTTGTCATTGTCGACAGCAATGCACAAGATTAGCATATCGGGAATGCCCCATGCACCGAATAGCTGTGGAAAATCTAGACCGGTTGGAGGGAGCATAGAAGAAGGTGTTAATGTCTTACGATGGGGTGCAAGGTGGTATGCATACAATGACATTATTGACAGAACCTATTCGAAGATATTCTAAACTCCGCTAGCCTGATTCACGTATGGCGGCAAAGGGGCAAGTTTCTACTGATTTTAGGAGGAACGTGAATTCAAATGGCTGTAGAAAGAGTCAAAATATCTTACCGCTAATGTGCATAATGCTGTTCTTGCACGACACTGCAAAAACACACTACATCGCATGCATATTTAAGCACAATTCATCCCGCTGGCTTTATAGAGGCTTATCACAACCCGTTCCTCATCAATCCCTCTTATTCCACTGCCATTAAAACTGCACCACCACTTACAGTAACCCAATTCTTAATTTCAAATCATTGTTATCCTCGGTACAGTTTTATATTTTCTGCAAAGGGCCTTAGTGAAGGCGCGTAAAAAATTAAGAGACAACCACAACCACCAACTACCGACATCAAACACAAACACAACCACCAACTACCGATATTTAGATACAACCACAACCACCAACTACCAACATTGAGACACAACCACCAACCACCAACATTAAGATACAACCACGACCACCAACTACCTCTCTGTCTCTCTCTGTCTCTCTCTGATGGCCTTAATTTAGACTGATGGCCTTAATATAAGTTATATTGTGGTTGTTGTTTGACTTGCATCCCACTGGGATTTTTGTACACAGCGGTGCTTTTTCTGCAATATTTTGCTGTCTTTTCTTGGATTTTCTGTTTGCACATAGTCACTTTAAGATGTTTTCTTGTTCATGTTTTTGTTTGTTGCGGTTGCACCCGATTCAAGAGCCGACTGGCTCACAGGGCTGTACCAAATAAATTAAACTGAAACCTGTAAACCGACTTTAAGACACTACCACAACCGTCAACTACCGACATTAAGATACAACCACCACCACAAACTACCGACATTAAGATGACTCTCCGAGACTTTGTGTGTTTCAAAGGAGATGAACTTTCAAGTACAAGGTTCGTTAATCGCCATCAGCCCTGGCCTTTCCAGGGCCAGCTGAGGGTATCTTGCTGTCCCTCACAGTTCTGCTATGCCAGTGGTTCTTTAACCTTGTCTGTAGCCTTGCATCCGTTTCGTTCTCAATCGTAAAAACATTATGTTAATGCATACAAAAGGGTTTCATGTAACAAAGTAGTTGTACCTACGTACCCGTGCTTAATTTTAGTTTTGAAGATTTACCTTCTAAACATATCTGGCCGTGTCTCGCACGCCCAGAAAGGGCATCTCGCACCCCAGGGGGTGAGTACACCCCAGGTTAAGAACCACTGTGCTCTGCTAACATCGGATGTCTTGTGACCCCACAATGAATTGACCCCGAAAATGCTGTTTCCCTTTTTCTTATTCACGTCTGTTTTCACACCCATTGATATACAATACAAACAAGTATTAAGGTTTAGAGGATTAAAAGGGGATCACAAGAGATCTGGACCACCCTGTACATTTGCTCCAACTCTATATAGCGAGTATCCTCTTGAGCTTGTTCATCCCTTGGCTGTCATTCCATCGCCAGTCTTCTCCCTTAGCCACAATGCCCCCTGAAGTATTTTGCTCCATCGTACTTCACAGTATTTTTTATATATGTCCCAAATAGCGCACGGACCGTTGCAGTAGGTGACATTTCTTAGGTTTAAATTTCAGATTGGCGGAGCGCATTCTGGCGAACACCGCCTCCAACCTCAGTAAATGTTCGTCAAATGTGCGGCTGAAGACGATAATATCGTCTAAATATATCAGACATGTCTCCCACTGCAACCCCATTAATACCAGTTCCATCAACCTCTGAAATGTGGCGGGGGCAGCATTCAAGCCCATCGGAAGACACTTAAATTGAAATAACCCCTGCGGTGTACAGAAAGCAGTCTTTTCCCGCGAGGACTCATCGAGGGGAAGCTGCCAGAATCCCGAAGAGAGATCCAGCGTCGAAAAGAACTTTGCCCCCTACAAAGCATCGAGGGAATCGTCCATACGCGGCAGGGGGTACGCATCCGCCACGGACACTTTATTTAATTTGCGAAAATCAACACAAAATCGCAATTTCCCGTCTTTATTTTTAACCAAGACTACAGGCGCGCCCCATGGGCTGTTAGATGGAGATATTATGTCCGCAGCCAACATGTCATCCACTGCTCCTCGAACATGTTCTCGCTCCGCCGGGCTCATCCGATGCGAGTTCAACCGAATGGGAGCAGCGTCCCCTGTGTCAATATGATGGGAAAGCAGGAAGGTGCGTCCCAAGTCCAGATCGTCGGAGCTAAACACATCGGAATAACTTAACAATAGCGCGCAAAGCGCGGAACGCTGTTTCCCGGAAAGGGAAGAATTTTCCCCGCACAATTCGGCAATCCAGCGATCATCTGGGGCCGCAGGGCCCGAAACACCGGCAACCATATCCCGGCGGCCCAGATAGTCCTGGGCCGTAAACGCCGTAGTGGCATGTGCCACAACCGTTCCAGCCGGCACGCAAACATTTTCCGTACTCCCATTAAGCACCTGCAAAAATGGCTGCTGGTCCGGCCGGATAATAGTTTGCGCCCCGACGAGCGCCGATCCGCCCATTATGGTAGCGGACGGCGATAACAAAACACCAGTTTCTCCCTCCCGACCAGGCACAGGTTTCCGATATCGCAAGGGGATAAACATCTGTGAGCCAGGTGAAATGTCAACAGATACCTCGGACAGCGCCTGCACCTGGCAGACCGGAGCAGGTCGCCCCCAGGGTGACGGCAGAAATGTAATTTTTCGACCCCCCGGTAATTTGATACAATTTTGATTAACTCTTATTAGAATGGGCATTTTGGCCAGAAAATCAGTTCCCAACAAACACGGAACCGCAAGGGACCTCGAGATTAACACAATTCCTGAGGCCGACACTCCCCCGATAGATATATTGGCGTCCACCTGGCCCACAATGCCCATACTTCCCCCGTTCGCCGCAACGCAGGAATCGTAAACCGGACGCACGGCCTCCGGTGGGATGCCCAACAGATGGAAAATGACATCAGATATAATGGTCGCGGACGCACCGGAGTCCACTAAAATGTGCACGTCAACCCCCTGTATAGAACCCGGTACAGTGGACGAACTAGTAGCGGCCGCGACAACCTGCCGTGCCAATTTACGCCACTGCGTTACCGAGCGACATGGCCCAGTCGGTGGCCTCCCGTTATTAACAACACCCGGATCGCGCGGCAATGGTGATGAATGAGGTGTCAAGCCTTGCCGGGTGTCTGGTGCGCACCGACTTGCCTGTCCAGGAGGGTCCTTCCGCGGCACGTCTGCTGTCGAGGCCTCCTGCTGGGGCGGTCCTGGGATACGGGCCCAGCAGTCCCTGGCGTAATGGCCCTTGCGACCGCAGCGGAAGCACTCGACGTCGTTACGACGCACCGCAGTCCCCCCATCCCGACGCTCCCGCGTCGGCGGCGCAGATCGCGGCCCCGGTCCACCGCGGGCTGACCACTGCGCAGAGGCGGCTGTCAGCTCCTGCGGGCCCCCCCCGTCAGGAACGTACACCGCCTTCTTGGGATCCCAACCCACGGCACCTCCTTCGACGATGGGCCCCCCCGTCCACGCTGTCACTTGCTTCCAGCGGCGTAGATTAAACTGGGCATCCAGACACTTTGCGGCCGCCCGGGATGTCAGCTTCTCATGGCCACACACCGGCATAGGGATCCCCAAATCCCTGGACAGCTCGAACATCTTGCCCAAAATCAGGGGTTCCAGTAGGTCAGGCTCCGTATCCGGGTATGCGGCCATGGCTAACTCCAAGACAGCACCCCTGTATGCCACCGGCGACTCTTCGGGTGCCCGCTGGCATTGAACGAATCGGTGGTGAGCATCATCCGGTGGCTCGTACGCATCCGCCATCTCGTCAAAAACTCCTCTCAGTGTCTTCTTTTTCTCAGCCTTGATGGAACGGAAGAATCGGACCGACTCGTCATCGAGAAGAGTTGGCAGAACTTCCAGGGCCTCTGCGTCCGTCCACCTGGCGGAGCGCACCGCCGCTAAAAATCTGCAGGCGAAAGCACTCCAGTCACCACCGATGGAGAATTCTTTAACAGTTGTCAAGTGACGGCTGTGACTCCTCGCTGCGCCGTCCTCCGCAGGTGACTCGTCGCGTGGCATATTCAAGATGGCGTCGCACCGCAACGTGTCAAAAATGGCGGCCCCCCGCCGCGGAGGGCGCAAGATGGCGGCTTCCCGCGGTTCTTCCCCTGCCACGCCCAAGATGGCGTCTTCGTACCGCGTGGCAGAGGGCGCTGGCAGCGCAGGCAAGGCCGTGGCCTGCCGATCACCCCCGGGCCTCCCCGACGCCGTCGCCGGCGTGACGAGGTCATACAGTTGCGCCAATACGGTCTTCAAGGTCTCCAGCTGTGCCGCCATCTGCCTCCATCGTAGGTCAGCGTCCTCCGGCGCGGGCGGATCCACCGACGCGGCGACATCTTGCACTTCCGGACCAGCACTCGTTCCCACTCGGATTTCCTCCTCCATCGCAGGCAGGTCCACTGCCTGAGGAAGGTCGTCGTCGTCGGAAGATGTAGCAGACGATGGTGCAGGGATATTCTTTCTTCTGAGCTGTTTTGACATGCCGTTTCACTTCTGACACCAGTGTAATGAAGGACTCTTCCACTGTGTCTGTCTCCGTTGCCCTTTATTTGGGTTCGTACAACTTCGCCCCGCACGGCCCTCGCTCAGAGCCTTCTCCACCTCCCGCTCAGCAGCCCTTCTGCTGCCGTCGCTCACGTAGCCTTTTCTCCTGGCTCCCGATGCAGCTCCGCTGCTGGCTTTCCTCTCAGCCTCTCCGCCCGTTCTGCAGTCTCTCGGCTGCTCTCTCTGCAGCCCCACCGCTGCTCTCCGTCTCCCCCGTGCCCGGACACCGCTGGCCAACGGTGCCGAGTCCCGTCCTGTGGTGATCACGCCACTTTCCACCCCCCTGCCCTGCGTGGCCTCCTCCCGTCTTTATTCTTACACTCTCCTCCCGTCTCTTCCGGTTCCCGCCCTTAAGAGCTTTCCCTTCTCCCCACGTGACCCAACTCCTCCCCCTGTTACGTCATATCCGCAAGGCCGTTTACGCCCGCATTACAAATGGACGGCACGTCCATCTGATTTCCGTTGTACTCCCTGATCTGCGTTTTTGCCGAGCGTCGATCTCGACACGCTTCTGTGCACACTTTTATATGTCTGGGAATGCCTGCTTCGTGGTGAGATATTCATGACTTGAGAGCAATCAAGAGCAAAAGAGAAATGAATGTATACAGTAGAAGGTAAGTCATTTGCGTTACATTCGTTTCTTTGCAGGTTTATTGTTTAACTAGCTGTACTACCCGGCTTCGCCCGGGACTTGCATCCACCACGCCCGGCCGCCTTTGATTTCCCAGTGGCGATGTTCACACACCACACCAGTTACTCGTTGGAGGCTGAGTCGACCTAGGGGAGGCTCAGGAGTGGTTGAAATAATCGTTACCGGTGGTGGCCATAGCGGGAATCGAACTCGGGTCGCCGGGTTCGTAGCAAGACGCGCTAACCACGAAACTACAACGCGTTACGCTTCCACATGCGCGGGTCACGTGACAGATTTGACGTCACAGCTCACTTGCCATGCAAAACATATATGCATTATTGAGCTCCCCCCCCCAAATAAAACAAAAGTGTATTTTTTATAATTTTTGCATGGTGTACAGTCTGGAAAGTACCCACATGGCAAATTTCCAGTTTGTTGCATGTCGGGAAGTACGCTAAACATTTTTAACAGACACACATTCACAACTTTGCCTTTTATATAAATGTGGAGATGAGTTTTTATCATTATATAAAAAAACAACGTACACGATTCTGCCTTTCATTAGCTATTGAAAAAAAAAACTCATCTAACAATGCACTCCCATCACATTTTTCATTTGAAGATCAATTCATCTTTTACAGAAAAAAAAAATACTTCAGTGGAAATACAATGTGGTGACAAATGCCAGGGTCACCTGGCAGCTCTCCTGCAATTCTCAGAGGCGTGATGAAGAAATTAATTTGTGACAAATGAGACGCGCACACAAACACAGCCGCCGTTTAAACGTCCCAGGGGTCGTTATGACGTACAAAAAAATACGACCCGTAATTGTCATTTTAAATGGGTGCCCGCCATTGGGAAAATGCGGTTCATTTTAACAAAGTTTAGCCGGGGAAGCAGTCAACGTATTTAATCCAGAAACCTTTTATCTCGTTCATTTAATCGACCTAAGAGTGTTTTTATGCTGGAAAACAAATAACGTCAACATGTGCACGGGCAGTGTTTTTGACTTCTTACTTTTTTCAGTGCTTCATGAGGAAGGCTAAGTAAGACGTTCTGAACGGTTTAAAAATGAACAGTTTTGCCTGCTGGGCATTCCAAAAGATTGCTTGGGTGAGTAGAGCCTAATTATAAATGCGGTTGAGCCAGATTGTTGTGTGCAGAATAGCTTGTTGTTAATTCGGTTTATGTTCGTCGGTGAATATCCACGGACTTCCGATTACATGTGCAGTGAGTTCTCAAAGAGACAGACGACGTAGTTGAGGCACACTCGTTTATTTAACCCAAGGCGGTAACAACACTTGAAGGGGTAACGGCCCCTTCACCCGTACTCAATGGGAAACACCCCTAGCACTATTCCCTGACTGTCCTATTCCCAGTCCTCTACTACGAGTGCTAAGGGAGGCTATCTGATCCGGCCCTGGTCAAGCACGGATCCCTGCACCCAGCTAACCAGACCGTGCTCTTTATAGATTTGAAGCTTTCGTGACTGCAAGAATTCATATTCTTAGGTTTTTTCGGTAAAGTCACGTAGGCAAAACATTAAAATTAATAAAAGTTAAATAAAATAAAAATCACGACGTTTCGGAGGCAACACAAGCTTCCGTCTTCAGGTGGAACCGTCACAGCCACGACAGCTGTATCAAGTAAATGAGAGATTACAAGAGCTACCACTCCGTATATATAATGGTTGGAGAGGGGGGAAGGTCCAAGTACGGCACACTTTTTATTAATATGGTGAGGTGAGGCTTAAGAGGCTGCGCCTTTGTTATGGAGAGGTACGGTTTGTGACTAAGCCTGGCCTACATAACAATAGTGTGAAAAAAGAAACAACTAAACATGGTAAACAAGCCTGGCTGTCTATCAATAACCTGTAATAGTTGTCTGTCAAATAAGATGGTCCAAATAAGTGTAGTTAAATCTTTTTTGCATGGTTAATCACATCTTTCCAATGATTACTCAGTTTGTAACCATCATCATGGTTGAAATTATGTCTGTGTTTGTATATTTGTATGGCTTCGTGTACAAACCTTTGATGGTAGCCAGGAGGTTTGCAGAGAACCTTGGTCTCGGAAAAGACAATTTTATGAGAGCCCACCGAGTTGTAGCAATGATCGGCAACGGCCGAAGAATCAGTTCAACCGTGTTTCAGATCTGACTTGTGCTCGCGGACACGATCAGAAACATGACGTTTCGTTTCTCCAATGTAGCAATCCCCACAACTGCAACTCAATTTGTAGACTCCAGGATACTGTAAGTCAGGAATGACATCCTTCACAGATGGAATCAGATCACGGATTTTATGCACTGTACTGAATCGGACTTGGATCTTATGTTTGTTTAGAATTTTGGAGATCTTTTTGGTCACGCCTGCTATGTATGGTACCGTGATAGTTTTGGTCAGAGTTTCATGTGGCTGTTTCTGTGTGGTGGGAGAAACAGCTTGGCGAATAGTGCGGTCAGAGTATCCGTTCATCCTGAGGGCCCGATGTACATGTCTTAATTCACCGGCCAGGTGGTGTTGGTCAGAAATGCCATGGGCTCTGTGGTATAGCGTTTTGATGAGATAATTCTTTTGAGATGGGTGGTGGTGAGAATCCGGTTTCAAGTAGGAATCTGTGTGGGTGGCTTTTCTGTAGACAGAATGTCCCAAGGATCCGTCAGGCCTCCTCTCAAACAGAATATCCAAGAATGGTAGTTTACCATCTTTCTCCACTTCCATGGTGAATCTGATGGATGGGTGTCTGGAATTGATGTTGTCCAAGAAGTGGTTCAATGCTGGGAGGCCATGTGGCCAGATGACGAAAGTGTCATCCACATACCTCTTCCACAGGGAAGGACGCAGGGTGGATGTCTGGATGGCGTCTGATTCAAACTTTTCCATGAACATGTTGGCTATAACTGGTGACAAGGGGGAGCCCATAGGGGTACCCTCATTCTGTTTGTAGAAGGTGCCATTCCAGGTAAAATAAGTGTTGGTGAGGCAATGCCTAACCAGCGCAGGTACATCAGAATTCAATCCATGTTGGACTAAGTCCTTAATTATTGTTAGGGTGGCCGGTACTGGGACTTTGGTGAACAAAGATACTACATCAAAGCTGACGAGGATGTCATCAGGAGATAGTACCATGTCCTTAACCATAGAGACTAATTGGGTTGAGTTGAGTACTGCCGAAGAGGTCTTGCCTGTGAAGGGGAGCAGAGTATCTGATAGAAAACGGGCTAGTTTGTACGTAGGAGAGTTTATCGTCGACACGATGGGTCGTAGCGGGGTGCCTTCCTTATGGATTTTGGGAAGACCATAGAGTCTGGGAGGTCTAGCCGCCGATGGTTTTAGAGAGGGACGTTTGCTTGGTTCGATTAGGGAAGTCGAACTCGTGATGATACTGTTGGTTTTTGTCGTTAGGTTTTTAGTGGGATCGTTTTTAATTTTGGAGTAACTCCCATCATTAAGAAGGTCCAGGATTTTGTTGTTGTATGAATCTTTATCCATGATGACCGTGGCATTGCCCTTGTCTGCCGAGAGGATGACTATATATACCAGTAGAGGATGTGATTTCTCAGATTGATGTAGCCTTCAGAGGCATATGACACATCCATGCGGATGTAGCAAGAGCTGAAATAGCTACTATTCTTAAGAATGCTAAGAAACCCACTAGTAACATCAGCAAAAACGAACGCTCTGAACTCACGGACCTAAAAAAGAGAGATGATATAGTCATCCTCTCGGCAGACAAGGGCAATGCCACGGTCATCATGGACAAAAATTCATACAACAACAAAATCCTGGACCTTCTTAATGATGGGAGTTACTCCAAAATTAAAAACGATCCCACTAAAAGCCTAACGACAAAAACCAACAGTATCATCACGAGTTCGACTTTCCTAATCGAACCAAGCAAACGTCCCTCTCTAAAACCATCGGCGGCTAGACCTCCCAGACTCTATGGTCTTCCCAAGATCCATAAAGAAGGCACCCCGCTACGACCCATCGTGTCGACAATAAACTCTCCTACGTACAAACTAGCCCGTTTTCTATCAGATACTCTGCTTCCCTTCACAGGCGAGACCTCTTCGGCAGTACTCAACTCAACCCAATTAGTCTCTATGGTTAAGGACATGGTACTATCTCCTGATGACATCCTCGTCAGTTTTGATGTAGTATATTTGTTTACCAAAGTCCCAGTACTGGACACCCTAACAATAATTGAGGACTTAGTCCAACATGGATTGAATTCTGATGTACCTGCGCTGGTTAGGCATTGCCTCACCAACACCTATTTTACCTGGAATGGCACCTTCTACAAACAGAATGAGGGTACCCCTATGGGCTCCCCCTTGTCACCAGTTATAGCCAACATGTTCATGGAAAAGTTTGAATCAGACGCCATCCAGACATCCACCCTGCGTCCTTCCCTGTGGAAGAGGTATGTGGATGACACTTTCGTCATCTGGCCACATGGCCTCCCAGCATTGAACCACTTCTTGGACAACATCAATTCTAGACACCCATCCATCAGATTCACCATGGAAGTGGAGAAAGATGGTCAACTACCATTCTTGGATATTCTGTTTGAGAGGAGGCCTGACGGATCCTTGGGACATTCTGTCTACAGAAAAGCCACCCACACAGATTCCTACTTGAAACCGGATTCCCACCACCACCCATCTCAAAAGAATTATCTCATCAAAACGCTATACCACAGAGCCCATGGCATTTCTGACCAACACCACCTGGCCGGTGAATTAAGACATGTACATTGGGCCCTCAGGATGAACGGATATTCTGACCGCACTATTCGCCAAGCTGTTTCTCCCACCACACAGAAACAGCCACATGAAACTGCGACTAAAACTATCACGTTACCATACATAGCAGGCGTGACCAAAAAGATCTCCAAAATTCTAAACAGACATAAGATCCAAGTTCGATTCAGTACAGTGCATAAAATCCGTGATCTGATTCCATCTGTGAAGGATGTCGTTCCTGACTTACAGTATCCTGCAGTCTACAAATTGAGTTGCAGTTGTGGTGATTGCTACATTGGAGAAACGAAACGTCATGTTTCTGATCGTGTCCGCGAGCACAAGTCAGATCTGAAACACGGCAGAACTGATTCTTCGGCCGTTGCCGATCATTGCTACAACTCGGTGGGCTCTCATGAAATTGACTTTTTCGAGACCAAGGTTCTCTGCAAACCTCCTGGCTACCATCAAAGGTTTGTACACGAAGCCATACAAATATACAAACACAGACATAATTTCAACCGTGATGATGGTTACAAACTGAGTAATCATTGGAAAGATGTGATTAACCATGCAAAAAAGATTTAACTACACTTATTTGGACCATCTTATTTGACAGACAACTATTACAGGTTATTGATAGACAGCCAGGCTTGTTTACCATGTTTAGTTGTTTCTTTTTTCACACTATTGTTATGTAGGCCAGGCTTAGTCACAAACCGTACCTCTCCATAACAAAGGCTCAGCCTCTTAAGCCTCACCTTACCATATTAATCAAAAGTGTGCCGTACTTGGCCCTCCGCCCTCTCCAACCATTATATATACGGAGTGGTAGCTCTTGTAATCTCTCATTTACTTGATACAGCTGTCGTGGCTGTGACGGTTCCACCTGAAGACGGAAGCTTGTGTTGCCTCCGAAACGTCGTGATTTTTATTTTATTTAACTTTTATTAATTGTAATGTTTTGCCTATGTGACTTTACCGAAAAAACCTAAGAATATGAAAGACCGTGCTCTTAAAAGAGCAGCGGTCCTGGAGCTCTTGGGGCCGCACCACTGGCTTGCCCTACTTGGCCCTGACAAGGACAGCGAGCCAGGAGAGTCCCAGGGCCTAGTCTTCCGTCTTCACTGGTAAAGCTTCAAGCACTGGCCTCGAACCCTATGGCTCCCCGCCTTTTATAGGAATCCTTTCCGAGGGGTGGGGCTATGGGGAATCACAGCACCACCCATGGCCTCCCAGGGTTAACCGTTGCGGACGTGGATGTAGACACCCGTGTGTGGGTGCAGACACCCTTGTGTTTCTGTCCGCCTTTCTCCCCGTAACAACCCCTACACATGGACCAATGTAAGCACTGATTGGCATTGTCATCTTAATCCCTTGACAACATGTCGTCTAAAGTAGGTATAATTTAAAGTCCTTTGTAAATCCACTGCTGGATGAAGGCCTACCCACACTATCTCAGTGTGGTGGGTATTATTTGTCCATGCTTCACCACGCTGGTCAGCGGAGGTTGGAGGAAGGAGCTGCCTAGGACTGATTCAGACATCACTCGCCGCTGACATTAGCCATCTGCTGGGAATCGAACTCTGGTAGTTAGGGTTTGGAGGGGACTTTAATTGGTTAACATTCCCAAGCGCTCGTCGTGAGTTCAAGTGTAGAGGTTGATGCAGCCCACCCTCTGCCTCCCCCCCCAGGGTCAACCAAATAAATATCGCTTTGTGGAAAGTTGTTCTATAGCAGTTTAACGAAGAGATGGGACCCCGTCACGACAATGGGGAATTTCCACCATCGGTTTCGGCGCCATCGGCAAAGATGATTATTGCTGCTGAAAAATATTTTAAGAAATACTCGATTTTTTTCCCCGCAAACGAATTATTTTTCTTCAGCTACTTTGTCACTCCACTGCTGGATGGAGGACATTTGTCAAGGGGAAAAAATAATTCAAATCCGTGTTTTTCCTCATCTTCTGAGTGGGATAACATGAATCGAAATTAATACAGCCGGTACATGGGAGTGAAATGTGATAAAGGTACAAGCTTCGATAATTGGCGACCTCCAGACATTGTGGGGAAACCAAAAATAAACGTTTCGAATGTTTGACTCATCGTGTTTATAAGTACTGTACATACATTACGATTTGTTGACGTGAAATTGGGTCTTTTTAAGCCACGCATATGGCTTTCCGTGCTGCTATCAGGATTGCGTCACGAGACAAAGGGGAATCAGAGTCTTTATTTAGACTGGAGGAATCCGATGAGCTGTGAAGCTCCTTTTCACAGACATCCAGTAGAATCTCGCAGCAACGCGTCCCACGTGTGCAGAGAGAACAGCTGCGGGAAGGGATTTTCACAGCACCTGTGAATAATCCCTGCGTGCTAATCGTTTCGCGCAACGGCAGCTTCACAATGGTGATGTATTGCATTCAGATAATGAAATAAACAAAAATCGTACACTTAGCACTCGCCTCTTAGAGGCCGCTCACGGTTGTTTATGAACCCGCGCCGATGGGCAAATCGAAGGGGTTTATGAAGCGCCCAGCACGTGATTTCTCCCGGGACCGGGCTCGTTGCACTTTAGCTTGTATCGCCACTTTGGTGAGCCGCGGCCTACACGAGAGGCGATTATGTGTTTCATTACAGCATTGATTTTTTCCCCCCCAGCACAGATTTAAACCGCGCTTTAGAAAGCAAACAACTTAAAAAAAAAGAAGACGAATAATAAGAAAGGAATAGAAAATCGCCCAGTAGGCGGGAATAACATAAAATCGCACGGCTAAATAAAGAGCGACAGCCGATGATGACACTCATTTGGAGATGAGGGCTGCTCAGTTGCTTACGTATCGCAACATATTTGTCACTCTTCATTATTCTTTCATTATCGTTTGCTCTTCTTGCCAATCCAGGCGACAGCTGCTTCATCCTCGGCAGCAGCATGGAGGGGCAGTGCCCTGAGTCCACCGTCTCGGAGTCCAGTCAGGGGTCACTCGTCGACAATGTGCCACATGGTCTGTGGCTGGCTACGTCCACGTAGTGGGTTGTTGTGGTTCACGACATTTGCCCCGGGCGTGAAGGGTGGTTGGCTGCTGTACACGAATCATTTGCCAGTACGGAGCCTGTCAATCAGGGCCCAGGATGGCGGGCGCGGCAGCTAGAAGCCAGGAAGATGAACGGTGGGGTAGGCGATGAGGAAGTGGTTCTTAATGTCTTGTGCGAGACCATTCTTCACGCCACCGTGGTATCAGCGACGAGTTCCTACGTGGCACGCTGGTCCAAATGAGGTGTCTTGATGATGAGAAGGCTCGTGGAATCTTCGTTTTTGTCTCACGATTACCAACGCATGGTTGTGATTTATGAAAACAAAAACATATGCCGCTTAAGAATTTCTGATTACCCCAATTCACGTGTCGTGAAAATTTCACTGCAGGAATGAAAACTGCACATTGCACGGTTATTCGTTTGAATGTGTTTTTAAAATATATAAATTAGATTTTGTAAAATTTAATGTTTCTCATTTTAACACGCAGGCTTTCGCTACCAATATCCATAATAGAGGTTGTTGGGTTATATCGCGTAAATATCTAAATGAGTCGTTAAAACCTGCCACCACCCGACACAGCCAACTAGTATGGGTTGTCACGTAAACAGAACGTGCCAATTCGTCACTAGTACAGCACACCGGTGTGTTGGAGAGCCAAGCCACAACATTTACAAACTGAGTACGACGTTTCGCCAGTAATTACAATTAGCTTTGGCGAACGTGCGTTTTTTGTTTCATGTTCGTACGGCGAGGGATATCAGGAACACGTCCGCGGATCCCTTCACTGAACCGCAATGAGCAACGCGGTGGAGTATGGTCAAACGATCGCCCACGACTTGCGCGACATGAGGGAGGCCTTGGTCGTGGATTGGAAGATGTAAATTACTGTTATGATTACAACAACCGTGCTTATCTGCTGTGATGTGAGGGACCAACAAAGATGATCCTATTATCTGCATGTTTACTCCACTTATCCATGAAATAAAAGAACCGTTTTGAATAGGAAGAATAGGGTCATAAATAATAATAGTTTTTGTTGACCTTATTTGTGGGTAAGAGGGTCGCGGATAAAGGAAATTGTGTATTTAGTATTCCTTACCTGTTGAACATCGTGGTGATGTTATCGTTGCAATGCGGAATGGATGCGATTTTTAGGAGTAGATGGAATTTTTGTTTTACTTGGCACCATCACACACACCAGATTTTGCTTTATTGCAAGTAAAAATGTATGCACGGGGATTATTATTCAATTGAAGCCAGAGCAATTTTTTTTGCGATCAAGTTAGCATAATGAGATGGATAAAATGAGCTGTAGTTTACAGTTGGGTTTTTATTTATTTACATAAGTAACATTTTTACAAGGTATTTAATGTGCTGTACAATAAAACAAACTGAGGTAAATAGATACATCGCTGGGCAAGGGAAGGAAAAATGTAAGAAGTATAGACGCTAATTCGGAGAACTGAAAGCAAAAGAGAAGAGATCGGCATCCATCATTTGAAGCGATTCACGCAGATATCCGCCACCAATTCCGAACGGCTTCGTCGTGTGCATGCATTATTCAGTGGTGCGAACCGGCCACGGCATGTGCACAAGTCGCTCATTGGGACTCGGTTTGGCACCACTCTCTCCGATTTTCGGTGCGGTTGGCTTACGCATGGGGAGAAAGGGAGATCACGTTTCAACCCGCTTGAGATCCTGGTTTTCCCTCGCCCTCCACCACCCTTTGCTCTGGCTGCCAGGGACTGTTTAAATTGGTGCTGCGCAGGTTCGTCGATTGGCAGGTCACGGCGTGTGAGTGGGGGTGTGTTGTGTATACGCCCCCTTTTTATTTTTTTTAAATATTATTTGTTAATATTTTTTTTTTAGAATTATTCTGCCAACATATAAAATATCGTTTTTTTTTAATAGACACGGGGCAACGTGAGAACGGACACGCCCCCACACTCCCACAGATGTGCGCACACCTCATTTCAAAGGAAAGAGGGCATGAAAGAAGGGTAATCAAGATCATAAAAACTCCCCGAATTTCACACAGGAGGAACAAGGGAGGGGGGAATGGCAGGCGGGGGGTTGGAATGACACCCTCTCGAAAAAAAAACCGTGCAGGGCCGGGCACCACGGAGGAATATATAATTATATTCTTAACAAAGGAAACAACATTGACGATAAAAAAAGCACATACGGGTCTTTGAACCATGTTAGATGCACAAGTACCAACTTAGCCATGAATATTAAGCAAACAGTATCCATCCTCACTCCAATTGAAAACCAGAGTCGCGATTCATCAATTGTTAATTAAATACGGACATTATTTACCTTAAATAATTCCTACGCGGCCGGGCCGAAGCACCAAAGAATAATTATGACTTGAGTCACCCCAAAACAAAATTCCTAGACGGGATACCAAATTAAATAATCACGAAGTCAAATAATAAGTACGGAATTAAAGAAGAAGAGGAATCAAGGGCGGATAAGGCTCTCAAAATTAACCAAACACAACAACCATGGGAAGCGAGCAACACGACCGTCTTTGTCTTTCCGAGAGGATCTCCACACGCAGGCACAAAAGCGAGGAAATGACACCCATAAAGGGGGCAGTGGCTCAAAGGAAATTAACACGCTCTCGGAAATAAATAAATAAGCGCATGCGCCGGGTGCTTCCACCGTGGAAACAACCGTCTTTGTCTTCCCACAACACGGACAGCAAAAATTGCACACGCAAGGAAATAACATTTCCATGAGAGATTGGGTCACGATGAAACATCGGGAACACGGTTTCGGCATAACTGGGGCATAATGGAAATAAGTCGCATTTCAACTTCCAAACCAAAACAACTTAAGCTGTGTGAGACAAAAGATATGATCCCGAGCAAGGGAGGGAATAATTAAGCTCGCTTAATGCGTAGGTTTTCGCGACAAATATTATTCAGTAACAAAAACATGGATTCGAATATTTCTTTTATATATATATAACTCGACGCGAATCATCGGTCTGGCTAATGGATAACTTCGGTGGCGCCGTCACGAGGCCCCCACCCCCCCCCCCTTCCAGAACGACACACAGCTGTGTCTTCAAAGCGAATAAACACACGGACAAACACGCACGCGAAACACACGGACGGACACGCACACGACACACACACACACGGATGCAGATGGTCCCACCCACAGGAAGGTTTTATGACAGACTTTGAACAACTCGGGAAACTGAGTGGATTTTCTCAATATAAACCGAAGGAAAATCCATCCAAAACACAGATCATCCGGGCCACGGGCCCCACCACAGATCGCCAGGGCTCTGAGCCCCATCTCGTCGCCAGGGCTTCGACTCCACCACAGATCGTCAAGAAGTTTTCGTCATCCAGAATGACGAGGTTCGCGAGTTAGCGACGTGCCGCTACAAGCCGAGGTCTGCACCAACTGAGAAGAATTGCTACCCTGAGTCGCCGAGCTGCGAGCGAAGCCAACAAAGACGCCAACGTCCACCCTGCCACGAACGAAGCATCGCTCCTCGTCAGAGTGACGACCAGCGAACAACCCGCAAGAAAGGCGGAGATCGCCAAGCGAGCGCCACCGAGCGCCACCCAGCGCCAGCAGAGCTGCGCCACCGAGCGCCACCGTGCGCCACCGTGCGCCACCGTGCGCCACCGTGCGCCATCGTGCGCCACCGTGCGCCACCGTGCGCCTACGAGCGACAACGAGCGACACCGAGCGACGCCCAGATCGACCAGCGTCAACCCAAAACCGACTCGTCATCCCGCCGTGGAGAAAGAGAGTCAAAGCCTTCCGTACGAGCGCCGCCGCTCACCTCACAGCGGAGAAAGTCTCGGCTACAGCTCGCACCGACAGCCGAGAGAGGTCGTATCGCTCCCCACATACAGACTCAAGGAAACACAGAGGAAATCTTGTCAAACCAGTTTCCTTTGTCATAGAGTCTCGCCGAAGAATTAATTAAAACAGAGCCAGATTCGCTCTCCCACACGAACACGCCCTCACCCACCACTATATCAAACATTCCGTTTTAAAGGATTTATACTTGCCGATGAATCTATTGACATATACTTTCGCCTCTGGGATACAATAAGTTTTTATTACCGCAAAATGAAGTGTGTCATGCTTGTTTTCAAACTCGGCCTGTCGCCGATTGTGATCGATACAAAAACGAACTAATGAGATGCCTGGTTGTTAGGAGGGTTTTAGTCATTCAGTTCGTTAAATGCATAAGAGTTTTGAGTTGTTCTCGCAAATGCATAAGTGTTTATTCATTCATTTTAGTCAAATGCATAGTCTCGTAATTGCATAAGGATTTTAGTTATTCATATTAATCGAATGCATAGTATCCCAAATGCATAAGAGTTTGGTTATTCATGAATTATTGACGCATGTTTGACCTGCATGATAGAATGTCACATGCTTGTTAGAATAAAATTGCTTAACACCAACTGTTCGAGTGCTTCTTTCCAAGTCCATGCAAAACTATCTTATTTTTTATAACTGTATCCTGTGATGAGATATGAAAATGGAGACCTAAATATCATAACACACACTAGGATAATCGGTAAACGTTTAATCAATGATCATCGTGTTATCCTGATTGACATAACTCTGGATAAACGAAGCTGAGCCTAATTATCACAACTGCTCACATTAACATCATCGCAAGCATCCGCATAAATGACTACGATTATCTCAGCGATTATCATAATTTATGCATATCATTACACGCATTATCATAATTTATGCATATAATTACTCACACCATCATAATTTATGCATAGCAATACACACATTAACATAATTAATGCGATTTGCACATTTTTCGGAAAATTATTAATTTTTATTATTTTCATCAAAAATTCATAACCCGACATATACAACATAATGGGGTGGCGTCGTCCGGGATCTCTCGCAGACAGTGTTTTGCATGGATGAAGGAATGAATCACTTCGTGTTAACCAGAATATCGGGATCGAACATTGCATGGTGATTGTAAACGGGCGTAAAACAAAAAAAAATGCCCTCTAAGGTAAAAACCCAGAATAGCAGGTTGAAACAAAGAGTGGAATTAAGATAATATCGTATCGAACCAATTGCATCCTGTGATAAATGGTGTTAGAGGTACACACTCTGAATCGGAAAATTACAGAATAGCTCGAGTCAAACTGACCACACTCTGTGAGATAATTGTTTTATATGCACTCTAAAAGGAATTGTCAAAGTAACTCTTGCCATACCTAAGATGCTAGGATTAAGAATAAATTTTGAATGGGTTACGGGATACGGGGAGCTCGTATTAAAACGTACCGACCAATCTGTTACAAAGCAGTACAGTCAGAGAGACATATGGGAAGGGAGCTGTATCGATAACACGAACACACCTCGGGGGAAACTAATTGACTGGATAAAATGTAACGAAGGCGAACACGATGCAAAAGCTGCAGAGAAGGCAGGACAGGACTCATTCCTTTTCACACAGGCATACAGACAGGGATTGTGGAATGAAGGAAAATTCGGAAAGGAAACAGGAGAGAAATCGTCTCTAATAAACGAGGAAAAATGTCCTCACACCATCGTAAGGGAGGAGAAATCAGTGCTCGCGACACCAGCGAAACTCACAGACGTTGATCCACAGAATAAATATGGAAGTAACAGTAAATCACACTCTTGGGTACGTGGACAGAGTCCAGGGACTGATCGCAAAAAAATTATGGATATCGAACAAAAAATCCTTGACAAAGGGAAACCCTCACAATTCGAGAGAAGGGAGGGAGAGATACATATGCAAACAAAAACATGTGAGACTGACAACTTCACAGATAGAGGGAGGCAAAATGTTAAAGTAAAGTCGACTGGACATGCTCCACTAAGGGCAGAGGCAAAAACTGAAGGGAAATGGCAACACGAGCGACACAGCACTGGGCGCGCACACAGAAAATGCACACCGCTTAATCACGCCCGACACAGTACAGATCAAAGTGACAGATTGCCTGATGATAACTTGTTTGATGATGACGCTGTCGGCGATCAACTTTCGGAATACTTATTCAACAGTAAAACCCTTAAATTGATGGACAAGGCTCTAGTCAGAATTCCCGATTTTGACCCACACAATCAGACTATGGATATACACACACATATCGCAACAGTAGAAGAGGAGGCAATGATTAGAGGGCTGAGGAGACGGGATGAAAAAGCGAGTTTGTTGAAACGGAGCTTACAGAAAGAATCTATTCCATGGGTAAAGTCACTACCACACAAGGTTAGAAATGATTTTAAACAACTGAGCCTGGCAGTGATTCGGAAGTTTGGAGAATATTCAACACTCACTGAGGGGTTTTATGCTGTAAAATCGATGACCCAGGGCATGGACCAAGATCCACGTGACTACCTCGTACAATTTAAAAGAGCGTATTACGCAGGCGATGTGAATCAATACCACGAAGGAGATAAAATGTTCAAAATTATGTTTTTTGAATCCTTGAGCCCAGAGATTACAGAAAGGGTGAGAATGGTTTTGAATCCAGAAACCGCATCCTTACGCCGCATAGAGAGCAAGGCGTACATGGCATGGTTATACAGAGCTAAGAATCGTAATTCGGATCCAGAACACAGGGAGAGGGATAAGGAACCCAGCCTCTCAGAGAGGAATAAAAGTCACCGAGCAGTCCCACAATGCAGGACGGAGCAAGGGCGCACGCACACATGGCAAAATAACCCGGAGAGAGGTTGGCACGAGAATGAGAGCGGCACAAAGCCGAACATTCAGAGGAATCGCAGGAGGGGGAGGTTCAAAACAGAACCATACCAACACCCCATGCCACGACACACACGAGGCCAAAGTTGCACACTAAGATGGCGAGATAACCACCTAGCGGGAAGGTGTTACACAGACCGCGGAGGTATGGATGCGAACATTCAGGAGAATCGCAGGATGGGAGGTCAAACACAATCGATCCAATTCCGACCAATTCCTCCACCGGCTATACCAGGAGGGAATAGAGGAATAACACAGAATGCGGTCCAAATACATGATGAACCACCCGCCGAGGTTTTGTTAAACCCCGAGCTCAATGGGAAATACAAGCAGGCTGCAAGTGACAGGGCGGGCAAAAACACGAGCAGTGCTCTTGTAAATGACGCGCGGATCGAATACAGGGACAGGGTTGCATTGAAGCGTGATCGGACAGTAGATAACGGACAGCAGAGACAAAGAGAGCACACAGAGACACGCCCTGAGGAGCGCAGGCGTGAGCCTTTGAATGAAAAATATCCAAGGGAAACCAAAATTTATGTGGATCGGAGTGCTAAAATGGAGACGAATGTTCATTACATATCGGGAATGGTGTTGGAATCTAACACACTCGTAAAAACAAAGAGGGCAACATTACGAGGCACAGGAGTAAATCGACACACTGACTCGGCAAATGTGCATGTAATCGCAGAGAAAGCGAACGCCACGAACCAAGTGTCAAAGTGGGTCGTGTGCACGAATTCTGGGTATGTGCAGCACAATTTTTCACCACACACTACCACGACGCGAGAGAGTGAGAAAGGAAACTACAAAAACGAACCCGAAAACCGTAATCGAATTATCAAAGTGATAAGTGGTAAACCAGGCAACATGAGGAAGGTGACGCATAAATGCGTTCGAAACCGCTACCTAGCGTTTCCCAGGATTTAACAAAAACAAAAATGAATATTCGTCGGAGTTATGATGTATGAGAACCGATGTAACGCAATATCGATGTTTAACGTGTTGTAATTTTCTTTGCTTAATTCAAATGTAACCATGTTGAGCAAAAACAAAAAAGGAAATTCGTCGGAGTTATGATGTATGAGAACCGATGTAACGCAATATCGATGTTTAACGTGTTGTTTATTTTCTTTGCTTATTTCAGATGTAACCATGTTAAGATTGTAATACGTGCACGCGCGTCGTAAGAAATAACCGCCGAGAGTAAGGGCGGCTGATGGGATGCATGACATAAAAAGGGGGCATTACTTTGTTTGAAAATTCGCCAGTGGCCAAATCGACCCCTGATAATTTTCAAACGGGCGGACTGTTGTGTATACGCCCCCTTTTTATTTTATTTTTAATATTATTTGTTAATATTTTTATTTTAGAATTATTCTGCCAACATATAAAATATCGTTTTTTTTAATAGACACGGGGCAACGTGAGAACGGACACGCCCCCACACTCCCACAGATGTGCGCACACCTCATTTCAAAGGAAAGAGGGCATGAAAGAAGGGTAATCAAGATCATAAAAACTCCCCGAATTTCACACAGGAGGAACAAGGGAGGGGGGAATGGCAGGCGGGGGGTTGGAATGACACCCTCTCGAAAAAAAAAACCGTGCAGGGCCGGGCACCACGGAGGAATATATAATTATATTCTTAACAAAGGAAACAACATTGACGATAAAAAAAGCACATACGGGTCTTTGAACCATGTTAGATGCACAAGTACCAACTTAGCCATGAATATTAAGCAAACAGTATCCATCCACACTCCAATTGAAAACCAGAGTCGCGATTCATCAATTGTTAATTAAATACGGATATTATTTACCTTAAATAATTCCTACGCGGCCGGGCCGAAGCACCAAAGAATAATTATGACTTGAGTCACCCCAAAACAAAATTCCTAGACGGGATACCAAATTAAATAATCACGAAGTCAAATAATAAGTACGGAATTAAAGAAGAAGAGGAATCAAGGGCGGATAAGGCTCTCAAAATTAACCAAACACAACACCCATGGGAAGCGAGCAACACGACCGTCTTTGTCTTTCCGAGAGGATCTCCACACGCAGGCACAAAAGCGAGGAAATGACACCCATAAAGGGGGCAGTGGCTCAAAGGAAATTAACACGCTCTCGGAAATAAATAAATAAGCGCATGCGCCGGGTGCTTCCACCGTGGAAACAACCGTCTTTGTCTTCCCACAACACGGACAGCAAAAATTGCACACGCAAGGAAATAACATTTCCATGAGAGATCGGGTCACGATGAAACATCGGGAACACGGTTTCGGCATAACTGGGGCATAATGGAAATAAGTCGCATTTCAACTTCCAAACCAAAACAACTTAAACTGTGTGAGACAAAAGATATGATCCCGAGCAAGGGAGGGAATAATTAAGCTCGCTTAACGCGTAGGTTTTCGCGACAAATATTATTCAGTAACAAAAACATGGATTCGAATATTTCTTTTATATATATATATAACTCGACGCGAATCATCGGTCTGGCTAATGGATAACTTCGGTGGCGCCGTCACGAGGCCCCCACCCCCCCCCTTCCAGAACGACACACAGCTGTGTCTTCAAAGCGAATAAACACACGGACAAACACGCACGCGAAACACACGGACGGACACGCACACGACACACACACACACGGATGCAGATGGTCCCACCCACAGGAAGGTTTTATGACAGACTTTGAACAACTCGGGAAACTGAGTGGATTTTCTCAATATAAACCGAAGGAAAATCTATCCAAAGTATATCGCCAGGGGCTCTGAGCCACCTCGTCAAGGGCTCCGGCTTCAACACAGATCATCCGGGCCACGGGCCCCACCACAGATCGCCAGGGCTCTGAGCCCCATCTCGTCGCGAGGGCTTCGACTCCACCACAGATCGTCAAGAAGTTTTCGTCATCCAGAATGACGAGGTTCGCGAGTTAGCGACGTGCCGCTACAAGCCGAGGTCTGCACCAACTGAGAAGAATCGCTACCCTGAGTCGCCGAGCTGCGAGCGAAGCCAACAAAGACGCCAACGTCCACCCTGCCACGAACGAAGCATCGCTCCTCGTCAGAGTGACGACCAGCGAACAACCCGCAAGAAAGGCGGAGATCGCCAAGCGAGCGCCACCGAGCGCCACCCAGCGCCAGCAGAGCTGCGCCACCGAGCGCCACCGTGCGCCACCGTGCGCCACTGTGCGCCACCGTGCGCCACCGTGCGCCATCGTGCGCCACCGTGCGCCACCGTGCGCCTACGAGCGACAACGAGCGACACCGAGCGATGCCCAGATCGACCAGCGTCAACCCAAAACCGACTCGTCATCCCGCCGTGGAGAAAGAGAGTCAAAGCCTTCCGTACGAGCGCCGCCGCTCACCTCACAGCGGAGAAAGTCTCGGCTACAGCTCGCACCGACGGCCGAGAGAGGTCGTATCGCTCCCCACATACAGACTCAAGGAAACACAGAGGAAATCTTGTCAAACCAGTTTCCTTTGTCATAGAGTCTCGCCGAAGAATTAATTAAAACAGAGCCAGATTCGCTCTCCCACACGAACACGCCCTCACCCACCACTATATCAAACATTCCGTTTTAAAGGATTTATACTTGCCGATGAATCTATTGACATATACTTTCGCCTCTGGGATACAATAAGTTTTTATTACCGCAAAATGAAGTGTGTCATGCTTGTTTTCAAACTCGGCCTGTCGCCGATTGTGATCGATACAAAAACGAACTAATGAGATGCCTGGTTGTTAGGAGGGTTTTAGTCATTCAGTTCGTTAAATGCATAAGAGTTTTGAGTTGTTCTCGCAAATGCATAAGTGTTTATTCATTCATTTTAGTCAAATGCATAGTCTCGTAATTGCATAAGGATTTTAGTTATTCATATTAATCGAATGCATAGTATCGCAAATGCATAAGAGTTTGGTTGTTCATGAATTATTGACGCATGTTTGACCTGCATGATAGAATGTCACATGCTTGTTAGAATAAAATTGCTTAACACCAACTGTTCGAGTGCTTCTTTCCAAGTCCATGCAAAACTATCTTATTTTTGATAACTGTATCCTGTGATGAGATATGAAAATGGAGACCTAAATATCATAACACACACTAGGATAATCGGTAAACGTTTAATCAATGATCATCGTGTTATCCTGATTGACATAACTCTGGATAAACGAAGCTGAGCCTAATTATCACAACTGTTCACATTAACATCATCGCAAGCATCCGCATAAATTACTACGATTATCTCAGCGATTATCATAATTTATGCATATCATTACACGCATTATCATAATTTATGTATATAATTACTCACACCATCATAATTTATGCATAGCAATACACACATTAACATAATTAATGCGATTTGCGCATTTTTCGGAAAATTATTAATTTTTATTATTTTCATCAAAAATTCACAACCCGACATATACAACAGGTGTCTCCCTCTCTCTCTCTCTTCAATGGCAGGAGGGACAAGTAGCGGTTTTGAAACGCGTTCGAGTAGATTCTGCATGGATTGCAGTGATACTACCGCCAGGATGTTGCGTGGTGACACGTCTTTGATGGTTCGGAGGTCGCCATAATGGCAGTTCGGCGATTCTTTAATCGTGTGTTGGACTTCTTACGTAGCCAACCGTGCTAATCGGGGGCGCGGATTCGTCCGTTTGCGGAAGGTGTTATGCACAGGGGCTCCCGTGTTACGTTCCAGCGAGCTCCATGGTAGTTGCGTGAGAGAAGGCCCGGTATAGTGGGGTAAAGTGTGGGTACACTGATCTTGTCCAAGATGTCGTGCCAGCGTGGAAGAGTAGGCGAAATACCCTCTACAAGGGGCTCCTCAGAGCACCTTTGTGGAGACCCGTCAGCAGTGGTATGATCAAGGAATTGCATGGTTTCACCTTTACATTGTATCACTCTAGGTATGTATTGATTCAAAAGGGAATACAGCTTCCAACTTTAAAAAGTGTAGCAGCACCTTTGTTCAGGATTATTGTGTGGAAACCGGTTATCAAGCGAGATTGGAGGGTGTGCATTGTATTTTAAGCTGCAAAAACAGATTACAATACAACGGCTGTTGGGAATAGTTTCGGGTCACACCCCAAATGTAATGCATTTTCAATGAGTTCTTCTCAGCGTGTGAGTGTCTGATCTGTTAATGGGCGATACGTAACTCTGAACACAGTGTTTATGATGTACCTACATTTCACCAAAGCAAAACAAATGAGAAATTAAATATGAATTGAACAAATGTCTATTCTCAAATGAGCATTGATTCTTGGTCGTATATATTTTAAGAGGCAATGACTGTGATGGAAATTCCAAATTTCATTGACGGCAAATCTTCTTCGGAGGATGACCACTGTTGACTTTCCTCAAAGGTGGTACGATTTTTATCAACCCCCTAAAACTATTTCAAGCATTTTGATTGGCAGTGCCAGACTGGCACTGTACTGCCCTGGCAGGCACATCATCAACAGCTATTGTTGTCAATCCACCGCTGGATGAAGACCGCATCCAAGGCTGTCCGCCATCTTCCAAGATCCTGTGAAACCACAATCTGCCAAGCGCCTGGACACAAACTAATGTAATCGCTCCATCGTCCCTCGGTGGATGTCCTCTTATATGCGTTCCATTCCTTGGCTGCCACTCAATTCTTAGTCTTGACCATCAGCCATAATCCCTTCTGGCAGTGAAGTGCCCTGCCCCAAGCCCACTCACTTTCCTGAACATTTTGAATCTTGTCATTCAAATAAGCATGTGAGGACGTGACAGTCTGGGTGACGCCGAGAGGGCACGTGACTGGCACAGGGTAGCGAGGGGGCCGAAAGGGGAGCTTGAGGGACACATGATGCTGGCCGAGATCCTTCTGGTGAGATCCAGAAGGGGGCGTGGCCGAAGGCAGAGCAAGGCCACGCTCCGGAGCATGAGAGGGAAGTCCCGAGAGCGATCGGGGCTGTTCTCTGGAATCAACCCTTGGTGCTACGTCTCTCCGATCTTCGGTCTCCGCTCGTTGGGGTCTAGTTAGCGTGTGTACGTTTATGTAGTTATCCCTGTTGGGGCTGTGTAATAAACATGTTGCCTCCAAGTCAAGTGTGTGCCTCTGTAAAGAACACTACATATATAATAATACGCTAAGACACTTTTTTCATGTAACGTTCTGCCGCCCAGGTTGGCTGTTTAGTCGTGGTGACGTCATGCACTGCAACCAATCAGCGCGTGCGACGAGATTCATTACCATCATTTTATACTAAGCACCATCGCACAGGCTGGGTAGCTGCTTGCTAAGTGTTACGTCACCTATAAATTGCCTTGAAACTCGATGATGCAAACTTTCGATGATAAAATAAAGGCGAGACACCCTATCCGTGGAATCAATAATCCCGTGTTGCATAATGCTACATTATTTGCAACTCACCGTCGTAACACTTTAGACCAGTCCTCGCCTTACGAACGGGTTCTGTTTCTGAGGCCCATTCATTGGTCCAACTCATCGTAACGTCGACACACTAATTGCACGAAAGCTCCACTTAGGACAACACGGAGATGAACAAATTCCGTGGAAACAACTGGTTGCAAATGCCTACTCGCATTAGCAAAACGAACCGCTGTAATGAGTCCTCACATCACTACTTGGAGTGTGTGTATGTGGTTGTTGAGAGCGGGTGTCTATGTGTTTTGTGTATGGATGTGTGTCAAGAGCGGTTGTGTGGAGGGTTAGCGCGCTGTGCTACGAACCCGGCAACTGGAGTTCAATTTCCCCTCACGCTCAACCCCAGTGAAGATTACCTAAGCCGGTCCTGAACCTCCTCGAGGTCGACTCAGCCTAAAATGAATACCTAGTGTAAACATCACCACTCGGGAGACAAAGGTGGCCGGGCACGGTGCTGGCCACCCGCCCTCTTGTGTGCCGTGCCGGCCTTCATTAGGTGCTACTAATAGCACTTGCCCCAACAGTCTGTCAAGGCTATATGGAGGATTTTTGTCTTTGTGGGTGTGTGTAAAATTCTAAGAGTTTACTGATGAGAAGCGCTCTGATCCTCATCATAAAATCCTCGCGGAAGTTCGGCGGATTCCTGCTTGTATACAATTATCCTGCGTATGTCGTCTAATCCACGTGTTCCACAATATCTGTTATTCCCAGCATGCGTCTCCTCTAAGCTCCTTTTTGAGGACTCTTCAGCTTTTATTCTACATCGTACGCAAAAGACTGTGCCTCTGAACCGTGTTTCACAGCAGGTGGTGCATACGGAATGATAAACCTTCGCCATTAGGCGTGTTAACTACGTATTGAATAGCGTTTAAAATATGCTTCTTATTGAGAAATGGAATTCAGCAACAGGCAAGGAGACCATTTGACAAAACGATGTTTTGTCATATTTCCTCCTTTGAATCTAATTACAGTCCTTTTAATAAACACTGAACTTTGATGGCTGGTTTGGATTGGGATGGGAAGTATCTTGAGCTATTGTTCCCACCGCAACGCTCGGGCAATACAAATTGCATGATAGGCTGATAAATTAATAACTTGCAACCCTTGTCAATCCGCTGCTGGATGAAGGGCTCCCCGCGCTACGCTCTTCATGGGGTTGTGACCATACCGCACAAAGGTTGGTCGGAGTTGGTTGGTGGCACCCATGCAGGCGGCCCGTCCATATTGGTGAACTAGGTGGTCGCCTTGGGTGCCACGTTAAGTAGTAGTATCTACAAAATATATAGTAGCATTGACTGACCGTAGTAGTATCTACTGACAGTATAGTAGTATCTACTGACTGTAGCGGTATTGACTGACCGTAGTGGTATCTACGGACTATAGTAGTAGTAACTGCTAACTCTATAGCAGTATCTACGGATTCTGTAGTAGTATCTGCTGTCTCTATAGCAGCATATGCTGACTCTATAGCAGTATCTACTGACTCTATAGTAGTATCTATTGACTCTATATGTAGTATCTGCTGACTCTGTAGTTGTAGCTACTGACTGTACAGTAGTATCTACTGACTCTATACTAGTATCAACCAACTCTATAGTAGTAAATACTAACTCTACATTAGTATCTAACGGCTATAATAGTATCTACTGAATGCATAGTATATATTGACTCTATATTAGTATCCACTGACTATAGTAGTAACTACTAACTCTATTGTATCTGTTGACTCTATAGTAGTATCTGCAGACTCTATAACATTATCTGCTGACTCTATAGCAGTATCTCCTGACTTTATAGACGTATCTACCGATTCTGTAGCAGTATACTGACTACAGTGGTATCTACTGACTGTAGTATTATCTACTGACTCTATAGTAGTAACTACTGACTATAGTAGTATCCACTAACTATGGTAGTAACTGCTAACTCTAACAATAGTATCTACTGATTTTATAGTAGTATCTACTGACTGTAGTAGTATCTACTGACTGTATAATAGTTTCTACTGACTGTAGCAGTATTTATTGACCGTAGTGGTATCTACTGACTATAGTAGTAGTAACTACTAACGCTACAATAATATCTACTGACTCTATAGTAGTGTCGTGGGTTCCACAGTGGCACACACTCGAACTTGGAGGCAACAGGTTTATTCTTAATACAACTGGGTAACCATATAACCACTTGATTGGATAAGGATATAGGGTGGTAATCACCACGCGTAACTACATAACCACTCGATGGGATAATGACTTAGGGTGGTGACCACGATGGATAGCTACGTAACCACTCAACGGGACAACTATATACTCGGACCAGGTCAGCCAATTTCTTGTCTGATCCACGATGCCATGCGTGAAGCCCAAAGACCGAAGATGTAGCTGGCGGATTCCATTCCCAGAGATGAACAGCCAAGATCGCTCTCGGGACTCGGCCTTTATGGACTGCGGCATGGCCAGGCTCCGCCCTTGGCCACGCCCCCTTCCAGATCCTTTTTGAAGACTCTGGGCCCACATCACGTGTCCCTCTCACCTCCTCTTTGGCCCTCCTTACTACCTCATCCGGTCACGTGCCAGACTACCATGTTCTCACCCGACCTCTCTCACGCTGTCACCAGAACTATGTCCTTTCGGGGCCATTCCATTCCGTATTCATCCCAGTGCGAGAGCGACTCCACACCTACAGTACCGCCTTTCTCTCGGTACTGACGCTACACCACAGAGACACTATACACGCCACTACAGTAGTATCTACTGACTGGAGTAGTATCTACTGACTGTATAGTAGTGTAATAATCCTTCTTGAGACGGCTTCGGAATCAGTCCTTTTTATTTCCACTTCCACAATACACTTTACTCACTCACTCTCCGTTGCTGGCAGACAACGGAGAGAGGACAGACTTCACACTAAGTCCCCACCGCGCACGTGGTACCCAGAGCCCCCGTACACGCGTGACCCTGCTCTTGTCGTTTCCCAGTCTGCTCCCGATCGTTCTCTCTCACTCTCTCTTAATCCCTTCGTCACGTGGTCCCCCCAGCCAATCCTCCATGGACAGCCTTGACCATTCTCGATGGTTCCCTGTCAATCCCGGGACCACGCCTCTCATCCGGCTCCCCATTAGCTGGGGCCCCGAATGGCTAGGCCAATCACTCCTGATGACATGCCGTGATCACGCCGGGGCCATGCTCCCTATCTCAACCCTTATTGGCTACAAAGCAGGACCGGCAAGCCAATCCCCACGTGAACCCTCTATGGCTGTTATTACAGTAGTATCTACTGACTGTAGCAGGATTTATTGACTGTAGTGGTATCTACTGACTGCAGGAGTATATACTCACTCTATAGTAGTATCAACCAACTCTATAGTAGCAAATACTGACTCAACAGTATTATCTAATGACTATAGCAGTATCTACTGAATCTATAGTCGTATCTATTGACTCTAAAGTAGTATCAACTGACTATAGCAATAACTATTAACTTTCCAGTAGTATTTGCTGACTCTGTAGCAGTATCTGCTGACTCTATAGTTATATCAACCGACTCCAGAGCAGTATATACTGACTGTAGTTGTATCTATTGACTGGATAGTAGTATCCATTGACTATAGTCGTAACTATTTACTTTACAATAGTATCAACTGACTATATAGTAGTATCTACTGACTATAGCAGTAACTAACTCTATTGTAGTAACTTCTAACTCTATAGCATTATCTGCAAATTCTATAGTAGTATCTGCAGACTCTATAGTAGTGTAATGAGCGATTTCCACGACACGTCGTGTAGAGGGTACTCTTCTTTATTCCACGTATGGGCACAGCACAGGCCAACGTTATCAGCTTCCTCTCCAAGTACACATTTAGATATTAACTTTCT
This sequence comes from Lampetra planeri, assembly GCF_965212315.1. NCBI lineage: Eukaryota > Metazoa > Chordata > Hyperoartia > Petromyzontiformes > Petromyzontidae > Lampetra > Lampetra planeri. The sequence continues at coordinate 6,077,044 of NC_136152.1, read as the reverse complement.
ACAGACTACACACACGGTTGATCACATGGCGGGTTCCGCCCGTCCGCTCCCGGTCTCACCGCTGGCTGACGGCATGCCGGGGAGGGCGGTGGAACTTTGCAGGAGATCTGCCACGTGGTCGAACAACGGAGAGAGATGACGGCGATCAGCGACGCAGTCTGCACCCAAGACTCCACACACCGACCACGAGTCCTCCGCTTATATTGCCGCAGGCGCGGCTAGGCTCCGCCTCCGGCCATGCCCTCTCGTGGAACTTTCTAGCCGTTCTCAGAGTTTCTCGGCCGGCCCCGCCCTTCACCTTTGGCCCAGCTACCTCTCCCTATGGGGATTGGATAATGTTTATAATGGTGCCTGTAATCGTGCTTCCCTTTTCCAACCAGTAGATGTCACTATCTCATTACATTAGTATCTGCAGACCCTATAGAAGTGTAGTGAGTCCAACTGAGTCGCAGACGTTGTTCTGCAGAGGCAACACTTTTATTGCAACATCAACCTAACACAAAGGGGCAACTGCCCCTTCACCAGATACAGCCCAGGGTGGTGAGCACCCAGCTAACCACTCCATACGTAGGAGTTACAGCTACGAAGAGTCAGACCCTCACTCGGGTCTCGACCACGTGTTGAGCTTCCAGCTTGTAGACGTGGAGCTTCAGCTTGTAGGATGCAGCCACCCCGGTCCCTCTCAAGGCCCTGCCTTATATCTTCCTGGGTAGGGGCCGCTCCGCCCTTTGCCCCGACCACCTTCTCGAGCCTTCTTGCTCCTTCTCGATCCCTCTCAAGAGCTCTCCCTGGACACGTGATCAACCCCTAGCACCCCCACCTGGGCCCCTCTCTGTGGACACTCCGGATCACGTGTCTATGGGGTCAACCAGAGTGCCATGGCCCGGGGCAACCCTGCCCCTGGGCTGACACTCTCCCACTCCCCCTTGTGGGAGCCCGCATTACACTCTATGTGTGGTGCCCACGCTATCCCAGCGCACACCAAGCCCCACTAGGCTGGTACTACACCTGCCTACGGGGTGTACGCGATGACAGTGCATCGCGCGCCACGGCCCTCTCGGGCCGGCACCAGACAGTGACATCTCCGATGTTACTACAGAAGTATCTGCTGATTATAGCAGTATCTACTGCCTCTATAGTCATATCTACTTACTCTGCAGCAGTATAAACTGACTATAATGGTATCTACAGACTCAAGTACTATAACCTGACTCTATAGTAGTATCTACTGACTATAGTAGTAACTACTGACTCTACAGTAGTATCTACTGAATCTCTAGTAGTATCTATTTACTCTATAGTAGTAGCTACTGACTATAGTCGCAACTACTAACTCTATAGTAGTATCTGCTGACTCTATAGCAGTATCTAATGATTCTACAGTAGCATCTACCGACTCTGCAGTAGTATCTCCCGTCTTTACAGTAGTATTTACCGACTTCACAGTAGTATCTACCGACTCTATAGTCGTATATACCGACTCTATGATAGTACCTATCGACTCTATAGCAGTTAACTACTTACTCAACAGAGTGCCGTGGTGAGACCTAGTCCCATGCAGAGCCCCCGGCCTCGCCTAGATTGCCAGGCAGCCGAGGTGGCACCTTGGCAGGCTGGGGCTGGGCTGCTACACCGCCGCCCACCACCCGCTCTACCATAGCAGTAACTACAAACTCTACAGTAGTATCTACCAACCCTATAGTAGTAAGTGCACACATTGGTGTGGGGGGGGAGAAGAGGATATCACACTTTGAAGAATTTACCTCAGCGTTGTGTATTTTTTTTGCATTTGTAAGGCGAATGAGAATTCCCCCCTCCCCACACTGATCGTGTGTGTGCATTGCTAGGGGTAACCACCGGTCAGCGTTTCGCGCATGCGCAAATGCGTGCTTTGGCGCACGCTCAGCGTAGTAATACAAGAATAAATAGTACTAAATTCCAAATTTAACTACTTTAAAGTTGACGGATGTGAAATATGAATAGCACTGGCTCACCACGGGGCTTATCGCGTGGTGTCTGGGTACTTTTTGGAACCGTATACCCCACGGTTTGTGAGTTAAATCCGTCGCAAGTTGTGTCCACACACAGACACACAGACAGACAAAGAATGACGTTTATAGGTAAGACTAGCCGGAAGTACCCGGCGTTGCCCGGGTGAAAAATATCTTTCAACACTTCTCTTAAAAACCTTACATACACAGATACTAAGGTATTGTGAAAGCCCGGTGGGCCGTTTGTCCATTTCTCCACCAACAAAATTATAAGAGGCTTGCAAAAGTCCAAAAAGTTAAAGAAAATGTGGGGTAAATAGTTGATGTAAAAGGTTTCCGAAAATTGTGGACCCCACCCTCAAAAAATATCTTTACCCCCACGTAGGTATATATACCTACACACCCTACATACAATAGAGGAAGTAGTATCTATTGACTCTGTAGTTGTATCGACTGACTGTACAGTAGTATCTACTGAGCCAGTAGTAGCCATTGACTGTGTAGTAGTATTTACTGACTGTAGTAACTACTGACCGTAGTAGTATTTACTGGGCCTACAGTAGTATCTACCAACTCTATAGTAGTAACGACTAACTGTATAGTAGTATATGCTGACTCTATAGTAGTATCCACTGAATATAGTAGTAACCAGGGGCGGTTTCTTCATTAGGGCGATTGGGCGACGCACCACCAATGTCATTCAACCACAGAGTCACGCTAGCCGTCACTGTGCCTCTGGATATAGTCCAATCAGCGTCATGTCCCGTTCTGTGGAGTACCGCCTCTTTTTGGGCGATTTCACTCCGGCTGACAATCGCCCAGAGTGGTCCCATAGACTTACATTCAAAGATGTTTTTTTTCGAACGGGGGGCGCTGCAATGCATTCTCTATGGCTTCCGGGAGGGCTCGCACGAACGTGCTTACGTCATCATACGTAAGCACGTTGCATCCAACAATATTATTTGTCGCCACCTAGTGGAATCTTTAATAAAAGAAACTTGAGTGGATTGTATTAATAGTGAGTATAGAAACAAACAAGATGTATTGTAACAGTCACTTTATTTTTCATTAATATTAAAGAAGTGAAGTTGCCTTTACATGCTTAAGCTGTTAATTTATCCTTTGCATGGGTGGACCTTATCCTTATCAATCATCCAGACATTTGCCCCCCCTGAGAGATTTTGCAGGAGCCGCCACTGGTAGTAACTACTAACTCTATAGCAGTATCTACTCACTCTAACGTAGTATCCACTGACTCTAGTAGCGACTCACCGTAGCAGTATGTACTGACTGTATAGTAGTATATACTGACTGTAGCAGACAGACAAAGAATGACGTTTATAGGTAAGATGCTACAGGCCTCGCTTTAGCTTGGGGGTGGGGGCTGATTGCATAGTTTTCCTTGGGCGCCAGTTGCTAGCATCTAGTCTAGGGACACCCTTGCATGTAGGGACCATTCATAAATCAACCTCCACTGGAGGTTGATAGCCATCGATGCGATTGGAACTCGGGGAGCCGAATGCTGCACTGCAGATACACTGATTTTCGCAGTGGATGCTCTAACCGTTGCTCCACCACTCCATCCCGATTGAAGCTTTTACTGACCGTAAAAACGTGAAATTTAACGCCCACTGCCAGCACTGTCAAATTATGAGGAGTACTGTTTAACCGAAATGAAAGGCATGCATGCATTCGGTTACCAGTGATCTCAAGCCATTCCACACGGACGTCTGAAATAGGTGAAATGCTTTTAAATGTGTATTTGTTCTGATATCGCGAAGTGAGCAATAAAAGAAGAGAAACGTCTTTGTATCAGGTAATTGACTCAGCCGTGCTACGGCTACTTTAAAATCAGCTCTATCCTTTTTTGGATACGCATGGATTTGGTCAGAAAGTCGTACATTACACAATATACTCCCGCAAGCCCAGCTTTGTTCGCTGCTGGTAATCACAAGCATCTAATCCAATTCATTGCATTCCCCAAAGCACGGAACAATCCTTCCCGTCGCTAATGAGGGTGCCACCTTAATGAGAGCCCCCCCCCACACCCCCAGCTGTATGCAACAGATGCCGATAATTATTTTTCCACGAGACGTAAAAAAAACTACTGCCCTTCTTAAAATATATACTAAGGCGAAGTTTAAGACATCATTAATTTTTGTTTAATATTTCGTCTCTTCTCTCTGGCATCTCTATTTATGTGATATGCATGAGTGCCTTTGCCCAAACATGTTGCCTGTTTTATGTTTCCTATTAGAGCATTGTTATTAACTCGCGTGCGGTTTTGTGTGTGTGTGTGCTTGCTCACCGCTGGCAGAAGGGCCGCCTCCACGACAGGGCAGCTCACGACAGCCCCTCCTCGACGTTAATTGACCAGATGTCTTGGAAGAGAGAATACTCACACTCTACCCCACCGCAATTGACCCTGCCGATCGACTAACGGTGGTCCACCCATTTAGACTGCTGGGTGAGCAGAGGTGGGGGGGAGTGAGTTAGAAAACTTCTTGTTGTTGAAATTTACCTTTGAACCGGCGACTCCTGGATTGCAAATCCGACACCGCAGCCGCATCCATCAATTGTGCATTTGTTTTTATTATTGTGCCACTATGAAAATCCCATACTTGATATTGCTTTCATTGTGCAATTATAATTAACGGCTGTAATGGATGGTTTTACTCATCAAGTGTGTTTCTTTTTGCATATCTTTCGTAGTTGACAAAAGGAAGTACTGTATATTGCCAATGAACACGGTGTGCTGCACTAGTAACGAATTTCCATGTTTTGTTTACGTGACCAACTTTACGAATTGGCTGTGTCGGGTGGTGGCGGTTTAATAACACATTTATATATTTACGCAATCTATCAAAATGAAACTTATATTATGGAGAATTGTATTACCGTTGAATCCCAACGGCTGTAATCGATGGTTTTACTCCAAATGTTAAATTCATGTGTGAGGTTGATGTTCCGAGACTCCATTTTTATGCAATTGGGCTCAGACCGTGTGCACCCCTAAAGCTCTCCTCGTGCGTTTTTTTTCTCGCCAAGTACCGCATCGATGAAGCGTTACAGACAAATAACCGCGAACAACCTACTCCGCATCGCGTGACCCTTCACAATAACACCTTCGTGGATGGTCAGATTCTGATCTTAGCTCATTAACTGAAGCAAGTGGTAGTGCTGGAGCCATGTGGCACCTCCGAAGGACTTCTGCCTTGAGTCTTTTTAAGCGACCGTCATGCTCCCCCTCTACAGTGGGGACTCAACGTCACGTGGGGCGTCGCTCACTCCCTGAGGACGATCGCTCAAATTGCCACGAGATTTCCAATGCAACCGCTGACCCCTACTGCGTTTTGAGCAGGAGTCCACTTGAAGGGATCTCGACGGTAGCTCTGTAGCATTTGTTTCTGTGGGTCATTCTCTGACGCGGAGGGGTGGCACTGCTGTGCGAGAGATTCGGCGATGTATGGCGTCGTCTTCAAGACGTGACGCCAAAAGCACAGTCGAGATACAATTTGGTCTGGGTGGGGGGGGGGACAGAAGATTAAACTTTGTCCCTTTTGCCTATTGTTAGGCTACACGAGGTTAGGTCAGCTGTAAATACAACACTCAATAAACTCGATCCGTTATATCGCTCACACTTCGATTTGCACTGGATGTACCATACAAGGCCCAGCACCGTGACCTTTACCTGAACTCAAATCTCACCTCGCTCGATTATCAGAAGATAGCCCTTCACTGCGCTCTGTTCACCTTTAAGTGTTCTCGGTGGCAAAGTCTGCACCAACTACCCAACTCCGCAACACCACTGGCTAACTAACTCTGAGGAATCTAAGAACAAACATCGTCACCTAGAATGACAATCGGATTTGGTCCCAAATATTTTTGCTGCAGTTTTTGAGGCCTCTTAAGCTTTTGTTCTACATCATATGCGTGTGGCATCCTCTTGTGTCCTCTCAATGTGACCACTTTGCCGTCAAGAAATGCCCTTTAAGCTCGCACTTAAATCCAACTTTGGCCACATTTGCAACTGTGACTTGCAAGTTCCCGCACCACCGATTATCGCAGTGGGCTACGTATGGCGTGAAAGAAGCTCAATATACATACACATACATACAACTGATTTGCAACTATGATTTGGCAACCGTAAATTTTCAGTTGTATGTTCTATCCTGTCTTAGTACAATTTGTGTTCTTCTAAATAATTCTCATTATTTCTTTGCGTTTTATGGATTTTTTTTTAATTTATCGAGCCCAGCTTTGGGCTGGACACGTGAGACAAAAGAGGCTCCGTAGCTCATTGGATGATAACCAGCTTAAATCAAATGTCCGTGTCTCTTTGGTGACCCACTGTGAACCCAGCCATTAATTAGAAAACCAAAACTTGCGATGTCTTAAGTTTTTATTGCAAATTTCCCACTTTATTTTTTTTATATAGATACGTCAGTTTTATGAAGGTCACACATATGCGATTCTGGTCCGTGAAGACAAATTGCTGGATTTAATACATATTCACATTTGGAAATGGGGGAGTAATTTAAGATTATGGAAATCGGGCATTTAAATGTCTTTTTTTACTTTTAAATGTGGCCCTGAGCAGGTGATGAGTAATTGTGAGCATGTAGGAATCTATTCCAGTCCACATCTTCCAACCAAATCTCCTAAACACTCCAGCATAAGTCGTTGAATGTTTTTCTATTTCAGAAATGTTAAGCGAACGCAAAAAAAGTTAATTTTCTCATTTACTTTTATTGTAATAATCGGATTATACCAGCAAACACTGCCTGACCTTTTACTGTGAGTTAAGTACAAAAAAAACAAAACATAAAATATCGTGACTTCAAATCAGCACACCACACTGGCCTCTTCTACCAGATATTATAATCAGTCCAAGGTCCCCTTCCAGATGAAATCGGTTCCAGTCCACCACTTGTGGGATGCTGCTGCTGTGGTGTCATGGTCAGCACAGTGGACTTGCAGGTTCAGAGGTCGTCGGTTCGATCTCACGGTGCGGCCGAAGCAACGTTGCGAATTTCTTAAATAACCCCCACCGCCCTCTCGACTGCCTCTGTCGACCCAGCAGTATCAATGTACATCTGTGAAAACGAGCTTCATAGCTCATCGGATTACTCCACTGTAAATCCATCTTCTCATTATGTGTACACAGCAGCTAGTCAATCAGCAGGTCACGTGTTGTGGGGTATAGTGTGGGTGCACCCACCTCTTCCCAAAATGCCTCCTCCAGAGTGGAACAACAGGCCAAAATTACCCCCCTTGAAAGGAGGTTGCCCGAGCTACCTCTGGTGGTGATTTGTCCCGCCGGCTGTCGTGGGAGCAAGGAATTTGCAGGGTTGTATCTCTACTTCTCGCTGCTCGTGCCATTTTCATAGCAAACCTCATTTTGGAGGCATTGACTTAAATTATGGGTTGAGGTCTTAATGGACAATCATTTGATGGATAACGTTTATGTTGTGTGCACAAGGGTAGTCTTAACCTTTATCCAAAGCAGTTAACTTGGCTTATTAATCATTCTCAAATGAGGCTTGCTCTGATTATTACTGCGGGTGCCATAACCATAATGCTATGCGCCGTCTGCTTCGGAGGACGTTAAATATCCCGTGGATGTAATTCGAACGAGCATGCCACTATGTGCCAGCGTCAGAGTCTAAGTTCTGAAATTGCGCTGCAAATAAACTCAATTGGGATTCCACACATGGTAATACTATGTAACCAAATTTTTGTTCCTGGGTACTAAGTGTTATTTTTTTTATTGCTTATGCCTAAAAAGTATAGAAGATGGCTATTATTCCCCATAAACTTTGTTTTTGTGACCAGCACTTTATGCGATCGAAATACACAACTACACATGTTTTCTCATTGAAAATAGGTACACTTTAAAATATTACTGTCCTGGTCACAAAAGCAGTTTGTGGGGAATAATAGCCATTTTCTGTACTTTTGAGGCATAAGCAATTCGGAAATAACACTTACTACCCAGGAGCAATTTTTGTTGTTACACAGTGTATAATCACCGCTCCCCCACCGCCCCACTGGCAGACAAATGCCCCAGGTCACTCTTGCAATTGAGACACACACCCTCGTACTTTGAGTTCTCACCCAGCTTTGAGGGAAATAACAGTGCAAACTGCGTGTACCATTGGACGTGTAGAGGTTGTCCCTACTGTAGTGGACACCGTGAAGACAGAGACGTTGAGGTAGAGGCAACACTTATTTATTAACACTTAGCCCCCGTTACAGCTCCACACTGGAAGAGGTAACGACCTCTTCACCCGCTGCTCTCAAGGGAGGTATTCCCAGCTAACTCGCCTACTGCCCACCTATACCCCGACTCTCCTCTCAAGGAGGCTACCTGACCTGGCCCAGCCAAGGCGCAGGTCTCGACTCCTCTGGAAAACATGACTTAGTACTTGGTAGCAAAACCCCTGTTGGCAATCACAGAGGTCAGACGTTTATTGTAGTTGGCCACCAGGTTTGTACACATCTCAGGAGGGATTTTGTCCCACTCCTCTTTGCAGATCTTCTCCAAATCATTAAGGTTTCGAGGCTGAAGTTTGGCAACTCGAACCTTCAGCTCCCTCCACATACTTTCTATGGGATTAAGGTCTGGAGACTGGCTAGGCCACTCCAGGACCTTCATGTGCTTCTTCTTGAGCCACTCCTTTGTTGCCTTGGCCGTGTGTTTTGGGTCATTGTCATGCTGGAATACCCATCCACGACCCATTTTCAATGCCCTGGCTGAGGGAAGGAGGTTCTCACCCAAGATTTGACGGTACATGGCCCCGTCCATCGTCCCTTTGATGCGGTGAAATTGTCCTGTCCCCTTAGCAGAAAAACATCCCCAAAGCATGATGTTTCCACCTCCATGTTTAACGGTGGGAATGGTGTTCTTGGGGTCATAGGCAGCATTCCTCCTCCTCCAAACACGACGAGTTGAGTTGATGCCAAAGAGCTCCATTTTGGTCTCATCTGACCACAACACTTTCACCCAGTTGTCCTCTGAATCATTGAGATGTGCATTGGCAAACTTCAGACGGGCATGTATATGTGCTTTCTTGAGCAGGGGGACCTTGCGGGCGCTGCAGGATTTCAGTCCTTCACGGCGTAGTGTGTTACCAACTGTTTTCTTGGTGACTATGGTCCCAGCCGCCTTGAGATCATTGACAAGATCCTCCCGTGTAGTTCGGGGCTGATACCTCACGGTTCTCATGATCATTGCAACTCCACGAGGTGAGATCATGCATGGAGCCCCAGGCCGAGGGAGATTGACATTTGCGAATATTCGCACCAACTCTTGTCACCTTCTCACCAAGCTGCTTGGCGATGGTCTTGTAGCCCATTCCAGCCTTGTGTAGGTCTACAAATCTTGTGCCTGACATCCTTGGAGAGCTCTTTGGTCTTGGCCATGGTGGAGAGTCTGGAATCTGATTGATTGATTGCTTCTGTGAACAGGTGTCTTTTATACAGGTATAGAGGAGTGAAATGGGGACGTGACGTCAGGTGTGCCGTTCAGTGCGATGACGTCACGTCTCCTAGAGTACTTAAGGGAGACCCCGTGACGAGAGCGGGGTCACTGTGGGAACGAGTAGAGCAAACAGGGTGAAGAGGGAACCAGGGGTAGAGAGAGGGATCGAATAGGGAGTCTGGGGAGAAGCCGGTGGTAGCTGTAGAGGTGCTTCTCTCTCCGGTCGGTGGAATTGGCAGAGTCCACGATCCGACACGAGAGAGAGAGACCAGAGCTAGCCGGGCTGGGACCAGACAGAGCACGGTCGTGTGGCAGGACTCGTTGTAGGACCCCTAACCCCTGGGAAGCCGGTGGTAGCCGTGGAGGTGCTTCTCTCTCCGGTCGGTGGAGTTGGCAGAGTCCACGATCCGACACGAGAGAGAGAGAGACCCGAGCTAGCCAGGCTGGGACCAGACAGAGCAGGGTCGTGTGGCGGGACTCAGTGTAGGACCCCTAACCCCTGGGAAGTTGTATACCCTGGTGTGTGTTATTGTTATATCCTTGATAAACCTTTGGCGGAAGCCTCTCAACTTACCTGCGTCTCCGAGTGCGTCCGTGGGACCTCCTCAACACAGGTGTAGGGGTGTTAGAGAGAGAGAGCCGTTATGCATGGCAGCTTATGGGAAACAAACACAGTGGGCGGGGCTACGTGAGTGCACGGGGGGGTGCTCTCAACGACGTCCGCACCAGGCAGCCCGGGCCCCACCCCTCAGCGGGGGTGGAGTATAAAGGGGGATGTGTCAGAGGGCTCGGGGCAGAATGTTAAAGCTAAACCAGTGAAGAGCGAAGATCGTCTAGCTAGAGCCCTGGACTCCCCTGGGACGCCGCCCTTGTCAGGGCCGCGCAGGACCGAGCCAGCGGCGTGGTCCCGTGAACCAGAGCCAGGACTCTGGTACTCCGGGTACCGTAGCCTGACTGACCAGTGTCGGGTCAGACAGCCTCCCCTAGCCCAGTAATTGGAGGATTAGGAGGCAGGCTAGGGGTAGCTAGCCGTGTGTTCCCAGCTATCCGGGTCAGGGGGCCGATACCCCCTCCAGTACTGTATGTCCCCAGTGACTGTTGTGAAATAAATACGTGTGCCTCTACTCCGGTGTGCACGCGTCCTCAACGGTACTACATCTGGTGACAGAAGTGAACTAATACGAAAATGGACACGCGCCGAACAGCTCGGGCCGGGGTGCAGGAGGCAGAGGACACCGCGGGAAGTGCGGTGCCAGAGACGGCTGATGAGGGCAACGAGCAGCCGGGGCCGAATGCATCCTTACCGGGGCATCAGGAGGAAGGGGAGTCGCCATCCGACGGACTTCGGCTGGCGCACGCGTGGCTGGCGGAGCTGCTGTATGCTGCTGCCGCCACACTCGAGAGCATCACTCGGCTGGGGGCTGCTGGACCACCGCGGGGCGAGGACGGCCGACGACCGTTGCGCCTTCCCGCCATTTCTACTGACTTCAACTTCGAATCTCCCGCCATCGCCGCAGCAGCTGCCGAGGGCGTGGCCAGCCTCAACTTGGGGTCCGACATCGACCTCGCAGGGGCTGCCGCGTCATCACCAACGGACGGAGCGTCACCATCAGCGCGACAGACGATTCCATCTGTCGTTCGTGCCGACGCTCAGCCGAGTTGCGGGGACAGCAAAGCGCGGGCCTCCACGGCGATCGCTGCGCTACACCAAAGGCTGCCCCCGCTGAAAGAGTTTGTAGCTGAGGAGTGCGACTGGGGGGGGGTCCAGCGGCGCTTCCTCGCGCACCAAGGAATGGCGGGGTGGTCGGACGCCGAAGCCCTCTGCGCGCTGCCGGCGCTCCTCGACGGCGACGCCCTCGCCGCTCTTACGTCGGCACCGAGGGACAAGCGCTCCACTCTTCAGATGGCACTGCAGTTGCTGGCTGGGGTCTACGGACCTTCGGCGGAATGCAGACAGCGATTTTACGACCGCCAGCGGGGAGCAAAGGAGTCGCCCCTCGCCTACCGTACGAGCCTTCTGGCATTGGCAAAGACGGCCTTCCCTCGTATGGATGACCAAGGCGTGGACGCGATGGTCACTGAGAAAATTCTTCTGCTGGCGGACGACCTGGACATCGCCATCGTCGCACAGGAAGACACGGAGATGGGTTCCCTCCAGGCGGCGCGGCTCCTCCACGCTAACCTCCTGTCACAGCGACGGAAGGCCAGCAGGGCAGCGACCGGGCATACGGTGGCTGCCGTCACCCCCCCGACGGAGGAAGTCTACGCCGCCGACTTCCGACAGCAGCAGAGGGTGGGAGTACGGGCGGGCCGGGATGGGTCGGGCCGCTCCGACCGTCCGTCATCACCGCCTGCGCTCCCGCGCTGCTATAACTGCGGCATCCGGGGCCACGTCGCCTCGGGGTGCCGCTCTCCTCGACAGCGGGGGACGATGCCTCGCCGGGACGCCGGCCCTCCTCCTCCTTCCAAGCTCCATCAACATGACCCGGCGAGTCGGGGCACCCCACATGTTTGGCCAAAGCACACACCCGTTACACACAAGCACACCGCAACGAACGGGGGGCCAACATTGCGCACCGTCGGGCCAACACGCACCACTATGGGGACCCAAATCGAACCCAGGCAGTGGTCCGTGTTGGCCCATCGCGTTGTGGCTGCGTCGTCGGGGTCGTCGGCCGTAGTAGGGCACATTGACGGGGTCGAAGTGCGTATCCTCGTCGATACAGGAGCGTCGGCGACTATCATTTCGGAACTCATATACAACATTCTCCCTGTCTAGAGTCGTCCTTTGCTACCGGTTAATGTCCCATTCTACGCTGCTAATGGGGGTTCATTGGGTATAATGGGTCAGATTCGCGCACAAATTTCCATCGGTGATATTAAATTGTCCGGCCCGATTTTTGTTTCCTCCTCGCTGGCGGTTCCGTGCCTGCTGGGGACGGACTTCTTGGGCAAAATGCCAATTCGGATTTTGATTGATCAAGGTTGCATTGAGCTCCCGTCGGGACGACGGATGGAGTTTTTGCCTTCCCCTACTGCGGCTCGGTCGGCGTTCGCGACGGTACCGGCGTTTGTCGTTCAAACGGTTCGCGTGCCGCCGGGGGCACAAATGTTGGTGCCCCTAAAACTTCGCAGGCCCTTCGCTAAGGGTGTTGGGGACCAGGGTGTCCTGCTGGGGCCATCTAGGGCCGGGGTTAGCGGGCCGCATTTAATTCCCGCCCAGACCATCGTAAGGGGGGACGGGGACCCTTTCATCGCGGTCCTCAATGTGGGGTCGCAGGCCGTGGTAATTCCTCAAGGGACAGTACTTGCTCACGCAACGCCGGTGCCCTGCGAGGAACCTGTCGCCAATCACGTTGGCACTGCCACTCTGCCGCTTCCACATTCGGACACCGATGAAGGGTGGATTGAGGCGTTTTTGTGCGGGATCGACGGACCTGTCGGATGTAGAGCGTCAAAAACTTAGGACACTCCTGCGCGAATTTGCCGACGTGTTCAGTCAGAACAAATTCGATTTAGGCTGTACCCATTTGCTGCGTCACCATATTGATACGGGTGACAGCGCGCCCATACGCCAAAACCCCTTCCGGCTGAGTCCCGCCGAAAAGGACCATGTCAAATCGGCTGTTGATGACATGTTAGCCGCCGACATCATTTCTCCCTCTACCAGCCCGTGGGGGGCGCCGATCGTTCTGGTTAAGAAACAGGATGGATCGTTGCGGTTTTGCGTCGATTTTCGCCGCCTCAACAAAATTTCCGTTGCTGACGCATACCCGCTTCCCCGTATTGACGAATCGCTGGACGCCTTGGCGGGGGCGCGATTCTTCTCCACATTGGATTTGCTTTCGGGATTCTGGCAGCCTAAAACTGCATTCCGTACACCACATGGTCTCTTCCAATTTAACCGGTTGCCGATGGGATTACACTCGGCGCCGGCGACTTTCCAGCGATTGATGGAATTGGTTTTGGCTGGATTGCAGTGGGATTCGTGTTTAATCTATTTGGATGACGTTATCGTCTTTAGCAGAACATTTGACGAGCATCTCCAGAGGTTGCGGGCCGTTTTCCTCAAAATGCGGGCTGCTAATTTGAAATTTAAACCCCAAAAGTGTCATTTATTGCGCGAATCGGTACGTTATTTGGGGCACATCGTTGGACGCTCGGGTATTGCTACCGATCCCGCCAAAATGCAGTGCGTCAGCTCCTGGCCGACTCCCACCTCGGTGGGAGAGGTCAGGAGCTTCGTTGGTTTCACGTCATATTACCGACGCTTTGTCGCGGACTTTGCCATCATTGCTAAGCCCCTGCACGCTTTGACGTCAAAGGGGGTCCGCTTCCATTGGGGACAGGAGGAGGAGGCTGCGTTCCGCTCCCTTCAGGACGCTCTGGTTAATGCCCCTCCCCTGGTTTATCCCGATTTTTCAAAACCCTTTGTGCTCGATACCGACGCGAGCAACACAGGTATTGGGGGCGTGCTTTCCCAGGTGGTTGAGGGCGTGGAACGGGTGGTCGCGTACGGTAGTCGAGTGTTGTCTCCAGCGGAGCAACGATATTGTGTCACCCGTCGGGAACTGCTGGCAATTGTCTATTTCATCCAGCAGTACCGGCCATATCTGTACGGGCAGCGTTTCACCGTCCGTACAGACCATGCGGCGCTACAGTACGCCCTGCGAGTCCAACAACCATCGGGACAATTGTCTCGATCGCTGGAGGTTCTCCAGGATTTTGATTTTGAGACCACGTACCGTAAGGGCGTTCTCCACACCAACGCGGACGCTCTGTCGCGCATGCCAACCACCCCCGAATGCGCATGCCTCCTGGGGTCGGGTCGGTGCAGGCATCCTGGTGAAATGCCTGTTCCGGTCTTGGCGGCTGCTGGCGACGCAGCGTCAATGACGAATTCCATCGCACAACAGGGATCTGATTCCCTGTTGGGGTTGCCTGCCACGGAATGGGGGCGTTTGCAAATGGAAGATACCTCCCTCCTTGCGTTGCGCCGCCGCGTCGGGGACCGGGGGCGGGGGAGGGGTGATGCCGACGCATGGGAAATGCTCGGTGGGTTGTTAATGCATTGGGACGGGAAATCCCATCGACACCGGCTGGTGGTCCCTTCGGGGTTATGGAGTAGGGTGGTGTGGGCCGCTCACGAGCGCCTCCTCCACCTGGGAACCCAAAAGACCCTGGCCTTGCTCCAACTTGATTTTTTTTGGCCGGGCATGACAAGGGATGTCGGGGATCTGTTAGGGTCGTGCCCTAGGTGTGCGCAGCGGAAACCACCAGCGAGGGAGTCGAACCCGCCCCTGCAGTCTATCAGGGTCTCCCGAGTGAACGAACTTGTCGCGCTGGATATTCTGGGACCGTTCCCCGCCACCCCCAGGGGAAATAGATATTTGTTAACCGGGTGGAGTACTTCACGCGCTGGCCTATGGCCTGGCCCCTGGCCAACCAGTCGGCAGCAGCCATCGTGGAGGCCTTTGTCCAGGGATATGTCCTTGACAAAGGTGCTCCCGAGCGGCTGCTGACCGACCAGGTTAAAAATTTTTCTGGCAAATTGCTCCAACAGGTCTGTGAGATCCTGGGCACGAAAAAGATTTGTACCTCTCCATATCACCCACAAACCGACGGGATGGTCGAGCGGTTGCATCGTACCATCACGTCGATGTTGTCACAGCAGGTTTCGGACTCACAGACAGATTGGGACTTGAAAATTCAGGGGGTCCTGGCAGCATACAGATTGGCCCCCCATGCTGCCACGGGATTTTCCCCCTTCTTCCTCATGTATGGCCGCGAACCTGACCCACCTGTTCGGGCCCAGCTGCAGATCCCAGCGCCACAGGGAAAAACTCAATTGGCCGAACATGTTAAATTTAACCTGGAAAAATTGACAGAGGCGCGGGATGCTGCCATGCAGAATTCTGACATGCGGCAGAGGGCTAATGAGCGCCTCAGACTGGGTCGCGCGTATGTGCTACAGTGGAAGCAGGGGGACAGGGCATGGCTGCACTGTCCCCAGGTACCGCTCGCGACCTCCTCAAAACTGCTGCGGCCGTGGCGGGGCCCCGTCGAGGTGGTTGAGGTCCTGAGACCTCAGTGCATACGCATTAAATGGGGGAAGCGCCGGTGGTTTGTACACCCCTCCAGGCTCAAACCCTTCGTTGCGGTGCGAGGTCCCACTACACACGCGCGTGGCCAAACATGTGGGGGGGCGACCGACTCAAAGAGTTCGTCTCCGCTGCTCTCGCCTGACGTGTTGCCGGCTGTCCCGCCCCCAGGTGCACCGGGAGTGACGGGCTCACGCCCGACGACCCCCACGGGGGATGCCGAGGGTCTTGCGACGTCAACAACAAACTCACTCGGAGATGAACACTTGCCACCCGACGGCCTGCCGGCCGGGGTTATCCCGTGTGACGGGCCTGCGGCGAGGACGCGCGCAAAAATGCGCAGACTCTTGTGTTGCACGGAGTGAAAATGAAAAAAAAAGAAGAAAAATTTTTTTTTTTTGGAAATATTTTTTTTCCTGTGTACATTCACATGTTATGCTCACTGTGTGCGGCGTCGGTGGTGTGTTCCTGGCACATTGCATTGGACGAATGTTGTGTTCGCTGTGTGTTGTGGGTGTGCTGGGGGGTTTCCTGGAAAAATGTATATACGTTGGTTGTACGGATTTCGTATTTATTCGGGGGTGGGGTGCATCGTTTATTTTCCCTTCCTGTTGTTCTTCTCGTTGCGTTATTGTTGACAAATAGTGAGGCACACGCGCGGTCAGGTGGTAAATGCGCTTTTATTGTCGTTTTTTTGCATGTTGGCAGCCGGGACGGCTGCAAGCTATGAGGGGGGGGGGTGATGTAGGGGTGTTAGAGAGAGAGCCGTTATGCATGGCAGCTTATGGGAAACAAACACAGTGGGCGGGGCTACGTGAGTGCACGGGGGGGGTGCTCTCAACGACGTCCGCACCAGGCAGCCCGGGGCCCCACCCCTCAGCGGGGGTGGAGTATAAAGGGGGATGTGTCAGAGGGCTCGGGGCAGAATGTTTAAGTAAACTCTTGAAGACCGAAGACTGCCTAGCTAGAGCCCTGGACTCCCCTGGGACGCCGCCCTTGTCAGGGCCGCGCAGGACCGAGCCAGCGGCGTGGTCCCGTGAACCAGAGCCAGGACTCTGGGACTCCGGGTACCGTAGCCCGACTGACCAGTGTCGGGCCAGACAGCCTCCCCTAGCCCAGTAATTGGAGGATTAGGAGGCAGGCTAGGGGTAGCTAGCCGTGTGTTCCCAGCTATCCGGGTGAGGGGGCCGATACCCCCTCCAGTACTGTATGTCCCCAGTGACTGTTGTGAAATAAATACGTGTGCCTCTACTCCGGTGTGCACGCGTCCTCAACGGTACTACACAGGTAACAAGCTGAGATTAGGAGCACTCCCTTTAAGATCGTTCTGATTGAGAGGGGGTCAAATACTTATTTCCCTCATTAAAATGCAAATCAATTTATAACATTTTTCACATGCTTTTTCTGGATTTTCTTGTTGTTATTCTGTCTCTCACTGTTCAAATAAACCTACCATTAAAATTATAGACTGATGATTTCTTTGTCAGTGGGCAAACGTACAAATCAGCAGGGGATCAAATACTTTTTTCCCTCACTGTATATATATTTGGGGACATTTCCCCATAAATATATCCCCAGTGTACTTTTCTGAGCGTGTTCTCGCCGGGTCAAACACAATAAAGTTGGCGAAGAGAATCCATCCGCGAATCTCTCCGAGCAGTGTTGATCCCGTCTTCTCAAAACGGGTTTGCAACAGATTCTCACAGAACCTGCTCTGAAAAATAAACAAAGTTGGCGGTTTTTTCTTCTATATTTAAACAATATGGGGGGGGGGGGGGTAATTGTGTTCGTCAGGGTATGAATTTGGTTCTGGGAAGTGAAGCGTCAGCAAAATAGTGCCTGACAGCATGCAGTAGAAATCTATTTGTAATATGAAATCGGGCCATACATTGTCTATTTTACATATTATGTTTCCCTTAAGGCCACAGTGTAAATTGACAAATGTGAATTATTAGTTATTTGTGCCTGTGCACCATTGCAAATCCAGCCAGCAGCCAGCACCGAATGAATCTGTTACAATGCAAAAACACATCTGACAGCTGGACAGCACTCCGCCCCCACAACCGCGAACGCCTCCAACATGGCAGCATCGTTTAATCCCAAACACAAACATCGTGACTCAACTAAAAGAACGAAACGCCTGCAAATTGTCACAACGGTTAACGCATTAAACAGTGACCGGCCCAAAACGTATATTTATTTTTGTTGGCATTAAGTGTTTCTTGGACGAAATGACATACATTTTTTAAAAAATCGGCTCAAGCTCCCCCCGCCCACCGCCCACCTCTGCTGTCGCCCAGGATTTTTTTTCTTGCCCGTGTCGAACATTGAACAGGAGGAAGTGTTCGCCCTTCGGCTGGGACATTTACAGCCTTGACTTAAAGTGGCTGAAAGTGACGGCTACTCGGACGAGGCTGCTGCGAGTGCCGTGGTGCAGCAGTGAGAGCAGAGTGGGTGGGGGGTGCAATAGACTTGGGAAGCTGTGGGAGGGCGGTGGGGAGGTCGGGGGCAGCAAAGATACCATTGTGAAAACTAGGGCATTGCGCAGTATGTCAGAAACACCCATTAAAACGTTGTTTAGATGCAAGAGCTGAGTATCACCAGTTACTGGTTGTAATTGCGTCCTTCCTAATGAATTGTAATTAGTATCGTTGTAATTTAGGCTCACAAATACCGATGTAGATCTAATTATAATTGACCCCAAGGGTCTGGGAAGGTTCGGGGTGTGGGGGCCCAAAACTGGTTTGGAGGCCACGAAGCTGGGTCGTTAGCTCTAGATTTGCAAGTTCAGTGTGCTACCATTACACCATAGCAGCATGCCTGATAAAATGACGAAATTGTGCAGGATGTGAATAACTTAACAATTACCATAAGTGATCACCAAATTGGGCACGCAGCTCAAGAGTGAAAGCACTGAGTTCAATTGCTCCCAACACATCATGATAGGCCGTGGTCAATCCACTGCTGGATGAAGGCTCTCCCCAAGCCACTGCCATCTTTTGCGATCTGCGCACGTGCCAGTTTAATCGCTCCATCTCCTTCGGCTAATGGGCTCTCGGACGCGTTACATTTCCGGCAAAATACGGGCGTCGTGAAACGTGCTTTTGGGGGGGGGGGGGGTGCCGTTGCCGAGCTGTGAGACTGGCGTGTAAGAACAACAAACAAAACTGTACGGGGGTGAGAGAGGGGCACCAAAAAAATACGCAACGGATTTGCGGGGCCGAGGCTTGGTCTGCTAATTAAGCAGGGTGGCAGCGCTGAACACCGGAGGCTTAGGTTCAATGTCTGATTCCGAGACATTGATTCTTGGCTCACGGTAATGATCTACACTTTAATTGCAAATGAGCACAAAAATAACAGACTGCCAGATATGTTCCTGTATCGAGAGACGCCACAGCGAGCCCCCCCCCCCCCAAAACGCTAAAAAGATATGGCTATTAAATATGACAAAGAGACATTCTGCTGACAAGCGGAACAATGAAGGGTTATTTTATTAATACATGCTTTTTTCTAGGCAGTGGCCTGACATATTGATCAATGTGTTTTTTTGTTCTTGTACCCGGTTGCTCAGCTGACGCTTAAATTACAAAGTAGAGGAACAGAAATGGAGTATGGCGCATAGCGATAGGTGAAATGAACAAATGAAGCTGTGCTCGTGTATTTCTACGTGAAATTTAAATTTCCTCGTCCCGTTTTGTTGACATTAATCGTCAGAAGTTCTCTCCCTTCTGAGACCCTGAAAGGCAAAACCAGTCCAGGGCATGTGGCAAGTACACAAATAATAATTATATTATATTTAGGCAGAAATACAGAACAGAGGGCAATCCATTTGCAGTCATAATTAGGGTTGCCATTGTGTATTATAGAGATACGCAAAGGATGTTTGTTTGTTTATATAATTTGGCTTCCAGAATATACCACAACCATTTCCAGTGAGAAGCAACTGTGATAGGCGGGGGGGGGGGGTATCGGGTGGAGCTTATTCGTTAAAAGTCGATTCTCGTAACTAAATGCGCTGCTTCAACAAAGGTAAAGATGCAGCCCTGCAATTCCTTGCATCTACCACAACTTGCAGGAGGGCCTCGACTAGAGGGAGCTATGGAGGGCCCCTAAAGAGAGGATTTGGCCCCCTCTTACACACTGGCCAGATGTCTTGGAAGAAGTAGGAATACCCACACTTTAACCCACTATTCTCCACAACCTGCCGATTGACTTACCTAGGTGTATCCATGATATGCAAGGGCGCCACGGTGGTGAGAAGTTATCTCCCTGAGCTATATAGCTCTTTTTCAGAAGCGACCTGAACACAAATGATAGCTCAACGAAGTGGCTTATCGCGTGGAAATGTACAGCAGCCAAATACTCTAAACGCACGTTTCTAAATGTGGAGGGGAAAAAAATTCAACACGAAATATACAGCAGGCGTCAGCATTAGGATCGAATCCACGACCTCCTGCATACCAGGCGAGGGAGTTAATACCTAGCAACCGAGAGATCGAACCGGAGCGTTGGCCGTTGTACCCAAAGCCGTCAGTTTAGAGCAGCAGCAGAAAAAAAAATGCTCCTCTAAAATGAGCGCGGGTCGTATCTCGTTAAGTCCACAGGCACAGGGGGAGGGGGGGGCAGGGGAGGGAGGGGGTGGAAAAGAATGCCATTCCTAACGTAGTAAATAAATAATGCACAAACATGCATTTGTACGAAACTGGGCTGTCCGGGAGAGAGGATGGAAGGGCGTGGTGGGGGCTGGGTGGGGGGGCTCGTACTTAGATAGCAATTAACAGCATTGCTTAGAATAATGGGTCCCGTGGGAGAATGGAAATGCCAAAAGTGTACTGCACTCCCACCATAAATCTACTGGGGATCGGCAATCAATGTCCTATTTTATACTAATGCTGTCTCCTTACAGTAATCCACTGAGCGTTACAATTGTATTCAATTTTTTTTCTGTTATTCTTCTGGCAATGATCTAACTTCTGTAGCTAATACATTCTTGGTTGGTTTTAGCCGTTTGCAGCTCGTGATCGGAGTGTAGTACGACCAAAAAACGGAAACTCTTTTTGAAAGAAGAAACATCCGATCTATTGTGTATTTCATACGCAGTACAAACGTCGTAATATTTCACCTTCACTTATCTGCCCCAACCGATAACCCTCCCTCAGATCCAGTGCAGTATCTGTGCAATATACACATTCGCAAATCTGACCTTTTCCCACACACAGGCACACAGTAATATATTATTAATCTCGCGTACATTCACTCGCTTTGAAAGCAGTCAGGCATTGCCTCCTTTTTAAAGCAGTATGAGCACCTATTTTTGGTCCCAGTAAACCTATTTGCGCGTGGAGTAACTTGTCATGAAATAAAACATAGATATCCGACCTCTTTGCATATCCGCCGAGTTCTGAAGTGGGCTATGGACGTTGTGTTGTGTGTGACTGTGTGTGTGGTGGGGAGCGGTTAGCGCGCTGCGCTACGAACCCGGCGAACCGAGTTTGATTCCCGCTCACGACCACCAACACCAGTGACGATTATCCGGACCGGTCCTGGCCCAGGACCGATCAAACTCAGCCTCAAATGAGTACCTGGTGCGGTGTGTAAACATCGACGCTGGGGAGACAAAGGCGACCGGGTGTGGTGTTGGCCACTCGCCCCCTCGTGTGCCGTGCTCGCTCACAGCACTTGCCCCAACAGTCTGCTAAGGCTATACTGGGGATCTTAGTTCTTAAAAACACAGCAAGTTGGCTCAGTAGAGGGCACAGCTGGTGCATCGGCTATCTGCAAGCGGGTGTTCGACACTTCACGTGGCCTTTAAGTGCACGCAGCCTGGCACAGGCGTCGTAGTGACGTCATCGCCACTTAGTGGCGAATGGCGGTTGTTGTTGTTGTGTGTGCTGGGGAGTGATGGTAGAGTTGTTTCCATACTGCGCTGCAGTCCCCAAGTTTAATTCCTGGATGGTTCGGCATGAAAGCCAGTGCCTGGTACATTGCTTCATCATCATCATCAACCATGATTAATCCCTGGCTGGATGAAGACATCCCCAAAGTCTCTCGCGCTCTCATGATGCCACAATTTGTAGAGTTCCTGCATACGTGATTTTAACAAACGTCGATCTCCAAGGAGACCTTCCTCCTGTACGCGTGCTTTGGTTGTCATTATTCTTTGCCACCAGCCGTCATCCCATCACGTCAACAACTCCTGCCCGAGCCACTTTTCTCATCGGTCGGCATGATGTCTCTAACTTACCCGTGTTCTCTGATCCATCTATTCTCTATTCTCATTTGCTGGCTCGCAAGTGGAATTCCGAATATATCCGTCTCTATTTCTCCTTTGCTAACTAATAGCAGCCAAATACTCTAAAAAGTACAATTTAATGTGGATTTGAAAAGCGGAATACCTGGAGAAAAATCCACGCAACCACGGGGAAAAGAGAGACACACACAAACTCCAAATATACAGCAGGCGTCAGGGTCGGGATCGAAACCACGACCTCCTTGCTCCACCACACCGCTGGGTGGACAGAGGTGGGAATATTTTATCAAACGTACCGATTGCTTCTACTGCCGTGACGGGAGATGGAACCGACGACTTTCGCGGATTGCAATCCCAGCGTGCTGAGCGTAACACAGTGGCAGCAGCCGATACATTCTACGCATGTGACTTAATATTCTCCGCTTCACCCCCTTGACGTGCACGAGAATGCATATCGTGTGACAGGTAAATGAATGCATTGCAAAGCAGCAGTGGCGTTGCACCTCCAGTGCATTTCACAGGAGCCGCACCCGGCGCAAGCCTCAGATGTCATCGGCGTCCTCCGAGGAATGCTCGAATATTTGCGCCTCCTTGCAGAGATGGAGGCAATGCCATGAATGTTGATCACCATTGCATATTCTGCAAAAATAACAATGTTATACGTCATCTTCTTCTTTTTCTGCTTGCACATGAAACAAAAAACAACGGTGTGTGCGGATAGCTCGAACCACGGACAACGAAAAGGAATCTCGTAAAAGTGGGAGCAGAGCGATGGCGCAAGTGGTAGTTTGCGCCCTGCGCTATGGACACCGAGAGTCGAGATTTATTGCCAGCTGTGGGTAACATTTAGCGTCGAGTGATATTTGTGTGTCCTACTTGATTAACATGCACCAACCACCATGGTTAAGTACGATAGAAACAACCCACCCCTCTCCTTCCCCCTGGCTGGCATGGCAGAGGGAGATCTTCATCTCGTGGTGGATAGGACAAACACCTCAGCCGTGGCAGATCACTGTTACAACTCAGTGGGCTCACATGACATTGACTTCTCCAAGACAGAGGTTCTCTGCAAGCCATCTGGCTATCATGAGAGATTCGTTCATGAGGCGATCCACATATACAAACACAGAGACAATTTTAACCGAGAAGATGGATTCTGGCTTAGCAATCACTGGAAGGACGTAATAAACCATTTCGATACACATTAGGGTGGGTAGAATAATACATAGTGTTATATTAAAATGTATAAGGTATATAGGGTGGTTTATAGCAATACAGTATGTAATTTAATGTTGGGTTTGTCTATGGCAGTATATAGTACGGTATAGACGAGTGTGATGTAAGAGAATAAAGTTTAGATGGAAGCATATTATATAATTTTTTACAACGTAGAATTTTGTATGTATTACTTACTGTTAGTAACTCAGCTTATTGTAGAATATAGTAAGTATACTGATGATGCTATGTAGTTTATACTTTAGTTTGTTATGCAGTTTATACTTTAGTTTTTTTACGTGGTTGTTTAGTAACTGCAGCTACATACTATTAACATTCCTTTCCTTTGTTAATGCTACCCCCCTCCCCCCCCCCCCTTTGATGCTGCTAATCCTGCATAATGCACGGGCATAGTATTGATTTGGAACCCCCCCAGCCCACCTCCTACGCATTTTCCATATGCTGAATTCCTCTTGATATGCAAATTATTTTGTCTAGGCCCTCTTCTTCCCACCTCCCCCCCTCTAACCCAGCTTAAATATACGCTCCAAGCTTGGTGGTGTTTCATTCTTCGCCTGAGGACGGCTGCTTGCGTTGTGGCCGAAACGTCGTGAGAATTGTTTTATTATGTTTTATTTTTATTATTTTATTACTTCCCTTCTACGTGACTTTACCGAAAGAACCAAGAAGATATATATATATAGTTTAAATGGATTATCTCTCGGAGGAATGAAAATAAAAGGAGGGAGAATGCCACAGGCTAGAGAGGGCAGCCGAATGAAGATACTTTCAGCGAGAGAGGGGGAGGCATTCAGTCATAGACCAAAGCGAAATGTTTGGGGCTTGAACTTGAAGAGAAGGGTCTCTGCAGCCTGGACACATCGGGGGAAATGAACCCTGAGGAATGATGGGCTGAGTTGACCCCGGACCTGGATTTGCATTGCGCCCTTTGCTCTGCAATTTAGTCGCTCTGTCATTGTCATTGTGCTTGCGACTCAACTGGATTTGGTTTATAGTAGCCGCCTGGCCTGGTTTTCCCAGGATCGTCCTCTTGTTGGGATAACTGTCCTGGGAAATCTATAATGAGTCTTCACCGAAAGATGAAACAAAGAAAGTCCCACCCAGTGTGTCGGTTGCAGTCCGGTGAGAACTGGTTTTGCTGCTTTTTTGGACATTGTCAAAAAAATCCGTACTGCAATCTAAATATGAATAATATCATAATTAGATTATTTTGTTTGGGTTAGATTGTGTAGCTGTATAAGGTTAATATTTTAAACATTTAAATTATAGCTACACGATGTGACATCAAAATAAACTAATTGCGAATCAATATTGGTCGTGAAAAGGTTACGTATGACATTCAAACAAATAATTTGTCCACTTTGATGACGGGAATATGCTAATGAACTGCCACGCTGGGATGGTTCTGGCTGTTGTGCATTCCTATTTTGTATGCATCAAACTATTGACGTTGCAATAATCAGCCATATTTACAAAAATTATCGATAATTACTGTCAAAATGTCACCACGCGTAATTAGGGTGATTTTAAATGTGTTGGCTGTGAAGTTGCTCAACGAGTGAAACTACTCCAACTGTTAACTTTGAGAAGAGTTACTTTGAGAGCAAGGATGTGCAAACTGCAGAACATGCGCCAAATCTGACTAACCAATTAATTTATTACAACCAATAGCGTCACACAAAGTGCTTGCCACAAATGAACCACAATGCCTTTATAATATCCAAATCAAGTTTTTTTTGGGGTAAGATCGCGTAAATATAAATGTGTCACTATACCTTGCTGATCTCGTCAAGGAGCATAAAACATCCCGGCAGTGGCTTTTGGCTAACCATCGAACAAAGAGGGTGACTGTGTTGCACGCTTTGAGATGTGCTTCTGTGGCCATCCACGCACTTTAAAATCTAGATGAAAAACAATTTTCTTTAGAACTGCTTTTTGTGTTTTTTAATCCTTTCCACCCGCACTTCCGATTAGCACGGTTGGCTACGTAGAGTGCAAAATATGTTCAACATACACACATATATATATACATACAGATATAGAAGCTGGGCAGTGTGGTGTTAGTCGTTGGATCGCTGATCGGGTGTTTGTTGGGCACGTTGCTTGAACCTCACAAAATTTGCCAGCGCTGCGTCAATACTGAAAGTCAATATCGTGCAGAGTTTGGTGCCATATTTCCAAAACGGCAGAGTTCTAGAATCTCGGCCGTGGAAGGAGGATGTGTTTTTTTAGATGATCGTTGACAGGTGTGTGGGTCGACTTCTGATGCGTTCGGTTCACGGAGCTTTGCAGCATCGTGGCGAATATCCAGTGGAACGATTGTTTTAGCAGTGCAGGGAGCCAAAGCACTGGTGCAGGTTTTTTTAATTTAGGTCGAGTATCGACGACTAGACAGTGGTGGGCTTTGGCCTAAACCTGGTTATTACTGCAGGTGTATTAAACTTAAAAAACGTGCCGTTTACGTCACAATGGACATTAGAGATCCCGTGATGTGTTTCAAAAAGTGTAGGCCA
Organism: Lampetra planeri; assembly: GCF_965212315.1. NCBI lineage: Eukaryota > Metazoa > Chordata > Hyperoartia > Petromyzontiformes > Petromyzontidae > Lampetra > Lampetra planeri. The sequence goes on along the minus strand of NC_136152.1, from coordinate 6,051,470 downwards.
TTGTGTGCCGGCATCGTGGTCCAAATATGAAAATGACTTGCACGTTACTAGAGTAGTCTCTCGTTATTCACGAACTTGCTACCCGCCATTTTGTAAAACCGCAAATCGCATCTGGAACTCGACGGGCTACTGCGTCGAGAGAGAGAGAAAGAGATGAGAGATAAAGTGACGAACGGTAACTTATCGAAGCTTTAGAAGCATCTGCAAGACATTGCGCGTGAACGATATTCGTAGGCCAAAATCATTATCCGCGACATTTGCTATTCACGAGCATCTCCAGAACGTATCCCTCGCGAACAGTGGGGGAATGCTGTAATTGGGGTTATCCACATGGCAACGTTGCCTCCTACTCTGAAGCCACTGCAGACTGCGGCTGCGAAACTTAACTTAGCACCTCCGTGACAGCCCTCGCACGACATAAATGTATACCAATACACATGCACTATTGCTTTTAAAATGTTCTTCCCGTTGGCTTTGAAATTTCAGCGAAAAATGTAGTTTGGCCCCCAAACTACTGACTGCAATGATGAATTGAGTGAACCCTCTTGGTCAGCGTGCATGGTCTGTGGTAACATGACAGGTGGGCGGAATTCATTGGAGACACTGCATTTGTTGAGGTCATGTCTGTAGCCACTGCTTTTTATAAAATGTACATCTCTCTTGTATATATCTCTGATCTCTTCTGAATACGTATTTTAAAAATCTATTTGATAGCTCCCTCCTCAACACGTGACCCTTGCCATCGTGGAGATATGTCTCTCCATCTGTCTCATCTGAATGCCGTACATACCCCCTCTGCACTCTAGTGTGAATGCATTTCACATCTTTCGTATAGGTTTTCTTTCGAATACATCTCTCGTTTATCCCTCTTTAAAAAAAAATACTAGTACACCTCTCTCCATATATCCCCAATAAACATATTATACCTCTATCCATGGGACGTTTTTGCCAGTATCAAAATTTGAAAAAGTAAGAATAGGTATTCTTTGGATCTTTCGGTAAAGTCACATAGATTGGTTCAAATAAAATAACAAAAAACTACGACGTTTCGATCACAACACAAGCGGTCGTCATCAGGAAAGGGGGGTTAGCCTCTAAAGGCAAACTGTTTATATGATTTCTCTAAAACGAAGGTACTTTGCAAACCCACTGGCTATCAACAAAGATTCGTTAATGAAGCCATCCATAAAAACAAACATAGACACAATTTCAACCGAGAAGATGGGTACAAACTCAGCAATCATAACTGGCTGTAATGTTTCCATTTTAGACCTGGCAGACCTTTAATTGCTGGAATCCCACCACCAGGACCATCACTACCCACTACTATATCATAGGAACTCCTTTGCTAGTACCAAAATATGATAATAGGTTTTCCCTTTTATTATGGCAACATAACAGGTGTTAAGATATTAAAACATCAAACTGAAACCTTTAACAAGGAATTATGTCTGCGTTAACCACAATGCTTGTGGTCAGAATGCAAACAAAAAACATACTCTGATAATATATGCATTGTCCTTGAAACTGATTGGTCCACACCAGAGACAGCTTTCTTTTGAGCCTCGTCCCAAACGGTGTTAGACCTTTTGGCATCCTCTGGTCTCACACCGGTATGACGCAACTTGTTTTACAGCACAGCGCTTCGCCGTGCGTGAATCGCGATGGAAACGTAACTTCAACTTGCCGCCACGCCAAGCGATGTGAGGTTTCGAGTACTGACCCAGAAATGTACGATGTCGGCAAGCAAAACTAAACTTATATCCCTTCCGTTTCTTTAAGAAATTGCTGTCACAGCGTTGACTTTTTTTGTTAATTTACTCGGCTCTGCTGTGTGCTTGCTCAGTATTTCAGAAAACATATCCGAAAGAGAAATGTGGTATGGTGACAGTGAAACCTTTTTTTATATGGGCTTGTACGCTTTGGCTTCGTCCCTACTCGAAGCACTACAAATCAAGCCATTTGACGAAATCCGATTGGGAAGCTGTTCCTTTTTTTTGTTTCGAAGGAAAAGGAATGGTTGTACGCCGGTAATTGCCGACCTGTGGGTCCGTGCGTCACTGGTGGAGGCTCCAAGGCTGTGGAGAGAGGTGCGTGGAACTGTTTCGGGAACGGGGATTTTATTTTTGTTTTACAACGATACACCAGATATTTTGTACTGACCCATTGCGCACCTTTGTAGGGGTCGGTCAGCTTATTTTGGTTAATATCCATTCAGCTAAGAAGGTCTGTTTCAATGGCGACTCGGCACAAGCAGAAAGAACGTTAGTATGGGAAGAGAGGCTTTTTATGGGTGGTGTACAACAAAATTGTGGACAATTTATCAACATGAAAAATAATGCTAATTAATTGATACAAAAAACTACTATGTACGGGGTGGTCCATATAACTTGTGTCCCCCATTTAATTCTCTAAAACTTAATATATATTTTTACCATAAGTTTATTTAAAACAGAAAGGAATATGAAAAGGAAAAAATGTTACAGGTCACAACACATCTGGTCCCCCCTGTATAATGGAAATCTATTTGTAAAAATTGGCACGGCATTTGAAATGGCACTTATAACAGCAAGAATAGCAAAAATGCATTTCCTCATTTGAATTCAAATTTTCTAAGAAATGGCACTTAAGTTGCAAATCGCTATACAAATGTCATTCACAAGCAGGGGAGATGGTAGGTGTTGCCTCGAATGTAGCTAACGGAGGGTAGGGTCCGGAAATACTGAGATGAGAAACATATATGCAAAAGGTGCCATTTTGGGCCAATGGCCTTTCTTTATAGCACGTAAAATATGGGCCCATTCCTTAAAATATCACCGATTATATTGAATGTTATGTTTTAAATACCAAGACGGTTATTTAGAATTGTGAGTTTTTGTTACTTGTGCTCCATTGCCAATGCAGCATCACCATATGAATAGTTTTAATTAGATTTGTCAATAAAACTATTTTATAAATTTGTAGTGAGTCCAACTGAGACGCAGACGTTGTCTTTGGAGCAACACTATTTATTACATCAACTCAACACAACATAACGTAACCTACACTCGGGTGTTGAACGCCCATCTAACCACGCTACGGCAGAACTAGACACGGTCCCGCTAGCCCAGTCCAGACCACGGGCGAGAGGCTTCTTCAACCCGACGTGCATCTTCTTCACCAACAACCCGAAGAACCCCGAGACCCTCACGGGGCCTCCGTTATACAGTGGAACCTCGGTATAGACCGCTTTGGAATACGTCGAATCTGGTTTACGTTGTGTTTTTTCGAGAGAAAAAATGTCTTGGGATGCGACGTCTTGCTTGGGATACGACGCGCTTGCTAGAACTTGTATGGGTCGGGATGAGTCACCGCGTACAGTACCCGCGTATGCCCCGTTCATGACTAAAACAAAGCGAGAGGCGGCTGGGTGGCATGGGGGAGAGGGGTGGGGGACGTGGGGGAGAGGGGCGGGGGACGTGGGAAGGAGGGGCGGGGGACGTGGGGGAGAGGGGCGGGGGGCGTGGGGGAGAAGGGCAGGGGGCGTGGGGGAGAGGGGCGGGGGACGTGGGGGAGAGGGGCGGGGGGTGTGGGGAGAGGGGCGGGGGGCGTGGGGGAGAGGGGCGGGGGGCGTGGGGGAGAGGGGCGGGGGGCGTTGGGGAGAGGGGCGGGGGGCGTCGAGGGCTGCCCCCATGGAGGGTGGAGCCCTGGGTCGAGGTGAGCGCGACGTGTGGGGTTGAGGCACGCCACGTGACCAACGCAGCTGGCAGCATCGCGGGTCACGTGGCTTCTGCATGCATTTTAATAATTAGTGTCTAAATTATTTTATACAACCCCATTAATGTATAATATGCCATATAAAATATTATTTATTTTCCTCTGGAACGGATTATTTCCTTTCCCTTTATTTCTTATGGGAAAAATTCGTTTGGTATACGTCATTTTCTATATAAGTCCAACCTTCTGGAACGAATTAACGACGTATACCGAGGTTCCATTGTGTTGGCCCGGGCTGGGGCTGGCTCCGCCCCTCGCCCCGCCCACCTTCTAGATCTCTCGAGCTCCTTCCCGAAGGCTCCCGAGAGCTCCTCTATACCACGTGACCACCCAGTGGCACCCCGTCCACTGGTGGCCCCCCTCCAATATCATCCGGTCACGTGTCAGCAGGTCAACCAGCGTATCATGCCCCAATGTAACCCTGGCTGGCTGACACTCTCTCTCGCTCCTTCACCAGGAGCCCGCACCGCACACTGTACGTGGTGCCTCTGCGCTGACCAGCAGTCACCCAAGCCCCGCGAGGGCTGGTACTATGCCCAGTAACCGGGCTGCATATAATGACAACATATTATCCGCCGTGGCCTCGCAAGCCTGGCACCACACAGTGATATTCACAGTCACTACAAATCTTCTTGGTTCTTTCGGTAAAGTCACGTAGAAGGGAAGTGATAAAATAATAAAAATAAAACATAATAAAATGAAATAATTCTCACGACGTTTCGGCTACAACGCAAGCAGCCGTCTTCAGGTGATGAATGAGACACTACCAAGCTAGGAGCTTATATATAAACTGGGTTGGAGGTGGAAGAGCGCCTTAACAAAAAGAATGTGCATATGAAGAGGAATTTAGCATATTCATGGAAAATGCGTAGGAGGTAGGCGGGGGGGGGGTTTCAAAGTCATATTATGCCCATGCATTATGCAGGATCAGCCGCACCAAGGGGGGGTGCAGGGAGTAGCATTAACAAAGGAAAGGAATGTTAATGATATGTAGCTGCAGTTACTAAACAACCACGTAGAAACTAAAGTATAAACTACATAAAAAACTAAAGTATAAACTGCATAGCACCATCAGTATACTTACTATACTCTACAATAAGCTGAGTTACTAACAGCAAGTAATACATTACAATTCTACGTCGTAAAAATTATATAATATGCTTCCATCTAAACTTTATTCTCTTACATCACACGAGCATATACCGTACTATATACTGCCATATATGAACCCAACATTAAATTATATACTGTATTACTATAAACCACCCTATACCTTATACATTTCAACATAACACTATGTATTATTCTACCCACCCTAATGTGTATCGAAATGGTTTATTACGTCCTTCCAATGATTGCTAAGCCAGAATCCATCTTCTCGGTTAAAATTGTCTCTGTGTTTGTATATGTGGATCGCCTCATAAACGAATCTCTCATGATAGCCAGATGGCTTGCAGAGAACCTCTGTCTTGGAGAAGTCAATGTCATGTGAGCCCACTGAGTTGTAACAGTGATCTGCCACGGCTGAGGTGTTTGTCCTACCGTGTTTCAGGTCAGCTTTATGTTCACGGATGCGGTCCGAGACATGTCGTTTGGTTTCCCCAATGTAACTGCTACCACAGAGGCAACTTAGTTTGTAGACACCAGGGTACTGTATGTCTGGAACCACATCTTTTACAGACGGTACCAGATCACGGATTTTATGTACTGTGTTGAATCGGACCTGGATCTTGTGTTTAATCAGGATTTTGGAGATCTTTTTTGTGACCCCAGCAATGTAGGGTAAGGTGATGGTCTTGAAAGGCTCCTCAACAGGATCCTTCTTGATGGTTGGAGTGATGGCTTTGCGGATTGTGTAGTCGGAGTAACCATTAGCCTTAAGAGCTTGGCGTACGTGTTTGAGTTCACTGGAAATGTGTTCATGGTCGGAGATGCATTGGGCTCTATGATATAGAGTCTTGATGAGGGAATTCTTCTGGGATGGATTATGGTGGTGGGAATCCGGTTTTAGATAAGCATCCGTATGGGTGGCTTTCCTGTAGACAAAGTGGCTCATTGAACCATCAGGTCTCCTTTTGATTAGGACATCCAAAAAGGGTAGCTTGCCATCATTTTCGACTTCCATGGTGAATCTGATGGCTGGGTGTATGGAATTGATGTGGTCGAGAAAATTTGCTTGTAGAAAGTTTCATTCCAGGTGAAGTATGTATTGGTTAAGCAGTGTCTCACCAGGGGGGGTACCCCAGCATTCAGTCCTTGATGAACCAAGTCTTCAATGATTGCGATGGTGTCAGGGACAGGAACCTTGGTGAATAAGGAAACCACATCAAAACTGACAAGCAGGTCGTCTGGGGACAGGGCAATCCCCTTGATTGTCGATACCAGGTCAGTAGAGTTTAGTACTGCAGAGGTGGTTTTTCCAGTGAAAGGCCGTAGGATTTCAGACAAAAAACGAGCCAATTTATAGGTGGGGGAGTTGATAGTAGAGACAATGGGACGAAGAGGTGTATCTTCTTTATGTATCTTTGGCAAGCCGTATAATCTTGGTGGCCTGGCTGCAGAAGGTTTCAACGAGAACTGTTTGGTCTGATCAAATAATGCGGTTGAATCAGAAATGATTTTGTTGGTTTTAGTGACGAGGCTGTTGGTGGGGTCTCTTTTTATTTTTGTATAGCTGCCATCGTTGAGTAGTTCTTGCATTTTGTTGTTGTATTCTATTTTGTCCATGATGACAGTGGCATTGCCTTTGTCGGCTGAGAGGATGACAATGTCATCCCTCTTTTTTTTTAATTGAGCTAATTCAAAACGCTCATCTTTGCTGATGTTGCTAGCTGGCATCTTAGCGTTTTTAAGGGTTGCAGAGATTTCGGATCTTGCTACGTCTGCAGCGATGTGACTCAAGCCCTTGAGAGCTACATCTTCTCGAGCAATTATATCATTAACTGGTATGTATCTAGGTGTGACTGCAAAGTTTAGTCCTTTAGCTAAAACGGATTTCAAACCTTCAAAAATAGAACTGTTACTGCGATTAATTACGACTTTGTTAACATCTAGCTTTTCAATGTGTGGGTCCGGTTTCTTGTTTGAGAGGCGGTTGAATTTGGAAATCAAGTTGTCCTTACATTTAGTCGACATAGCGGCATCTGAAGAGGCAGTCATTTTTTTTACATGTTCCCAATCCGATGTGGACATTGTTGCACTCAAAGATAAGTGTGATTTGTAGAGTGTCTTGTCTAACTGATCTAGTTCGGTGCGCGTAAGTCTGATTTTCTCTGAGATAAGAGCTAAGCTAATTCTAGACAGAATTCGTTTCGCATTAGAAGAAGTTACAGCAGCAGATGTTAGTGTAAATGCGTTTGGTATTACCTTAGAGTCGCGGCATCTCTTCAGAAAGGTGAGAGACTCGATTAGCTGATTAGCTGAGCCTTCTTATCACGGAGCTTGTTGAAAAATGACTGCCTCTTCAGCTGCCGCTATGTCGACTAAATGTAAGGACAACTTGAATTCCAAATTCAACCGCCTCTCAAACAAGAAACCGGACCCACACATTGAAAAGCTAGATGTTAACAAAGTCGTAATTAATCGCAGTAACAGTTCTATTTCTGAAGGTTTGAAATCCGTTTTAGCTAAAGGACTAAACTTTGCAGTCACACCTAGACACATACCAGTTAATGATATAATTGCTCGAGTAGATGTAGCTCTCAAGGGCTTGAGTCACATCGCTGCAGACGTAGCAAGATCCGAAATCTCTGCAACCCTCAAAAACGCTAAGATGCCAGCTAGCAACATCAGCAAAGATGAGCGTTTTGAATTAGCTCAATTAAAAAAAAAGAGGGATGACATTGTCATCCTCTCAGCCGACAAAGGCAATGCCACTGTTATCATGGACAAAATAGAATACAACAACAAAATGCAAGAACTACTCAACGATGGCAGCTATACAAAAATAAAAAGAGACCCCACCAACAGCCTCGTCACTAAAACCAACAAAATCATTTCTGATTCAACCGCATTATTTGATCAGACCAAACAGTTCTCGTTGAAACCTTCTGCAGCCAGGCCACCAAGATTATACGGCTTGCCAAAGAAACATAAAGAAGATACACCTCTTCGTCCCATTGTCTCTACTATCAACTCCCCCACCTATAAATTGGCTCGTTTTTTGTCTGAAATCCTACGGCCTTTCACTGGAAAAACCACCTCTGCAGTACTAAACTCTACTGACCTGGTATCGACAATCAAGGGGATTGCCCTGTCCCCAGACGACCTGCTTGTCAGTTTTGATGTGGTTTCCTTATTCACCAAGGTTCCTGTACCTGACACCATCGCAATCATTGAAGACTTGGTTCATCAAGGACTGAATGCTGGGGTACCCCTCCTGGTGAGACACTGCTTAACCAATACATACTTCACCTGGAATGCAACTTTCTACAAGCAAATTGAGGGCACCCCAATGGGCTCCCCCTATCTCCGGTTGTAGCCAACATCTTCATGGAGAAATTTGAGACGGACGCCATCCAGACTGCCACTCTACGCCCGACCTTATGGAAGAGGTACGTAGACGACACTTTTGTCATCTGGCCACATAGCCGGCCTGCTCTAGACCAATTTCTCGACCACATCAATTCCATACACCCAGCCATCAGATTCACCATGGAAGTCGAAAATGATGGCAAGCTACCCTTTTTGGATGTCCTAATCAAAAGGAGACCTGATGGTTCAGGTCTCCTTTTGATTAGTCCATCCCAGAAGAATTCCCTCATCAAGACTCTATATCATAGAGCCCAATGCATCTCCGACCATGAACACATTTCCAGTGAACTCAAACACGTACGCCAAGCTCTTAAGGCTAATGGTTACTCCGACTACACAATCCGCAAAGCCATCACTCCAACCATCAAGAAGGATCCTGTTGAGGAGCCTTTCAAGACCATCACCTTACCCTACATTGCTGGGGTCACAAAAAAGATCTCCAAAATCCTGATTAAACACAAGATCCAGGTCCAATTCAACACAGTACATAAAATCCGTGATCTGGTACCGTCTGTAAAAGATGTGGTTCCAGACATACAGTACCCTGGTGTCTATAAACTAAGTTGCCTCTGTGGTAGCAGTTACATTGGGGAAACCAAACGACATGTCTCGGACCGCATCCGTGAACATAAAGCTGACCTGAAACACGGTAGGACAAACACCTCAGCCGTGGCAGATCACTGTTACAACTCAGTGGGCTCACATGACATTGACTTCTCCAAGACAGAGGTTCTCTGCAAGCCATCTGGCTATCATGAGAGATTCGTTCATGAGGCGATCCACATATACAAACACAGAGACAATTTTAACCGAGAAGATGGATTCTGGCTTAGCAATCATTGGAAGGACGTAATAAACCATTTCGATACACATTAGGGTGGGTAGAATAATACATAGTGTTATGTTGAAATGTATAAGGTATAGGGTGGTTTATAGTAATACAGTATATAATTGAATGTTGGGTTCATCTATGGCAGTATATAGTACGGTATATGCTCGTGTGATGCAAGATAATAAAGTTTAGATGGAAGCATATTATATAATTTTTACGACGTAGAATTGTAATTTTTCGATTTAAAGCTTTCGTGACTGCAGGGATTCATCTTCTTGGTTCTTTCGGTAAAGTCACGTAGAAGGGAAGTAATAAAATAATAAAAATAAAACATAATAAAATGAAATAATTCTCACGACGTTTCGGCTACAACGCAAGCAGCCGTCTTCAGGTGAAGAATGAGACACTACCAAGCTAGGAGCTTATATATAAACTGGGTTGGAGGTGGAAGAGCGCCTTAACAAAAAATAATGTGCATATGAAGAGGAATTTAGCATATTCATGGAAAATGCGTAGGAGGTGGGCGGGGGGGGGGGTTTACTTGCTGTTAGTAACTCAGCTTATTGTAGAGTATAGTAAGTATACTGATGGTGCTATGCAGTTTATACTTTAGTTTTTTATGTAGTTTATACTTTAGTTTTCTACGTGGTTGTTTAGTAACTGCAGCTACATATCATTAACATTCCTTTCCTTTGTTAATGCTACTCCCTGCACCCCCCCTTGGTGCGGCTGATCCTGCATAATGCATGGGCATAATATGACTTTGAAACCCCCCCCGCCCACCTCCTACGCATTTTCCATGAATATGCTAAATTCCTCTTCATATGCACATATGAAGAGGAATTTACTCCGGGGTGCGATTCCAAAAGGGTTGGAGCAGCTGTAGTGAAACGCTGCTCTGTCAGGACTTTCGTGGTTCAGGGGTTGGTGAACGACTTGCGGGGTGAGGTATTTACTTCCCCAGGGATTGACTTGAGTCTGGTGTTGATCAATTGCATGTATGTTTACGTATGTTGAACTTCTTTCCGCACCCTACATAGCCGACTGTGCTAATCTGAGCTGCGGGGGAAGGATGACAGACTAAACACAAAAAGCAACTTTCAAGTAATTATATAAAAGTGCATAGCGCCAGTGGCTTCCTAATATCTGATGCAAGTGCGTTCCAGACGGCCGCAAAAGCTCATCTGAAAGCGACGTGCGATGCAGTGCCCACCGTTTTTGTTCGAGAAAATATGGAAGGCCATGGGATTGTAGCATGGTGATAACGAATGTAAAAGTTACTCGAAGAGGGCGAATTTCATTGCAACTTTTTTAATGGGATAACTTCAATGCGCTTACATTGCCAAACACTGCTGGAGTCGCAGAAAATATACTCCAAATGCTCTATTTCAAGTAACGTGTATTGTTACGACCAAATTTGGCTCCAGCTTCTGATTCGCACAGTCATTTCGGTGTACAGTCGAACTCGCGACTCGCCAGGGACCGAGTTAGAAATATGAACATCTACATCACGTGACGGATTGTGCACAAGGAACAAAACTAAACACATTTTGTCAATTTAACACGTAGGCTTTCGCGACCAATATTATTTATAAATAACGCGATCTAACCCAAAAACGTTGATTATGGACATTTTGTCAATGACGCCTGCCGGTGATGGATGAAGGAACGTCTGGATACGTGATAGCAGGTGCTGTCTTTCCAGTTAGACGTTTGGAAGGATCCACCATGCAGAAGTAGCAGTTGCTTTAGTGGTCAGTGGGTTCCCGCCAAATTCTTTGGAAAGCGAACTTTATGGCTCTCTTTTCCCCTCTGTACAATCCTACAAAAATACATTTATTTCACGCATGATTAATGTGTAAGACATTCTCGCAACATTTTTTATGTATGATCTTTTTTTCCAATAACATTGGAAATTGTAAAACATTAAAACATGTAATTTTTTTACAATTTACATTTTTTAAATTTATGACGTAAAATTCCGTGAAACAATTGTACATCTTACCTTCCAGAGTTCTCTTGCGTTGCTCACAGGTGAAATTAGGTGCCCAGGGTTTGTCAATGACGCCTGCCGGAAAATAAAATCAAGTCGGCAGATGTTTCGGGCAAAGGCCCTTTCATAGCACATCAATAGAGGGGCTAGAGAGAGATTGAATAATACTTGGAAACTGCACTTTAAACGATGGGGCATGATGAAAATTACATTAGGGATGATTTGAGTAACGGAGAAGCCCTTCAATAATTCTAAGTGTATTCCTAAATAAACTGATTTTTGTATTAAAAGTAACATTATTCAATGTTGCTGGCACATTCCATCTTGGGAAGATGTGTTCTTGTGGAGAAAAAGGCACATTCCTGCCAGCAGCAATTAATCCCTGGGTCCAATCGCCCTTTGAATAAAATGAATTTGACGGCCCATGCAGAAGTAGGTTTTAAAATAGTTTACGTAACGTTAAAGATTCCACAATCCCCTCAAAAAGACCCACACATCATTGGGGTGAAACATTGGAACTCTGTCAATTTTAAATCTACCGGTGATCCCTTAGAACAAAGCAATCTGTAAACTTGTGGTTCTTGTTGTGTTTGAGTCGCAGCAATTTGAAACCGTCTGCTATTTCCTTCTAAATTGGGCTCAGAATATTGGGTACCATTCTCATATGACTAATGACAGATGGGCGGGTGGAAAATAATGGAAGTGCTCGTAAATGCATCCACTTTCCTCTGAGGATATGTTTGTCTGCCCGTATATATATATTTTATTAAACTCATCACGCACGCACAGGCACTTATTTAAATTCTACCGAGCGCTTATTTTTCACGATGATTAAGTCTACGCACAGTTAATTCAAAATCACACGTTTTTTGCAACCAATTGCAAGTGCTTGCATTAAAAAAGTCACTGACAAGCAATTCATTTTAAAATTATCCGCTTTTAATGTTGGGGGTGCTCGAATAGCAGTTGTGCACATGAAAGCTGGCATTAGGATACAAACACGTGAGTGTATTTTTGTTTGTTGTGATGCATCTGCGATTTATTTTCACGTAGCATTTGTAATATATGATCAAACTTATCTTGATTTTATAATTAGGTTTATTTTGGGTTAAATAGTAACGTAGGTACCATGCCAACTTCCTGAATAATCCTTAACCACCCAACAGAGTCAATCAAATAAAGCTGTCACTTGTGCAAAATATGCAAATTCACGTCTTTATTTCAGCAAAATTGGCACGTTGAAAATCAGGCAAATTTATGATAATTGGTGGTAAATTCTAGTAAAAATAAAAAAACTTGCAATATATGATTTGGTTCTTTTTGTCTACATTATAGACTGCCAGTGCGCTCACTCAGGTTAAGAACCAGGCTACAGTCTGCATTATAGACTGCCAGTACGCTCACTCAGTTTAATATCCATTGCTGCAATCTACATTATAGACTTCCACTACGCTCACCAGCTTAAAAGCCAGGCTACAGTCTACATTATAGACTGCCAGTACACGCACCAAACTTAATAACCAGGCTACAGTCCACATTAGAGATTGCCAGTACACTCACTGCGATTAAGAACCAGGCTACAGTCTACGTTATTAGTAGTCTTTGGTTTTTTCGGTAAAGTCACGTAGGTAAAAAATATAAATAAATTAAATGAAAACAAATAAATTAAATCACGACGTTTCGGAAGCAACACAAACAACCGTCATCAGGTGTAGACTGCTCCAGCAAAACAAAAAATGTATCATACGACTCAGTAATTTTGCTGGAGCAGTCTACACCTGATGACGGTTGCTTGTGTTGCTTCCGAAACGTCGTGATTTAATTTATTTGTTTTCATTTTAATTTATTTTATATTTTTTACCTAAGTGGCTTTACCGAAAAAAAAACAAAGAGTATGGATCCTTGCAGTCACGAAAATTTCAAATCTAGAATTACGTTATTATTTTTATTTTTATTATTTTTATTCACTTTATTTTTAATTTTTATATCTACGTGACTTTACCGAAAGAAGCAAAGAACATGAATTCCTGTAGTCACGAAAGTTTTAAGTAAAATTTGACTTTTAATATATATTTTACACGATTAAAAACATTAATCTTAATAACAGTCAAATAAACGATATAAGAAAATAGATATTTTTTTTAAATTATTCATCCGCTGTATTATGGGCAACGAACATAATGCGAATACTGCGAATTTACTTCACTTATCCATGAAAAATAAAACACGGATCACTGATGTTAATCCGTGGCTGTGAATCAAACTCCGGTAGCTGGGGTTGGCGGCACAGCCCGCTGTTCCCTCTCACGACGACTGCCATCTCATTATGTCACCAAAACGGCAGGAATCAAACAATTTGTGAATGTTTCACGCAGCTGGCACGTCTATATAGTGTTTGTGGTATATTTTTTGTATTCGTTGCTTGTCTCACATCCCTGTCAATACAGACTGTTTGTTAAAAAATGGGTTATTACCAAAAACATTAACCTATCAGAATGTTTTCTTTATTTCCCCAGTGTAAGACGGCGTTAACCATGAGGGTGGTGACAGTTTGTTTTGATTTTTGCTCACGGATACCTTTGTCAACGCAAACCTTTTTTGTACTCTGCTGCGTGTAAACTGGCCCCAGTGTGCAAAGCCTGCCAACCGCAAGGACTTTTCCCCCAAGCTGCTTGGGTAATGTGTAATAAAACAAACATTTATATTTTAAATATGTATACAGCCGAGTACCATATTAAGTTGTGCGACGGTTTCCAACAAAGATGGCCTCGAAAGAAAAGTGAAATGTTTTTCAATGCTTTAGAGTTGGCCGGATCTCTCGCTGCTCCGTGTGCAGTTTCAACTCTCCGTTGGTATGTCTTGGAGATCCCACGTGGACTCTTTGATGCAAACCAGTAGCCGTGGCTATATTTAAGCGAGGGGCATCCTACAGAAAGTCAGTGGGAAGGGAGGGGCATTAACACAATCGATGTTAAACACATTTTAAGCAAAGGTTAAACGCTAAACAAAATGAGTTACCTATGCGATGTGCTTTTGTCTATCATGCATTCTGCTGTACGGTATTTCTCACCCCTGTATATACAAGGCTGTGAAGCCACTGTGTACTCCACGTTTCTGGAATACCCTTGTTCCTCATATTCCACTTGGTTCCATCCATCCATTCACTCCACTGCATCGCGCGCTTTCAGACACACTTTTGTGGCTCTCTGGAACGCTCTTCCTTCCGATATTAGGAAGCTGCTGGAGCTATATACTTTTAAATAATCTAGATTGAAAACTAATTTCTTCAGAACTGCTCTTTGTGTTTAGATTGTTGTCCTTCCACCCACAACTCCGCTTCGCACGATTGGCTACGTACGTTGCGAAATAATTTTACATACACACACCTACCTATGTCTCTATTGGGCCAAAACGCAGAACTTACTTTCACCTGTAGCTTACTTTGTTCTGGCACCTCCTTTCTCTCACACACGTTTGCACAATGTTTTGATCCGCGTCTGATTATCACGGCTGGAGTAAATCGCAGAGCTTACTTGGACATGCACCTACATTTCTGGCACCTCTTGCTGTCACACTCTACTTTTCCACAGTTGTTTTATTCGCCTGCATTTCGCTTCTGACCATCAAATACCCCTCCTTCATTTGCCATGCAAATATTCATTAGGGACTCCGCTGCACTCGTTCTCTGCAACGTTTAATTTGTTACCGCTTCTGTGCTCGCACACCGCGGATCTCCCGTGTAAAATAGCACCAAGATAACACTATTTTGAAATGTACCTATTTTCAATGAGAAAACTGGCGAATTTGTGTATTTTCGTTCACATGAAGTCAGAAAAAAACAACATATGAATACAAATGTACATGTATTTATACCAAGGTAATACACAAATTACTACAAAAGATTTATAAGTGAGTAGTTTTTGTGATTTACGAGTATACTGTAAATAACTTTCACGAATCAGCCCCCAAATGTAGTCTCCCATCATGTTCTCGTTATACTGTCCTTGGTAGTGGCATTCAAAGTCCAGGATATCCTGGCGGAAGCACTCGCCTTGCTCCTCCATGTTCTCCTTGAATTTATCAAGATGAGCATCAAGGATATGAACTTTGAGGGACATCCTACAGCCCATTGTGCCGTAGTTCTTCACCAAAGTCTCATCCAGCTCCAAATAGTTTTCGACCCTGTGATTTCCCAGGAAGCCACGAACCACTGCGACAAAGCTGTTCCAAGCCGCTTTCTCCTTACTAGTGAGCATCTTGGGGAATTCATTGCACTCCAGGATCTTCTTTATCTGTGGTCCGACAAAGACACCGGCTTTGACCTTTGCCTCAGACAGCTTAGGGAAGAAGTCTTGGAGGTACTTGAAGGCTGCCGACTCCTTATCTACAGCTCTGACAAATTGTTTCATGAGGCCCAATTTGATGTGCAGTGGTGGCATCAGCACCTTCCGTGGGTCCACCAGTGGCTCCCACTTGATGTTGTTCTTCCCCACAGATAACTCGGTCCGCTGTGGTCAGTCCTGCCTGTGGTAGTGCGCCTTGGTGTCCCTGCTGTCCCAAAGGCAAATATAGTAGAAAAACTTGGTAAAACCGCCTTGGAGACCCATCAGGAATGCCACCATTTTGAATTCTCCGATGGCCTCCCAGCCGTATGCATCATACGTCAAGGCGTCCAGCAAGGTTTTGATGCTGTTGTAATCCTCTTTGAGGTGCACCGAGTGAGCCAGGGGAAGAGACGGGTACTTGTTACAATTATGGAGTAGCACGGCTTTCAGGCTCCTGGGTGAGCTGCCAATGAAGAGGCGCCACTCATTCTGGTTACAGGCGATTCCGATTGCCTTGAACAGACTGGTCACATTGTGGCAGAAGCAGAGCCCATCTTGACGGGTAAAAAAGCTGCAAAAAGGTTGGTGATGCTTCCTTTGAGCAGCGATTTGGACACTTTTATCCAACAAGTTCCACTGCTTGAGCCTAGACGTAAAACAATTTGGCATTGGACTTGGTGAGACCAAGATCTCTGATCAAGTCGTTGAGATCTTTTTGGTTGGGGTAGTATGGGTTTTTCTCCTCAGCTCCACCTCTGAAATTGTCATCTGGATCTACAACGTCTTACTCGCTCTCTGACTTGCTGCTCTCTTCTAAAGATGGCTGCTCTCTCTCCGGAGGAGTGGGTACGGGGAGCTCATGGCAGTGTGGCATCGGGGTGATGGATGAAGGAGCGTCTGGATACATGATAGCAGGTGCATTCTTTCCAGTCCGACGTTTGGAAGGATCCACCATGCAGAAGTAGCAGTTGCTTTAGTGGTCAGTGGGTTCCCGCCAAATTCTTTGGAAAGCGAACTTTATGGCTCTCTTTTCCCCTCTGTACAATCCTACAAAAATACATATATTTCACGTGTGAATAATGTGTAAGAGATTCTCGCAACATTTTTCATGTATGATACTTTTTTTCAATAACATTGGAAATTGTAAAACATTTTAAAATGTAAAACTTTTAAAAATTTTAAAATTGTTATTTATGACGTAAAATTCCGAGCAACAATTGTACATCTTACCTTCCAGAGTTTTTTTGCATTGCTCACAGGTGAAATGAGGTACCCAGGTTTTGTCTTGATCCCCGACAGGTATGCCAAAATATGCCTTGTAGGCCTCACGCATTTTTGCAGATGCTTCCACAGAGTACTTTTTCGCTCTTGTCTTGATAAATTGGCCGCAGACATAGCAAAATGCGTCTGCCAGATACTTGCAGCCTCTTGATGACATCTAAAAAAAATGCAGATGTGTCCACTTAGGCAGTTGGAACTAAACTGAACTGGTGGGCTTAATGTCCACGTACCTGTATGTATACTACTATTAATATTACTGGAAAGTTCTAGAACGTTCTAGAAGTTAATCCACGTTTACTCAAAACTGAATCTATTTGGAATGTTCTGGAAAATTGGTAAATTTCTAAATATCACTGTCCTGGTCACAAAAGCAAAGTGTGTGGAGAATAATAGCCATGTTCTGCACTTTTGAGGCATACGTAATAAGCAAACAACACTTACTACCCAGGAATTTTTTTTTTTACACAGTGTAATCAGCAGGACCATCTGTGTAACAAATAAAATACATTCAATCTGAAATAATAGCCTATTTGTACTTATTTTTACATTGTGCATGTGTGTGCGCATGTCAGTCCCCTCCAACGATTGCAGAGAGTTATTATAATAGGGATTTTTTGGGGTTAGATCGCGTAAATATAAATGCATCGTTAAATCTGCCACCACCTGACATAGCCAATGTGTAAGGTTTGTCACGTGAACAAAACATGCCAATTAGTTATGAGTTCAGCACATCGGCGTGTTGGAGAGTACATCTTGTGGATTTACTCTCCAGCACATCGATGTGCTGAACTACGAACGAATTGCCATGTTATGATAACATGACAAACCTTACTAATTGGCTGTGTCGGGTGGTGACACATTTATATTTACGCTTTCTAACCCAAAAACCTATATTATGGAGTGCTAATATCATCATGAGAAGAATGGAAATTTAAAGGACATTGCAAGCAGAACAGTCGGTGTGTTAGCAGCCATTGCATTGTGTGGAACACAATTGTTTGTGATTTTACCATTACATTTTAGGAGGGGGGTTGGAATTGCTTTGTCAATAAAAGCCTCAACAAATGAATGCTAACTAGTGTCAGAATGCGTGCAATTCCTTCAACTGCCATACCATTTACCGCACTGGTAAAATTATATCGATGAGTAATCCAGAGATTGATTTGATAATGGGAAATATCATACCGGCGTGTCAACAAAAGAAAGTTTTAAATCGGTGCGTATTAGCTGCTACGACATTGATCAGATCGACAAACAGTGACAACAAAAATGAGAGATCCATTCTCAAAATTAGACTCAGAATTTCAGAGAGATCCATAGCGTTACAGAGATTCATAGTGACAGAGTTCCAGAGAGTTACATAGGGATTTATAAAGGGACAGAGATTCATAGATATGGCTGCTAAGGCACCATTGATCTAAACGGCTCTGTTACAAGGATGACCACAGCCCAAGACTGTGGCCAGTGGTGGCATTTGCAGGACATTGCAGGGAGGGAATGGGCGATCCTCATAAAACGACATTTATTTACACGAAACGTAATGTAAACAGGTCTTTCGGTAAAGTCACATAGATTGGTTCAAAGAAAGTAAAAAAAATAACAAAAAACTACGATGTTTCGATTGCAACACAAGCGTTCGTCATCAGGAATAAAAAAGAGGGGGAAAGCTGCTGAGGCAGACTGTTTTAAAGTATTAAAATGGGTGTAGCCCAAGGGTCAAAAACGAAGTGGGCGGGGCTAGTGATGTTAATGTGAAAAATTAGCATGTTAATATAAGGTCGGAGAGCGACATCCACAACGAGAGCGCGGGGGTGGTTATGTTAATGTGAGAGATTAGCATGTTAATGGCAGATCGCAGAACAGCAACGTCGAGCTCGGCGAGTGAGGTGGCTGTGTTAGTGTGGGGAATTTAACCTGTTAATATAAAATCAGAGAGACGAAAATATCAACTAACATTGGAAGGTGGTAGGATGGGAACATCACAGCCAGTTATGACTTAAACTGGTTGATAATGTCCTTCCAATGATTACTCAGTTCATGCCCATCTTCTCGATTGAAGTTGTGTCTGTATATGTGGATGTTTTGTAGCCAAAGTTTTCAAGGAAAATTTTGAGACAGATGCCATCCAGGCATCCACTCTACATCTGTCCTTGTGGAAGAGGTACTTAGATGACACATATGTCATCTGGTCACATGGCCGACCAGTTCTGAACCAATTCCTCAACCACATTATTTCCATACACCCAGCCATCAAATTCACTATGGAGGTGGAAAAAGATGGAAAGCTACCATTCTTGGATGTTTTAATCGAAAGGAGACCAGATGGCTCAATGGGACACTCTGTCTACAGGAAAGCCACCCATACAGATGCATATCTAAAACCTGACTCCCAGCACCATCCTTCCCAGAATAATTCCCCCATCGAAACTCTACACCATAAAGCTCGATGTATTTCCGACCATTATCACCTAGCCAGTGAACTGAAACACGTACACCAAGCTCTCAATATAAATAGAAATTCAGACCACACAATCCGTAAAGCTGTCACCCCAACGGTTGGGAAAGAACCATCTGAGGACTCAATAAAAAAACATCACCTTGACATACATAGCAGAGGTCACCAAAAATATCTCCAAAATCATGAACAAACAGAAGATCCAGGTTCGACGAAAACACAGTGCATAAAAATCGTTATCTGATCCCATCTTTTTTTTACGTGGTTGTTTAGTAACTACAGCTACATACTATTAACATTCCTTTCCTTTGTTAATGCTCCCCCCCTTCCCCCCCCCCCTTTGATGCTGCTAATCCTGCATAATGCACGGGCATAGTATTGATTTGGAACCCCCCCCGCCCACCTCCTACGCATTTTCCATATGCTGAATTCCTCTTGATATGCAAATTATTTTGTTTAGGCGCTCTTCTTCCCACCTCCCCCCCCTCTAACCCAGCTTAAATATACGCTCCAAGCTTGGGGTGTTTCATTCTTCGCCTGAGGATGGCTGCTTGCGTTGTGGCCGAAACGTCGTGAGAATTGTTTTATTATGTTTAATTTTTATTATTTTATTACTTCCCTTCTACGTGACTTTACCGAAAGAACCAAGAAGATGAATCCCTGCAGTCACGAAAGCTTTAAATCGAAATTTAACCGCCTCTACGGGGAGGGTTTCCACATAACTTTGAGATCCTTCAACAAGCTCCGGGACAAGAAGGCTCAGCTAATCGAGTCTCTCACCTTTCTGAAGAGATGCCGCGACTCTAAGGTAATACCGAACGCATTTACACTAACATCTGCTGCTGTAACTTCTTCTAATGCGAAACGAATTCTGTCTAGAACTAGCTTAGCTCTTATCTCAGAGAAAATCAGACTTACGCGCACCGAACTAGATCAGTTAGACAAGACACTCTACAAATCACACTTATCCTTGAGTGCAACAATGTCCACATCGGATTGGGAACATGTGGAAAAAATGACTGCCTCTTCAGCTGCCGCTATGTCGACTAAATGTAAGGACAACTTGATTTCCAAATTCAACCGCCTCTCAAACAAGAAACCGGACCCACACATTGAAAAGCTAGATGTTAACAAAGTCGTAATTAATCGCAGTAACAGTCCTATTTCTGAAGGTTTGAAATCCGTTTTAGCTAGAGGACTAAACTTTGCAGTCACACCTAGACACATACCAGTTAATGATATAATTGCTCGAGTAGATGTAGCTCTCAAGGGCTTGAGTCACATCGCTGCAGACGTAGCAAGATCGGAAATCTCTGTAACCCTCAAAAACGCTAAGATGCCAGCTAGCAACATCAGCAAAGATGAGCGTTTTGAATTAGCTCAATTAAAAAAGAGGGATGACATTGTCATCCTCTCAGCCGACAAAGGCAATGCCACTGTCATCATGGACAAAATAGAATACAACAACAAAATTCAAGAACTACTCACCGATGGCAGCTATACAAAAATAAAAAGAGACCCCACCAACAGCCTCGTCTCCAAAACCAACAACATCATTTCTGCTTCAACCGCATTAATTGATCAGACCAAACAGTTCTCGTTGAAACCTTCTGCAGCCAGGCCACCAAGATTGTACGGCTTGCCAAAGATACATAAAGAAGATACACCTCTTCGTCCCATTGTCTCTACTATCAACTCCCCGACTTACAAACTGGCTCGTTTTTTGTCCGAAATCCTACGGCCTTTCACTGGAAAAACCACCTCTGCAGTACTAAACTCTACTGACCTGGTATCAACAATCAAGGGGATTGCCCTGTCCCCAGACGACCTGCTTGTCAGTTTTGATGTGGTTTCCTTGTTCACCAAGGTGCCTGTGCCTGACACCATCGCAATCATTGAAGACTTGGTTCATCAAGGACTGAATGCTGGGGTACCCCCCCTGGTGAGACACTGCTTAACCAATACATACTTCACCTGGAATGGAACCTTCTACAAGCAAATTGAGGGCACCCCAATGGGCTCCCCCTTATCTCCGGTTGTAGCCAACATCTTCATGGAGAAATTTGAGACGGACGCCATCCAGACTGCGACTCTACGCCCGACCTTATGGAAGAGGTACGTAGACGACACTTTTGTCATCTGGCCACATGGCCGGCCTGCTCTAGACCAATTTCTCGACCATATCAATTCCATACACCCAGCCATCAGATTCACCATGGAAGTCGAAAATGATGGCAAGCTACCCTTTTTGGATGTCCTAATCAAAAGGAGACCTGATGGTTCAATGAGCCACTCTGTCTACAGGAAAGCCACCCACACGGATGCTTATCTAAAACCGGATTCCCACCACCATCCATCCCAGAAGAATTCTCTCATCAAGACTCTATATCATAGAGCCCAATGCATCTCCGACCATGAACACATTTCCAGTGAACTCAAACACGTACGCCAAGCTCTTAAGGCTAATGGTTACTCCGACTACACAATCCGCAAAGCCATCACTCCAACCACCAAGAAAGATCCTGTTGAGGAGCCTTTCAAGACCATCACCTTACCCTACATTGCTGGGGTCACAAAAAAGATCTCCAAAATCCTGATTAAACACAAGATCCAGGTCCGATTCAACACAGTACATAAAATCCGTGATCTGGTACCGTCTGTAAAAGATGTGGTTCCAGACATACAGTACCCTGGTGTCTACAAACTAAGTTGCCTCTGTGGTAGCAGTTACATTGGGGAAACCAAACGACATGTCTCGGACCGCATCCGTGAACATAAAGCTGACCTGAAACACTGTAGGACAAACACCTCAGCCGTGGCAGATCACTGTTACAACTCAGTGGGCTCACATGACATTGACTTCTCCAAGACAGAGGTTCTCTGCAAGCCATCTGGCTATCATGAGAGATTCGTACATGAGGCGATCCACATTTACAAACACAGAGACAATTTTAACCGAGAAGATGGATTCTGGCTTAGCAATCACTGGAAGGACGTAATAAACCATTTTGATACACATTAGGGTGGGTAGAATAATACATAGTGTTATATTAAAAATGTATAAGGTATAGGGTGGTTTATAGCAATACAGTATGTAATTTAATGTTGGTTTTGCCTATGGAAGTATATAGTACGGTATAGACGCGTGTGATGTAAGAGAATAAAGTTTAGATGGAAGCATATTATATAATTTTTTACAACGTAGAATTTTTCATGTATTACTTACTGTTAGTAACTCAGCTTATTGTAGAGTATAGTAAGTTTACTGATGATGCTATGTAGTTTATACTTTAGTTTGTCATGCAGTTTATACTGTAGTTTTTTACGTGGTTGTTTAGTAACTACAGCTACATACTATTAACATTCCTTTCCTTTGTTAATGCTCCCCCCCTTCCCCCCCCCCCTTTGATGCTGCTAATCCTGCATAATGCACGGGCATAGTATTGATTTGGAACCCCCCCCGCCCACCTCCTACGCATTTTCCATATGCTGAATTCCTCTTGATATGCAAATTATTTTGTTTAGGCGCTCTTCTTCCCACCTCCCCCCCCTCTAACCCAGCTTAAATATACGCTCCAAGCTTGGGGTGTTTCATTCTTCGCCTGAGGATGGCTGCTTGCGTTGTGGCCGAAACGTCGTGAGAATTGTTTTATTATGTTTAATTTTTATTATTTTATTACTTCCCTTCTACGTGACTTTACCGAAAGAACCAAGAAGATGATCCCATCTGTGAAGGATGCGATCCCTGACATGCAATACCCCGGCGTCTACAAACTAAGCTGTGTCTGTGGCAGTAGTTACATTGGGGAAACTAAGCGACATGTCGCGGACCATGTTCGTGAACATAAGGCAGATCTGAAACAAAGGTAGGACCAATACCTCGGCCATTGCTGATCATTGTTTTAAAGCTCACACGAAATTGATTTCTCTAAGACGAAGGTACTTTGCAAACCCACTGGCTATCAACAAAGATTCGTTCATGAAGCCATCTACATATACAGACACAGACACAACTTCAATCGAGAAGATGGGTATAAACTGAGCAATTATTGGAAGGACGTTATCAACCAGTTTAAGTCACAACTGGCTGTGATGTTCCCATCCTACCACCTTCAGAAGTTAGTTGTTATTTTCAGCTCTCTGATTTTATATTAACAGGTTAAATTTCCCACACTAACACAGCCACCTCTCTCGCCGAGCTCGACATTGCTGCTCTGCGATTTTCCATTAACATGCGAATCTCTCACTTTGACATAGCCACCTCTGCGCCCTCGTCGTGGACGTCGCCCTCCGATCTTACATTAATATGCTAATTTCTACCATTACCATCACTATCCCTGCCCACTTCATTTATGACCTTTGGGCTACACCCATTTTAAACCTTTAAAACAGTCTACCTCAGCATTTTTACCCCTTTCTTTTCTTCCTGATGATGAACGCTCGTGTTGCTATCGAAGCGTCATAGTTTTTGTGATTTTTTGTTATTTTCTTCAAACCTATCTACGTGACTACATTGAAAGATCCAAGAATATGAATTCCTGGAGTCACGAAAGCTTTAAGTCAACAACAACTGTGTGCGTATTTTTTGTATTTTTTGTCGATAATCCTGTCATGGATTGTGCAATCCATGAACCCCCCAATGGCCAAACAAAGACACATATCCCCCATATAGCCTTAACAGACTTTTGGGGTAAGTGCTTTTAGCGAGCACCTATGAAGGCACGGCACAGCACATGAGTTCGTGATTGGCCAGCACCACACCCGGCTGCCTTTCTTTCCCCATTGGCTGAGTCGACCTAGGGGAGGCCCAGGACCAGTTCAGATAATCGTCACTGGTATTGGCTGTGAGCATGAATCGAACTTAGATTGCTGAGTTTGTAGTCCAGCTGCGCTAATCGCAACACCACCGCTCCCCACATGGCCAAACAACACACGGTTGTTTGGCCACGTGCCGTGCAGCACAACCACGGAAAACTACACGGTGGCTAAATGTTGACCCCGTTTTTTTATCAAACGCCAATGAAAAAAAAAACACCGACGATTTTTCTTGAAATGCTTAATCCGGTGGGTGTGCATTTTCATACATTTGTTGCATCGTAGAACCACGCGGAGACAGAACTTCTTGTAAGGGTTTTCGCCATTTATTAACACTGTTTAAACACTCAGGCTCACACCAGGGGTTCTCTATACTCGGTCCTTCCCATGGACTCCCGTGCTATACTCGTCCGAACCTATGGCTATCCCTTGGGCTCTCTCACTCGGGCCGGGACGGGGGTTCATCCAACACCGCCCGGCTGAGGAGAGAAGAACCCCACTAACTCTCAGCCGATTCTCACAGACTTCTTGGAGCCCTACTCTCGGCTATCTCTTCGGCTCTCCCACTCGTCAACCCCGGATGGGGGTTCAGCCAACACCATCCGGTCACGAGCGGGAGAGACCTCCTGCAGCCGATGCACACTCCGGGCTCCCACAACGACCCCGCCTTCATCACGGGGTCCCCCTTAAGTACCCCTTGGGTGGCTCCTCCCCTTCACTCGGACCCGCCCCTGTTTCCGAAGGTATCCCCTTACAGCACCCATGACATGACGTCATAACACTACTCCTCTACACATTTTATGGAACGTGGCAAAAGGAACATTTTATGTTGCATCCAAATAAATGTCCGTGCTCTGTAATTGAACAACTTATAACGCAGAACTGCCTTGTGTTTTCATGGCAAAAACTTTGCCCCCCTCACCACCCTCCTCCTCACAGAGGCTTTGTGTTTCACTATTAATCTGAATGAACGCACATTACAGGCCCGACACAAAGTGGCAGAAAATGACTTTTCAAAATGAATAAGGCTATTATAATGCTCATTAGTGGACCATAAAGACTTTAATTCGCATGTATGTGTTGCGTTTGCTCGGTGCAATGGGGTATTTAATTTTTTTTGTTGGCCGCCCGTCTGGAAAACGGACACAAAAACGGCCAGAAGCGCCGTTAATGCTTTGTGTGTCCGAGTGACAAGTTATTGATACAGCACATATTTTAAGGAGGTTAATTTCTACTCTGAGCAGGTTCGTCCGAGATAATTTAATTCGCAGCCTTTTTAAGGGCCGGGGGGATCATTCTGGCCACAGTGGCGGCGTTCTGTAAGCGATTGTATCGTAGATGCGGCAGCTCAATCAACATTGCCTCACCATGGTACTAAGTGCTTATCCCCCACACGTTGTTAAGCTGACTCATTTATTTAAACATTTTAAAAGCTCTTTATGGCTCCGTAATTTGTTTTCCTTTGTAATTTCTCTCTTCCAGATTTTGTCTTGCCTCTCTGGAATTTACAATCAGGTGTTCAGCAAATAGCGTTTTCACTGTGGTAGTTGTCTAAAGAAGATCTGGATAAAAAAATAATAATCCATAATCTGGACCTGAGTCCAATAAGGCAAAAAGTGAATATGCAGCTTTGCAATTGCTTCCTCAAGCCCATTCTGGTCAAAGGTATTCTGTTAGGGGGGGAGTTTAGAGAGCCCCTCTAGAGGATATTTGGTGTAAAAAACAAAGACAAAGATTCCCCATATAGCCTAACAGACTGGTGGGGCAAGTGCTGTTAGTAATCACGTATGAAGTTCAGCACGGTACACGACAGGATGAGTGCCCAACACCACGCCCATCCGTAGTTTACACACCAAACCAGGCACTCATTTGAGGCTGAGTCGACCTATCGGAGGCCCATGACCGGTTCAGATATTATTCACTCGTGTTGGCCGTGCAGCTAACCACTACACTACTGTTCCCCACATCTACAACAACCGCCATTCGCTACTAAGTGGCGGTGACATCACCACGGCACTTGTGCCAGACTATGTACACGTTAAGGTCACGTGAAGTGTCGAACGCTTGCTAGCAGGAGGTCACAAGGCAGACCCATGGGTCGATCTTGACCCTGCTGATACCAGTAATTGGCAAGTCCACTCAGCTCCACATCCTCTTGTACCACATCACTCCATCTCTTCTCTAGCCCATACCACGGCCGTTTAGTCCTCTGTATCCGGCCGAACAAAAGCTGTTTAGGCATGCCGTGGCTGGGCATGCGAGCTACATGACCCAGCGAACGCAGCCTTGCCTGCCAGAGGAGCTCACCGATGGCACTTTATCCAGCTCTTTCCAGGATTTGTGAGTTCCTTACACAATCCAGCCTGGTTAAACCAAGAATGGATCTTAGGCAGGCCAGACTAAATATTTCTCACCGGCGAAGATGTTCCATTAAGGAGATCCACGTTTTGCAAGCGTAGAGAAGGGAGGGCATGACCATGGCCAAGCAACCCGAAGCTTCGTGTGGAGCAATAGACCAGGTAGCTTCCACAGCCGATGAAAAGATAATGCCGCTCGACCTCTGCTGTCAAACTAGAGCCAGTTATTAGCACACTGCCCAGGTATGTCATCGGCATACAGTATATAACATGGTTGACCAATCAGGAGCCATCCCTTGTATAATATACCTCCCATTGTATCTGTACCAGATGTAAATTCCTCTGATACAGCCATCTATCTACGAGGCTTTACCAAAACACCCAAAGAATAGCCATCAAAGACTTCACGAACTATGTGGTTTAATAGATGTAAATTAATATGACAGCCAGAGGACATCCCTGTCACAAAAAGGTTAACAGGGAATGGCTCCGACTCCCGGCCATGTAGATTTACCCGGGCCTGCTCACCATCATGAAGGTCCTTAATGATTGTGAGCAGAGAGTCAGAGACTCCGAAAGCACAAAAAACAATCCAGAGCTCAGGCCTGCTGATGGTATCATCGGCCTTGCCCAGGTCAATAAAGCAGAGATGTAGGTCTTGTTGGAATTCTCTATACCACTACTGTAGCAGACAGAAAGAAATATGGCATCTGTGCAGGACCTCCCTTTCCTGAAACCACATTGGGGCTCCGCAAGTCACTCCTCAGCGTGCCTGGCAAGGCAATGTTGAATAATCCTTGCCAGGACCGTTCTTGGCACACTGAGGAGTTAGATTCCCCTGTAGTTGTTACAGTCTGTACGGCCCTTCTTAAAGAGGGGGACCACCAGGGCATCCTTCTAATCTTCATGAACCCGTCCAGTGGTCCAGACTGTTATTTTGATGTCATGTAGGGCAGTCTGCGCACAAACGCCACCCTCCCTCAGCATTTCGCTTGGGAGATCATCTCTGTCTGGTGCTTTTCCTGGTCTCAGACTGTGGATCGCCTTCTGTACTTCATCAACAGATACCCCCTCAGCCAGTCACTCACAGGGGGTGATTACTTATTCTAATATTTGAGGCTCTATCCCTTGGGGCCAGTTTAGCTACCACCTGTGACAGGAGGTCATAGAAGGCATCTGACTCATCGGCCTTGCCTGCATCCCTGCTCTGTTCATTTTCGGTGGGGCATAAGTAACCACGACCACCACTACTTGCCTCTGGTTGATGAGAAGGCGAGCCCAAAGTAGCCTAGGCTTACAGCTCCCCACACCTCACCAGCACGCTCCCACACCCCCTTCATTTTATTGTTCAGAAGAAGAGCCACTCCCTGTTGTTTGGCAGCCTCGTGCCCCGAGTAGAAGACTGCCCACCCCTCATGGTGGCAGGAGTAACAGCCTGTCCACCGGACCTCCTAAAAACCACAGAGATTCAGGCGGTACTGGTCCAGCTCCCGACAGAGGAGTAGCAGCCTCTCCTCTACAGTGAGCATTCGAACATTCCACATGGCCACCCAAAGTGGCTTTTTGCTGTTTCTGGAGAAACCCGAGGGTAAGGATTCAGTCTCCTTACTCCACCAAATGGGGTTTGGCAAGGAGATGGCATAGATGCCTGTCTCCTCGTGGCCTCCAGCACAAGCTTAGCTGGATATTTTTTTCGTGGTTTAGTGGTAATTTATTGAAGGTGGAGGGGTTACCATCCCCTTGCACCAATCCAGAGCCCCCTTTGTCCACTTGGGTGGCTACAAACGCCATCAGGGGAATGGCCAATCTAAATTGGCCCTCCTCCCATGGCACTGCTCACCACAGCGTTATCGTCTAGCACCAACGAGGAGGTTGGGAGTTGTTTTGCCAGACTTATATACACACACAGACACACATGAACTTGTGGTCACACAAAGACAAATATCTGCCGCATAGCCTTAACAGACTGCTGGGGTAAGTACTGTTAGTGAGCATGGCACACAAGTGGTTGGGTGGCTGGCACCACGCCCGGTTGCCTTTGTCTCTCCAATGCTAATGTTTGCACACCACACCATATACTTATTTAAGACCCAGCCTTACATTTAAGACTGACCAATGATCCTCCCAAATTGAAGACGCTCCCAGCACCTGAAGCCAAACAGTGGACATTGTGCCCAACAACAAATGGTACAACCCGAAAACACATCAACGAGCTGTACAAAACGACTGAATGGCTATGCAATAGCGTACTTTACTTCTCCCTGTGTGGTTCCTGTTGTCCGTAATTGTCCACTATCATCTACATCTCATCATTATCATCAACGTCCATGGTCAATCTACTGCCAGGTAAAGGGGCCTCCTCAATCTAGCACCATCTCTCACGATCCTGCACTCTACTGATCCACAGGGCACATGCACACGAGCAGATACATTTCTCCGTCTCCCCGGTGCACGCATGCTCTCGCCGTTGTTCCATTCCATGGCTCCCGCCCCAGTTGTTTATCTTGACCGTCCGCTATCCCTTCATGTATCAACTCCAAAACTGATTTTCCTCATTATTCCTGAAATAAAATCATAATAATAATCAGTTGACACTCAACTAAACTTTTCTTGATAAACAAATACATTATTCACTGCAGTAATGTATTATATTACAATGTAAACATTGATAGAAATTGTAAAATATTAACACTTTTCATTCCTTTACCAATGCGCTGCTCAATGAAGGCCTCATTGCTCTTTGTCGATCATCGTCAGGGATGTTAGACCATACTTCACCATGCTGGTCAGTGCGTGTTGGTTGAAGTGGGCATGCAGGGCCCGTACGGACTTTAGCTCTTGGCTGAATATTGAACTGAGATCATTCAGACACCTTAGTTGGTACTTTAGTCCGATACTGGTCAATGTTAATGACAATAATGGGGCAATCATTTATAATTGGATGTAAACATGAACTAGCTCCCATCATAAAGCAAACCACCAACTCTAGACAAACGCCAAACTATACATGTAGTATTTAAAAAAAAAGTATTTGGAATGAAGCGTGTCTTCGTTAGTTTGATGTATGAGGTTGTATTTATTGCCTTTGATGGCTATGAAATATCAGTCATAGAAAAACCCATTGTGGCTTGCATTTCCAATTTCAATAATCGCCTTAAGTACAGGGTGGGCTATAAGTTACTACCTGATTTATTTTGCCGATAACTTTAAAAAAAAAATGAAATGAAAAACACAAACTCTAAATGATAGAACATTTTATTCATGGAGATTCGATATAATTACGCATCAAAAATAATATTTTTTGACTAAGCCGGTAAAGGGGAAAATGGGTTTCATTTGACATGATTAAATTTGTAATGAAAACATCGTCTTGGTCTGCAAGTTCCATGAAAGCAGGCGAGTACTCTATGCGGC
This sequence comes from Lampetra planeri, assembly GCF_965212315.1. Classification (NCBI taxonomy): domain Eukaryota; kingdom Metazoa; phylum Chordata; class Hyperoartia; order Petromyzontiformes; family Petromyzontidae; genus Lampetra; species Lampetra planeri. The sequence continues at coordinate 6,021,709 of NC_136152.1, read as the reverse complement.
TTTGATGGTCTCTGGGCTGCAATTATATGCACCAGCTGAATCTGACATGGAAAAAGATGCAAGTCCTGTACCAAGATTCGCCGAAATTGCGGGGTTCTCATTGACACTCTCCTTACTCGCTCAATAGAAGTCGGAAATCGATTGGTTCGAGGTATGCCAACACAACGCTTTGCATCTGCTGTTGCTCCTGATTCCCTAAATAGGGAAATCAACGCCCGAATACGGTGCAGAGTTTGAGGTGTTCGGGTCTTAAAATATCTGCGATAGTCTCTCCCTGTTGAGATAATTGAATTGTTTCTGAAATAAATGTAAACTGTTCTAGCACGCTGCTGAGGTGTATACCGATTCATCATAAACTCCTCGGCCTCTACTTTATTTGTGCAAAAAGAAATAAAAATATCATTTAACAAAAAATACCGCTATTTCAAATCAGGTAGTTACTTACGGCCAACCCTGCATGTATATACTGAGATACTATTTTTCCAATTGTGTTTCTCAGAGATATATCTTATTTGTTTGCCAATTTATGCGTGAAATTTATTTTGCTAATATCCACCTGGAGTCCTACCTAATGACCTTCTTTATAACGTTATCTTAGTTCCGGTAATTAACATCCATTGGTTGTTAGTACCAATGTAATCGGCAAATCTGGGTATGGTAAATATTATCACCATTTACATTCATGCCAATGCAGAGCACAACCGTGTTTGTCTATTTAAATAGAGAATTTTAGGCAAATGTTCTTATTCAAAGCAGGGAGCTAACGATGAAAGGATACGCTTATTGGCACTTATGGGGTTTAAAAAAAATCACATTTAAGATCATTCCTTAATATCTCCAATCTCATTTTCCGAAAATATCCTCGAACATCGCTGAATATCATTGTGGAAAGCACGTGCCTCATCGCCGACTTCCCTTCTGCAAAAATAGTTGTTATTTTATTTTACACAATCTGATTATAGACATACTGTATCAATTTTTCAACATGTTTTTTTTTCAAACGTATTAATAAATATTTATAAGGCCAAAGGCAAAACATGACATGGCCGGCATATCCACTAGGTGTATGGCCTGGTGTATCCCTACATTGATGTCGTCACACATTTATATTCATAAATTGATAGCAATACCATGACTTTGTGATGCCATTTCTGTGGAATATATGTACAAGGAGGAATGGCTTGTTTGACTTGTTCTATTTCAAGATAACTTGTAGGGAATTGCAGATACTTTTCTGTTGCATGAACATACATTGCACATGTAGTCCGTGCACATATATAACAACAACGAAACGAAAGCCACCTGCAATATTAATCAGAACAAGTAAACCCGTAAAAACAAAGTTTTTCACTATAAATCCTTTATATGCGTGGCAGCGAACTTAATATAAAGGATTTAAAAATATATTCGCCTGTGGAGGACGCGGGGATCGATCCCGCGACCTTTGGCATGGGAAGCGAGGGCGCTACCAACTGCGCTACTCCGCCACGGCTTGTGGAGGGGTTACGCTCTGGGCTCTTACACTGTGACGTTCAGCCAAAGCCATGAATGAGTTCTATTTGAATATATGTAAAATAAAAAAATTTTGCCTAAAAAGTGTAAAATTTTGGGAATTTTTTTTCACGAACATTAATTGTCTCGCACAACGAGTCTGTGTGGAAAATGTCAGCTCGATTGGATTACGGGAAGTGGGTTAAAAAACGACCGAAAGATTTGCACGGTCGTAAGCAAGCAAGCAAGCACGCAAGCAAGCAAGCACGCAAGCAAGCAAGCAAGCACGCAAGCAAGCAAGCAAGCACGCAAGCAAGCAAGCACGCAAGCAAGCACGCGAGCAAGCAAGCACGCAAGCAAGCAAGCAAGCGAACTTAATATAAAGGATTTAAAAACAAAGTACAGTACACAACTTTTGGAAAAAAATTTAAATATTGCTCTTGCAAATGCATTCGCCGTATAGCTTGTATTTTACAGATGTCACTTCTATTTAATAGATACATATGTGTAATAAAACAACCCATATGTATTTTATTATTACATTTTAACTGTAACATTTAATTAAACATTGCGTCTGTAGATAAATAAGTGATTCACGGCAGAGTAAAACACGTTTAATGATTTATTCTGATTTGGTGGTGCTAATCGTAATGTCGCTAAGTTCAGCCCGTTTTCTATATGGGGACGATAGAATAACTACCACTTTGTGAGAACTCCATTATGGAGAAACTGAACCCCTTTATGGGAATGTGGAACGCTCACCATTCCAAGTTATGTCCTGCTCAAATGAGAATTGAGGCATTTGGAGCTCATCTGCTGTTCACAACCTTGAGCCAATGGTGGACATTCCACATTCCTATGGTGGCGGTGAGTCTCCTCCCCAGAAGGATGATGGGGCCGAGACAAACCCCAACCATGATTTTAACTTTAGAGCCGAGGGTCATCGAATGTGGACTCATTTTAGCACGGAGTAAACTTGACTTTAGTGGTCACACAACCAGCATGTGCCATCAAGTTCTAATTCGGCTTCCTTTAACCACCGTTACTGTGGTGTCTCCGTCACGTCTACTTAACTGTCTTTTTGTTAATTCCCCCGTATAATATAAAGTTGTTTTTTTTTGTAATCCTTGAATCGAGTTGCTCCACTGAAAGCAGAGGTCCCGCTTTAAAGGGTGTCCTGCGGTTTTCACCTTTTCACGTCTAGTGCTGTATGTGTGCATGCGTGTGTGGGGAACGGTAGTGTAGTGGTGACCCGAGTTCGATTCCCGCTCACGGCCAATACCAGCGACGATTATCTTAACCGGTCCTGGGCCTCACCTTGGTCGCCTAAAATGAGTACCTGGTGCGGTGTGTAAACATCGCCATGAGGGAGAAAGGCGGCCGGACGAGGTGTTGGCCACCCACCGCCTCTTGTGCCGTGCTGGCCTCCATAGGTGCTCGATAACAGCACTTGCCCCAACAGTCTGGTAAGGCTATATGGGGGATCTTAGTATTTGTGTGTGTGTGTGTCAGAACATCAGTCAAATACCGTTTGGGGTGCGTTATGTTGGTCACATAAACTGCTCGTTTTGTTTATGCCGGCATTCACAGGTGCTTGCTAACAGCACTGGTTATGACCAAATCACCTGCAATGTACAGAATCTGATTAAATCTCAGGAGTCACGTGCTGAGGATATCTGGGTCTTGACCTACTCGCCAGCAATTCTGCACACAGACATCCCCTTTCTCCTAATTGCTTGCTACAGTCTTCATACATATTTTATCGTGAAGTGTACAACTCCGTGCTTCTGGGTAACAAAACGGCAAACATACAAACAATGCTGTCTCACCAACATTTTTTTAAAATTACGTTTTAGTCCATCAGATTTTGGGCACTTCTGGTCCAATGCTTTCTCACCAAATCAGAAAATCGCCCAGGAATGTGCCCGATCTCAGATGACCAAGCAGAGTTCAGCCTGGATATCGCTAACATAGGGAATCACAAGTGCATGACACTTGTTACTTTGGAAAAATAATAATAATAATCGTAAAGGATAATAAAGTAACATTTCCAGCATGAATGTGTTACATTATTTGTAAATACCGGATGTGTAATTTATGCATGGTAGTGACGTCACCACGGCGCTTGTGTCATGCAAGGTGCACTTTATCGGCCAACTACAAAGACAAAGATTCGCCCGTAGAGCCTTCAACAGACCCTTTGGGGCAAGTGCTGTTTGTGAGGACGATACGGCACACGAGGGGGTGGATGGCTAACACCACGCCTAACCGCCTTTGTATCCCTCGTGGCGATGTTTTACACACCGCACCAGGTACTCATTTGAGGCTGAGTCGACCTAGGGGAGCCCCAGGACCGGCTCAGATAATCGTCACTGGTGTTGGCCATGAGCGGGAATCGAACTCGGTCACCAGATTTGTAACCGTTCACTATCTCCACCCCCACCCCAACCCCATGTCATCCATGTGTAGTGGTGTATTCACACGGACACTGTCAGCTTTTATCCTGTGTCACTGTATTACTTCGCATCCCGCACGGATGCTCCTAACTCTATACACAACGCACTCTTGCTCCGAACTCTCTCTCTCTCTTACTCCGCTAGCCTGTGACTGAATACTCCGCTAGTCTGTCAGCCTTCGCTCACACCTCCAACCTCGTCCGTGGCCCCAGCGGGGGATCAGCCAACACCGCAGGTGAGGACGAGGTGTGGAAGGCGAGGTCCCAGGCTTCTTGTCTCCGGCTCTTGTCCTCTTCATTCCTTCAGCTCCAACCAACTCAACCCCGTGTCCTCCGCACACCCCTTTATATCCCCCTCCTCATTAAGGGTCCTCGGTTGCCCACTATGAAGCCGGCGCTTCGGCGGCGCCTCCTGCACGTGCTCTCTCTCATGTATCGTCTCTCGTCTCTCCGGCGCCTGCTCCGTGTTGGCACGCTCACACCTGCCTGTACCCAAATGCACCCACCTAATTACCGCTTCTCCCCTTAATTGCTGGCGCCTCTCTGGCGGCTGTTCCATGTCCTAATGCTTGCACCTACTCGCCCTGAATTTCACCCGCTGTTTGCAAACCACGCGCGTGACTGCATCCGCTGTTTGCAACCCTGCGTGCGTTACACCACTACACATGTAACAAGTGGCATTTATGAAAATACCAGATGTGCCAAATCTCATGTATTTATACAGCCACTTACAATATTTCTGAGATTTTTTAAATTCAAATCCACGATTTCTGAAAAGACAATTTATCTCCTTGCCAACAGTGTAGTCTCAGTCACTGTCAATCGGGCTTCAGTGCATTAACTAATTAAAACAATGGACAGTGGTAGACAAGCATAAATCTCTGAAGGGTTATTGCCTGAAATGTCAGCCATATATATATTTCCATTAGAAGGCAGAGTTAATGACACATGTGGTTTGTTTGTTATTTAATCAATATGTTAGTTTACTTGAAAGGTCATGACCAGTGTAATTAATCTTTAAAACTCGGCGTGGAAGGAAAATGTAATTTTACCCAATAAATTGGAAGCTGGTCTTGTTGTTGTACTTGCGCAATAAAAAAAACACCGTGAAAGTGTCCATAATCTCAAGCTTTATACATATATATAAAACTTAGTCCAACACCAAAGGCTTGAAGTGCCACTTAAAGCCGTACACATCAGTGCTTATATACACAATGGGCAAGCACCGGTGCATGATTTATGGGTAATTTTTTAAAAAGGTTTTCACAGCATAAACATTGGGGAAAAAATGCATAAAAAATTATACTCTCTCCGGCGCAATGTATTTTTTATTGCACATACAACTTGAGTCATTTTTGGACCTTTGTGTCTTGTTGGGACCCCCTTATGGTACAAAATTAATGCTGGTACCTTCGAGAAATGCTTGATGTCTTCTAAGTCTAAGGGAAAGGATAACCACATTGTATTGAAAATTAAAAAATCCACCGGCTGAAATGAACCAAACTCCGTTGACTTTTTTTAATGGTAACCTTGCAAATAAGAGCAACAACAACACAAAAAATACCCTGCACTATTATCTGGGATCTGTGCCAATGTCTAAAACGTTAATACGCGTTATTTTGGTCCAGTGACGGGCTGTGCACTTTCGAGCAGATGTGTTTTAACGTTTAGCTTTCAAAGGGGTGGCATTATTTTATTTTAAATAATACATTTTTCAGTATAGCCTCTCGTAACCATAGACATCTAAAATAATTGCTACCTTTTATAAAGAGCATGAGTTATTGTGAACAATTTTTGTAAAAACATGTTTTAATGGAATATGTAATAACATATATTTTGAAATGCGTTTGCAGTCCTGCACACAGACTGCCTTGCAGGGAAAGGCAAATGCCGAGCCCTGAAATTGCTTGTTGACAGTTACTGTTGGCAGAAGAGCCTCCACCCTAGAGGATTTTTTGGCCTACAAGTCAATGCTGGTCAGACTATCTTACTAGTTTTTGTATTTAAATAATGTTTAACTAGGTAAGGCCCACTGAGCTATATCGCTATTTATCAGAAGTGACCTGGCCACAAATGATAGCTCAACGCAGTCGTTTATCATTTGTAAACGTATAGTAGCTAAATACCAGTGGCGGCTCGTGACATTTCCACTATGTGGGGCAGTTGTGAGTGACCTCTGAAAATACGGCATTCTAATGAAAAAAAAACTCGTCATGTTATTGGCCTTCCCGTGAAACAATACAAAAAAAACAAAGCACTCAAATGTTGTTCCCATGACCCTCAAGTCCACACTACTGCTGATGTTTCCACCTAGAGCGTGTAGGCCCGTGACATGAAATATTTGCACAGTGCAGCCTCGCGTTGTGACATCGTCATTACAGCCATGGGCGCCTTTTCACCGCCCTGAATGGGTCTCAAACGGCATGGCTAAAATACGAAGCTAATCGCAATGAATGAATTGATATCACTCACTCAGACGCATTCACAACTGCTCCGAGACCTTTCCGAGGCACACATCAGACTGTGGTGTTGCAGCGGTTTCTAATATGAACAACTTAAAATGTTATCTTCATTAGGCAATTCACGTTGAAAGAATCACTATATAAAAAAAAAACTAAAACACAACAAAACAATTGATACAAAAGTATTTTTTATTTGAAAACAGAATTTCTCTTCTCCTGCTGTTTAGTGGGGCGCCCGCGCTACAATAATATTATCTAAGCGCTATAATATTAATATGTACGGACTCTATAGTAACTGCATGCATCGGGGTGGGGGGGGGGCTGGTGGGAGGACATCATCCTGTGAAGAATTTACCTCAGCGTTTTGTCTTTTTTTATATCATTTTTTTAACGCGAAATAAATTTCCCCCCTCACCCCCACCGAAGGCGTGCGACTTGACAGGGGCCATCTCCTCCACTGAAGGCATGTGAGTTGGTATGGGCGAGCGCGCGTAAGAAATAATTAAACAACGGTAAAATCACACTAAATCGCTAATTTAACTACTTAAAAGTTAAAGGACGTGGAAAACAATTAGCGCCTGGCCCACCGCGGGGCTTACGGCGTGATACCTGTCAAACAATTTTATTACGTGAACTCCACCGTTTGAGAGCCAAATCCTTCGCAAATGTGCTGACACACACACATACAAACAGATAGACGGACAGACAGACAGACAAAAAATGCCTTTTATAGCTAAAAAAATTGGATAAAGCACAGTCCGCGATAACACGTGAGATACGTATGCAGGGTGAACAACGACTGAGGGGCATTGGTAGCGTCTCGAAGCATCCAGCAGCATCCCGAGTTGTGCGATGCTCCGCCGAGGCATCCGTACAACCGCTTATTCCTAGTTGCATAACTTAGTTCTGTTCACTCAATCGCGTTATATCCAATTCCCATCCGCGTTGTAAAAAAATATGTGTTCCCTCATACGTTTGTCGCGTTATATCCAATTCACGTTATGTCATCAACACGTGTTGAAGGAGAACAAACTGTATTTAGAATTTGGGAAAAAAATTTCCCGTAATGTCGACGCGCATTTTCCTCCTCACTAATCACTCCACGGTATCTTTTAACGTCTGCCGTGAAGCAGAGGACGCGTAGTCGTTTACAATTAATAGGCCAACGGTATTTGCTAGGGCGGCTGCTGGGCTTGAACAACAAATCTCTGCATTAAACGTCAAAAGCACTGACTGCTCAACCAGCGTGCTGGAGTACAATTAACAAGGAAGAGAAAATCATAATCTTCATAAGTTATTTGGAGTACATCCACTGATGGACATTGAGCTCATGACAAAAATGCCCTCAGCCTTGATAGGCCGAGTAATTCAGGAAAACCAAACAACAGTTTTGTAAAATTCAGCAATGGCGTTACAACCAACATATCGATCGCTTCGGGCTTTCTATTGATCTTTTATAGCCGTAAATGCAGCCAAATGGGCAGACGCGGAGATCAAACCCGACTGGCCCCAAGAATTGCACACGAAGATTTCGGTCTTCAGCTGCCCTGGCTCAGGTGACATTTTTGATTTGCTACAATCCCCTAACCACGTTAAACTTGTTCATGAAGGCTAATGGAAAGAAAGCTGCTCTTTTAATGTGTAAACAAACAACAAGAAAGTAACGGGTGCAGCCCTGCAATTGCTCGCTTGGAGCATCTGCTGTCGGAATAGACGTCACTAGAGAAGGGAACTCGAAAGAGCCACCCTTGAAGATGGTTTCATCCTACTCATCACGCTGGCCAGCATCTCGGACAATATGGCACTAACCACCTCATCGACTAACTGTAGTATTATACGCGTTTATACTTCTCATTGGCGGGGGGGGGGGGGGGTGGATGCAGTTAAGAAACCTTCCCATTGGTTAGACTGCCAGCACTGGGAGATAGTGGTGGGGATAATGTGTGGGTCACTCCCACTTCTTCCACGATATTTGACCCTCATGGAAGAGTAGGCCAAATATCGTCTGTCTGGAGGCCCTTCCGCCTGTCATGGTGTGACGTTAGTATTTGCACGAGCTGTATCTTCACCTGTTTTTTTTTTTACAACAGATAGATAGTATGAAATGCGCATTCCACTGAACAACCGTAACCGTGGCTCTGTGTAATATAAATCGTTGCTGGTTAACGTAGGTGGTGTTTGTCGGATCCGTCACGTAAAACAATTGCAATGTGTGTCCTGTGTGGTGCAGAGGCCATTCTCCATCTGACAAGATGCAACGTATAAACGTGACCGATAACAGCGATAAAGACGGCATTCGAGTTTGCTGAATATAACATGGAACAGTAACATACTGTTACGCTTCAATACGCGGCCGGGTACCAATGCTATGAGGAGCGGTATCGGTGTGCCACGAAGCTAGTAAATAAGATGGGTGAAAGTGCAGCCCTGCGATTGCTTGCTCATGCCACTGTTGGTGGGAAGGGCATTTACTCGAGTGAGCTCAAAAGAAGCACCCCTTGAGGGTAATGTTTGGGCCCCGCTTCCACGTTGGCCAGACCTCTTGGAAAGCTACCCACACTTTATACTACCACACGCAACCTGTGGTGAACCCAGAACAGAGGCGGTTGAGGTGGAGGGTGGGAGGGATGGACAGACGGGGGGGACGGGGGGGACGAGCGGGATGGGTGGAGGGGGGGGCAGAGGGATTTAAGAAACTTGCACCGTTGCTTCAACTGCCATGCCAGTGAGATTGCAATTGAAGCGGTGACTTTCGGATGACGAGTTCATTGTAACCAACCGTGACACCACGACTGTCGGAGCATCTATTGCCCAAGTCCTCTGCGCGAAACAGATACGCCGTTTGAAGTCATCACACAAAAGCTTCAAAGTAATTAGGGTTTAGAATATAGAATTGGTTACTTTTCGGTTCCGCGAAAAAATAAAGTGCGTTCCCGCACACTTTGGGGGAATAAAGTAACGGGGCTCAACTCTGTTGCTCTTTACCCTGACTGAGCTCTGTGACATCGATCCATAATTTAAGAATAATCATAATGAATGCTGGGCGCGTTCCATTCTAGCGCACCGCTGGCCATTCATCTCTCCATTCCCGGTACACCCAGAGCACTCCCGCGACAAAGGGAGCGGCGATTTATCTCGAGCCTTCTGCCGCCCGCCGCTAAAAATGTGAAATCGAGTTGGCGCGCCGCGCGTTCAGGAGTTTAAAATTGAATTTTGCATCTGCCTCGCCGCTCTGCGTGGCGTTCTGAATGACCGGTGCAAATGCCGCGTGTGTGTGCGTTGTGTGTGTATCGCCGGCCAACAATTTACATTACGGATGCTTTGAATGTTCCAGACTGTTTAATCAATGGCTTTTTGATGTTGTTGTTTGCTATTTAGTGCAAGAGTCAGCCTAATTTCATGGATTTAGCAGTAATTGATTTATAATTAATTTATACCGCAATCATTTGCAGCCCTTTGTCAATCCACCGACGCATTAAGCACCCCGCCCCTCCATTCATGATGGTCATGGAGGTCTATGCTGCACCGCATTAATGAGAAACCACATTCGTTCTCTTCATAATCACGTTTTTTTTGGGTTAGATTGCATAAGTAGAAATGTGTTGTTAACCCGCCACCACCCGACAGCCAACCAGTTAAGGTGTGTCACGTCAACAGAACGTGCCAATTAGTTACTACTTCAGCCCATCGGTGGGTTAGAGAGTAAATCCACAAAATTTACAAATTGAATACGACGTTTCGCAGGTAATTAAATCCAGCATCATTGAGAAATTTTGCCAGAATTCTAGCAAATTGTTAATGTTGTGAATCTGCTCACCAACACACCGGTGGGCTGAAGCAGTAACTAATTGCCACGTTTTTTTTACGTGACCAACCTTACGAGTTGGCTGTGTCGGGTGGTGGCGTGTTAGTGACACATTTATATTTACGCAATGTAACCCAATTTTTTAAAAATATTATTACGAACAATATTGGTCGAGAAAGCCAACATGTCACGCGTTCTCTATCTGTCCATCACCGGTCATCCCATCACTGGTCTCGTTCATTGGCCTGCGTCCTATCGAGGCATGCACCCTGCCCAAGTCGATTTATCTTTCCTAATTGTCATTGTGCCATCTCTGAATTGTCTTTCGTTCCCTGATCCACGTGTTGCTTTTTTCTAGACTCATTGCTATTCTCGGCATGTGTCTCTCCGCTCTCCGTTCTGCTTTGCGCAACTGCTCATCCCTTTGTCCCCTTTGCGACATCAATGTCCACGTTTGTGACACATATCGGAGCGGGCAATACACGTTGATGAAAAACTTTCTTCCTTAGGTTCATTGCAACGTCACTTTTCAATGTTATGTTCAGTTGTCCGCACGTGTATCTTCGTGTATTTGTCTGTTTCTGATCCATATGCCATGGTTAGCAGTTATGTAAATTTTTGTTACGTTTAAGTTCGCTGCTCCTATGGCTCGGCCATTCATGGTTGACCGCGAGTTTCCTGTATGCATCGTTAAGAAGTACTTGTACTCTGCTCGCGATGATGCTGCTGCGAAAGAATACACAAACTATCATCATTCATAGGAAGAAAAGCATTTTAGTTGGTTCTTTTCTAAAACTGCATATTTTCTGGGCATGTCATTATCCTTATCTTTATTGTGAGGTTTACTTTTAAATATGTATGTGTAGTGACATGGAATGGGTCACTGCGTAGCATAGTGCGGGTTGCTGGCGGGGAAAGGGATCTGCAGTTGCAGCAGTCCTGTCTGTCAGCAGGTCACGTGATAAGCCAGAGAGAGGGATGCAGGGGAAAAGTGAAAGTGGGGGCACGTGAGGTTAGCCCAGGAACTCACTAGTAGGTTCTAGAAGCGGGGCGGAGCGAGGCCATCTTGGGAGGATAAAAAGGGACCCCGAGGAAAGGCTCGGGGCTGTTGCCTGGAGTGGGATCCCGTCGTGCTGCTGGAGTCTTCGCGCTATCTACGTCTTCACCTTCTCAGTGTCGTCAGTCAGGCAGTCTGCCTGCTGTCCAGACTGAGACTTGCAGTTACCGCTTGTAATGTGTGAAGGCTGATAATGAATAGAGTGCCTCCTGCTCCTAGTGTCTCTGAGTGCGTCACTACACATGTACAGTACTATACACTACGTTATGTATTTTCTTTCTTTCAGTGCATTTACTGTACAAGTTATTAATAACACCATAGAGAATATTAATCATTTTATGTAAAAAATTAGTTTAGGTTAATGTATGGTATTATGTATGAACGATGAACCAACCCCTATTTTTCCCAAAATGCCTTTTTAGTTTGCGGATTTGCAGACTGAGGCTATTTCCCCCAAAAAAAACATAACCCCACGATGGGCAAGGTTTTGGTGTATTATGTAAAACACCAACATTTGGTATGGTGGGTTTTTTTGTAGCCGTATTTTGGTTGAACTGAGCTCAGATTGCAAACCTGGTGCCTGAGCACGAAAGGACTTGCACAGTTCTAGAAATGACAAGAGCCAAGACCTGTCATAACCACAATTCTCTTAAATTAGTATAGAACTTTGGGGTGGTTAGGACCACTCGTATGTTAACTGTCAAAGCTAGAGTAAAAAAAATGAAACGATATGAATAGCATATCACCTGATTGAAAACATTTATATTGATACTAAAAACATTCATTCGTATTATTAAGGCGAAAAGGACACGTGATTACCTCAGCCACGGACCTGTTGAAGCTTACGCATCGAGTCCTTCATGGATTTGCCTTCCTGGCAGCTGATTGGCTGGCATATTAGGAGTGATGATGTAATCCATAGCAACCACTGCTATGCTCACAACATTGCACTCTCACCCGGACAACGCGTATATCCTTTGATTATTCCATCTTTTTTTTATTCTCTAACGACATTTCTGTTGTTACTTGCAATTTCTGCCTGACATAATTTTTTGGGGGCATTTCTACTCATGCCCCTGGTTTAATCCATGGGCGGCTGAAACCCAGATTTGAACCCACAGTCTCTCGAGAAGGGATGGCTCGATCCTCCAAGATGGCACGAGCGCGCCCCATGCCCCCCATGGCAAGTTCACTTTTAATGACCTATTGAATTGCTCCGAGGAAGTGGGAATATAAATTGTGCACACTCTGTATGCAACTCCAACGAGGCTGCTGTGCATAGAAATGCCGTGAGAAAAAGAAAAAAAGTGGAGTTTTTGCGCGAAGAAACAGGTGGCTCCTTCCCCTCTCATCCCAAGACATACGGTGGAATGCATTGAAACAAAATTTAATCCATGCAAATACATCTCTGAGGGAACTCTTAGAGAGATGCTCCAATTCTCTGATGGCAGAACCTGTCATGTTTATTTATCACAGTGGCATCTACTTGTATTTTTATATTAAAGGTAAAGGATTAGCCTTGCAGTTGCTCACTCACACAACATCTGGAGGAAGGTACTCCACTCGGGGGAACGCTGGCTTACTCTTTCACTCTGGCCGTACGTCTTAGAAGACGACCTGTTGATTGACTTTACTGTGGTATGTACCCATACGTACTGCTGGATGGACAGAGGCGGGGGCGGGGGGGGGGAATTTGAGCAACTTGCAACATTGATTCAACTGCCATGACGGGAGATCGAAAAGTCCACCACGGAAGCATGAATTAATATATTATGTGGCAATATAGTAATAAATGTACCATAACAGTTCATTAGCAGATGAAGTCCTCCATGCTTTGGGAGTCATCATTGGCCGCCTGACCGTACTTAGCCATTACGTCCGATTAGCACGGTTGGCTACGTACCGTGCGAAAGAAGTTCAACATACATAGATAACCAATTTGGTAAGGGTTGGAGAGCTGGAGGGGGCGGTTCACATTCCAGATGCCACTGATGTTTGCCGTGTGTGGGAATAGAACTCCGGTGCCGGGTTCATGGTGCAGTGTCATAACGACTGCGCCATCACTCCACCCACGTTTATACGTACAACTACGAATTTACACACCTTAACGGTACTGGGAATAATATTCCAAGTTATAGCTATTCGGTGGCACATAATAGCAGTGGGACACAAAGTAAGACAATGCACAATTATAAAAAGTCCTGGGTTGGAGTAGATATTTTTTATTACGCTATTTTCCCAGGAAAGTCATGGGACCTCAATAAACCTCACGCTTTTTGTGGACGCTCCTTGCCAAATTTTCACAGTCGGGAGTGATGGTTGCTATGGACATTTTAATTGGGCAATTTGGATTGTACACTCCGTTCTCCTTTAATGAATGTTGTTTTCATAACGTGAATTGGATATAACGCGATTGAGTAAACAGAACTATGTCGCGCGAGTACGAATGAGCGGTTGTACAGCTGCCTTGCCGTAGAATCGCACAAGGTGGGATGCTGCTGGATGCTTATAGACGCTACCCACGTGCTTCAGTCTTTGTTCAGCCTGCATATGCATCTCACGTGTTATCGTGGACTGTGCTTTACTTTTTATTATCTCACCTATAAATGTCATTGTTTGTCTGTCTGTCTGTGTGTCTGTGTATCTGTGTGTGTGTGGCCAAAACTTGCGACAAATTTGGCTTGCAATCCGTGGGGTTGACGCTTAAAACAAAGTAGCCACGTACCACGCCATAAGCCCCGTGCTGAGCCAGCGCTATTCCGATTTCGCGTCCATCACCTTTAAAGTTGTTTAATTTGCGATTTAGTGCTGTTTTTGGTCATTTATTTATTTGCTACCGCGTGCTGGACCATACCAACTGACGCGCGTTCGGTGGGAGGGAGGGCCCCTACCAAGTCACTGCGCAATGTAACACACACAGATTTACAGCTCCCTTCAAACATTTATTACCATGACTGTTTACTCATTACAAATTGCTTTTAAAGGTAAGACATTTAATGACAGGGATTAAGCAATGTTTTACGCTAAGTAACACAATTTTTCTCCCCGACTACCACTATCTTTGCTTTAGCGACCACGGCTTTACGTGAAGCCACGACACACGTTTTCTCTTTCTCTTTAAAAATAGGTATATTTCTAAATATTCCTCTTGATATGCAAATTATTTTGGTCAAGACGCTCTTCGCCCCTCCATCAGAGCATAAATAGTCGCTCCAAGCCTGGAGCGTGCCATTCATATTCTGTCTACTTGACGGACCTGTTCTCCACCTGAGGACGGCTGATTGCGTTGTGGCCGAAACGTCGTGAGAATTATTTTATTATGTTTTATTTTTATTATTTTATTACTTCCCTTCTACGTGACTTTACCGAAAGAACCAAGAGGATGAATCACTGTCCTGCTCACAAAAAACAGGTTTGAGGGGAAGAATAGCCTTTTTATGTACTCTTGAGGCATAACCAGCCACGTAATATCACTTACTGCGCAGGGGCAAACCAATAAATATACTCATTGCTATTCCGTCTTCATTCTATCTTATTTACACTGGCCCCCTCAGTACGGGGGTTCTGCAGTGACGTTATGTCAATGACGCTTGATTGGTGCGCATCTGCTCATAGTTACAGGTACGTTAAGTTAATTTTGTATTCGTTGGCTTTAATTTATTTGCCGCTCTTGCTCGCGGCAAATGTTTGCACCAAAATGTTGGAACACCCTCGTAGTCGCTCCTAATTACTTACTTATTATACACGCGTGCATTTCCCCTCTCCCTTGCTTCTATCGCTAAAGTCACGTACATAGAAAACTATTATTTACAAACTTATTTAGTCTATCTAAAAGTTAGAGTGTGTGTGTACGTCCATGTGTGCGTGTGAATCCATATATGTGTGTGTGTGAAAGGTAAGGCATGTGTTCACTGGCCAGGGGACCCTTACATGGAAAGCGTTTTCCCACAACATCACAGGGGCGAAAGAGCTTAATGGCTGGACAGATGCACAGGCGTTACGGCAACTTACTATGAATCTGGATGGGCGGGCAGCTGACTTCATAGAGGCGCTACCCACAAGCGACCAAATCCAGCTAGAGGAGTTAATGCGCCGACTCGACCTACGTTTTGGCACGCGCAATGTGAGACAGGCGAAGACGGCCTTAGAGGCACGCCGCCGCCAACCCGGCGAGGACTTTCGCAATGACGCCGAGGACGTGCGATCGCTGACCCGGATCGCCCATCCAGAGTTCGCGACAGAGGTCATTGACACGCTAGCCACCGACAAACTCCTCATGTATCTAGCTCGCACCGCGTGGTGGCAGCCCAAAGTGGGTAGTGCAAGCCTCCCTTTTGATACCCTCGTCGAGCGAGCGCTTGAGTGCGAGGAACTTTCCGGCGAGCGCACGCAACTCCGACGGTCGGGACGGGAGTGCGTCGTCGCGAGCCTGCTCCCAAACAAGGAAGAGGAGCTCGCCAGAGCGATAAAGGGACGGGCAAGGGAGCCCCAGAGACCCCACGAGACATCCCCGGGGTGGGTGGCAGGGCTACAGAGCGGCATAGGAGATATAGCCGGCCAGGTATCCCGAATGGACGATAAGGTGACCCGAGTGGGCGGGGAAGTGACCCAAGTACACGGCCACATTACCAAATTACAGTCTTCCGTTGAGACCATCCAGTCTGAGGTGGGAGAGCTACGCTCCTCTGTAGGAGGGTAAACTGGAAGGTTAGCCCGACTAGAAGCAGAGTATGGGCAGTGGCGTACTGGGGGGGAGGGAGTGGGCAAGAAGCCCACTACGGAGACGTCGCCCTTCCCCGGGCATGCTACATGTGCGACCATCTCGTGAGAGACTGTCCTCAGATCGCCCGCGCTAGACATGCGCAAGGGTTAAATTCCAACACCCGCTAGAGAGTGGACCAACTAGGGGTGCAATCGACGCGGTCCCGTCACAAATATATGATAATGAGAATAATGGCGAGCAAGTGACTTCTACACAGATCCCAGCAACAACACCCAAGGGCGCAGTGACTCCAGGTGACTGGCTACGGGAGCTGTGGCAGGAATCACAGGGGCCACATCGCTGGTGGAAGGGCAGGTCAACGGGCGGCGTACCCGGATCCTGTTGGACACGGGGGAGGTGCCCTCGCTCGTGAGCGCGGTGCACTGCAGCATGTTCGGGGTCGACGTGAGCTGCCTACAGGCCCCGGACCATGCACTGCACATGGCGAGCGGAGCCGGGATGGGGCTACTGGGGAGGGCCACCCTGGAGATCCGTATAGGATGCCAGGTGTGCACCCAGGAGTTTTACATCTTGAGTGTGTTGTGCCACGGGTGTATTGCAGGTACCGACCTCCGGAAAAAGTTGGGGCTCAACGTGCAGTCCCGCCAGCGATGCGCCACCATGGAGGGCAGCGGGGAGCGGATTCCGTTCCTGGGACGAGAGCCAAATCACCCCCGCTTCGCATCCGTGGCCGCTACCCTGGTGACGACCGGCACCATCGGGCTGCTCGCCGAGATGCTGGTGCCGGTGGCAACATCCTCCACCGACCCCACACACCGACCATCGGGTGAGGTAATGTTAACTCCTCGCCGGGAGTTGGCGGAACGGTACGGGGTTGTGGGATCGGCCATGCTGGTAAACGCAGATGGGGGCCGATTGTTTATATGCGTATTCAACCCCCACAGCACCCCGGCCATGCTGCGATGGCGCACCCCTGTAGCCACCGCACACCCCCTACATGCGTGCCACTCTGACGACTCGATGTTTGCAATCTGGGCTAAGGACCCCGGTCGTCCCGAGGACAACCAAGACCTGGCCTGGCAAGTCGGCCCGACTCCCCGGGCTGAGGTCGTTCCCTTGCTTGACGCGTTACATATGCCTTGGGCAGATTTCCCTAAGGGGGAGGCCGATCAGCTGCACGGGTTACTGCGGGAGTACGCCGACGTGATAAGTAAACACGACTTAGACGTGGGTCGGACAGACCTCGTTAAGCACCAAATTGACACCGGTGCAGCCCAACCCATCAAACTCCCCGCATACCGAGTGGGCGCACCCGAACGGGCCAAGATCAAAAAGGCGGTCAGGGACATGCTCCGCGATAACATAATCCAGCCTTTGGCGAGCCCCTGGTCTGTTCCGGTGGAACTAGTAACGAAAAAGGACGGGTCAACCTGGTTTTGCGTCGATTACCGCAAATTGAATGTGGTCACCCTCGGTGACGCCTTCCCCATACCCCGCATCGACGACACCTTTGACAGCCTCGCCGGAGCGCAGTATTTTTCCACCCTCGATCTCGCTTCCGGGTACTGGCAAGTGGAGATGGCAGAGGAGGATCGGCCAAAAATGCATTCACCACCCCGATGGGACTATTTGAGTTTTGCGTACTCCCGTTTGGACTCAACAACGCACCCACGACGTTCCAGCAGCTGATGGAGTTTGTGATGCGGGGCTTGCAGTGGGAACAGTGCCTGATTTATCTGGATGATGTGATAGTGTTCAGTAGATCTCTGTCTGAGCACTGGTCTAGGTTACGGGAGGTGTTCCAGCGACTGCAAGCGACCCATCTCAAGCTCAAGCCGCATAAGTGTTACATTGCACAGTGCGAGGTGGGGTACCTCGGACACCACGTCAGCGAGGCAGGGGTGCGCACCGATCCGGAGAAGGTACACGCCGTAGTGGATTGGCCACGGCCAAGGAACCTGACGGAGATCAGATCATTCTTGGGACTCACCACCTATTATTGTCAATTTCTAAAGGGATTCAACGAGATTGCACGCTCCCTCACCCAACTCACTTCCCCAAAGAACCCCTATCAGTGGACGGAGGCCTGCCAGACTCCCGCGCTGCGTACAGGCTAACATCCGTCGCGAATACCCGCCCCCACAGTCCTTTAAATCATCTTTAATAAAAAAAAAACAATAGGTTACGCGGGTACGAGTGACGTCTCAGCTCTCTGACCCTTGATTCACCGTGCATCGTTCTGAGACCCATCCCGAATACCCGCCCATCTACAGCCCTTTAAATGCTCTCCATTACCCACCCACGGCGGTAGCGTGTGTGCGAGCGATGTCATTGCCCTCCGACCCCTGACCCCCCCGTTCAGCGCGTTTGATTGGTGCGCGGGGTTGTGCGAGCGGAGACATCGCGTTTGAGTGACTGAGAAGCGACAGGTTGATTTCAGGCAGCCCTGTGCCACCCCGAGCTATGCCCCACAAGCAGAACTTGCGGACTCGAGGGGCTACGGCGCGGGGAGAGGAGCCGGAGAGCGGCAGCCCTTCTCCCGCTCAGCAGCAGCGGCTCTCACATGAGTGAAGGATCCGGAGACAGCGGCCTCCCTCTGGCCGGCCCCCGCCGGGGGAGGACCCGGGGGCCAGCAGCCTCAACATGTGTGTTGTGTCTGTGCGAGTCCGTGTGTGTGTGCGTCAATGTGTGTGTGAGTCAATGTGTGTGTGACAGTCGCTGTTTGCTTATTTACGTCCATGTGTGCGGTGTGTGTTTAAGTCGATGTGTGTGTGTCAGTTGATGTGTGTGTGTAAGTCCATGTGTGTGTGTTAGTCCATATGTGTGTGTGTGTAATTCCATATGTGTGTGCAGAGTTCCATGTCGTGTGAGTCTATGTATGTGTCTGTTTGTAAGTCAATGTGTTTGTGTGTGTTAGTCGATGTGTCTGTGTGTGTGGGTCTATGTGTGTCAGTCGATGTGTGTGTGTGTATGTTGAAATGTGTCTGTGTGAGTCCATGTGCGTTTGTAAGTCGACATATGTGTGTGTGTAAGTCGATGTATTTGTGTGTGGGTCGATGTGTGTCAGTCGATGTGTGTGTGTACGTCGATATGTTTGTGTCTGAGTCCATGTGTGCGTGTATTAGTCGATATGTGTGTTTGTGTACGTCCATATGTGTGTGTAAGTCAATGTGTGTGTGTCTGTCGTTGTGTGTGTTCGTCGATATTTCTGCATGTTAGTGGATGTGTGAGTGGCTCTATGTGCATGTATGAGTCGATGTGTGTGTAAGTCGATGTGTGTAAGTCTATGTGTGTGTGTATTAGTCAATATGTGCGTAAGTGCATATGTGTGTGTGTAGGTCGATGTGTGTGTGAGTCTATGTATGTGTGTGTGAGTCCTTGTGTGTGTACGTCCATGTGTGTGTGTATAAGACGATGTGTGTGTGTGCAAGTGGATGTGTGCATGCGTCAGTCCATGTGTGTGTGTCAGTAGATGTGTGTGTGTGTAAGTCGATGCGTTTGTGGGTGCATCGATGTGTGTGTTCGTCCATGTGTGTGTGTATAAGTCGATGTGTGTGTGCAAGTCGCTGTGTGTGTACCTGATTCGATGTGTGTGTGTGTGTGTCAGTCAATGTGTGTGCATGGTGTGTGTTTGTAGACAACTAATATTTAACAATTAAGTTCGTGTATATGACTCTATGTATGTGTGTGTTTAAGTCCATTTGTGTGTGTGTTAGTCGATGTGTTTGTGTTTGTGTAAGTCTATGTGTGTGTAAGTCAATGTTTGTGTGTCTGTCGTTGTGTGTGTTCGTCGATATTTCTGCATGTTAGTGGATGTGTGAGTGGCTCTATGTGCATGTATGAGTCGATGTGTGTGTAAGTCGATGTGTGTAAGTCTATGTGTGTGTGTATTAGTCAATATGTGCGTAAGTGCATATGTGTGTGTGTAGGTCGATGTGTGTGTGAGTCTATGTATGTGTGTGTGAGTCCTTGTGTGTGTACGTCCATGTGTGTGTGTATAAGACGATGTGTGTGTGTGCAAGTGGATGTGTGCATGCGTCAGTCCATGTGTGTGTGTCAGTAGATGTGTGTGTGTGTAAGTCGATGCGTTTGTGTGTGCATCGATGTGTGTGTTCGTCCATGTGTGTGTGTATAAGTCGATGTGTGTGTGCAAGTCGCTGTGTGTGTACCTGATTCGATGTGTGTGTGTCAGTCAATGTGTGTGCATGGTGTGTGTTTGTAGACAACTAATATTTAACAATTAAGTTCGTAATTTTTACAATAATAATGTGTCTCTAAGTCCATGTATGTATGTAGGTCAATGTGTGTGTGCGTCCATGTGTGTGTGTCAGTCTATGTGCGTGTGTGAGTCGATGTGTGTGTGTGCAAGTCGATGTGTGTGCGTGGGTCCATGTGTGTGTGTAAGTCAATGTGTGTGTGCGTCCATGTGTGTGTGTCAGTCCATGTGTGTGCGTGTTCGTAAATATGTGTATAAGTGCATATGTGTGTGTGTGTGAGTCTGTGTATGTGTGTGTGAGAGTCCATGTGTGTGTGTGTAGTATATTATAATGCGATTTTTCCATAATGCGGTGTCCTTCAGGAACACAACTACCACGTGAGAGGAGAACGGGCTAAAATGTTTTAAATGGGACAAATTTGGATCATAACCCTAACCACAAAATTCAACGGCCTGCTCTTGCGAACAACATCACTGCATCTCTAACATCAACGGTGAAGCAGATGGCGTATATTTTTACAGTTACTAAACCCGCAGTATTAATGGGAGGACCGCTGGATTCAAACCTCGAACTTGCAATCATCACGTATGCAGATGCTTCTAATGCTTCGAGAAATATCTCTCCATTTCTGTCATCTCTTTATCTCATCACTTTAGCTCATCAATTTATCTCTCATCACTTTCTTTCTCTCATCACTTTTTGTCTCTCTCTCTCGATGCAGTAGTCGTGTAGAGGTCCAGATGCAATTCGCAGATAGCCAAAATCGCAGATAGCAAGTTCGTGAATAACGAGGGACTACTGTAGTGACGTGCAGGTCATTTTGATATTTGGACCATAACGCCGGCACACAATGGTCTATACTTTTTGTAAATACATCACGGGATCTCAATCGTCCACTGTGAAGCAGATGGCGTGTATTTTTGCGGTTATTAAACCCGCAGTATTAATCGGGGCGGCCGCTGGATTCAAACCTCAAATCCACCTGCAACCAAGCGGCTGGGCGTACTTACCGGTAGGCCACGTCACCGTCCGCCTTGTGCAATGTGCGACGAGCCCAGCCACCCCGAGCTCAATTCCCATCGCAGCTAACATCAGTGGCGCAATGCTTGCCCCTTCACCAACTCACATTGGTGAGGTATGGCAAAGTAACTCCCATGACAGAGATGACACAGCGTGGGGGCGTGGGAGGGGGTCTTTGTCGATCGAGACTGGGTGGAATGTGCTTGTTTATTATTTATTTTATAACAAACACTGATTTGAAATGGCTAGGGCACCACAGCGGGTCTCCCAGTTGTGAGATTGTGAATTCAAATTCCACAAAGGGGTCATCTGAATCCTTTTTTTATCTCTTCAGTATTGTTAAAACGAACACCTGCTGGACAGGCTTTGCGTGGCACTTAATGGGAAGTCAACCAGTGGTCGTCTTATGGGGATTTTCCACCACTGGCTGAGAGAGGACAACGTAAAAATAAATCGCCGTCCAATTCTCAATCGAGGATGGAGACACTGGTGCCAAATGCATATTTCGGTGAGCATTCATTTATGTCTTTTGTTTTTTAGACCTAAACCTCCCGACGCGTCTATCATAAACGATGAGAGGAAAATCATCGACGGTGATGCGGCCGAGCGGCAGTGCGTTTGCCACCTTCCGTTGCAGAGGAATCGCAGTCCAAGCCCTGCGGCCACCCTGGTTAACACCTCGCTTGCATTAACCGTGAAAAAAATACCACGCTTCACAGGAAACGTTCAACATCTCACGACGTTCTTCGACGATCAGTAGGCCACGTGTGACTTTCTAAATTTTAACAAAATAAAAAATACATAATACTTTATTCGAATAAAGGTCACATAGCAGCATCGCCCCCTGTTGTGAAAGTACTGCTGATTATAATAGTGCATGAAACATCATTCTGCCGTGGTAGCTTTTCGCCATAACAATGAAGCGGATACCGCAATGCGAGCACGATTAGGATTTTCCAAGACGATACTTGTTGCCCATTTCTGGAGGAATATTTTAATCTCCTGGCCCGTTGCCTTTGATCGAACAAGTTGAGTCTTAATGCGTTTTGTTTTGACGAAGAGGCTTTACGACCGACGCTCGCGCTCCGTTTTTTTTATGAAAAGCTACCAGTGAGAGTATTATGAAAAAGAGTGTGCTCTCTAATCTGCAGAAAAATGTGCGCACACTGCCAGAATTGTTTTCATTTGTCTTGTGCAGATTAAATGCCTTAACATGACTAACAACTTGTAAGTGGTTCCAAGCAGAACGCACGGTATATTTAACAATTGGCGATTTTTTTTTCCGGTAACGTCAGAGAAAATTTTATCTTTTTATGTTGTTTCTGCTGCGGAAATTACATTCTTTGGGGATAAAATTACTTCGTCTCACGTGACCGTTAAGGTTCTATAATGCAATGGGGCTATGGCCCTCTGCATGCATTACATCAACGTGTGTGATAGTGCATGACTCCCGTGCACACTCATAATCAAATACAGCACTTGATCAAGTATGTTGTTTCTCAAATTTAATTTGCCCTGTTTCCGCCATCAACTGAAGTTAAAAAGCACATTCCGTATTCTTGTGAAAAATCTTGCAGATATATTTTGTGGAGTGCATTTGCAGGTGCGCTATTTTGATGGAGATATTTTGAGTTATTTTACTTATTAAAGTATCTTGACCCCGTCACATTTCTGAGGCCACCCTTCAGTGCTCGGTGAGCCATTCGTTCAAAGCTTTCGGTAATGGGCAGCACCTCGACGATTCTTGCAACGTAATTGAGAATCATTTGTGTGTTGCGTGCGTTTGTTAGAAGTGATCATTTCGCTCTGGGCGCGCGCAGCATCCTTTGATTCAGTATCCACATGGCACAAGTGTAGGGGTGTTACGGAGGGGCTGTATACATAGGATCACACGGGAAACAAACACAGTGGGCGGGGCTTCGTGAGTGCACGGGGAGGTGCTCTCAACGACGTCCGCACAGGGCAGCCTGGGGGGCTGGCCCCACCCCTCAGCGGGGGGTTTTGGTATAAAAGGGGATGAGCCGGAGAGCTCGGGGAACAATGTTAAAGCTAAACCAGTGAAGACCGAAGATCGTCTAGCTAGAGCCCTGGACTCCCCTGGGTCGCCGCCCTTGTCAGGGCCGTGCAGGACCGAGCCAGCGGCGTGGTCCCGAGAACCAGAGATAGTGCTCTGGGACTCCGGGTACCGTAGCCCGACTTACCAGTGTCGGGCCAGACAGCCTCCCCTAGCCTGTTAGTGGAGGACTAGGAGGTAGGTCAGAGATAGCTAGCAGTGTATTCCCAGCTAGCCGGGTGAGGGGGCCGATACCCCCTCCAGTGTTGTATGTCCGCGGTTGTGACAACTGTTGTGGAATAAATACGTGTGCCTCAACCCCGGCGTCCAAGAGTCCTCAACGATATTACATCTGGTGTCAGAAGTAAAGATCTACGAACATGGACACGCGCCGGACAGCTCGAGTCAGGGTACCGGAGGGGGAGGACACCGTTGCAGTCGGGGAGCCCGGGACGGCTGAAGAAAACACGGAGCAGTCGGGGTCGGATGCGTCCACACCGCAGCAACAGGAGAATGGAGAGCCGTCGACAGAGGGGCTGAGGCAGGCGCACGCTAAGCTGGCGGAGCTGCTGTACGCCGCTGCCGCCATGCTGGACCAGATCACACAGCTGGGGGCTGCTGGACCGCCACGGGGCGACGGCAGCCGGCGACCACAGCGCCTTCCCGCCATTTCGACGGAGCACCACTTTGAAAATCCCGCCATCGCAGCAGCTGCTGTTGAGGGCGTGGCCGGGTTGGGCATCGAGTCCAACGGCGGGCATACAGTACCTGCCGCATCATCACCAACGGACGGCACGTCACCACGGGTGCGACCGGCGATGCCATCGGTTGTTCGAGCCGCGGCACAGCCGGGTGGGGGAGACGGAGTCGCGGCACAGCCGGGTGGGGGAGACGGAGTCGCGGCACAGCCGGGTGGGGGAGACGGAGTCGTGGCACAGCCGGGTGGGGGAGACGGGGGAGTGCGACCTTCCGCGGCAGCCGCCGCGTTACATCAGCGGCTACCTCCACTCAAAGAATTTGTGGGCGAGGAAGGCGACTGGGGCGGCTTCCAGCGGCGCTTCCTCGCTCACCAGGAAATGGCGGAGTGGACAGACGCTGAGGCTCTCCGCGCGCTGCCGGCACTCCTCGACAGCGACGCCCTCGCCGCTCTTACATCGGCGCCGAAGGACAAACGCTCCACGCTACAGATGGCGCTGCAGTTGCTGGCTGCGGTCTACGGACCATCGTCGGAATGCAGGCAGCTCTTTTATGATCGCCAGCGGGGTGCAAAGGAGTCGCCCCTGGCGTACCATACCAGTCTCCTGGCGCTGGCGAAGACGGCCTTCCCACGAATGGACGACGAAGGCGTGGACACGATGGTAACGGAAAAGATCCTCCTGCTGGCGGACGACCTGGACATCGCCGTCGTTGCACAGGAGGACGCAGAAATGGGTTCCCTCCAGGCTGCACGGCTCCTCCACGCCAACCTGCTGTCGCAGCGACGGAAGGCCAGCAGGGCAGCGGCCGGGTGTACGGTGGCTGCAGCCACCCTCCCGGCGGAGGAAGTTTGCGCCATTGACCATCGACTGCAGCAGAGGGTGGGAGTACGGGCGGGCCGGGATGGATCGAGCCGTTCCGACCATTCGTCATCGCCGCCTGCGCTCCCGCGCTGTTACAACTGCGGCATCCGGGGCCATGTCGCCTCGGGGTGCCGCTCTCCTCGGCAGCGCGGGACGACGCCTCGACAGGACGCCGGCCCTCCTCCCAAGCTCCATCAACATAACCCGGCGAGTCGCGGCACCCCTCATGTTTGGCCCACGCACACACCCGTCACACACTTGCACACCGCAACGAACGGGGGGCCGACATTGCGCACCGTCGCGCCAACACGCACCACTATGGGGACTCAGATCGAACCCAGGCAGTGGTCCGTGTTGGCCCATCGCGTTGTGGCTGCATCGTCGGGGTCGTCAGCCGTGGTGGGGCACATTGACGGGGTTGAGGTGCG
This sequence comes from Lampetra planeri, assembly GCF_965212315.1. Taxonomy (NCBI): domain Eukaryota; kingdom Metazoa; phylum Chordata; class Hyperoartia; order Petromyzontiformes; family Petromyzontidae; genus Lampetra; species Lampetra planeri. Next base: position 5,996,439 of record NC_136152.1, on the reverse strand, counting down.
CATCCTGGTCGATACAGGAGCATCGGCGACCATCATTTCGGAACTGATTTACAATATTCTCCCTGTCCAGAGCCGTCCTTTACTGCCGGTTAACGTCCCATTCTATGCTGCTAACGGGGGCCCACTTGGCATCATTGGACAGATTCGAGCACAAATTTGTATTGGTGATATCAAATTGTCCGGCCCGATTTTTGTTTCCTCCTCGCTGGCGGTTCCGTGCCTGCTGGGGACGGACTTCTTGGGCAAAATGCCGATTCGTATTTTAATAGACCAGGGCTGCATTGAGCTCCCGTCGGGACGACGCATGGCGTTTCTGCTGTCCCCTACTGCGGCTTGGACGGCGTTCGCGACGGTACCGGCGTTCGTCATTAAAACGGTTCGCGTACCGCCGGGGGCACAAATGTTGGTGCCTCTCAAACTTCGTCGGCCCTTCGCTAAAGGCATTGGGGACCAGGGAATTCTTCTGGGGCCATCTAGGGCCGGGGTTAGCGGACCTCATTTGATTCCGGCCCAGACCATCGTAAAAGGGGACGGGGACCCTTTCATCGCGGTCCTCAATGTGGGGTCGCAGACAGTGGTGGTTCCTCAAGGGACCGTGCATGCTCACGCAATGCCGGTGCCCTGTGAGGAACCTGTCGCGAATCACGTAGGCACTGTCCCTCTGCCGCATCCACATTCGGACACCGATGAAGGGTGGCTCGAGGCGCTTTGTGCGGGATCGACGGACCTGTCGGATTTAGAGCATCAAAAGCTTAGGACACTGCTGCGTGAATTTTCCGACGTTTTCAGTCACCATATTGATACAGGTGACAGCGCGCCAATACGCCAAAATCCTTTTCGGTTAAGTCCCGCCGAAAAGGACCATGTCAAATCGGCTGTTGATGACATGTTAGCCGCCGACATCATTTCTCCCTCTACCAGCCCGTGGGGAGCGTCGATCGTCCTGGTTAAGAAACAGGATGGCTCGTTGCGGTTTTGCGTCGATTTTCGCCGCCTCAACAAAATTTCTGTTGCCGACGCATACCCGCTCCCACGGATTGACGAATCGCTGGACGCCTTGGCGGGAGCGCGATTCTTCTCCACATTGGATTTACTTTCGGGATTCTGGCAGCTTCCTCTGGACGATGATTCTAAGCCTAAAACTGCATTCTGTACACCGCAGGGTCTCTTCCAATTCAACCGGTTGCCGATGGGACTCCATTCGGCGCCGGCGACTTTCCAGCGATTGATGGAATTGGTTTTGGCTGGATTGCAATGGGACTCGTGCTTAATTTATTTGGATGACGTTATCGTCTTTAGCAGAACATTTGACGAGCATCTCCAGAGGTTGCGGGCGGTTTTCCTCAAAATGCGGGCTGCTAATTTGAAATTTAAACCCCAAAAATGTCATCTGTTACGCGAATCTGTGCGTTATTTGGGACACATCGTTGGACGCTCAGGTATTGCTACCGATCCCGCCAAAACGCAGTGCGTCAGCTCCTGGCCGACTCCCACCTCTGTGGGAGAGGTGAGGAGTTTCATTGGATTCGTGTCGTATTACCGACGCTTTGTCGCGGATTTTGCGACAATTGCAAAGCCCCTACACGCTTTGACGTCAAAGGGGGTCCGCTTTCATTGGGGACAGGAGGAGGAGGCTGCTCTCCGCTCCCTTCGGGACGCTCTGGTTAAAGCTCCTCCCTTGGTTTACCCCGATTTTTTTAAACCCTTTGTGCTCGACACCGATGCGAGCAACACAGGTATTGGGGGCGTGCTTTCCCAGGTGGTTGACGGCGTGGAACGGGTAGTCGCGTACGGTAGTCGGGTGTTGTCTCCAGCGGAGCAAAGATATTGTGTCACCCGTCGGGAACTGTTGGCAATTGTCTATTTCATCCAACAGTACCGCCCATATTTGTACGGTCAGCGTTTCACCGTCCGTACAGATCATGCGGCACTACAGTATGCCCTGCGAGTTCAACAACCATCGGGACAATTGTCTCGATGGTTGGAGGTTCTCCAGGACTTTGATTTTGAAACCACGTACCGTAAGGGCGTCCGCCACACCAATGCGGACGCTCTGTCGCGCATGCCAACCACCCCCGAATGCGCATGCCTCCTGGGGTCGGGTCGTTGCAGGCATCCAGGTGAAATATCTGTTCCGGTCTTGGCGGCCGCAGACGACGCAGCGTCAATGACGAATTCGATCGGACAACAGGGATCAGATTCCCTGTTGGGGTTGCCTGTCACTGAATGGGGGCGCCTACAGATGGAGGATACCTCCCTCCTCGCGTTGCGTCGTCGCGTCGGGGATGCTGGGCGGGGGAGGGGTGATGCCGACGCATGGGAAATGGTCACGGGTCTGCTGATGCATTGGGACGGGAAATCCCATTGACACCGGCTAGTGGTCCCTTCTGGGTTACGGGGTAAGGTGGTGTGGGCCGCTCATGAGCGCCTCCTCCACCTGGGGACCCAAAAGACCCTCGCCTTGCTCCAGCTTGATTTTTTTTGGACGGGCATGACAAGGGATGTCGCAGATCTGTTGGTGTCATGCCCTCGGTGTGCGCAACGGAAACCACCAGCACGGGAGTCTAACCCGCCTTTGCAGTCTATCAGAGTCTCCAGAGTCAACGAACTTGTCGCGCTGAATATTTTGGGCCCATTCCTCACCACCCCCAGGGGCAATAGATATTTGTTGACCGGGGTGGAGTACTTTACGCGCTGGCCTATGGCCTGGCCCCTGGCCAACCAGTCGGCAGCAGCCATCGTGGTGGCCTTTGTCCAGGGATACGTCCTGGACAAAGGTGCTCCCGAGCGGCTGCTGACCGACCAGGGCAAACATTTTTCCGGCAAACTGCTCCAACAAGTCTGTGAGCTCCTGGGCACAAAAAAAATTCGTACCTCTCCCTATCACCCGCAAACTGACGGGATGGTCGAGCGTCTGCACCGAACCATCACGTCCATGTTGTCACAGCAGGTTTCGGACTCACAGACCGATTGGGACGCAAATTCAAGGGGTCCTGGCAGCATACAGATTGGCCCCCCATGCGGCAACGGGATTTTCCCCCTTCTTCCTCATGTATGGCCGCGAACCTGACCCACCTGTTCGGGCCCAGCTGCAGATCCCCGCGCCGCAGGGTAAAACTAAATTGGCCGACCATGTTAAATTTAATCTTGCGAAATTAACAGAGGCACGGGATGCTGCCATGCAAAATTCCGACCTACGTCAGAAAGCTAATGAGCGGCTCAGACTGGGTCGCGCGCACGTGCTACAGTGGAAGCCGGGGGACATGGCATGGCTGCACTGTCCCCAGGTACCACTCGCGACCTCCTCTAAACTGGTGCGGCCGTGGCGGGGCCCTGTCGGGGTGGTTGAGGTTTTGCGGCCTCAGTGCGTACGCATCAAATGGGGGAAGCGCCGGTGGTTTGTGCACCCCTCCAGATTGAAACCCTTCGTTGCGGTGCGAAGTCCCACTCCACACACGCGTGGCCAAACATGTGGGGGGTCGACCAACTCAAAGGGTCCGTCTCCGCTGCTCTCGCCTGACGTGTTGCCGGCTGTCCCGCCCCCAGGTGCACCAGGAATGATGGGCTCATGCCCGACAACCCCTACGGGGGATGCCGAGGGTCTCGCGACATCGAGAGGAGACTCACTTGGAAATGGACAGTTGCCGCCCGACGGCCCGCCATCCGGGGTTGCCCTGTGTGACGGGCCTGCTGCGAGGACGCGCGCAAGAATGCGCAGACTCTTGTGATGCACTAAAAGAAAAAAAAAATATTTTTCACATGTTATGTTCACTGTGTGCGGCGTCGGTGGTGTGTTCCGGGCACATTGGATTGTACGTATGTTGTGTTCACTGTGTGCTGTGTGTGTGCTGGGGTTCCCTGCAAATTGTATGTACGTTGGTTTTACGGAATTCGTATTTATTCGGGGGTGCGGTGCGTCGGGTTATTTTCCCTTCTTGCTTTTCTGGTTCTTGTTGTTGTTCTCGTTCGCGTTATTGTTGAAAAAATTGCGAGGCACACGCGGGGTCGAGGGGTAAATAAACTTTTATTGTCGTTTGGTGCAGCCGGGACGGCTGCGAGCTGTACAGGGGGGGGTGATGTAGGGGTGTTACGGAGGGGCTGTATACATAGGATCACACGGGAAACAAACACAGTGGGCGGGGCTTCGTGAGTGCACGGGGAGGTGCTCTCAACGACGTCCGCACAGGGCAGCCTGGGGGGCTGGCCCCACCCCTCAGTGGGGGGTTTTGGTATAAAAGGGGATGAGCCGGAGAGCTCGGGGAACAATGTTAAAGCTAAACCAGTGAAGACCGAAGATCGTCTAGCTAGAGCCCTGGACTCCCCTGGGTCGCAGCCCTTGTCAGGGCCGCGCAGGACCGAGCCAGCGGCGTGGTCCCGAGAACCAGAGCTAGTGCTCTGGGACTCCGGGTACCGTAGCCCGACTTACCAGTGTCGGGCCAGACAGCCTCCCCTAGCCCGTTAGTGGAGGACTAGGAGGTAGGTCAGAGATAGCTAGCAGTGTATTCCCAGCTAGCCGGGTGAGGGGGCCGATACCCCCTCCAGTGTTGTATGTCCGCGGTTGTGACAACTGTTGCGGAATAAATACGTGTGCCTCAACCCCGGCGTCCAAGAGTCCTCAACGATATTACACAAGCATGCAATCACGCCTCAGGGATGAGCACTCGGGAACAGCCAGCGAGCGCGCAAACGCTGTACGTGGAAGAAAGTGAGAGATGGGAGATGTTATTCAGAAGGTAGCTTGTCCAGGAGAGAAGATGCATTCAAAACTAATATCAAAGAGAGAGAGAGAGAGCTAGAGGATGTAATCAGCAGTAACAGTCGATACATATATATAAGAGATGTAGGATATATATGTGTGAAGATAGCTATGATGCAGGCAATGCATTTTAAAAAAATGTAGATGTATGTGAAAGGGAGTCCACACGAGTCGTCGTTTGGGTAAGGCACTTTTTTCTTGCTCGCACCACACACGCGCAGTCGTAGGACTCTTCACTGCCAAAGACCTCGTGTTATCGCCATGCCTCCCCCACCCCATTCCTTCTCAAACCTTCCAGAAGGTTCCGTCTGCTCCTCCTCTTCTCCGCTGCCAGCTCCCTTCTTTATTGCCTCTGCCTTTTCTGTCGTACGGCTGCTGATGCAAATGCAGAGCAACCACTACAAGTCTCGCATTCAGGTGGTCGCGCCGGACAACCGCGTCAGAAGCAGTGGAGTTTTATCGCTGTGATGTCGCCTAGATCGCCATGCCCGATTCACAGCTACGACGAAGACATTACAGTGATACTCACTCCGCTTTCTTCCTTAACTGCCCCATGAACGCCTGTCACCTCGTCATCTCATTTCCCACCATCCCCCCCCCCCCTAACTTAAATCCCTCTGCCCAATCCCGTGTCACACCCTTACCCCTTTAAGTATCTACTTATTTACAGCATCTTCCCGTGACCCTTGAATATGGACAAAGAGATTTGTGATAAACATGGCTCCTCTTTGCAGGAGACACATTTTAAGAGGGAGATGAGAGATGTACAGTATTTTGACGAGATATACCTGAGTCAAGAAGTGTATTCAGAAGCGAGCTCAAAGATGGGAATGTATACAGAAGAGAGTTGCGAGACAAGAGATTGAATTCGTAGACACGAGGAGTTATGTAAAAAAAAAATACTGTACACATGAAAAAAGTAGATATGATCAAAGGTGAGACTTGTTATTAAGATACAGAGTCCTAGTGTGGAGCAGTGGTAACATTCGCGCCTCACAGCAAAAAGGGTAATGGATTCGATTCACGACTCGGCCACATTTTCTACGCAGAGTTTGTACAATCTCTGTACGTTCTCCCCCTATGCTGCATGGGTTGTCTCTGGGTCCTCTGATTTCTACCCGACAACAAAACAAATATACAATGGCCCAACCATCCAAAGGCAATATATTTTCTATGTGAAAATTACTCAATTGGAATTACGAATAACACCGTCTCGTGCTAAACTGTGGCAGGGCTCTCCTGAAATAGAGTCTTGAGATTCAGGATTTTCTGGCTAGGTAAGTGTAAAAATAACCTATAAGAGGTTTATGGGTTAGATCGCGTACGTATAATTGTGTCATATGAAAAAAAGGTGTCAGTTTTGTTGCCAGATAAAAGGGTAAAAAAACAGTTATCATATTTTGCTACTGGCAAATGAGGTTCCAATGGTATAAATGTGTCGTGAAACCCACAACCACCCAACACAGCCAATGCTGCGTTGGGTGGTCGCGGGTAAACCCACGACGTTGTAAACATCGTGGGTTTATTCTCCAACTCACCGGTGTGTTGTACGAGTAACGAATTGGCATGTTTTGTTTACATGACAAACCTTAATAATTCACTGTGCTGGGTGGTGGCGGGTTTAACGACATTAATATTACACGATCTAACCCAAAAAAACCTATTTTATGGATAATATTGGTTGCGACAGCCTACGTGTTACACATTACCAATAATAACATGTAATCATAAGAGAGAGAGATGAGATTGGACAGAGAAGTCTTGACACCACAGGTCTACTCACCCATTTGTTTCGATCTGCTTTTGTGTTTAGTTTGTTGTTCTAACCCCGCAAAAGAAGTTCAACATACATATGTAGTGGAAGAGTGCCGGCAGCTGGGTAGCAGCGACAACTTTGGTGGACAGACAGTACACATGCAGATGAGCGTGTGCTCGCGTGCGTTGGCAAGGCGGAGGAACTAGGGCAAGGGTCACGGAGGACTCCATCTGGAAGCCCCTAGAACCCGCTGCCGGTTCTGGGATTGGATTCGTCTCGTCGTTGCTATCGTCTCGTTGCCGTCATCGCTGCCATCTTTGCTCGATATTGCACTGCTAGAAGTAGTTGGCTGTGTCAGTCAGCGCCGCCAATATTAGACGGCTAGTGTTGTGTATAGGCTAGGCTAAGCGACTGTAGGGAGTGTGTGGACGAGACCGTGAATGTTCTGAATAAAAAAAGTTGCCTCCTACAAACCTTGTCTCTGAATCATTGACACTACAACTGGTGTCAGAAGTGGTTGCAACGTTATGACTGGCAGTAGGTGTTATAGAATCGTTATGGAGAAGCTTACCAAGTAGAGGAACCCACCTGTTGTTCTGTCAGAGGACGAGGACGGCGAGACGGTCATCCCTCCGAGAGCCCTAGGACCAGGGGCCCTGGTTAGAAATCCCATGGGTGTGGGAGCGGCAGCTATGGATCACAAGGAGAGGGGTACCGATCCTCCAGAGTCGCGCGCTGAGGATGGGTGGCGCGAGGTGGTCAACCGCCTCGACCTGCTCCTCACCACCATCGGCCAGCTGGTCGCACAGCTCTCCGAGTCCATGCCTGCCATCCAGTTGACAGAGTGGGAGCTGCGGAGCTCGCCGGAGCTGCCGTCTGCAGCAGCGGTTCCCAACAGCAAAAACCACGCAGTCACTGGCCGCCATTTCACCCTCAGAGGGCACGGTGTGGCCAACGGCAACCATTTGGAGTGGGACACGAGATGACGCTAAGGAGGCTCCACGTCCGGCGGCGCTGCACGAAGCCGCGTGCCGACCATGGAGGCTGCCTTCCGTTCGGGAGTTCATGGCGGCTCTCTCTATCTGTGTTCCTCCTCCTTGTGCTCAATACACACTTTCGCTCTCTCTCTGTCTCTCTCTTCATTGGACCAAACTTTACCCTCCACATTAAGTGGTCACCCTCGCACGCTAAGTTTCCACTCCTCACTCGAAACTCACTTCTTGTTCCCCAGCTTACTCCACGACCCCCCCCCCCCCCTTATTCTCCACCTCATAACCGCCACCGTTACTGTTTCCTCTTCATATTCTCATATGGCTATCACTCATTAACCCCCATTCATTCAATCCATTCATCATCATTTACTATCATAAATTTAGCTTTCACCGAATTCACGCATCATCACAGATTCGCCCCCATTGCTTCCTCTCATCTATTTAATTCACCTCATCTCCACCATTGCATTTACACTTGGTGTTGTAGCATTGTTAATGATCTGTAAAGCGCCTTGATTAAGGCGCTGTATACATTCCCTGAAGGTAAAATAAGATTCCCCAACTCTCCACCAATCACCTTCCTTTATCCCAACGTCCTCCCAATCGACCCCCTCGTTTACACTTTATCCCCCCCAACCATCCCCCGAGCTCTTTCAAATTATCCTGACGACCAATCGGATTTGAATGGGTTCTACACCTTTCAAATCAGGATGGTGTGCGGTACTTGTTGAGCACAGCAAATTTTTACTCGCGAGTCGGTCGTAGATAGGTTTTCAGGTAATTCCCATTGAGCTCGCGCGCTCTCTGCTCAAAGGCGATGCAGCCAAAACGGCACCAAAGATTCAGCTATAAATGCCGAAGATCAGCTCTGTCATGTGTTTTAAGCTTGTGCTAAAACTAAAAACTAAGCTATTTTTTTTATTTTACCAGGTAAGGCCCACTGGGCTATTTCGCTCTTTTTTCAGAAGCAGCCTAGGTATCACAAATGATAGCTTAACGAAGTGGCTTATCATCATGTAGACATAGCATCCAAATACTCCAGACGCATGTTTCGAAAATGTGGAGGAAAGAAATCCCGAGGACCCGGAGAAAATTTCACTCGACCACAGGGAGAACTCCAAATATACAGGTGTCAGGGGTCCGGGTTCGAACCCACGACCTCTTGTATACCAGGTGAGTAAGTTAACATCTCGCCACCGTGGTCCGTGAAGCACTAGCACTGTACTTGCAGCTTCCTGGGCAAATGTTTCTCGACGCAAAGTGCAAACTTATTGAAAAATGTTATATACCCTATTGCTCCGCTCCTACATTCCATTAAGGTAATTCAAGTTAGCAGGTGCAGTCACATGCCAGGTAAGTTTGAGTCACAAAGTTTTCACGGAACAGCAGGTCTCTGCCCAAGCCTGGCTGCCTTCTTTAATCCGTCACAAACGCCCAAATTGTTTATGCTCAATATGTGGGTCTTGATGGAATAATGTTCGTGCTTCATACCCGCGGTGACAATTTAGTTATGGAATTTTCACCAAAACAGCGGGGTCCAGTGAAAAGTTATATTATTTTCCTGCTCCCTCCTTTGGGATCTGTCCACTCTCACTAGTAACAACAGCTACGCTGTCTCCAGTCACACGTACAAAGCTCAGAGACTAGCATTCAAGGCCATTATTGACAAATTCTTAGATGATAAAAGATGTTCAGGCTCGTGAATCTTGTCCTGAAAAGCAGCATCGTGAGAGGACAAGATGGTTTAAACATTTGCAATTGCTCGCTTCGGATGTTTGGCCTACTTTCTACCGCGGGCACCATTGGGAGGAAGTGTACCTTCACAATATCCCACTGCACGAGACCCTGACATTCCATACTTAACATATATGTCCACTCACTTTTCTAAAGAGATGCCGCGACACTAAGGCTAGTTATTTTGGACTCTCTGAATTACATTCACTAACACAGCCAACCTTTAGGTGTGTTAGTAAATGGCGACTTGCCACTGCGTCGTTCGGGCCCTAGCCGAGTTTGGCCCCCGCCGAGCTTACATTTACATTTACAAGCAAATTTCTCTCTCCTACTCGCTAACATTAGCTGCCCCGCCCATCTCTGAACCTTTATAAACAGCCTACCTCAGCAGATTTCCCTCTTTTTCACCAGAAGACGATTGCTTGTGTTGCAATCGAAACGTCGTGAATTTTTATTTTTGTTATTTTTTCTATCTACGTGGCTTTAGCGAAAGACCCAAAGAATATATATATCGAGTTGTAATTGATTGTGTAACGGACGTAAAAACAAGATGATGTTACAGCTGTTATCTAAAGTATATAAAGCTGAAATTTAGTGTGAAATAAAATTCTCGATGTTTCTATTTCCCCACCTGACCCAACCCCCATCCTTAATTAAGTTGTTCAAAGATGCCCAAGAATTGCACAGAAAGAAGCAACTTTCTAAATACAATATTAAAAAATATATATAAATTAAAAAGTGGTATCTTATTTGAACATCGCAAAACCTAAATGTTGAAATTGAGTTTAAATAAGTTCTGGCTTGAAAACTTACATTTGGCAAGAACATATCAAGTACTGTATATGCTTCTGCGTGGAAACATTTACAATAAACATTTACCTACATAGACCACCCCAAATATGACTCGTGTTCAGTTCTGTAAAACCCACTGCTTGATACAAGGGGCACCCACACAACCATTGTTTACCAATATGACGTAAGATTTTCGAGAACAAGAAATGTTGCAAGTATAAATAAAATGCTTGTTTATATAGGAAAGAGTTTTTGCGTCTGCTTCTTTGAGTTTGTTGTTGGGGCCTGTGATGATTAATCGATATTTTTTCGTGATTTTAAAGTTTTGTTATTCTTATTTCCCATTGATATAAGGATTACGAATAACCGGATTAACGCATCCTTGGAAACGACCGTGATGATAACCAACTGCAATCTCGGTAGCAGCTGTGATTACATTTTTTAAAATTATATATGAAGTGATTTTGCAAAGCCTGTTTGTGCTTTCAAGTGCAGCGATCTAATGTGTATTCATATAAAGCATCTAATTGTCGGTGCATGCTAAGCTGCTGTACAGATCGGGAAGATGACTTTGCACTTTGAGAGATCACTTTAAATCTCCTGTGTTTGTGCCCAATCCGAATAATCTCCCCACCGTAAAAAGTAATTTAGAAATCGGTCCAAAGTTTTACTTTTGCCATTTAAATGTTGTGCAAAAAAAAGTATTTTCTTCATGTTTGTGTTTTTACATTTTGGTGTGAGGTTTTTGGTTGTTGCATCTGCAGATCCAGTTAACACTGGTGGCTTCGCGCAACGAATGTAATAAGGCTATTAACTGGAACGTGTGCTTTGTGTTATTCTAAGTTTCGTGATATAAGAGTGCGAGGTCTTAAATATTTAATTCTGTGCTGAGAATTTGCATAACATGAACGTAGTCTAAAAATAAAAATTCGTCGTATATATGTCGTATATATGTCCATAAAATATTTAAGTCTGCAGGTATGAACCGCAAGGCACGTTCATAAATTGTTCTTTTGATCTCAGACCGACGAGAGTAATATTTTAAATCAGAATTAGTTTTCATGTACAATGCTGCAATACATGGGGGGGTGGGGAGTGTGGTAGGAGCGGTGGTGAAATGTTTTTGTGCACTGCATCATAAAGGCTGATTTTTAATAATAATTATCAGTTGTGGGTTAAACATTAGTTGGTGAATAATATTGACTCGGTCCTGGCCACCACTCTTCCCACGTCACCAACCCCCACTCACCGTTGTCAGTGAAGTATGGTCAAGCAACCCCGGTGAAGTATGGTCCCAGCAAACCTGATGGGGGAGACACGGCCGGCATGTGGAGCAGCGGATTGATGTCGAGGAGCCTCAGGGTATTGTCAGTATTCCTGCAAAAAAGATACATATAATATTTTGCAGAAAACCCCATTGCTTAAATTAATACAATTTGCAATTAATGAGCAGCTATGTTCTAAAATAGATTAAAGAGAACATTGTAGATTTTTTTTCTCACATTTACATAAACGGTGTTCGACTGAACTGCACGCTTATTAGTGCTTACCATACATTAAAATTAATCCATTAAAGAGCATCTGCTGTTGCTGTTTACGTATCTATCCACTGTTTTTATGCAACATATGCGCACCTGTGTTTAATCTTGATAAGAGCCTCGTGGATGCTGTCTTCCCGGTCTTATTGGTCGTCCCCGACAGCCACTTAACGGGCGTTTGTTTTCACTCGGTCATCATTACCGAGCTAATGGAAGCTCTATACAAACCAACGACTACCTCCCATGCAATTGGAAGCCATTTAGAATCCCGAAGACTCGCAGGAATAGCCCTCTGCTCGAGTAGCGGCGCGCGCGCTCCGACATGCACCGCGCGTGGGCGCCCGTCGCTGACTCTGGCGAGCTCACGGCGAGAGCGCGACGCAGAGGAGCCCGCCCTGGGCCACATCTCCGAAGCGGGGGTCAGCTGTTGTAGGCGCCTTCGCGATGGGAGCCATGAAGGAGCACCGGGGCGGGCTAATGGAAGAAGGAATGACCCGGCCAAGATATCGGCGATGATGAGACGTATGTGTTTAATGTTGAACTTCGTAAGCCAACGGCGCTAATCGGAGGTGCAGCGGGGAAGGACAACACAATTAATGTAAAAAAGCAGTTCTAAAGAAGTTCATAACACGTAGGCTTTCGCGACCAATTATAGGTAAATCGCCTGATGAAGCTGGTTGTAATCACCAGCGAAACGTACTCAAATTGTAAATATTGTGTGTTACCCTCCGACAGACTGGTGTGCTAAAGTAGTAACTAATTAAATAATAAAAATAAAACATAATAAAATAATTCTCACGACGTTTCGGCCACAACGCAAGCAGCCGTCCTCAGGTGAAGAACAGGTCCGTCGATAAGACAGCGTCTGAATGACACGTCCTGGGCTTGCAGCGTCTATTTAAGCTGGGAGGAAGGAGGAAGAGCGCCTTGACAAAAATAATTTGCATATCAAGAGGAATTTTTTGCATATTTATGTAATATTACAATATGTATTATTCTATCCACTCTACTGCACACCACACTGGGGGTAGAATAATACATATTGTAATATTACATAAATATGCTAAAAATTCCTCTTGATATGCAAATTATTTTGTCAAGGCGCTCTTCCTCCTCCCTCCCAGCTTAAAGAGACGCTCCAAGCCCAGGACGTGTCATTCAGACGCTGTCTTATCGACGGACCTGGTCTTCACCTGAGGACGGCTGCTTGCGTTGTGGCCGAAACGTCGTGAGAATTATTTTATTCTGTTTTATTTTTATTATTTTATTATTTCCATTCTACGTGACTTTACTAAAATAACCAAGAAGATGAATCCCTGCAGTCACGAAAGCTTCAAATCGAAAAATAGTAACTAATTCGCACGTTTTGTTCACGTGATAAACTTTGTTAATTGGCCGTCGGGTGGAGGGGGGGTTAACGACACATTTATATTCACGCGATCTAACTCATGAAACCTTTATTGTGAGTAAAACCGAGATTTAAAAGTGCATTGTTGCAGTGGCTTCCTAACAATGGAAAGGAAGAGCGTTCCAGACGGCAGCAGAAGCGCGATGCAGTCGCCGTCTTTGTCCGACGGCCAGCCAGAAGCCGCTGCGAGGTTGAACTGGAGCTCGCGCGATGGTTGATGCTTTTGACGAGATCAACAAGGTGTGGTTGGTTCATCTGTGGCAAGCACGTTGTGTGGAGTGAGTGCGACCTGATAATGTCTGACGATGGGGGTTTGGCGACCCCCTCCTTTGCCTAATCATTTCCTCCTACCGTTTTGACAGGACGTTATGTTGCGTTCTGAGCTGGTTAAACAAATACACTCAGGATGGTTCAGCCCAGAGGTCCCATCTCGCCCAGTGCGGCAGTTGTAACTACGGCGTAAGTTGCTTCAGTTCCCCAGCATCACCCACCGCCTCTGTCCACCCAGAGGCGGTGAGTGAGGGTTGGAGGGGGTGGCACGTGTCCCACCCCCAAAATGATCCCCCCAAAATGATCCCCCCAATGATCCGATTGAAATCCCTAATTTCGGTCGGATCATTGTGGTTGGTTAGTAATAAATCGGCATTTTGCGACCCCCACTGCCACTGTGTAGCATATTATTACGTGCCAGGGACTCTATGAGATGATAGGACAATAGTCTGAGTCCATAATTGGCAGTAAATAACGGCAAAGCAGTTATAATTGACTCACAGAATTGTGCGCAGTTGCGTATACAGTACACGACTTCCCTGAAGGCATTCACCTTCAGCGAGCGCGATGCCGATCACACGGTTCGAATTCGACCCTGGATCGATGGCTGCGCCATCGCCGCAAACGCGTCGAACAAAAAAGCAAAGGACAAGTCCTTACTTCCAAACAACTCCTCTATCATTTTTTATTGCTGGAGGGGTTGACCGCCCTACCTGAAAATCCTGGCTCCGCCATTGCAGGCAGCAGTGTAAATGGGTTCAGCACAGTCGATTGTCAGGTCGTGTGTGGTGGGGTAAAGTGTGGGAACTTCCATCTCTTCCGAGACATCTGACCAGTGTGGAAGAGTATCACAAATAGCCCAGAGACTCCTCTGTAGTGGAGGGCCTTCCACCATCACTGGATAAGCAAGCAATTAAAACGAAACTAAACTATTTTACTGAACTATTTTGTATTTTACCAGGTAAGGCCCCACTGAGCTATATCGCTCTTTTTCAGAAGGGACTTGGCCACAAATGGTAGCTCAACGAAGTGGCTTATCATGTGGAAATGTATATCAGACAAATATTCTAAACGCATGTTTCTAAATGTGGAGGGAACAACCCGGAGAAAAATCACGTGTCCATGCTAAGAGAAAACATGCAAACTCCAAATATACAGCAGGCGTCAGGGTCGGGATCAAACTCAGGACCTTCTGTATACCAGGCGAGCTAATTAACATCTTGTCACTTTGGCGCCCAATTACAGGGTTGCAAATTTTACCCATTAACTTAGAATGCAGGGCCCATCGATTATCACGAGGTGAATTAGGCTGCCGTGCGGTTTGGACGTCCGCGTGTGCCAATCGGTGCATTCATTATTAACATTCCACTGGAAACAATTACTGGATCCTGACTTACCACATTTACCGGTTATCATTTCACAAACCCGACAAGTAATATAAACCATTATAACGTGCGATATATGTTCAATTTGGGACCACGAAATTTTGTGGCCTTGCGCTGCAGCCCATAAAGCCCCTGTGTCATTGTGGCCCTACATATATGAGTTCCGCTGAACAACAATGAGTTGAATATTAAAAATATCCCAATGAAGGACGCGAAGCAGATGGTGGTGGCGATGATGAGACTTTCCGAGTGGAAGTTCGAGGATCGATATTTTCTTCTGTCACTTTGCCAAGAAGGGAGAAATCTCCGGTGAGGTGTGGTCGCGTCACGAGCATAGGCCGTGATTGTCTTTTGACCTTGACTGTGCCGTGACATGTGGGTCATTAACATGCACGCTGGAAAAGAAAATTGGAATGACAGATAAAGGGCGTCCAAAGAAGTGTGGGGAGGGCATGCTTGAAATCTTCTTCTTCAAGTTGTTTTTCTTGTCGTACAGCCGCTGATGTAGATGCAGAGCATCTACTACAACTTCACATTTCGGTGGTCAAGCCGTAGAAACCGCGTCAGGAGCGGCGGAGTGTTAGTGCCTTGTCGTCTCCTTCTTATTTGTGGACGGTCCCTTCTGGATGACCGCAGTTGCACACTGGAGAGTGTTTTAATTGATGCATCAGGTATCTGCATCCGCACACTTGAAATTACACCGAGGGACGGATAGAGAAAGACAACGATGGATACGAAAGACATAATTGTTGATGTCTTTTGAAGAAAAGAAAAAAAACAAGTTGGCTTGGGCAGGGCGCATTGGTCGAGACTGACGACAGAGTTGCAGCCAAAGGAGGAACACGCATCTCAGAGTACATCCACAAGGGAGATGGAGTGATGAGATCGGCTCGCGTGCAGAGGAGCTCGATGTATTGTTGCATCGCACGAGCTCATGAGATGGCGACGGACTTGGTTGGCGTTCACCCAGCAGTGGATAGATCGTGGCTGATGTTGATTTCTATAAAGGGGACATCGTAGTGGACTTCGCTTAAGGTGTTGCAGCAATTTTGTCCATCTACTGTGTGGACTCGAAATATCCCTGTGCGTCCGTTTGGTAGGCGCGAGGGGTGTTTGTGCCCCCATGCCTGCACGTAAAACCCCATTACGTTGACTTAATGAGGTCTCGGGCCCGGCCAAATCCTCACCACACGACTAATTCATTAAATAAATTCTTCGCCCAGCGGGGGTATGGATTGCCCCCCGCATTATGAGGTGTGTGTGTGTGTGAGTCAAGTCATCACCAGAGCTCTCCAGCAGAAATACCTGGTTGTTAAGCCGATGAGATCAAGTCCCGGTCACGGTTGACTTAGCCCGTAATCACTCTGAGGTCTACTTACGATGACCACCTGGTGTGAAAAACTTGGCGCTGGCTCAGGACTTGATGGCGGGGACAGTGGGGAACGTGCGCCCTGTAAGTGAGATGAATATGTGTGTGTGTGCGTGCCGTGAGTGTTTATCATACAGAGAACCCACGGCAACATCGGCTCGATTCCCAGCCACGGCTGACGTCGGCAGCGCGTGGTGTCTGAAACGCTACGGTCCCCCACAACCATCGCTCTACTACCTACGTCGTAGCCATCGTCATCGTCAGCTATGGTCTAGTTACTGCTGGATGAAGGCTTTTCCACACCTCCTCATACGCATGGTACTCCTGCAAACGAGCCGATCTTATGGTTCCATCTTTTTGGCATCCACGCTATCACCAGCCTTGCCAACTGGCTATAATTCCTGACAGCGATGCTGCCTGCCCCAAGCCCACTTGCTTTTCGTCACAGAAAACAAGATGCCATCTCTAAAAATTAATAACAACCACAATTCTCCACTCAGTGACGGTGACGTCATCACGGCCGCTTGTGCCAGGCTATGTGCACGTTAAGGCCACGTGAAGTGTCGAACGCCCGCTGGCAGGAGGTCACGGGACAGACCCAGGTGCCATGGGTCGACTGAGATGATTGGCAGATGCAGCACCAGTGCCCCCTACTGTGCCAACTTGCTGCGATTTATCCGCCAGCCGCTCCACTCGTTGTTGTGAGCGTCGCTCCACTGCCCTCCATTGTTGGTGGAGGGTGACTGCCTCCAACTGTCAAGTAGCGTCCTTCACGAGCCTCCTTCACAGAGGCCGATCTTGACACCGCTGGTACCAGTCATCGGCAAGTCCACTCAGCTCCACGTCCTCCTGTACCACATCACTCCATCTCTTCTCTAGCCCGTGCCGCGCCCGTTTAGCCCCCTCTGTCCGGCCGAACAAAAGCTGTTTAGCTGTGCATGCGGTGGCTAAGCATGCAGGCTACATGATCCAGCCAACGCAGCCTTGCCTGCCGGAGGAGCTCACATATGAGACTTTGTCCAGATCTAAAATTAACAAACAACCCCCATGACCGACATGGTGTGAAGGCGCCTTCATCCAGCAATTGATTGAGCGAGAGCTGTACATTATGAGCATTTAATTGTTTATTGTGGATAAATTGAGTATGTATGTATGGTGAAGTTATTTCGCACCGTACGTAGCCGACCGTGCTAATCGAAGGTGTGGGGCAAGGACAACAAACTGGAGGAGGACCTGGAGCTGAGTGGAAGGGGCTTCGTGAAAGAAGCCGCTGAACAGTTTGTAGCAGCTGCTGCCCAAGCCACCTGGTGAGATGGAGGGATTTAAGAAACTCTGATCATCAACTGCTGGTGCCAGGAGAGTAAACCGGTGACCTCTGGATTGCCAGTCCAGTGTACGAACCATCGCACCGTAGTAGCATTCCATTGAATTATATAGAGAGAAAATAATGCATTTTCCTATTGGGTAGGACTATATTTGAATTGGCAAAATATATTTTAGTAATTGGTACTTTTTCAAAAAAATCGCACGTAACTTTTATTTTTTAATAACTAAACACACAAAAATCACGGCCCAAGGCAAATAATTATTGTGAGTAATATTGCATGAACTGTACCTGTTTAAGGGTTTGATTAAATATTTAAAGAGCCTAAGCTACGATATTATTGCTGCGGGGCCTCTGTGTACACACAGCAATATTTTCCACGTTGACTTTTATTGCTCGGCAGTGACACGCTTTGTGTTGGTGAACACGTGGCGACAGAGATCAAGGACGGAATTCTGGGGGGTTAGGGGCCTTCCATAAATGATGTCACGCACCTAAGGGGGGGGGGGTTGAGAAACGTGACGTCACATCAAAATGCGCAACTTTAAATAAATATAGACAACACGTTCCACTTAATTAAATTTTAATACGCACTACAATGACAATAGCTTAAAGCGATTTGAAGCATGTTTTATATTTGGGGGGGGGGGGGGCAGAGCTTCGTGACGTCATATTTGAGGGGGGGGGGCTCTGACTTTTTGTGGCGCCGTGTGACGACGGGGGGGGGGGGGGTCAAAATTCGTCCAAAATCGCGTGATGTCATTTATGGACGGCCCCTTACCACCGCTCTGCGTTACGAACCCGCCGCCGAAGTGAGTTCCATTCTCGCCCGCAGCCAACGTAGGCGATGACTGTATATGAGCCAGTCATGAGCCATCAAATCTCGTTGTCCCCCCCCCCCCACTCGTACTAACGCCTTCCCTGTCCCCAGACTCCCCACGGCCACCCATCATCAATCCACTCATCTCAGTTCCACATCTTCCTTTATTCCACGCATCATCGTCACCACCACTTCATTTTACACAATCCCGTTTCCACTCGTCTCGTTTCATCTCGCCAACCATATTGTACCATAGTTAGTTCACCGTACAACGCCTTGGTTAAAGCGCTATATAAATGTACGACGAGAGAAAAGACGGCCGGGCGTAGGGCTGGCAACCCACCCTCTTGTGTGCCGCGTCGGCCTTCATCGATGCCTAAAAAGGGCTCTAGAGGGGATCTTTACCTTGTTTCATGCGAGGAGTGGTGGTGTAGTGGTTAGCACACTGCATTGTGAACTTGGTGACTTGGGGTCACGTCCCGGCCACAGCTAACGCCAGTGGAAAGTGATACCTGAACGTATTCTGGGTCTCGCTTGGTCAACTCGGCCTTAAATGAGTACCTGGTGCGGTGTGTGGGAAGACAAATGTGGTAGAGTTTGGAGCTTGACACAACGCTCCATCGTTTGTCACGCCATCCTTAATACGGTGCTGGCTAATAGCTTGCTCACATATCAGACGACTCCTGCAATAATGGGACGCATGGTTTTGAAGAAGATGATTTACAATACTAGATGGGGCATCTCAGTGTTCGTATTTGTCGTCGCGTCTACCTGTGCGTGTGTGTGTTTTAGCAGCGGTGCGATGCGAATGATCAGCGTCATCGACCATGATTAATCGACTCCTGAATGAAGGCTTTCCCCCCCCCCACCACAATCCATCTCACTCCTGCACGTGGCCGCATCTCATCACTCCATCTCCGTGGTGGTCATCCCCTTGGGCATGTTCTCTCCTTGGGCTGCCATTGCATCACTCGTCGCATCCATCGACCATCATCTCCTCTTGGGATATGTCTCTGTCCAAATAAACCTAATTCACTTAGAGTCAATAATGTGTTCTGCCGGTTTAGTCTCTCGTTATAATTACGCAATAATGCATCGTCTCCGTGCTTTGTTGAATTTTTTGTATTATCGGTGCCCTTGTTTCTGATCAGTTTGTCATTACAAAAATATCAGCTGACTGAACTCACTTCTTCAGGCACATTAGTACGTTGCTTTTAATTTTAAAATTCTTTCACACGAATTTCTTCCGTGGTTTGTCTCTCTTGTTTCACCATTTGGATCCTGGTCTTATATATAAATGTCCTGGGTGTACGTAGTATTATGTGTTTACCAGTTGTTTCCTTCCAGCAATAATTTGATATTGTTTAGAAAAAAAGTTATCAAACAAGCTAGACTTTTACCTCGGTTGTTGCTTTTTTTGTAGTCGCCTCTTCAAAGTTCCCAAAATCATTTTCCGTGATGACGACTACCGTCCACGAATCTAGAATGGCGAATACTTTCACCGTGCATGTTAATGCCAAGGGGGGGGGGGGGGGGGGAACACAGCCCTCAATATAAATGTACTATATTTGTTTCAGGCAAACGTCGTTTGTTAAAAGCAGAAAGTTAAAGAAATACGCGGTTGGATTCTGTGGATTGTGGTTCGTAAAAACGAATTTACAATGACTTACAAACCGAGCAAAACTATTTTTAAGTTGGTATACAATTCGCTTGGGCTGAATATTGAATGCAATTTTTTTTCAGATCGTTATACCCTAATATCGAATTTTATTCATTGTTTGTATGTTAATGTGTAAATTTTATATTTTTTATAATTTAAATAGTAATAATTGAATTGAAATTTATAACATAGTTTCATCTGTAAACTATTGGAAAGTAAACATTGCATATTTCATTATTTTAAAAAATATATTGTTATTCCGCACAGTGGTATTGCCTTGGAAGTGATGTCACTTGTGTTGACATCGCATTTTCATCTTCGGATCGATCTGAAACGAGCAAAATGAATTCGGATCATCCGAAATTTTGTACCTCGGATGGAATTTCAAATAATTTTATTTTCATCGATTCGAAACTTGGGAACAAGGTCCATTCAAATAAACATCCAGCGGAACTAACTATTATCTCCGCTGGCTGGAGCATGTCCATGCGCGTGCCTGCACACAGTTTGCTGTCACGATTATCGCTTCGCCGCAGATCCAGTACTTTTCCATTCCCTTCAATTAAAAGAAAAGTGCTCCAATTAGCAGTTAATTTGCTCTGGTGCCCGGCGAGAGCGCACTGCGGGGCGGTCGACGCAACCTCAATCAACGCGCGGGCAGCCCTAATTGCTCAGCGTTCGTTAGCGCGCTGGAAACGAAAAGTGGTGCAGTCAGAAAGTGGATTTCCTTCCTGCCTGCCGCCACTCGCGGAGGTGGTCGTGGGGCCATTTCTGACGTTCGCCGCAGCATCTGCCCCCGATGATCGCTGGGGACCCGCGGAGCAAGACTCCATTGTCCCTTCTGGGTGGGTTAGAAGAGTTGTGGTGCGGTGGTTGTACGTATGTTGTACGCTGAACTGGATGATGATTAATGCGTTTGAATTGTCGCTGCCTCAAAACAGAATGCGCAAATAGTGAGGCTGCAAAAATACGATGCAGAGCGCTCACACACACACAGAGGGGAGCAGATGACAACGCCAACATCAGAGATGGAAACACGGATGTGTGATTGCAGGAAGCGTGTGAGGAGAGATGCACAAGCGAGCATTAAGGCAACAGATAGGCAGATCTTAGTATAGTGCGTGGCAAGTTTGTGTGTGTATGTATGTTCTTTCGCATCGTACATAACCAACCGTGCTCATCGGGGGTGCAGAAGGACAACAAACTAAACACAAAGAGCAGTAGATGATGTAAAAGTGCATAGCTCCAGTGGCTTCCTAATATCGGAAGGAAGAGCGTTCCAGACGGCCGCAAAAGCGCATCTGAAGGGCGCCGCGCGATGTGGTGACCGTCTTTGTACGATGGTCAGCCAAGATCCGCTGCGAGGATGACCAGAGTTCGCGTGATGGTTTATGCCCCCTGAAGAGAACAGCGAGGTGCTGTGGTTGGCGCACTGTGAACCTGGTGTCCTTAAGTTCAATTCTCGGTTAGCGTCAGTGGTGAGTCGCATCTGAACCGGCAGTACCGTTGGCAGGCCATCCTTTTACCAACGCGCACTGGCCAGCGAGGTGAAGTATGGTCATGATCACACAACCCCCACGACTTGGCACAGTAAGTGGTGTCCTTCATCCAAGAGTGGAGTCTAAAAGGACTGTAAATTATAGCTATTATTTTGGAGAATATCGAGGGAATGGCCCCTGTGGTGTCATGTATTGCGACACTGGAGATGCAATCTGGAGACGATCATTTCCAATTCCCACCTCTCAGCACGGGATTAGTACATAAATAGGTCCACCAAAGCCAATTTGCAAATCGCGTGTTGTGGGGTAAAGTCTCTGCACTTCCAACATCTTCCAAGACGTCTGGTCAGCGTGGAAGAGTAGGCCAAACACCCTCTAGGTGGCATTTATAGAGCTCCCTCTCGCAGTGGATACCCTTCCGACAGAAGTGGCGTGAGGAAGCAATTACAGGGCTGCAGCCGTTACACATGAGCAACTTTGACTTGGCACTTAAACGTTTTTCAATGGTAGACATTTAGCATAAAACCGACTCCATTTGCAGCATTCACTTCTTCTAAGAAGACAGCATAGCAAGACATTACTGTAACATTTGACTACTAAGACCCGTGCGAAACCAGGAAACTTAGCGAGTATGAAATAAACCACTGAGACGCATTTACATTAACGGCGCAATTATCAAACGATGCTGCGAATCTTCATAGTTTTTTTTGCCACGGTGATGTATACAGTTATATTAGAAACGTGGGTTGAGAGTGTTTGGCTGCAATACATTTCCACATGATAAGCCACTTCATTGAGCTATCATTGGTGGCCGGGTGGCTTCTGAAAAAGAGGTTTAAAAGCTGAGTGGTGCTATACCTGGTAAAATATAAATAGTTAAATATTAAAATCTATCACGCCGTACTCTGATTCGTAGAGAAGCTCGGTTAAACAACAATCAAAAATTACTCTTTGGTTCTTTCGGTAAAGTCACGTATACAGATAAAATAATAAATTAAATAATAGCATACGACGTTTCGATTGCAACACAAGCAATCGTCATCAGGTATAAATGAAATAGCAACAACAATCTAACCAGAAAACTATAGACAGACATATAAGCAGACATATATCACCAAGATACATAGAGAGAGAGTAACACATAGGCACAGAGAGGGAGATCGTCTCTGTGGCGAGGTCTTAAATAGACAGAGGGGGGTGGGGGCGGCAAGAGGGAGGGGTTAGAGAAAAAATTGTGTTCTTTCTCCCTCTTTCCTAATGTTCAAGCTTGCGTACTTGACCACGCGTCGCCGTACTCATTGACATGTACATTTTTTCTCTAACCCCTCCCTCTCTCCGCCCCCGCCCCCCTCCGTCTATTTGAGGCCTCCCCACAGAGACGATCTCCCTCTCTGTGCCTGTGTGTTACTCTCTCTCTCTCTCTGTGTATCTTGGTGATATCTGTCTGCTTATATGTCTGTCTATAGTTTTCTGGTTAGATTTTGTTGCTATTTCATTTATACCTGATGATGATTGATTGTGTTGCAATCGAAACGTCGTATGCTATTATTTAATTTATTATTTTATCTTTATACGTGACTTTACCAAAAGAACCAAAGAGTAATTCCTGCAGTCACGAAAGCTCCAAATTTAAGATCGAAACAACCAAAAATGTTTCTTCGTTGTCGGCCATGGTCTACCCACTGCTGGATGGAGATCTCCCTCTGCCGTCAGCATTCCTACGGTGATGCAAGGCACGTTGTTCTTGTACATGAGCCGATTTCATCGCTCCATCTCCACAGCGGGCTATCCTGTTTTGCTCATTCTCTCATTTGGCTGCAATTCCATCGCCTGTCTCACCCAGTGTCTTGGCCAAGCCGACTTACTTTGAAGCAATGAAACGAAACTATTTTTTTTCATTTTACCAGGTAAGTTCCACTGAACTATATAGCTCTCTTTTTCAAAAATCGCAGGACGTTGTTAACCAGGTAAAGCCATAACTCGCTGTGATGCTTCCGTCCTTCCTGCCGTTTGGCTGTTATCTCCGACTCTCTGGGTTGCATTGCCCTGTGGGATGTCTTTGCATTAACGGGCTGGGGTCTTACTAACATGGCCACTTCTGCTCCCTTAGCCTCGATGTATCGTTGGTTCTTACTGTGTTATGGGCTGTGTGTCTCACTGGCATGGCCACTGTTGCTGTGGTTCTCTTGCGTTGACGCTCTTGCCTCGTGGAGGCCACTCTTCGATATTACATTAACATGCTAATCTCTCACATCAACATAGCCCCTTTCGTGCCCTCGTCGAGGAGGCCGCTCTCCGATCTTACATTTACATGCTAATTTGTCACATTAACATCACTAGCCCCGACCACTTCTTTATGACCCTTGGCCTACACCCATTTCAAACCTTTTAAAACAGTCTGCCTCAGCAGCAGACCATGCTTTCTCACCTGATGACGGAGGCTTGTGTTGCGCTCGAAACGTCGTGATTCATTTTATTTTATACCTACGTGACTTTACCGAAAGAACCAAAGAGTATGATGTATCTAATGTGCATTCCTTCTCCCCTTCCTGATCCATGTGTTCACCTTCATGTCTCTCAACATGAATCCAAGCATGTACCTCTGCAAGCGTTATTAAAAAGTGAAAATATGAAATTGAATAATTCTGCGAGGCTGACTGCCTCCTGTACAAAGATCAAGTGAAAGCCAGCGAGCAGTAGTGTCAAACGTTTGCTTTAATTTGTTACGGGGGGAAAATACAATTCCATTTGTTTTGAGTTTATTTGGACTGCGTGTGATCAATAAATGGCAGAAAATGAATTGTGCTATATATTGCACCACATATATATAAAAAACAATGTTTTCCACGTTCATATCCACATATGTGTGGCACAGCCGGAGTCCAGGTAAAGGAATTCATTTGAAAGCGGGGAGCTCAAGCACTTGCGAGAAATGAGTTGCTTATGTTATGGAAGGTGGAAAGTTGTAAGGTGTCGGAGCTGTTAAAAGAGCCATGCCCTCCGCAAACCTCCACGCTACATCGCTGCAAATTGGTGCCAACCTACCTCTCCCCTCTCATCTCACTCTAATCCATTTCCATTACCCTCCTACCTCTCCCTGCTCGTCTCATTCTACTCCCCTCCACGCACTCTCCTACATCTCCCCTCTAATCTCACTCTACTCCCCTCCACGCACTCTCCTACCACTCCCCTCTCATCTCACTCTACTCCCCTCCACGCACTCTCCTACCACTCCCCTCTCATCTCACTCTACTCCCCTCCACGCACTCTCCTATCACTCCCCTCTCATCTCACTCTACTCCCCTCCACGCACTCTCCTACCACTCCCCTCTCATCTCACTCTACTCCCCTCCACGCACTCTCCTACATCTCCCTCTAATCTCACTCTACTCCCCTCCACGCACTCTCCTACATCTCCCCTCTCATCTCACTCTACTCCCCTCCACGCACTCTCCTACATCTCCCTCTAATCTCACTCTACTCCCCTCCACGCACTCTCCTACATCTCCCCTCTCATCTCACTCTACTCCCCTCCACGCACTCTCCTACCTCTCCCCTCTCATTTTACTACTCTCCTCTATGCACTCTCTTACCCCTCCCCTCCCATATCACTCTTCTCCCCTCCACACACTTTCCTACCCCGAGCAGCCAACCTTGGCTCAGTTGGCGGTCACTCATTCCCCTCTGATTCCTCATCGTTGTGGAACTCCGTCCTCTCAGGGATCCACGTTGTTGACTCCGTGGCCCCTGTTCAAGTTTTGGCTCACGACCTTATTTTGTTTCTCTCTCTCTCTGCCTATGACCGACTGGCTCTAAAGTATAAAATGAAAATGCCCACTGTTTCTGCTCGGCGTCCTGAGATGCGCTTCAATTCGTGTGTAATATAAATAAATAGTATTTTGTTTGCACACGGTGTGTGTCTTAATCACACGCCCATATGCTTGGACAAGTAAAAAAAAGTACTCATGACCCATCAAACCACCACCGTCGTCACGATAGTGAGCAGTAATGCTGGCGTCACCCAAATGACGTCGATCATCATCTTTGTCGCTGTCATTGTCGGCATCGTTAGCGTCGGCACCATGAATGTCGTCATCGCCATAATCGCCATCGTCAACAGCATCACCGCAGTCATCATCAGCAGAATCATGAGTCTATTGATCATAATCATCATCCGTATCATAATAATTGTAATCATCATCATGGCAAACTTCTCATCACCATCATATGGTTGTTTCCAGCAAAAAATTACTGGCATCTCTGGTGTGAATCTATTCAAAGTGGCTCTTTGCTGGATGCAAATTCTCAACAAAATTTTACTACAAAATTTATAGAAATGTGTGAGACGCTCTTTTAAATGAGATTCAGCACCAAAACAAGATGTGGCGCTTTACCCTAAAGCTATTCAAAGTTTCAGTGTAACATTCGTTTATTTTCTCATGAATGCTCGGATTTTATGAATAAATTTCTATACGTTCATAAATTCAATCCATCACGTGATCAGTCAAATCAGCAGTTCGTACGCCAGACCATCAGTCCATACTTCAGTCCATCAGTCCATCAATCAGTCAGTCAGTTCATCACCCTTGTCAGTCCATCAATCAGTCCATCCACTAATCTGGTGGTCAAATATTGCCTGGTGGCTGTTTGGTCTAAACGTATGACTCCCAGTGAAAATTTAATTCTAGATAAAAAGTCTATCCACTGCTGCATGAAGGCAGCCTCCGCAAAATCATCGGCATGTTTATGCAGCAATCCATCCATCTCCTGAACGTGACCTAATCTCAATGCCCCATCTCCATCCCTTTAAATAGGCTCCCTCCTTCGACTGTCGATCCATCATCAGCCTAGGCCAGTGAGCGATCATCCCTTAGCAAAGTGGAGCCGCCCAAGGCCACTGATGTTTTTTGTTTGTTTCATGAACAGTCAAATAATCGTCCCTAATTTGAATACTCGTTCTCCGATTCACGTGCTTCTCTTCCTGTCTGTCTATGATGTCAAGCTTACAGTCGCTCCACGCTTCCCATTTGTTTTGGATGCATACACGTCACAGCAGGTAATGATTATACGCAGTTAGGTGAAAGCTCTACATTTCAGGTCCATTGGTACGTTGCGTGTAATGATCAGGTTCAAGCATTCAAGAAGCATCGTAGAATTCCGACATGATTGGTCACGGTAACGGTTCGCCCGATCGTTCGTTTCTCAGGCCGCTTGTCTTAGTGAGAGTCGCGGCGGCAGTGTTCTGAGTAGTGGCGGTCCAGACCTCCCTTTCCCTGGAGACAGACTCCAGCACAACATTACTATGCACAACTATACACTCTACACTATTACTACACTACACACCATTATACGCTACTACACTGTACACAACAAAACACTAATTACACTATACACAACTACACTATACTATACAATGCACTACTATACACTAATATACACTACCACACTATACACTACTATATACTACACTATACACAACTACACAATACACTACTATACACTAATATATACTACCACACTATAAAATACTACACTACTATATACTACACTTTACACTACTACACTACTATACACTACAACATAATACACATCTATACACTACTACACTATACACAACTACACTATACAATACACTACTAAACTATACACTACTATATACTACACTATACACTACTACACTATACACTATTATACACTACTACACTGTACACTGCTCTGCATTTTAACACGTGGGCTTTCGCGTCCAGTATTATTCCTAATAAAGGTCTTTGGTTAGACCGTGTAAGTACAAATGCTGGATGCAATTAACAGCGAAACGTCGTAATCAAATTGTAAATGTTACGTGACAAACCTTACTGGCTGTGTCGGGTGGTGGATGGTTACGACACATTTATACTTACGCGATCTAACACAAACACCTTTATTATGAACACTACTATACACTACGACACAATACAAAACTATACACCACTACACTATACACTACTGCACTATACAATACACTACTATACGCTACTATACTATACACTACTATACACTACACTAACTATACACTACAACACACTGATCTACACTAATACACTACTATACACTAATACACCACCTCACACTACAATACACTACAATATCCAATACTACACTATACACTAATATACTATACACCACTATACATTACAATATACACTACTATACACTATACACTACAACCTCACTACCCCATTGACCAGCATGGTGAAGTATGTTCAAACAACCCACTCCCCCATTGACCAGCATGGTGAAGTATGTTCAAACAACCCACTCCCCCATTGACCAGCATGGTGAAGTATGTTCAAACAACCCACTCCCCCATTGACCAGCATGGTGAAGTATGTTCAAACAACCCACTCCCCCATTGACCAGCATGGTGAAGTATGTTCAAACAACCCACTACCACATTGACCAGCATGGTGAAGTATGTTCAAACAACCCCACTACTCCATTGACCAGCGTGGTGAAGTATGTTCAATCAACCCACTCCCCAATTGACCAGCGTGGTGAAGTATGTTCAAACAACCCCACTACCACTTTGACCGGCATGGTTAAGTATGTTCAAACAACCCACTCCCCCATTGACCAGCGTGGTGAAGTATGTTCAAACAACCCACTTCCCCATTGACCAGCGTGGTGAAGTATGTTCAAACAACCCACTACCACATTGACCTGCATGGTGAATTATGGTCAAACAACCCCACTACCCCATTGACCAGCGTGGTGAAGTATGTTCAAACTACCCACTCCCCCACTGACCAGCGTGGTGAAGTATGTTCAAACTACCCACTCCCCCATTGACCAGCGTGGTGAAGTATGTTCACACAACCCACTACCCCATTGACCAGCGTGGTGAAGTATGTTCACACAACCCACTCTCCCATTGACCAGCGTGGTGAAGTATGTTCAAACAACCCCACTACTCCATTGACCAGCGTGGTGAAGTATGTTCAATCAACCCACTCCCCAATTGACTAGCGTGGTGAAGTATGTTCAAACAACCCCACTACCACTTTGACCAGCATGGTGAAGTATGTTCAAACAACCCACTCCCCCATTGACCAGCGTGGTGAAGTATGTTAAAACAACCCACTCCCCCATTGACCAGCGTGGTGAAGTATGTTCAAACAACCCCACTACCACATTGACCAGCGTGTTGAAGTATGTTCACACAACCCACCCTCCCATTGACCAGTGTGGTGAAGAATGTTCAAACAACCCCACTACTCCATTGACCAGCGTGTTGAAGTATGTTCACACATTTCGATTTAAAGCTTTCGTGACTGCAGGGATTCATCTTCTTGGTTCTTTCGGTAAAGTCACGTAGAAGGGAAGTAATAAAATAATAAAAATAAAACATAATAAAATGAAATAATTCTCACGACGTTTCGGCTACAACGCAAGCAGCCGTCTTCAGGTGAAGAATGAGACACTACCAAGCTAGGAGCTTATATATAAACTGGGTTGGAGGTGGAAGAGTGCCTTAACAAAAAGAATGTGCATATGAAGAGGAATTTAGCATATTCATGGAAAATGCGTAGGAGGTGGGCGGGGGGGTTTCAAAGTCATATTATGCCCATGCATTATGCAGGATCAGCAGCACCAAGGGGGGGTGCAGGGAGTAGCATTAACAAAGGAAAGGAATGTTAATGATATGTAGCTGCAGTTACTAAACAACCACGTAGAAAACTAAAGTATAAACTACATAAAAAAAACTAAAGTATAAACTGCATAGCACCATAAGTATACTTACTATACTCTACAATAAGCTGAGTTACTAACAGCAAGTAATACATTACAATTCTACGTCGTAAAAATGATATAATATGCTTCCATCTAAACTTTATTCTCTTACATCACACGAGCATATACCGTACTATATATATACTGCCATAGATAAACCCAACATTAAATTATATACTGTATTGCTATAAACCACCCTATATACCTTATACATTTTAATATAACACTATGTATTATTCTACCCACCCTAATGTGTATCGAAATGATTTATTACGTCCTTCCAGTGATTGCTAAGCCAGAATCCATCTTCTCGGTTAAAATTGTCTCTGTGTTTGTATATGTGGATCGCCTCATGAACGAATCTCTCATGATAGCCAGATGGCTTGCAGAGAACCTCTGTCTTGGAGAAGTCAATGCCATGTGAGCCCACTGAGTTGTAACAGTGATCTGCCACGGCTGAGGTGTTTGTCCTACCGTGTTTCAGGTCAGCTTTATGTTCACGGATGCGGTCCGAGACATGTCGTTTGGTTTCCCCAATGTAACTGCTACCACAGAGGCAACTTAGTTTGTAGACACCAGGGTACTGTATGTCTGGAACCACATCTTTTACAGACGGTACCAGATCACGGATTTTATGTACTGTGTTGAATCGGACCTGGATCTTGTGTTTAATCAGGATTTTGGAGATCTTTTTTGTGACCCCAGCAATGTAGGGTAAGGTGATGGTCTTGAAAGGCTCCTCAACAGGATCCTTCTTGATGGTTGGAGTGATGGCTTTGCGGATTGTGTAGTCGGAGTAACCATTAGCCTTAAGAGCTTGGCGTACGTGTTTGAGTTCACTGGAAATGTGTTCATGGTCGGAGATGCATTGGGCTCTATGATGTAGAGTCTTGATGAGGGAATTCTTCTGGGATGGATGGTGGTGGGAATCCGGTTTTAGATAAGCATCCGTATGGGTGGCTTTCCTGTAGACAGAGTGGCTCATTGAACCATTAGGTCTCCTTTTGACTAGGACATCCAAAAAGGGTAGCTTGCCATCTTTTTCGACTTCCATGGTGAATCTGATGGCTGGGTGTATGGAATTGATGTGGTCGAGAAATTGGTCTAGAGCAGGCCGGCCATGTGGCCAGATGACAAAAGTGTCGTCTACGTACCTCTTCCATAAGGTCGGGCGTAGAGTGGCAGTCTGGATGGCGTCCGTCTCAAATTTCTCCATGAAGATGTTGGCTACAACCGGAGATAGGGGGGAGCCCATTGGGGTGCCCTCAATTTGCTTGTAGAAAGTTTCATTCCAGGTGAAGTATGTATTGGTTAAGCAGTGTCTCACCAGGGGGGGTACCCCAGCATTCAGTCCTTGATGAAACAAGTCTTCAATGATTGCGATGGTGTCAGGTACAGGAACCTTGGTGAATAAGGAAACCACATCAAAACTGACAAGCAGGTCGTCTGGGGACAGGGCAATCCCCTTGATTGTCGATACCAGGTCAGTAGAGTTTAGTACCGCAGAGGTGTTTTTTCCAGTGAAAGGCCGTAGGATTTCAGACAAAAAACGAGCCAATTTATAGGTGGGGGAGTTGATAGTAGAGACAATGGGACGAAGAGGTGAAGTATGTTCACACAACCCACTCTCCCATTGACCAGCATGGTGAAGTATGTTCACACAACCCACTCTCCCATTGACCAGCGTGGTGAAGTATTTTCAAACAACCCACTACCACATTGACCAGCGTGGTGAAGTATGTTCAAACAACCCCACTACTCCATTGACCAGCGTGTTGAAGTATGTTCACACAACCCACTCTCCCATTGACCAGCATGGTGAAGTATGTTCACACAACCCACTCTCCCATTGACCAGCGTGGTGACGTATGTTCAAACAACCCACTACCACATTGACCAGCATGGCGAAGTATGTTCAAACAACCCCACTCCCCCATTGACCAGCGTGGTGAAGTATGTTCAAACAACCCCATTCCCCCATTGACCAGCGTGGTGAAGTATGTTCAAACAACCCACTACCACATTGACCAGCATGGTGAAGTATGTTCAAACAACCCACTACCACATTGACCAGCGTGGTGAAGTATGTTCAAACAACCCCACTCCCCCATTGACCAGCATGGTGAAGTATGTTCAAACAACCCACTACCACATTGACCAGCATGGTGAAGGATGTTCAAACAACCCACTACCACATTGACCAGCATGGCGAAGTATGTTCAAACAACCCCACTCCCCCATTGACCAGCGTGGTGAAGTATGTTCAAACAACCCACTCCCCCATTGACCAGCGTGGTGAAGTATGTTCAAACAAGCACACTACCCCATTGACCAGCATGGTGAAGTATGTTCAAACAACCCCCCACGAACGGCATGGCTCAAGAAAGCATTCGTCCTGTGTGTTTATTAATTGTTCAAACTCTTGATAATATTGGGAATTCTATAGTGATAACAATAAGAATAATCCCACTAAACTATAACGGTAATTTTATTACACGCTCAAGTGAGTTCATGTTAAATGCCAGTTGCAACGTTGCGCAGGATCAAAAGCGTGCCCGGCAGATGAAACGCGTAATTGATGGTAAAGCATGTGCAGAATATAAATAAATGGCCCGCATACAAAGCGACTCTGAGCGGCTTGCAGAACCAATCCCGGTAAGTTGAGCGTCACTGTGAACACAATCAATCTAACTCTTCGCCCTCCCCCCACGCCCCCACCCCCGACCCCCAAAAGTGAGCAACAATCATCTGTTTGAAGACACGCACACACAAAAACAAACATTCTGCTTCATGCCAAACAATTTGGCGGACGCGTTAAGTGAGTTACGCGTCCGTGTAGATTAATTGGTGAAAGTGACGAATGATCAGTCGGGCTACATTTTCTTTCCTATAAAAAAAAACTACCCCCACCACCACGGGTATGTGTCCCCCACTCGTCTTTGGCGCGCGGCATGCCTAAGTTGTGCCCTAACTGATGGATCGCCATTTGAGAGAAACATTAGTAATGTATGGGCTATATATTCACGTGACAACGCTTTGGCAGCGGCGTTGGCAGTTGGGCATGAGGATCTGCAATAAGTTAAATCCATTTGTGTTGCGATTCCCGAGTGCTGGCGCAGAAGCGCATGCCGCATGCAAAACACATATATCCCTCGTGTGGCCACACAGTTGGTGCTGGGGCGTGGGGGGGGGGTATTAGCGAACCCCTATTCATGGTGGCGGCGAGGGTTCAATGGACATCACCATGGCCCGGCCACCTTTGTCACCCCATTGCCGATGTCAACGCGCAACATTCATTTTTGTTGCCAGAAAAAAAGGGGAAAAACCCTATTATTATGTCTTATAGTTGTTATTGTTTGACTTGCATCATATTGGGATTTTTGCACAAAGCGTTGGAATACAGTGGGTTTTTTTTCTGGAAGATTTGCTGGTTTTTCCTGGATGTTACTGTTGCGCGTCGTCGCTTTAAGATGTTGTCTGTTCATATTGAAACTTGAAACATGCTAAGGTACTCAACATACCCATTTAAGGCCGAGTGAAGAACACAGTGGACGTCTGAGATTTGGCGTAAGAAGAAAAATAAACGGACAGAAATGACCGTAACAGTTTTAGACGTTTCATTACTTGCCTGAAAAATTGTTCCAAAGAATTACAGCGTTGTGTGAATAATAGATTTAAAGACTTTTCTCGTTCCCAGCATAGTTACTGGGGATAGAAACGTTTGGAATTGAAGTGCTGTGGCCCTTCCAGTGGATATTGTTTGAAACATCACCCATTGTGTAACATTTCCACTATAGGACAGCGTTATCATTGGATGTGAGTCTTTATTATCTGTGCTTGTGCATCACTGCCAATGCAGTATCGGAATTTTTCTAACAGTTGTCGTTTTTTAATCTTTTTTTCATGATTATGAAAAGATTTTCTTGTGACGCACTAGAGGAAGAAGAGTAGAGTCAATGATTCAATGGATGGAGAAAGAGATAGGAAGGTGGAGGGATGTCAGGACTGAAGTCCCCAAGACGGACAAAGAGGGCATGGCTCGAGGTGATAGTCAGGAACGAGCACCGGGGCGGAAAATAAGGAATGACCCAGCCAAGATATCGGTGAAAATGAGATGTATGTTGAACTTTTTCCGCACCGTACGTAGCCAACCATGCTAATCGGAGGTGCGGAGGAAGAACAACAAATTGAACGTGAAAAGCAGTTCTTAAGAAATTCCTTTTCAAAATCGATTTAAGGGTGCAATTCTCCGGTGACTTCCTAATATCGGAAGCAAGAGCGTTCCAGACGGCCGCAGAAGCGCATCTGAAAGTGCGGTGACCGTCTTCGTTCGATGGCCAGCCAAGAGCGGCTGCTGCTCGGATGACAGGAGACGACCAGAGAGGAGGGAAGAGTGGGAGAGCTCACGAAGGAGTGAGCTGCATGGAGCAGCAGCGTCTGTTTTCAGAGGGGGCGGAGAGAGGGGAAGGGGATTTGGAGTGGGGGTGGCACACACACACAAGTCACGTGATTTTACGGGAGGCTTGAGCTGATTTGAGACAGGGATTCGATTTGTTGTTGTTGGTGAATTCAATGGAAGCGAAACATGGACAAGATGGCCTGGTTTATGTCCATGCACTTTGTAGCGGCACTCACAGGCGTTTCTGAATGTTTTTCTTGTTGTTCCGTACAAAACTTTCATAACATTGATGTTTAAAAATAGGGTGAGACGGCATGAGTGGCATTCTGCACCGTTCGTGCTCAGAATATTGCAACCCCATTATCGCGCGGCGATTAAGCAACACTTATCCCTTAACCAGCGCGAGGCCGCATTCGTCAGCTGGGTCCAGTTTTCCTGGCACAAAGCGTGGTTTCTGCATTAACCCGATGCCTTTGGAGTAAGAGAAACAAATGGGTACGGTGCTTATCGCATCGTAGGCGGGAAGAAAAAAAAACCCTGATTGTAGATTTTACATTTCGACTTCTACAATCGGTACACGGTGAATAGGGAACACCTTGCCGCAATTGTATTCGCGGTACTGGATTAATCATGGTAACCTTTATGCACTCTCTGTGGTTTTAAGTCTTGCCGAGAGACAAAACGCGGAGACATTGCAGCTATATGGATGTTATCACCCTCGCCTGGTAAGCAGGAGGTCGTGGTTTCGACCCCAGACTCTGACTATGCCTGTTGTATATTTGGAGTTTGCGTGTTCTCTCTCCCCGTGGTGGTCGCGTGGATATTTCGCTGGGTCCTTGCCCATTTAAAAACGTGCATTTATTCTATTTGGTTGCTACTATAAATTCCCACAAGATTATATGCGCCACTTAGATAAGCTATTATGTGTGGCCATGTCTCCTCTTACAATGTGAATAGTTCCGTGTGTTTTACCTGATGAAATAACATCATTTAGTTTCTGCATGTGAAAGACATCACGTGAGAAACATTGAATATATACGTATAAACATATTTATACATGTGCTTGAAAGTGACCAGATTGAAGATGATAAATTTGTTTTATTTGTGCCAATCAGTGCACTCATGCGTAAATGGTGTGTGAGAAAACATAACCACATTTGCATGAACTAATTATAAATGCATTGCTTGGAGGAACATTTGCACCCTGGCATTCTAAACAGAAAACTTGAACATGGAGGAGAAAATAATCCAGCAAACTATTCTGAAAGTTGTTTTGATGTATTTATAAAAGCACAGTACGGCCTCAAATTTGTTCGCCTCTTTTTGTACAGCCACCGTAATGTAGGTTCATTTCCAGATCATTTGCATAATTCATACCTGTCAAACCCTTATCAGTGGCTACCTTTTTACAGACCAATTCAGACCTTATTGGTCACCCCGTGACCTTACAAATCTCATATTTCATCCTACAAAGTCCCACCACAAGGGAGAAACACAAACAAATAGACACATTATTCTTCGTTTTGTTTTTGCCCGTATTGAAATGGCTGTACGCCGTATGGAGCTGAAAGCTCAATTTCCCTACACAAGAATACGGGCAAACCGTATAGGTTGACAGGTATGATAATTTTTAAACTGGTGTTAAAAGCCTGTCTTGGGGCAGGGGGCTCCCTTAGACCCGGTGAAACACGTCTGGATCTTGCGTTTCCCTGGCAACACAACTCGCACATGTGCAGTGTATAGCCTTAGTAGGTGCTTACTAACACCACCCACCAATCTGGAGTCGGTGTGCTTGCTGGGAACTATAATATTTTGCACGCTGGGTGGTATAAGCACATGCTATGGGGATGCTACCGTGGGGGCAGTGGTTATCTCACTGGACTTGCGATCCAGAGGTTGCCGGGACAATTTGCCAGCGCAGCAATGGTGCAACTTTCTTAAATTTACCGCCAACGTATCTTTGTTCACCCAGAAGTTCAAATGAGATTGCATGTGGTGAAGATGATATTCTGGCAAATAGCCCGAAGATGCTGGATTTAATTACCAGCGAAACGTCGTACTCAAATTCTAAATGTTGTGGATTCACTCTTCAAACACACAGGTGGACTGAAGAAGTAACTAATTGGAATTTTGTTAAGGTGACGCATTTTTTACTGATTGGCCATGTCGGGTGGTGGAGGGTTGTGACACATTTATACTTACGCGATCTAACCCTATGATTAATAATACTGGTCGCGAAAGCCTACGTCTTAAAGTGACCAGATGTTATTGGCAAGAGCACTCTAGGGAAACTATTCGAGCCCTGTTCTATCTTGTATATGAACTCGTCATAAAACGTGGAGCATCTGAATAGCCCATCGGCCTCTTGAGTTGTTTTTTAGACTAACGCACCTGTAATAAGCACAGTTATGATATTAGCAACACGTCTACATGACTGCTGGGAGGAGATGCAGAGCAAGTTCTGATATCCACTACTTGGGATATTAGCACCGCTGGACTTCCTCACTAAGGGAGCGCTGTAATGAATCTGTGATTGATGAAAAAAAATAGAATGCATCCAAGTAATTCAAGCACAACTGCTGGATATAATCGGTACATTAAGGCTAGAGCCAGGCATCTCGTGGGTCCGCAGGAAGGGGGTAAGATTAATAAATGTGCACTTGAATCAAGGAGGGCAATCGTCAGCGATTGTAGACGGCAAGGGGTCTCTGGATAAAGCGTAGAGGGCCCTTAGCTTTGGTGCAGAAGAACAAGATTTGGCTTCTGAGTGAAGATCAGGTGTTAAAGATGAGTGCTTTAGCCTGGAACGTTTTTTTTGCTTTTAGCCCATGATCCGAGGGGTTTGGCTGGTAGCATCCGGGATGCCAAAGGCTACTCGTATTTACTATGGCCAGTACCCACCATGGCCATAGATCCATCTGTTTTCTAGAGCACAATTAATATTTACTTTCACATTCCGTAGTTTCATATCACGTTTTGTTTATTCCCAAAATTGTATTCTGTTGTCGCACTATGGTAGTGTATTATTTGCCTTTATTCTCACAATAAAGCTACCGTGGTGACCTTGCTGTCATACGTGATTAACATGGAGAGAAAACATTCGTCAAGAAAATAATAATCAGCTTTTTGCCACCCGGTGAGGCGACCAGGAAGCCAAGAGCTCAAGGAACATTTACGTTGTGAGTTGGTAAGGTCCTTATGGGCTCAGCCAGTGCAATCTCTGACGCTCTCAATGGATTGCGGCAGCTGGAGATGCAGTGATTCCACCTGCGTGCGTCCCTATGATGTGTAATGATGAAGGGTTGTGATTGGATTTCAGAATCGATTCTTTTTTGTGTGTGTTGCCATCGCTGTGCTGTACGGAATATCGAGTGGCTGCAGTGTTTACTTGAAGCAATTACATACAGCATCCTGTCATCATCACCATCAGCAGCAGCGATGCTCAATCCCCTGCTGGATAAAGGGATTCATGAGCCATCACCATCTCTCGTATGATCTTCAATATATGAAACCACATCGCACCTCGTCTGCACGAGAGTTGAATTCATTGCTGAATCTCCATCGGTGGAGGACACCCCCCCTCCATCCTCCCCGGAGGCGTTAAGATTCCGTGGCTGTCACTCTCGATATTCGCCATCATCGTCCCGTCTAGCGCCGTGTCTTACGCAAGCCCATTCACTTTTCATTGCAATTTCATATTCGTCTTTAAGCCTATGCACGCTCCACAATCCACGCCTTCCTCTTTGCCTCTCAATGTAATGTTAACCATACATGTATTTACTTGCTTCATTGCGCACTATTCATTTATATTTTTGTATTTTTTTTAAATCTAATACATACTTAAAACTTTTAGTTATCAGCCATGATCAATTCACTGCTGGATGAAGGCCTGAAGCCACCGCCATTTCTCGCAAGCCTGCGATGTGACACAACCACCTAAAGCAAAACGATTCTTTCACGCGTGATTCAACGCACATCTCGCGAGTGCAAGAATTGAGTTTGAGCCGGGGATCAATGGAACGCCACGTGTCTCATGGCAGAGCCGTGCTCTGGAGAGATGGATTCCTCTAAGATCTATCGAGGGCTTTTAGCCTTGCCAAGGACAGTTTCATGTTCTCACAAAAAGATGCTGGTAATCGTTAGTATAGTCATAGATTTTTTTCACTTGGGGGGTAGTGTGTCAACAAATTGAGACTGTCATGCAGATAGGAATGGCCACCTTTCATGACAATCAAGAAATGCCCATAAAATATCATGGTGTCAGACATACCCAGACGAACTGACATTTTACCATCCACGCAGGGATGGCGATGGTCCATTCGTTTTCATGAACGCATGGAACTGCCGATATATTCCATAAATAAGGTATATTTTGTCAAACTATACATGATTACTTTCACCATTATACCTCCTAGAAGGGAGGTGTAAATGTGACAAATTACACTTCCCTAAATGGGGGGTGTTGTTTGGGCCATTTGGGCGATCATGACTAGTTCCTTCACAGATATCTCATTTCTGTACTCTAACACTTTTCTTCCGTGCATCACGATATATTTGATCTGAGAACGCTTCCATCCCCGTGCCTTAAAAAAATGTGATGCACCATGGAAATGCCAGGATCTTCTCGAAAACAATCAAATGTATCGAAAAGGCATCCAAAACAGATAACCTGCCCGTTGAGCTTAACCGAAATGGTGAATATTTTTCAGATCCCCCCAAAAAAGTTGACAAATTTAACCTTCATTTTTCTGAAGCTGGCAAACCTTTTTAATAATGTATTGGTAGTCACCCCTGCTCATGCAAATTCCTACACCCCTGTACAAACATTAAACGAATTTAGTTTCCAGCCAATCCACGAAAGTAATGTTCTGAAACAACTGTCCTACCTCAAAGGGTCCTCCTCTACCGGAGCAGATAGTATCCCCGTCTTTGCTCTATTAACTGTTGGTCACCTAATATACAAACCTATAGCCCATATTTTCAACCTGTCCATCAAAGAAGCATCAGTTCCTCTAGAATGGAAACATTCCTATGTTCGTCCACTTCACAAAGGGGGCCCTAAAGATGATCCAAATAACTACCGACCTATCTCAATTTTGTCCCCGTTCATGATTTTTTTAAAAAGTATTGTACTACCAAATTTGCAGTTTCCTGTCCACCAACAATCTATTACATCTAAAACAATCTGGGTTCCGAAAAAAATACAGCACCACATCGGCTGCATTAAACTCTCTGAATCACATTTACAGTATCCTTGATAATAAGCAGTACTGCGCCTGTCTTTTTCTTGACTTGTCCAAAGCTTTTGATACAGTAGACCACAACACCCTGCTTTGTAAACTAAGTTGCCTCGGTTTTTCCGAAAACGCAGTAAAATGGTAAAAAAAATATCTCTTTTCTCGCACCCAAATTGTATTCACAGATGGTTGGAGGTCAAACAGTGTTAAGATAACAAAAGGGGTTCCACAGGGTTCCATCCTCGGCCCCCTCTTGTTCTCTCTTTATGTCAATGACTTGGGCACTGATCTGGATCATTCCAGGGTAAATCTTTTTGCAGATGACACGATACTGATTACTGCTGGCCTCTCTTTGGATGACGTGATTGATAAGCTCCAGGGTGATTTCAACAAACTACATCAGCTAATTCTAGATTTGAAGCTTTCGTGATGACGGAGACTGATGACGGAGACTTGTGTTGCCTCCGAAACGTCATGATTTGTATTATTTTATTTTTTATAAATTTTTATTTCATTCCTTACCTACGTGACTTTACCGAAAAAACTAAGAGTATACTACATCAGCTAGTTGCTCTTAAACTAGTCCTAAATACCTCCAAAACCAAGGTGCTATGCTTCTCACCAGGACTAAAGCAGGAAGTTATTTTTCCCCAATTACATTCCTTAAATAATTATCAAATAGAGCAAGTCAAGATCTATAAGTATATTGGGGTCATCCTGGATTCAAAACTGAATTTTGAAGATAACATTGATTATATTGGTAAAAAGACAAAAATAAAAATTGGTTTTCTGTATAGACACAAGCACTGCTTCCCCCCTATGTTCCGTTTGGAATTGATAAAAGCTACCATACTGCGTCTACTTGATTACTGTGACATCGTGTATAAATCAGCCCCAAGTACTCTACTGAAGAAGCTTGACTCAATTTATCACTCGGCCTTAAGATTTGCATTGAACTGCCCATATAGGACTCACCACTGTGATCTCTACATTGGGTCAAACTTAACATCTCTTAATGTTCGACGGCTTGTGCACCAGCTCGTATTTATTCACGATGTACTTACAAAAAAATCCGCAGACTACCTACTGGATCTCCTCTCTGTTTCAAAGGACAAATTTGACCTCATTTACCAGCTTCACATTCCCTATTGCCGTACAAATACTCGAGGAAGGGCCTTTGCTATTGATGCCCCCAGGGTCTGGAATGCTATTTCCAATAAACTGCAACTTGAATCACTACCTATGAGATCTTCACTCAAAACTGCTCTAGAGGAGTTGTACACCCCTAGCCGCCACTGCTATTCAGTGGCCTAAAATAAAATAAAATGTTTCGCTCCGGATGACCGCTGCAAAGTATTATCTGTGTTTTGATTTAGTGTGCTAATCTTAAAGGTGCATTGAAACATTTTATACTCCGACTGATGCTCCTGATGTTGTGGAGTGACTCATGCAGCCAGCTATGGCTGCAGGGTTTGGTGGTACATGTTGTTTATGTCGTTTATGGTGAAAATTCGGTCACGGTTCCTATGATCACTGTTACATTGCTTTTATGGCTTTATTTTGGTGATTTCGAAAAGTTTTTTGGTTTGGCCATGTTTGTTTGTTGTAGTACGGAGTTAGACTGATGGCCTTAATCTAAGTTGTCTTGTGGTTGTTGTTGTTTGACTTGCATCCCACAGGGATTTTTGCACACTGCGTTGGTGTACGGTGTTTTTATCTGGAATTTTTGCTTTTTTTTCCTGGATTTTCAGTTTGCACAATCACATAGTCACTTTAAGATGTTTTCTTGTTCATGTTTTGGTTTTTTTGTTTGTTGCGGTTGCACCCGATTCAAGAGCCGAATGACTCACAGGGCTATACCTAATAAATGAACTTGAAATTGATATGTGTAGTGGCGTAACGCACGTAGCAAATGGCATTTGCATGATGTACCGGGTTGCAGACAGTGAGGTCAGCTGAGGATAGGCAGGTGCAGGCGGGTGGCCTGGGTGACAGCAGACAGAGAGAAGCCAGCAATTAGGGAAAGAGGCAGTGATTGGCTGGCTGCAATTGCAGACGCAAAGCAGGCGCCACGGAGGCGAGAGATAGTGGCGATAAGGGGGGAGAACACGTGCGGGAGACGTCGGCATGACGCCGGTTTAATGAGGGCCATTTTAGGGCAATTAATGAGTGAGA
Source organism: Lampetra planeri (assembly GCF_965212315.1). Taxonomy (NCBI): domain Eukaryota; kingdom Metazoa; phylum Chordata; class Hyperoartia; order Petromyzontiformes; family Petromyzontidae; genus Lampetra; species Lampetra planeri. The sequence continues at coordinate 5,955,555 of NC_136152.1, read as the reverse complement.
GGATATAAGCAGATGTGGGGGGGGGGGGGGGAAACACGAGTTGAGTTGGCTGGAGTGAAGACAAGAGAAAATTCAAGAGAAGTCTGGGACCCCGCTCTCCACGCCTCGCCCTCTCCAACGGTGATGGCTGATCCCCCGCTTAAGGCAAGGGCAAGGTTGGAGTAGTGAGGGTAGACAGGCTAGCAGTAGAGAGGCTAGCGGAATCCTAAGTGTGAGTGTGATACGGCTAGCAGTAGGGAAGCTAGCAGAGTGTATAGTAATAGGCTAGCAGTGGAGATGCTAGCAGAGTGTGTAGTGATAAGCTAGCAGCAGAGAGGCTAGAGAGTGAGAGAGCGCAGGCTAGCGGAGCGAGCAGAGCATAGCTGGCGAGCAGCGCAAGTGGAGGAGTTGCGACGGAGATGCGTGGTGTTGAACGCGAGGAGTTCTGTTCGAATAAAGTGACACGGGAGAAAAAGAAGAAGTTGTCCGTGTGAAATTACACCACTATACATTTATTTATAGTGACTCCCTTACCTTGTATCGGCTTTGCACTCCTGTTCGTTTTTTTATTGTTTTTGTAACTCGGTGGCCCGCCCCTCCTCGAAAAAAACTGCTTCGCGGCTCTTCGAAGATTTTCACATACGTAGGCTTTCTCGACCAATAGTCAGATTGGTAATCGATTTTTTTTAGGCCAAATCGTGCGATCTGAGCTGGGCTCTGCACCTCGGAGTCGCTGCCTTTGGGCAAGTGAAAATCATGCGCGTTACAAATTAGCATTAACATTATTATTATTAGAAAAATGCATGTCATGAAACCTTCCTCCAGCCAATTCTTAAAGTTACCACGTGAGAAACAAATGTGGCCAATGTATCACTGCTTCATCTGTTCGGAGAGCGATCTCACCACATTCAGACAGTGAAGTTAAATTATAATTTGATGGTGATGAGAGGTTGATTCGTTTAAGGAAATGCCCACGGGAATGCTTTGGGTTGAGAAAGTTGCAGAGGAAGGATTTAAATTGGGCAAATTATAGAGTTAAACTTTGGGTCTGGCACGTCACCACCATCCAGATTTTACCCATTGGCAAGCAAAGGAGATGGGGAACTGTAGTTTGGTAGCCAAGTTCCAGAATGAATGTGAAAAAAATTGATAACGAGGTTTTTCAAGACTCCCATCGAGTTGCATTCCTGTAAAAGTATCTGTATTAGCGGTGTGGTACTGTATTCGGGTAACCCGAGTTTGATTCTAGACCATGGCTAGCATCATCAGCGTTAAGTGATATAAGAATCAGACTTCACGTACTAACCAATCTGCTGAAGTATCATCAAACAAACCCCCATTATCCAGCAGTGGATCGATATAATTGTTTAATTCGGCAGCAACAGCTATATGGCACTTTCCAGTTTATTTTGGACCGAGGGCCTACTGGCTGAACAGGTTGTTGCAATCGTAAAAATATTCAATCAATGAAGCCTTCAGTCAACCTGTTGAGTGCTAATTGAGGTCCATTATCGGGTGACAGTATTCGCGCTGGAGGACAAACATAAGTGCATTATTATTTTATTTTTTTCAACAATAATTGCAATGAGTTTATAACGTTTAAATATTATTCGTGTACATTTTTGGGAACGTTTAACCCCGGTTAATTGAAAATTGTTCAATTAGAAATCCTAATCAATTTTTAAATCTGAAAGGCGGTTGGCCGCATTTCTTAGGGAATAGCTGTGGAAAACGTTTTTCGCAGGAATTCTCTCCTGACAAAACCATGAAGTGGCCTTTTTTTCACCTTTACAGCATGATTGCCATTCCACTATGAGTTTGTTAGTTCTATGGCAACCGAACAGGACTCGAATTGTAAATGTTGTGGGTTTACTCTCCAACACACCAGTGTGCTGCACTAGTAACGAATTGGCATGCTTTGTTTACATCACAAACCTTACTAATTGGCTGTCTCGAGTGGTGGCGGGATTAACGACGCATTTATATTTACGTTGTCTGACCCAAAAACCTCTATAATGGAGACATTAAAAATTTCAAAGCTGAAATGTAGACAATTTAAGTGCTAAACCACATCATGTAATGGGATTGTTGGTTGTTGCAGTTATTTGTGACCAGACTGAGATGCTCCGAGTTTGTGATTGAACAATCATTTGTCTGTATTCATATTCTTGGTTCTTTCGGTAAAGTCACGTAGAAGGGAAATAATAAAAGAATATACATATTAAACAATAAAAATTCTCACGACGTTTTGACTGCAACGCAAGCAATCATCATCAGGTGTGAAATCCACGGCAAGAAAATTTGAATAAAGTGGTGGTTTTTCCTAACGTCAGCACCACGGACAGAGATTTGCCAGTTGGCCAGATGGACGAGTCCATCTATGTTCGAAAAAGAGGAGGGGGGAGAAGAAAATGGAATGCGGTATGAAAGTCACCGTAAGCGTGCACACAATCAATTAAGACCCGAAATGGTTTATCAAATTCTTCAAATGATTGCTAAGCCAGAATCCATCTTCTCGGTTGAAATTGTCTCTGTGTTTGTATATGTGAATAGCCTCATGAACGAACCTCTCATGGTAGCCAGATGGCTTGCAAAGAACCTCTGTCTTGGAAAAATCAATGTCATGTGAGCCCACTGAATTATAACAGTGATCTGCCATGGCCGAGGTGTTGGTCCTTCCATGTTTAAGGTCTGCTTTGTGCTCACGGATGCGGTCAGAGACATGTCGTTTGGTTTCTCCATCTGGCTACCATGAGGGGTTCGTTCATGAGGCTACCGAAATAACTAAGAATATGAATTCCTGCAGTCACGAAAGCTTTAAATCAAAATTTAAAAATAATTTGTCTGGTTTATATTTGTGCACGATATACATTGTTTTACTATGATCATTATCATCCTCATACAAGTGCTACGCAAGAAAACGTGGTTTAATTACAGGTAGCTACCCAATTTTGAACCCAGGATCATTTCAGTGGTGCTGGTACAGTGCTCTAACATCGAGGCACCGAGGCACATCATATTTGCAGTGATATTTTAATTTGGGATTTTCTGTGGTGACAAGGCCAGGGGGTCACGAGTAAGGCCGCTGATGTCACCGCACCTGACCGTTGCTTCCATCTGTGAGCACTCGCAGCCGCTACAAAGTCAACACGCAGCCTCCACGAGCCACTGTTACAGATTCATTGTCACCATCCTCTGAGTTGAGGTCATCCCCGTTGGTTACTGACCTCTGGGTGCCACTTTGGTGCCTGTCTCGGTGACCTGCCCTGCTCCATCCAGCACGCGTCCCACCCATCGCAACCTCATCTTTCTGATTTAAAAATACACATTTAATGTCATGTACTATTCTGAACTGAATTTTTCCTCGGCTTATATTGTGATAAAATTTTTCATATGCTCCACATGCAACCACATTCAAATGCAAAAATAGCATTGTCTGGATACTCCGTGAAAGCTCAGCTCTCTGGCTGGCATGGCAACATCGTCTTTACATGTTCCTAAAAAAGTGCAGCCCTGCAATTACTTGCTCACGTCACTGCTGGTGGAAGGGCCTTCACTCGATGACCCGCCCTTCTGGACATTTGTAAAAACGAGCTTCATAGCTCATCGGATTCTTCCAGTCTAAATATTCTGACTGACTCGATAGTGCTCACAAGAGCCCCACTCGAGGATAGTTTGGGCTACTCTTCCATGCTGGCCAAATATCTTGGTAGAGTTGTCAGTACCCATACTTCATCCCACCACACACAATATGCCAATTCACTAACTGTGGTGTACCCAATTATACTGCTGGGTGGACAGAGGCAGTTGGCATTCAATAAAATTGCACCATTGTTTGCAAGTCCAGTGGACTCGCCGTGACACCGCCTGAAGTATGGCCTCAGCGCTGACTTCTCCGCTCTGCCAAAGTGGCTGTTAAAGGCCACAGCAGTGGCAGACGGCAACTGTACCGAGCAATATAACAGTCTGCTGATCTCCTTTTAACAAAGACAAAGGGGCGACTTTTTAAACCTCTGCGCTTAGTTCAAAAGACGGCACACTGTGACGAACTCAGTCGGGCTTTTGGGAGGAATTGAACTGCCGACTCCGTGGAAAGCTGGCCCGTTGCCAAATTGTACCAACCCGTCTGCTGCCTTTGATGGCAGGGAATTATATTGAGTGTAAAAGCGTGCAAGGGGAAAATAACCACCCGAGGGCTGTCGTATCGTAGCAACACCGTCGCGCTGCCCAGGCGCTGTCCGTTTCAGTACTGGCTCGCTAAAGTGAGAGGCTCGCCGCCTCGCTCTGTCGCTTGGCGCGCGGTTGCATTTTGAGATTTAAAAACAGGATATATTGTATACAATTTTTACATTTTTATTCCAAAATTTTTATTTTTTAAGCTGCGCACGTGCACATGACCGAACCAATAGACTCTTCCGTAACACGTTAGAAAGATTTAACGTGACTGGCTTCTCTGCCGTTATATCAGTTCGCCGTTAGGGGTGTCTCGTCTTCTTTCTTTCTTAACAGGCTAAGCGGAAAAGGCGGATAAATGGTAGGAGTCAATTTATTCTCGTGTTTTTCACTTTAAAATGTGTCTTCGTTTACCCATTAATGCTTCAGTTGAGTCTTAACATTTATTCCGGCGGGTGTTGGTTTGATGCTTCCGCAGTGAAATGGTTCGTACACTGGACTTGCAATCCTGCAATCCAGAGGATGCCAGTTCGATTTCCCGGTACGGCCGTTCAAGCAATGGATTTAAGCACCCTGACCAATTTCCAACCGTCACGACAGCAGATCGGACCAGAAAGCCTCTGGAATGTAGATCCATTGTGCTGACCATTACACCACAGCAGCATCTCTCATCATTAGACTGCAGCGGCATTACATTGAATGAAAAAAAAACAAGAGAAAAATTGCTGCAGCATAACATCTGGCCACCTCCTGAACGGTGAAAGTACAATCATCACCTTCAAGCGTTCTTGGCACACAGACATGGTGTCATTAGTGAGACTCCCTCACAACACCGTTCATCGATTAGTAACCTACTTGCTGTACTGTATTTCTACAGGCCACTCGTAAACATGATACACTCTTTGTATCACAATAAAAAACAATCCGAGTCTTCAACCATTTTCGTTAGAAAGACTACACCTATGGGTTTGCTACCTGTCCTGGTTTTCCGAGAGATAACTGTCCTGGGAGATCTGTAATTAGTCTTGCCGGAGAGATGAAGCATTGAAAGTCCCGGTTTGTCGGTTACACTCATTTCTCCCCTCTTCTAGTCTGGTGAGATATTCCCCTTCTCATTAAGGGTCCCGGTTTTTTCCTATCGCAAAGGTGACAACACCTCGTGTGGCCATTACTTGCAAGCATGTACGCTATATAGAATTCGGACGTACATTTAAGATGATTTGTAGATGTCGGTAATGGTCGGTTTAATCAAAAAGTGGCTTTTAATTTAAACAAGTCTAAACATTCCCAGTGTTTTTTGTCGACCAAGTAATAGTGGCCCACTCAATGCAAAGCATTTGTGGTCAATTCTGTTTTCCAAATTTGTGAGATATTCTTCTCTTACATGATATGTCCCAGGTTGTTTTTTTTCATGTCAGAGGTGGCGACCATGGTTTTTTTTATGCAAAACACATTTCTCTTTAATAGTCTCAGTCCACCAGCATTCATTCAAGGAATCCTGATTCTGCTGATAGGACAGTGTGTCAAAACCGGTCCAGAATTGCCGGTCATGTCATCATCATCATCATCATAATTTCAACTTGTAATGTACAGTGAGGGAAAAAAGTATTTGATCCCCTGCTGATTTTGTACGTTTGCCCACTGACAAAGAAATGATCAGTCTATAATTTTAATGGTAGGTTTCTTTGAACAGTGAGAGACAGAATAAAAAAAAAATCCAGAAAAACGCATGTCAAAAATGTTATTAATAGATTTGCATTTTAATGAGGGAAATAAGTATTTGACCCCTCTGCAAAACATGACTTAGTACTTGGTGGCAAAACCCTTTTTGGCAATCAGACGTTTCTTGTAGTTGGCCACCAGGTTTGCACACATCTCAGGAGGGATTTTGTCCCACTCCTCTTTGCAGGTCTTCTCCAAGTCATTAAGGTTTTGAGGCTGACGTTTGGCAACTCGAACCTTCAGCTCCCTCCACATAGGTTCTATGGGATTAAGGTCTGGAGACTGGCTAGGCCACTCCAGGACCTTAATCTGCTTCTTCTTGAGCCACTCCTTTGTTGCCTTGGCCGTGTGTTTTGGGTCATTGTCTTGCTGGAATACCCATCCACGACTCATTTTCAATGCCCTGGCTGAGGGAAGGATTTTACGGTACATGGCCCCGTCCATCGTCCCTTTGATGCGGTGAAGTTTTCCTGTCCCCTTAGCAGAAAAACACCCCCAAAGCATGTTTCCACCTCCATGTTTGACGGTGGGGATGGTGTTCTTGGGGTCATAGGCAGCATTCCTCCTCCTCCTCCAAACACGGCGAGTTGAGTTGATGCAAAAGAGCTCCATTTTGGTCTCATCTGACCACAACACTTTCACCCAGTTATCCTCTGAATCATTCAGATGTTCATTGGCAAACTTCAGACGGGCATGTATATGTGCTTTCTTGAGCAGGGGGACCTTGCGGGCGCTGCAGGATTTCAGTCCTTCACGGCGTAGTGTGTTACCAACTGTTTTCTTGGTGACTATGGTCCCAGCTGCCTTGAGATCATTGACAAGATCCTCCCGTGTAGTTCTGGGCTGATTCCTCACGGTTCTCATGATCATTGCAACTCCACGAGGTGAGATCTTGCATGGAGCCCCAGGCCGAGGAAGATTGACAGTTATTTTGTGTTTCTTCCATTTGCGAATAATCGCACCAACTGTTGTCACCTTCTCACCAAGCTGCTTGGCGATGGTCTTGTAGCCCATCCCTGCCTTGTGTAGGTCTACAATCTTGTCCCTGACATCCTTGGAGAGCTCTTTGGTCTTGGCCATGGTGGAGAGTTTGGAATCTGATTGATTGATTGCTTCTGTGAACAGGTGTCTTTTATACAGGTAACAAGCTGAGATTAGGAGCACTCCCTTTAAGAGTGTGCTCCTCATCTCAACTCGTTACCTGTATAAAAGACACCTGGGAGCCAGAAATCTTTCTGATTGAGAAGGAGTCAAATATTTATTTCCCTCATTAAAATGCAAATCAATTTATAACATTTTTGACATGCGTTTTTCTGGATTCTTTTGTTGTTATTCTGTCTATCACTGTTCAAATAAACCTACCATTAAAATTATAGACTGATCATTTCTTTGTCAGTGGGCAAACGTACAAAATCATCAGGGGATAAAATACTTTTTTCCCTCACTGTACCACTGCTGCAAAGTATTTGTTCGCTCTCTTGCAGAGAGAACGACTCGGAGGCACGCGGAGGAAGCACAGCCAAGTGGGAAGGTAGCAGCAACACGATGGGCCGGCACCAGCAATTGACAAAGCTCTGTGGTCCTCTACACATTGAGGTATTTTCGGACGATTAAGGAGTGTTTACATGTGGGAGGAAACCGGTGAGATGCTGCTGAAAATAAGCACGCCCAGAAGGCGGTGCGGCTGATCGGCTGCGTGAAAAAACCTTTTTTTCTTTGTTTAATTTATGGAGATGGATATGTGAAGGAGAAGTGTATTCTGCTGATTTATTTTGCCCGATAAAAGCGTTGTGTGCCGCAAAACTGCAGCCGGTGCAATGCCCCGAGAGTGGAGAACTGTCAAAGTTACTTTGAAGCGACGCATTTTAAAACAAATAAGCGGAGGGAACGGAGAAGGGGAAAAAAACATCGGTGTAATTGCCGCACAGAACATGCTGCACTGAGTGGGCTTAAGAGCTCTAACAAATGTGGCAATTATGTTTAGAGTTTCACAAGCCATTAAAGAAATCAGCGGCGTTATTTGCTGAGGAAGAAATAAATAGGGTTCTTTTTTCCTTTCCGAAAACGAGCGATGTGTTCCCTTGGTGCAAATGTGATCGTGTTTATCGTTCATTTAGTGGTTTATTTGAGTGCTTTTGTTAACTGGGAATGTGTTTTTGTCAAGAGATGTTTCAGTGATTTAACAGGCATTTGATTATTTAGTAATCGTCGTCTTCAGCAGCAGCATCAGTAGAAGGCAGGTTCAATCCACTGGTGGAAGGCCTTTCCGAGTAGCCACAATCTCCTGCAATCACGCGACGCAACTGTCGACCAAGCACCCGCACACAAGCTGATTTCATCACCCCTCTTGGTAAATACAAAAATAAATAATTTACAGACCTTTGTCAATCCACTGCTGGATGAAGGTGTTACCACGCCTTCCTTTCCGATATGAAAGATTGAAAACTGATTTTTTAGAACTGCTTTTTTGTGTTTAGTTTGTTGTCCTTCCCCCCACACCTCCGACTAGCGCGGTTGGCTATGTATGGTGCGATATACGTTCAATGTTTTGGAAGGGGTGGGATTGCCCACGTTTTACCCCACCACACTCAATCTATCAATCGACGAACTGTGGTGAAACCCATTTATGCTGCTGGAGGGACAGAGACAGTGGGTGTGGGGGATTCAAGAAACTTGCAGCGGTGATTCAACTGTCGCGCCGGGAAAACTAAATAGCGACTTTTGGATTGCAAGTTCAGTGTGCTAACCATCATTGTATAACAACATGAACTTTAAGTTATCTGTTTGTGAAGGTGCAAAGAAGATTAACCTCTTTCATGGGCAGGGCGTATTCGACATTTCAGTGTCAACTGCGCAACACGTTTGCAAAGTAGAAATGTATTTAACCAACACGTGTGTAAATCGAGAATATTTGTGTTATATATAACGTAACATTTAACATATAATTTGCGTGGTATCCGTTAGTCGAGTGGTTTCAAAACCCTAATTTAGATTACCCTCGAATTAAATTTCACGATGTGTCTGTTTTGTTTAAGTAAACACATTCATTTATTATTTGGAGGAATTATAATACACTTAAAAATATATATTTAAGCAAATATTGCCAAATGTTGGAATCTTCCGTCTCGAACTGCCTCAACCCCTTAAAACGATTAAAACAATTTAGTTAATAACACTAAAAAGAGTGCCAAATGACAAATTATATAATTAACATATTATATATACATATGTGTGTGTGCATATTCGTGAAATTAAAAAAAGAATATAAAAAAAATACTTGTAGAGATGAAAAATGCACCCCCATTCATCACGTAACAATAATTAATGAGCGGCTTGTTTAGTCGAAAACCCTAAGCGTACTGGGGGATGACGAATACTGAAAATTACGGGAGATGTGAAGCCGAGTAATTATTTTTCTGGTCTCGCTCGCCTCTTCAGACCATTTCTCTTTGTCTGCTCCAATTTGTTGCTAAATAATCAAAAGGGGGCAATTATGTTGAGGCAGTTGGATTTTCTTCCGCCAGCCTCTTTCTCCCATCCCCTCCTCCCACTCGCATACACAAGAGTCGTTGGCAGTTAATAGAGTTGGGAAATAGAAAAGTATTTGTACAATTTAGTGCAGCCAGCCATTAAACAAACAGGACGCACAATCTATTCTCTGGAAATCTGGGCGGGTTTTTTTGCCATATATGTGTGGACATATTAAAGGACTGACAGTTTGAAAACAAAGCCTTAATTAAGATCCATGAAAGAGGGGCCTTAAATTAATATACCTCGAAACCTTTAAAAGAAAAACATTTTTCACCTGCCACAAAATCCATACTTAAGATGTTTTCTTTTCTTCACAACACTCCTACTTAGAGCAAGGAAGCCGCCGTGGTGTAATAGTCAGCACCCTGGACTTTGCAATCCAGAGGTCTCCGGTTTACCGTATTTTCCCGCATATAACCCGCGGGGTATACCACGTTTTACAAACGAAACAAGACCCTGCGGGGTATATGGAGGTGCGGGCTATCCCAAAAATATTTTACACGTGTGACATATCATAACTCGTTATATTTTTTCATGGTAGGACTATCCACTAGGCAACACTTACATTTGACTAAAGTACTGCTGAATAAACCACTCACACTAAAATTGCACATGTTATCACATTTTAAATTAACTGTTTGTACAATTAAACGACAATGTTTGAAGTTGCCGCACTGTTAACCGGCGACGGAAGAGCTGGGGAGAGGTGGGGGATTGGGGGCGAGGCAACGGCGTTACTGTAGTGCTGCTATTGTCTGCGATGTGCGCAATCTACCAGTACTAAAAATGTACTTACTTAACTACCAGTTAGGTGTTACTTATTTATTGGATATTTACTTTTGTTACCTATTTACTGTTTTAAGTTCACTCGTTTCCGTTTTTTTTTTTGTGCACGTTATGATTTTAATGTTAACAATTGATAGTGGAATGTATTACAAATGTAAACTTCGTATTAATATGATGGAATTAAGCTGCTGAACGACGTTAAATATATGAATGCATGCGGGGTATATGGACGTGCGTGCTATCTGAAATTTGTTTTATACAAAACGCTATGTTTGCGGGGTATATGCGTCTGCGGGTTATATGCGAATGCGGGCTATATGCGGGAAAATACGGTAATCCCATCTCGCGTTACGGCATTTGAAAGAATGGGGCAAGTTTATTTAATCCCATCCGCCTCTGTCCACCGACCAGCATAATCGGGTACACCATAGTTCATTGACATATTAGTTAGGAGGCCACGGTGGCGAGATGTTAACTACCTCACCTAGTATACAGGTCCACATCGTTGAGCTATTTGTGGCCAGGTCGCTCCTGAAAAATGAGCTGTATATCTCAGTAGTAAGCCTTACCTGGTGTAAGAGCCATAATACAGAAAGTGAGTGTATTATTTCTGTACATACATTTGATGTGCAACCGTCATACATTTGTTGACGGACTGATTAATTATATTTGATTTGGAATATTCCAACTGTTTAGAAACACCCCTATGTTTCGATTTAAAGCTTTCGTGACTGCAGGGATTCATCTTCTTGGTTCTTTCGGTAAAGTCACGTAGAAGGGAAGTAATAAAATAATAAAAATAAAACATAATAAAATAATTCTCACGACGTTTTGGCCACAACGCAAGCAGCCGTCCTCAGGTGAAGAACAGGTCTGTCAGAAATACAGCGTCTGTCATTCAGAAATACAGCGTCTGTCATTCAGACGCTGTCTTTCTGATAGACCTGTTCTTCACCTGAGGACGGCTGCTTGCATTGTGGCCGAAACGTCGTGAGAATTATTTTATTATGTTAAAATGTTATTTTTATTATTTTATTATTTCCATTCTACGTGACTTTACCGAAAGAACCAAGAAGATGAACCCCCCTATGGTTAGACGCTCTGTTGGTTGAACCCATGACGTCACTTCCGGTTTTTACAGTATAAATAGGGGGCTATGAGAAGAGCCGGGTGGGGAGTGAGTGGATACAGATTTTTTTTTAACCGTGTGACAGGGTGATACAGTATGTGAACAGGTGAAGATATAACTTTAGAAACGCTAGTTTTTGTGCAACTAAGAAATAAAGAAACACTTTGAGTTAAGACACCTCAAACACGCGTCAGACTTAAATAAGCTATGCTTAAGGCATAGCTTATTTTCTTTTACAAGAAAGCTGCGCCTACACCTGGTAAAATATAAAGTTTAGTTTTTAATCGTTTATACTATACTGTCTGTGACGGCGGTAAAGTATGGGTGCTTCCCATCTCATTCAAAATTACTCGCCAGTGTAAAATAAGTCAAATACGCCCTAGAGCTCCCTCTCGCTGAGAATTTTCAACTAGCAGTACCATCGTGTCGGCAGGCAATTGCAGGGCTGCACTTAAACATTTGCCTATTTTGGAAGTTTGGCCAATTCCTTTCCTGAGACCTGCCTGAACTTTATCATGGCTGGTGCGGTGTTATTGGATTGTATTATGGTTGTTTTGGCTCAGCAGTTCTTCTGGGAGTGGAATGGGGTGGGGAGGGATTTACTGGCACTCTGTTGTGGTGTGGTGGTCAGGGTTGGCTCGGCTGGTATGATGGTGAACCTGCGAAGCGTGAGGTTTACAAATGTGTGTGTGTGTGCCACGGTAGTGTAACGGTTAGCGCGCTGCCCGCTCATGGCTAACACTGAGCCGGTTCTTGGCCTCCGATAGGTCGACTCAGCCTCAAATGAGTAACTGGTGTGGTGTGCAAACATCACCACTTGTAAGACAAAGACAGCCGGGAATGGTGCTGCCCATCCACCCCCTCGTGTGCCGTGCCAGCCTTCATAGGTGCTCGCTAACAGCACTTGCCCCTAAATGATATTAAGGTTATACGGGGGGTCTTTGTCTGTGTGTGCTTCGACACCAAGGCGCACTCCTGCTGGAAACCTAAACGAGAGTGACGCTTTCTCAGTCGAGTCGTCGGCGTGCTCTTTCGCACTGCCCAACTTGCGTATTTGAGCAGACGGTAAGCTTCAAGGATTTGAAAGCAAAATTGTCGCAAATTAAGCCATCAGCCGCTTGCCTCTCCACCTATTTGGGCCCCCACAGGGTGTAAATTGACTTTCCCCCTTCCATAAAGGACATGGATTCGCTTAAGCATTCGTTTGCTTAAAAAGTAAAAATGCACACACATGTCCGTATAATTACGTACGGCACTGCATATTCTCCTGTAGGGAGTGGTGTTGCAGCGATTTGAGCGCTGAGCTATGATCCTGTCGGCCTGAGTTCAATTCCTGACGATGATTAACATCAGTCTGCAAGCAGACCTCGAGGGGGTTAATTAAATTTGATTTACAGCGGCAGTGATTTCATGGAATTACAATTACAATCGCACGCTGACTGTAATTCATTACGACCGACGCAATTAACAATTGTAATTGACACGGTAGGGGTGGGTTGTGTTCATCCAGAAGTGAACTCGACCGCATGAGTTCCATTCCTGGCCACGGCTGGCTAACATCGGTGGTAGGTGCATTTTTTTCATTCGTATTAATGACTAGCTTTACTACGCGGCTTCACCTGAAACTTGGATTCTTGTCTTGGAATAATACACGGCCTACGCGGAAGGTGGGGGGGATGCGTGACGTCAGCAGGCACACTGCGTGACGCTGCTGCATGCGGGTGACATCACAGATGTGACATCACCGCTCACTTGCCGTGCAAAATATATACATCATTGTGCCCACATGCCGAATTTCAAGTTTGTTGCATGTTGGGAAGTATGCTAAACATTTCGAACAGGCACACATTCACAAATTTCCCTTTTATATATATATAGATGACGCAACTATGTGTAGTGTCTTGTAAAATCACTCAAACTGACACGTTGTAACAGGTCACCTGCTTACACTTTATTCGCCTATTCTTGCACCAGTTGTAGGCACTCCTATCACTGTCTATACGGTCACTTCTGTTAACCAATTCCCACTCTTATCTACGTTACACCTCGCTAACCTGCACACAGCAGCTCTCGATCTCAGCAGCTCCGCACTCAAGGCTCCGCACACAGCAGCTCTGATACAGAGGCTCGCACACAGCAGCCCTCACACAGAGATTCGCACACAGCGGCTCTCACATACAGGGTTGCACACAGCAGTTCTCACACTCCACCGCAGACCTCGCCTACGTTCCCTCAGACCCACTCACTCGTCCGTCCCGGGCGGTGGGGATCAACCATCACCCGCCCGGCGACTCGTGAGGCTTGAGATCCATTCCCGGCTTGAGCGGCAGCGGCGAGACGTCTTCTCTCTCTTGCCCCCAGCAACACGATCGACCTGCTTCGCTCTCACGCCCATCCTTATATTCCCCTCCCAATTTTCCAGCTCCTCCCTTGTGTCTCTTTAGGGCCACATAGGCTGGCACCTGGAAGGCCATCAATCACCGCTTATCGCACGTCTCCCTGGCAACACCTCCTGTGTCAGCGTGCGACCCTGGGCCGACCTGGTTCGCACCTGCTTCTCTCCCAAATTAGGTGGCGGTTTGTCCGTGCAACCGCATGTTGCACACGCGCACGTGTTTGTACTCGGTTGCCCTCGGCCAACATGTATAAACCTTGCCTGTCATGTATCTGCTGCCTCCATTTTTTATCTTTCTCTTGATGCCACTATCGTCAGTGATGTTCTGTCATCTGGCTCAAGACATCTGAACCGGCCCTGGGTTCACCTTGACGAACCCACACTGCACAGTGCTGTGAAGTATATAGCCTTACGCCCCTTAATCTACAGGAAATTGTATTGACAAAGCATTAAAATGTATTGTTAATGATGTTACACCGTGGAATCTTACCTACTGTGCTTGAAATATCCGGAAACAATACATGCCGAGTGTCAATTTAGCTTCTTGGCTATGTTTGAGGTAACCGGGTGACTTAAGAGGGATAATGCTTCATTCTAGTGGACTCGTTCGCTCCTGAGATCATTTCTGTTGGAGGTTGTTTATACCATTTACATACATATGTGGCATACATCTTCACATTTTACGTTTTTTATTCGTATTTAAGCACTACTGTTTATACTATTTGCAGTAAGTTATGGCATTTGTTTTGTATAATTGCTGTTTTCGCTCTTGCTTGCATATTCCCACTCTGGGCTGTGATCGTCCTTGCATGCATGTTGAACTTCTTTCGCACTGTATGGAGCCAACGGTGCTAATCGGAGGTGTATAAGAGCTGCCTAGCTCAATGGGCCTGATAGCAGATGTCTGATTCCGGTTCTCAATTGTAAGCAAGTCGATGGTCTCCATCTGATCACCAATGAGTGCACGAAAAGAGAATTAAACATGTGTGCTTGATTGCTCTGTGACGAACACTCCTCGTGGGGCACATTTAGCGTGGTTGCCTTCTTGTGTGGGTAAAGAGGTCTGTGGAAATTACTTGACAAATCCAGTAAAATGTCCCTGAGTGAGGAGGTACAAAAAGGTGGATATGTAAAAAGGTCAGCTGTGTGAACATCTATATACAGTAAATCAGTTGCACCAACACATGTTTTGGACAAAAAGTGCAAACTGCTTTAAAAATGGAGCAATGTTCTAGGATTGAATGATTGTGCGTGCGATATTTACGCGATCCCCACACCAAAAACAAAAATCTTATGGATATTGGTCGCCAAAGCCTACATATTAAACTGATTAAGAGGGCACTCGCTACTCAATATGAAAATGGCATATTCGTGAACAATGGAAAATTACGTGAAAATCTCGCAACGGGAATAGGCTGATAATTGGTTTGGGTGGTTAAGTGACCGTCGGATATGTGACTTTAACATGTAGGATACGTGATGTCATTCTGCAGTTCTGTTACATAATTTTCCTGAGAAGTTCTGTGACATTTCCCCAGGGTCCAGGGGCTAGCTGATGGCTGTGAGAGGTCTTTGACGACTCGTGACATGATGGACGACAATCGGCATCACAATTTAGAATATCAGTTGGTGGGAAAGCTAAAATAACTAGGGAAATAAAGCCTCGATAATTGCAGCTGTAATTGTAACCTTCATTCAACAATCATTTTATATCGAATTAGATCGCAATTATAATAACTAGAACAGTCCGAGTCCCTTGTCTCCTCGGTCCTGCGAAGGGATTAGGAGCCGAAAGGCTTCAATTCGAACCTATGCAGCCTAACGCAAGGATAATGCTTATAGGTAAGATTATAATCAGTACACTCTAAACGACTCTTAAGTAAGAAATGAATAAACGATAACATTAAGTGAATATTTGTTTCATTTCAAAAACAAAATGGTAGCCATTCTTAATGCTATAACGTGTTAGAAAACAGTCCCCCGGTGCGATAAATCGATAGGTAAAGAATGCTGAATGTACAGTTCATTACTGTACATGACATTTTTACAGAAATGTACACACATCTATTTTTTTTTCTCTATATATAAAATGTTTCAATTACATTTTCTTTCCTGGTCTTGTTCCTTCCTCTGCTTAAGCGACTTAAGTGACTTTGACCTCTGTTGTCCGGTATAAACATCGCTGTTCAAATGTGTTCAGTCGTGCGGGAACGATGGGTCGTCAATTAATATTCTGTGACGTAAATGAATGGTGGCCTTTGGCAGACGTCACAATTGCGTGTCGCAAATAGGACTGTCGTAAACTGCATCTAATGTTTCCCAAACTTTAAATGAACATTCTTTTTTGTAACAGCCATTTAAAAATACACAAGCAATAATGAATCGAAGATGAATGTTTTGAAAATGTTAAAATTGGCTTTCAAAAAATCCGGACAGAAAAACAGAGTAAAAGAATAGCTTACACTTGCTACATTATCCGTAGCTCTTTGTCAATTTCTGCTGGCTCAAGGGCTTCCCATGCCAGTTTTTGACCATACCTCACCACGTGGGTTGGCGAGGGCAGCAGATATTAGCAGTGGCCAGGAATCGAACTCGCACACATCGGGTTCAGAGCGCTGTACTTGAACCAGCTTACTACCCGCTCTTACCACAATTACACTGAAGTGCCATATTTTTAATATATTCCCAAGGATGCAATCATCTGCAATTTATTTCCTCATAAACGCAGCTGTCAATGTAACCTTCATTCAACAATCATTATTTTCACAGTAATACTGCAATTATAATAATTTAAGGCCCATTCCCAATTCAATGCCGGATTACAGGGCCTCCTACCCACACTCCGTGTGAGTATTCAGGGTTTTTTTTGTCGTACCATACTTCACTGTGGCGGTCAACGTGGGTTGGGGAAAGTAGTAGACGGGGTTGCAGGCAAGGCACAGCTCCGATTCAGAATGTTTATTTATCCAGAAATCCGATGAGCTGTGAAGCTCTTTTTTCACAGGTGCCCAGTTAAGCAACTCACTCGCCATTGACTTTGTTCACGAGTGAGAATGGAGGTCGGGTCGTCAGCCACAAGACAGAGCATGCACCGCTTGTGATATTACGTTCATATGAGGGCTAGTGTTCTGCTTTTTTTCGTATCTTGTAAGTCCAAAGATACAATGACGTGCAATGCAATGCAAATGAGGATAATGTTTTAATTGTTAACGGTTTATGTAATGGCAGGTCAATGACTGCATAGGTTTTTTTTTTGGCAAGCGGCTCAGTTCTGTGATGCACCTTTGGGTGGCAACGCGCGTTGTTCGGCACATGGGTGTCTGACGTTTCGTTCCATGTGCCGGGAACTTCTGAAGCATGTGAGCAAAACGTCGTGCATCGTGCGGAAACAAACAGCAGTGCAACAAATGACAAAAGTAAAACGGGGTATATATTTTTTACTGTTTTTTTCCCTCTAAAGAAAGCCGGTCGGCCAAAATGTTTAAATCTTTATTTCGTTTCAGTGACGGTAAGGAAACGAACCCGTTAATATTTTAATTAGCCTATTATTTAATTTACTCATCGATATCAAACAACACGAGGTACACGTTACTGCGTGTAAATGTTCGGGGGTGGTTGGCGGATAGGGTTGTTATTTTATTTTGCACCAAAATACAAAAAAAATGCGTGTACCGATTATTCATGGAAGCTGGATGGAACATGAGAAGGCGCTTCTAAATAAATAATTCAAATTACACAAAAGGCTTCCGTTCCTCCCCCCCCAACAATAATAATAATATTGCAAAATACAATCAAGTTTCCAATTTCATCTACATATATTCTGCCGCGGCTCATTACAAATAAGCATAGCCAGTGAGTATTACGCAGGTGAGATTAATTGAAAGCATGCCAAGCTGAAAACACTCTTAAAGCAAACCAGAGAAACATGAAAAAAACTATTGAATTAGAATTTGTTAATTGAAAAACTCTCCAACAGATGTGTAATAAAATGTCCCAAAGATACGTTTGCATTACTTTTAATTGCATGCTTTTGACCGAGTGTTTTTCATGATATTGTTTGTGATGTGCAAATGTGTTTTCTCTTTGTTATATGTTGCGTGCAAATTAATATCCTCATTTTCATTCGGACTTAAGTCTGCATGACAAATAAAAACATTAAAGGGTCATTGTTAGGTTGCTGTGTAGTTTAGATTTTTTTTTCAGAATGTGTTAAACATACAAACAAATCATTAACAGATACCCCTCACCACTGACGTGAGTATGGTACAGTGCTGCACCGCATCTCCAACGCCAAATTATAATACAAATTATAGGCGTGTCTCGCGCAACGAGCGAAATACGTTCCCCGAAATTTGCCCCTCGTTGCACGAGCATTCGTTAAACGATCATCGCTTTCCCATTGCCTCCCATGTTAAAAGCCGAGTTACGTTTCAGCGCCAATGTGTTTCACTCTTTGACAACCTTTTATTACGTGAGAAATTCAAATTATAGGTTAGTCAGTTTGACACGTAGGCTTTCGCGACCAATATTATTCATCATAAACGTGTTTTGGGCTATAACGCGAAAGTATAAACGTGTCGAAAGCCCGCCACCACCCAACACAGCCAACCAGTAAGGTTTGTCACGTTAACCAAACATACAAATTAGTTACTACTTTAGCACAGCATTTACAATTTGAGTACGACATTTCGTTGGTAATTACATCCAGCATCACCGGGCAGGGTCTTAGTAGATGGAACAAGTGTAACAGTCGACAAGTAGAGCTCCAGTTGCTGAGGACAACGAAAAGATCTCTGACAAGCACAGCAGTTCAAAAAGGTAAATGGCCAGCCCTGCAATTGCTCACTCACGATGACAGGAGGGCCCTGCTAGAGTGAGCCTTGGAGAAACCCCCTTCCGATGATATTTGGCTTATTATTCCACAATGTCTTTGAGGAGGTGGTGAGGACACCCACACTCTGCTCCAGCGCACTCGACTCGCCCATCGCCAGACCACTGGCAGTGCCCCATTTATACTGCCGGGTGGGCAGAAGTGTGGGTGGCTTTAAGAAACTAGCACCATTTATTTAACTGCCGCGCCCGGAGATGAAATTGCACTGTTGACCTTCGGATAAAAAAAAAACGCAGTGTGCTAACCCTTACACAGCGGTAGCATCAATAATTGAACCTTTAAAGCTTAAATTAATTGCGTAATTAAATCGTGATATTTCCACCCTCGGAGGACGGGGTGTTGTGCTTCCCCTTCCTCGACCAATTCTGCGCAATCCCATTGTTCGGTCCTATCTTGCAATTGATTACTGCAATGTACGACTCTATGCCGATTTTAGCGGCGTCCCAACGGAATCGCAATCGGCGCATGCAAAAGCACAGCTGCACGGTGACAATGCGAGGTGCTTACTCCCTTCCAGCAGTGCATACACAATATCTGCCCATGTGATTGTATTATTGTGATGATTATAATTGCAATTATTTCTGGAGGAAAGCCTTTGGTGAGTCTTTAAGATAAATTTTCATTAGCATTAGGATCAGTTCTCGGAGTTGGGAGGCGTGTGGGTGGGGGGGTGATGTCGCTATGCGTTATTCCAGTTGAGTAATTAACGAATAATATTTAAAAAAAATTACTGTAACGTCGATGCACACGTGGCCTGCTATTTTACTATTAACGTGACCGAATCTTTGACATCCGCTCCGAAGAATACCGTGCGTATCCTCGCATTTTAAATACACCTACACCTGCGCAGTATTTACTTTGGCAGCCGAACTGTAAATGTCTCTTCAACCCAACAGTAAATGTCCTACGGCTGGGCCATGTCACGGCAATAACAACAAATCACGGATGCGAGCTTTGTATCGGGCACACACACACACCTTCTCTCTTTAGAAACGGCTTCGAGATGGTAGCCCTCAATACAAACTTATCAAATTATCACAATTCACCGCAGGCATTGTTGAGTATTGCGGCCCCCTAGTCGCGTAACTCAAAGCCATTGTGCTTTGTTTGGCGAGCTCGCACGTCAGGGCTCCTGAAGAGAATGCTAAGCACCTCGGAGGCCATCCCCAGGAAGAGAGTCGAAGATTCCCATCTCCCCGTTGAGAATGTATTTTATTGATTCAATTAGAATACAATACATTGCATTTCTATATTTCCAGCTGTGACCCCCCCCCCCACCTCCGCCTCGCCAGTAAAAAAAAATCATTAATGGAAATTGTAGTATTTTGCAAAACGGGGAAAAAAATCCTAGTAAATCAATAGAGGAACGTGCATCGTCATATTATGATGATGGAATGGCCTCGATCGATGACCACTTTGATAAATTAGAGGAGTGGAGCAGAATAATTAAATTATGCATCGCAATCCATTGTTAATCCACTGCTGGATTAAGGCCTTCCCACGCGTGCGGGTGCTGTGTCAGTGATATGGGGGGTTGGGCGGGGTTAGGAGGGGGCTCTTTGAGCACTCTTTTCCGTGCAGGTTGATGCGGTTTGGTGAAGGGAAACTCAGGAACCGGCTCGGATATGGCTAACGACCGATGTTAGGCAACGGGAGGTCACCAGGTTCATTGCGTGGCACGGTTACCCGTTGCATTGATGTGTGTTTTGGACTTCTTTTGCACCGTACATAACCAACCGTGCTAATCGGAGGTGCGGGGGAAGCACGACAAGCATGGTTCATACGCTCTGGCGCACTCGAGCGTGCAATTTAAATCTGCTGAGGTGTTGTGGAGAGGACACTCACTCGTCACTACCCTGCTCTTGCATATGCCAGCAGCAACATGTTCAGGAGGTGAATGTCAATGTCGAGGCCTGCTAGCCAAGACGAGAGGGCTCTCGGAGAGAGTTCGTATGGATTTTGCCATTTCTCCTCCTTTGTTGAAGTGTGCGCAGACTGCAGTGGTTTACTCTGTGGTCCATAGTTTGGGTTGCATGGCCACAGTCGCACTGCAGTGGCTTGTCTTTAATTGTGGATCCACGAAGGAGTTCTACGCATCGGCCTGTTGATATTCTGATGCGGTCGATGTTTACACCACCAGCATCCTTAAGGCATGTTAAAGCCAGGAGGTGCGATGTTTGGGTCTTGAGTGACGTTTTTATTCTCGACGTCCGCGTTGTTCAACTGTTTTGCCAGAGTTCTTCTGCACCAGGGTGACACTATAGGAACTCGCCACTGACGTTAATGCAACTGGATTATTTGGAGAACTCAGGTTGACAGCTTCATGGTGCAATTTTCCCACGAAAGTTTTTGGGAATTGCTGTAACAACTTGTATATTTCCACCATCAGGAAAGCAACATATGCAATCGTTTTATTACTAATACTAAATTATGATTAAAGGGTTTTTCCATTTTTTCTGGCAATAAAACAGGTGTTAAGATGTTAAAACACCAAACTGAAACATTTTACAAGGAATCATGTCTGCATTAACCACAATACTTGTGGTCAGAATGGAAAAAAAAACATGAAACTGATTGGTCAGTTCAAGGACAATGCAAATATTATCAGAGTATGTGTTTTGTTTGCATTCTGACCGCAAGCATTGTAGTTAATGCAGACATGATTCGTTGTAAAAGGTTTCAGTTTGGTGTTTTAACATCTAAACATCTGTTTTGTTGCCAGAAAAAATGGGAAAACCCTATTATCATTTTTTGGAACTGGCAAAGGAGGTCCCATGAAATAAGGTGTTTTTCTTTGGTATGTCGTGGCCTCTGATTTTATAATCGTCATCAACAGCCATGATTTATCCACTGCTGGATGAAGGTTCCCCCACATCATGACCATCCTTCACGGTACAGCAATGCAAAACCCCAACTCGCTCCTGCATGGGAACCGATCTCATCGCTCCATCTCTGCGGTGGTCATATTGCTGGCCGCCGTTCACTGCTCTGGCCGCCGTTCAATCACCAGTCTTGTTTCGTGGTATGTTGTCATTTTTAGTGACATGTCCTACCCGAGCCCACTTACTTTCCTTACTAGTCCACAAGGTGTTTATAATTCGTAATAGTTTTTCTTATCCGCGTGTTCCTCATTTTCTGTTGGTGAATTTCCCAGCGCGCATCTCTCCACGCTTTTACTTGCACACCTTTCAACTTGTCTTTCGTGGCAGGTGATATGCCATGATCAATAACTGATTGGGAACTTCCTTTTTTGGGCATGCAGCGCTGGTGTGTCGCTGTGCACCGTCGTTTGCACGTTTTCATGATAAGGGTTTATGCTTAGGAAGCTCTCAAAACAATCAATCTTGATGTTTTATGTGCCAATGTCGCCCTCAACAAGGTAGGCATCAGCGCACGTTATGCAATTTTGAAAGAACATCTCGGAGTGTTTAATAATGCAAACGAGAAGCACAAACACGGATGGGCAAAGAGAGAAACTAATTTAGGAACAGAACCACAGCAAACTGAAACTACGCGAGCGAAGCTCTCTGTCCCGGTGCTCATTCATTCCATCCAAAGTTCATTCATTCCATAGTTCATTCATTCAATTAATTCATTCAAATTTAATGAATTCATTGTAAAGTGAATTCATTAATTCATTCCAAAGGTAAAAAAACAATTTTTGCTAATTAATTAATTCCAAAGTTCATTCATTAATTCATCCAAAAGTTAATGCATCTCTCAATTCATTCCAAAGTCCATTCATTCATTAATTCGTATTCCCTGCGTGCGACGTGTCCATCAAGGTGCAAGCGCCCCCTGCAAAAAAAAAAAATGCAGTCCCGATGGCAAGGCAGCAGAGCGGAAAAGGTCATCATCAATCAAGGGCCATTATAAATATTTATTTGAAACGCATTTATGCGGGGCGTATCTGCTCAGAAGCGCGGGGATGTTCGCTGTCACCGGGGTAAAGATCACCCCGTGAATTAGTCATGCAGGCAGCACCATTGACGACGGCTTTGATGGGGGAGAAATTCGGCAGGAATGCTGAGGGTTAACACCCTTGCCTTTCATGAAGGAAGACGGAGGGAAATCTTTAATGTCTACAGGATGTACGGAGCTTTGATGTGGAGTGCCGTCTGAAAGATGATTTTTTATTTATTATATCTGGATCTGACAACCCCGTAGCAGCACGTGACGGTCGAGGTGCAGACCTCCAATTTTTTTTGCTCAGGAGGTGGGAGCCCCCACACTTTACCCCCCCCCCCACCAGACGCTAACTGAACACGGGCGGAGATAATGTTTCGACTGAGACATCCGGAGGGGAGCGACTTTCTTATTTAAATGTACGTATGTTGAACGTCATACGCACCATACGCAGCCAAACCGTGCCAGTCGGAGGTGCGGTTGAAGGACAAAATTTAGGACTAGCAATTCAGACATAATAAAGGATTTTGGGTTGGATAAATGCGTCGAAATTCTCCACCACACGGCACAGCCAATTAGTAAGGGATGTGTCATGTAAACAAAACGCCAAATAGTTACTACTTCAGCCCACCGGTGTGTTGGAGAGTACATCCACAACATTTATAATTTGAGTACGACGTTTCACTGGTAATTACATCCAGCATCATGGGGCGATTTGCCAAAATATTGGTCGCGAAAGCCTACGTGTTAAGAAGCAATGCAGACATTTGCCGGCCCTATTCCTTCCTTTGGCAGTTGAAGCAACGGTGCAAATGTTTTTTTTATCGCCCCCGCCCTTGCCACCGCTCCTTCTGCCCAGCACCCCCATCGCCTGTCCACCAGACAGTGTGTGAACGAAGGAAAGCCTCTGCTGAGACACGGAGGGAAGCAGAGAGTGCGTCATTTTATGTCCAGCTAAGGTTTTGTTTTTTCTTTGCTGGCCCTGTGCCGTGTTTTATTTTTGGTTTATTTTCGCGTTGCAGTGACGTGTACAAGATTCCATGAGCACGTCCCAGGAAATATTTAAAAAATTTAGCCACGGTCATAATAGGTGGAAGGTAAATCACTGTAACTGATTGATCGTCTCTCCACCTGGCAGAAGGGCCTCTACTATATACGTATGCATGTTGACCTTCTTTCGCAACGTACATAGCCTACCGTGCTAATCGGAGGTGCGGGGAAGTACAAACTTAACACAAAAGCAGTTCTAAAGAAATGTGTTTTCAATTTAGTATCGTGATGGAGTGTATTGTATAGTGTATAGTGTAGTGGAAAGTAGTGTAGTGTATAGTAATGTAGTGCACAGCAATGTAGTATGTATGTATGTTGAACTTCTTTCGCACCGTATGTAGCCAACTGTTCTAATCGGAGGTGCGGGGAAGTACAGACTAAACACAAAAAGCAGTTCTAAAAAAAATTGTTTTCAATTTAGTATAGTGGTGTAGTGTAAAGTATGGTGTATAGTGTAGTGTATAGTAGCAGAGGTGTGGACTCGAGTCATGTGACTTGGACTCGAGTCAGACTCGAGTCATGAATTTGATGACTTGCGACTCGACTTGGACTTGCATAACAATGACTTTGTCCCACCTATGAGATGTGGACTCGAGTCATGTGACTTGGACTCGAGTCAGACTCGAGTCATGAATTTGATGACTTGCGACTCGACTTGGACTTGCATAACAATAACTTTGTCCCACCTATGAGATGTGGACTCGAGTCATGTGACTTGGACTCGAGTCAGACTCGAGTCATGAATTTGATGACTTGCGACTCGACTTGGACTTGCATAACAATGACTTTGTCCCACCTATGAGATGTGGACTCGAGTCATGTGACTTGGACTCGAGTCAGACTCGAGTCATGAATTTGATGACTTGCGACTCGACTTGGACTTGCATAACAATGACTTTGTCCCACCTCTGTATAGTAGTGTAGTATATGGTAGTGTAGTGTATAGTATGTATGTCTGTTTAACTTCTTTAGCACCGTATTTAGTAAAACGTGCTAATCGGAAGTGCGGGGAAAGACAACAAAACACAACAAGACGCAGTTCTACAGAAATTAGTTTTCAGTCTCGCCATAGGGAGCTCTGTAGAACCCCTAGAAAAGCAGTAGTTCCCAATTTTTATGGACCCGCAGACGTTCACCATAGACCAAATACATTTCCGTGGACCTCCCGTTCACCAAATATAGTTTTTCTAACTTAAATCTGCTCTAAAGGTGCCGTAAAACGTTAATTTAAAAAGCCGCAAACGCGATTAACTCACATCTTTATTGAAGAATCTGAATAGTCTGGAAATGGGTCGAAAACAAACTAAATATGGTGATTTGTGAAAGAAAAAAATTGTAGCATCCGCCACGGTTCCACTGATTACTTGCCTAGGACTCGGGGACCACCGATGGCCCACGGACAATGATGTTGGGAGCGATTAACACCTGCTAGGCCTTCGCGACCAATATTATCTGTAATAAAGTTTTTTTGTTTGGATTCGATCGCGTACATATAAATGCGTTGTTAATCCCGCCATTACCCGACACAGTTGGATCTATATTTATGCGATCTGACCCAAAATGTGTAATTTTGCTGTGTCGAGTGGTGGCGGGTTAAGCAACAAATATGAATGTGATCTAACCTAAAACAAACTATTACACTGGTCTACAGCCAAAATGCTTCCGAAATAAATGTAGTCCAACTTTGCTCATTCTGGGTCACTGAGAATAAAAATGACGCTTAAAAACTTTTTATTAGCTCTAGTTTTAAAGATATGCTACTGGGTCAGGAAATACGACCGTTGAGTTGGGAATGGCGGAGGATAAGTGTGTTATAAAGCGAATGGATCTCAGTTTAAAACAGAAATGACTAAAATACATATTTGACTGGAATAATGAATAAATCTATGAATGGGTTTGGACAGGATTTGCTTTTTGAGCAAAACAGGGAATGATGCAATCTGAACCTGGTATTGCATCATACATGATATGAATTGCATCATGTTATTTCTAGAAGTCATGGATTATGCAATAATAACTAGACTTACATCCCTCTGCTGAACAAATTGCCCTTCATCAGCTCTAGAAATCACGTAGTATTGTGCGCTCTTATTTGTCAGTGTTTGATTTTGCAAAGGGACACATTTCTGTTTAGCCAAAGTGAGCAGAGATGCCTTGTAATTGTGTGAACAAAGCAGATAGTTCTGCTATGTTTGTGGTGAAGTGACTTTTGCATCACAAAAGCTCAGTATAAGCACTGGTTAAGAAAGCCTATCACCTTTATTTTGGCTGTGAAATTGGAGATCAGGACAAGATGTGGGCCTCACACATATGCTGAAACACTTGTGCAACACATCTTCACCAGTGGTTGGACAGAAAAAAGAAAATCTATGCCTTTTGCAGTGCCAATGATTTGGAGAGAGCCAACAGATCATATCAGCAATTGTTACTTCTGCATGGCGCCTCCTGTTGGGAAACGTGTGTCAAAGAAGAAAAAGTGGACTGTGCATTATTCAAATATTCCAGCAGCAATACGCCCAGTACCCCATGGAAGACTGCCGGTTCCTGATGCACCAGAATCATTCTCACTTAAGTCAGATGAGGAAGAGGATGAAACGTCTGGTCCTGAACCATCAAGGTCACATGACCCACAGTTTCTCCCATCCTCCTCCTCTGAACCACACCTCATAACACAAGGTGAACTGAAAGACCTTGTCAGGGATTTGGAATTCCCAAGAGTAGGGCAGAGCTGTTGGGTTCCAGACTGCAGCATTGGAATCTCCTGGCAGCTGATGTTTGGGTTTCCATGTTCCGTGACCTTCAAAAGGATATTGTCCCATTCTTTTTCATGGAAGGTGATCTTGTAGCCTGCAACAACATCAATGGTGTGATGGCAGTCCTCAACATCGTTCATGATCCAGATGAGTGGAAACTGTTAATTGATTCATGGAAAATGAGTCTTAAAGTTGTTTTGGTGCCTAATGGCAATGTTTTGCCCACAATTCAGTTGAACATGCAGTCTATATGAAGGAAACCTATGACAACATGAAACAACTTTTGAGGTGGAAAAACTATGACCAACATCAGTGGCAGCTTTGTGGTGATTTGAAGGTTGTTGCTTGGTCTGCAGACTGGATACACAAAGTACTGCTGTTTTCTCTGCGAATGGGATAGTCGTGCGAGAGATTCCCGCTACATCAAGATAGATTGGCCAGATTTGAAGCTTTCGTGACTACAATGATTCATACTCTTAGGTTTTTCGGTAAAGTCACGTAGGTAAAAATAATAATATATAATAAATGAAAATAACTAAATTAGATTAAATTTAGTTATTTGCATTTCTTGTGACTTTACCGAAAAAACCTAAGAGTATAGATTGACCACTCCGACAGTCATTGAAGCCTGGGAGGAAAAGTGTTCAGCATCCACCACTTGTTGAATCAAGGAAGATTTTGTTACCACCCTTACACATCAAGCTGGGTCTGATGAACGACTTTGTCAAAGCCATGGACAAAACACAAGCAGCTTTCAAGTACCCCCGTGGAAAATTTCCAAGGTCAATAGAAGCTAAGATAAAAGAAGGTGTCTTTGTTGGTCCTCAGATTCGTGAACTTTTTCGAGATGATGCATTTGACAGTGCACTACGTGGCAAGGAAAATACGGCGTGGAAAGCCTTCCAGTTAGAGTCAACAAATGTTCTCGGAAACAACAAGGCAGAACACTACAAGGAGTTGGTGGAAAACCTCCTCAAGGCATAGAAAAGCCTTTTTTTGCAACATGTCACTACAGATAAAAAAAAATTCCACTCTCATCTAGATTTTTTTCCCACCGAACTGCAGATCAGTGAGCGATGAGCATGGCGAGCGATTTCACCAGGACATTGCAACAATGGAGAAACGCTACCAGGGTAAATGGAGCTCATCAATGCTTGCAGACTATTACTGGACAGTGACAAGAGATGATCAATTTAATGAATACAAGAGGCAAGTCCAGAAGCGCCGAGTAGACACTGAATAAGGACTAAACTATGTATTTATATATACAGCATAGTTCTACATTTGAAGCTTTCGTGACTGCAAGGATTCATACTCTTATTTTTTTTTGGTAAAGTCACGTAGATAAAAATAAATAATAAAAATAATAATAATAATAGAAGTAATAATAGAAATAAAATTATAAATCACGACGTTTCAGAGGCAACACAAGTCTCCGTCATCAGGTGGGACCGTCACAGCTAGATTTACTGTATCAAGTGAGGCAAAATTCCAAGAGACAAGCTCTTAAATACAAGTTAAGGGGGGAGGAGGGGGGATGGGCTTATCTGAATGTGGTAGCCAATGAATGGAACGTGTTGGGGAGGGGTGGGTGGGGCTAAAAGAGAACAATAGGTGCACATGTTGTTGTTTTACCCAGTGTTGGTTGACAATCCAAATACAAAAGGAGAGTACTGTTAAACGCTGGGGATGTTAACACTCGGTAAAGTAGAATAGTACCTGTCAAATAAGATGGTCCAAATATGTGTAGTTAAATCTTTTTTACATGGTTAATAACATATTTCCAATGATTACTCAGTTTGTACCCATCATCACGGTTGAAGTTATGTCTGTGTTTGTATACCGAGTAAAACAACAACATGTGCACTTATTGTTCTCTTTTAGCCCCGCCCACCCCCCCAACACGTTCCATTCATTGGCTACCACATTCAGATAAGCCCATCCCCCCTACTCCCCCCTTAACTTGTATTTAAGAGCTTGTCTCTTGGAATTTTGCCTCACTTGGTACAGTAAATCTGGCTGTGACGGTCCCACCTGATGACGGAGACTTGTGTTGCCTCCGAAACGTCGTGATTTATAATTTTATTTCAATTATTTTAATTTTTATTATTTATTTTTACCTACGTGACTTTACCGAAAAAACCTAAGAGTATACAGAATAGTTTTTTTGCCTTTTGTTTAATAGTATTTTTTTATTTATATAACCATTTTGCTGATTTTTTTAGTTTTACATGAACAAGACAGGTGACATGTTATCATGTAAAGGAACCATAAACACATGAAAAGACTTAGGTTGACAATTTATGAGTAAAACTCTACACTCTACAGAATACACATAGATGGGACCTCTTTTACCAGTACCAAAATATGAGAATAGGTTTTCCCCTTTTTTCTGGCAACAAAACAGGTTTAACCACATATACTTGTGGTCAGAATGCAAACAGTAGCCAATCGGTTGTTTTCATTGCAATCATTGAATTCAGCACATCAACATCCATAATAAACGGCGCATTTCATCTCTGAAGCAGACGACGTCTAAAAAAATCATAGACGTTGAGAACCATTGCTATCCGTGGGTATTTTTTTTGCCTGCACTTTCACGCTGGACAGACGTCTTGGGAGAGGTTGGCGTTACCCACGCCTTTAACCTCAACACACGCGTCCTGGTCATCGATTGCCACTGCAGTGTCCGTCTGATATACTGTTGGGTGGACAGAGGCGAAGGGGGGGGTGTGGGGGATTTAATAAACTTGCACCGTTGTTTGAACAGCCGTGCCAATTTGAAGGAATAGAACCGGCAACTCCTGTTGCTAACCATTACACCGTGGCAGCATCCCATGTTCCGTGTTCATAATGCAAGGCCTTGAATCCCCACGTCGGCACAGCACCAGGGAATGTACACGTGCAGCGAGGCGCACGTGAAATTGCTTCCATGCAGTGTGTGCAATCCCTTGGGGGTTTGGCTTGAGCTCAGCTCTTTAACCCCCTTATCCACCGCAAAAATACTGAACTGGTGTCTGCCACTGTACTCCAATCTCCTCTTCTGTCGGAAGAACGGAGAATCCTGCTGCATGTAGGATAAGACCACGCAAATCTGAACACCCCCTCGGCGACAGAATGGAATTAAATCCCTCCTTTTACAGCACACAAAGTGACTCGTAGCTTCACCTTTACAATATTGTTTCATGTTATGAAGAAAGCGAGCCACCGTTTTACACGCCAAGTCAGTGTCAAAGCATGTGACTAAATACTACAAACAATTTTTATTTTATTTGACCTGATAAGGCGCACTGAGCAATGTAGCTCTTTTTCGGAAGCGATCTGGCAACAAATGATAGCTCGACGAAGAGGCTTATTACGTGTTCAATTATAGCAGCCAAATACTCTAAGATGCACGTTTCTAAATGTGGAGAGAAAAACTGGAGGACCCGGAGAAAAATCAACGCGACCACAAGGAGAGGGACACGCAACCTCCAAATATACAGGCATCAGGGTTGAGATCGAACCCACGACCTCCTGCATACATCTCGCCACCGTGCCCACATTATCATCTCCACCACGTAATATGAACATATTGCCTCCAATGCAATACATCTCGAGGGGAACCTGCAAGAGGGGGACCCTAGGTGGCAGATGGCCCTACGTGGCACAAGGTGAATGCAGCACTGGCAAGCGAGTGAACGGCATTGCTATGTGGCTTCCCAATGAGGTGATTTGCGAGCAATGAATCTAAACTCGCCTCATTTGAACCATGACCCCAAAACACTTTCAACTTTCTCCCTGTTGAATAACGTCGCAGCATCTTTCACATCCGCTGCGGTGAATACACGCGCAGCATTAACCAGGGCGCCCCCTGGGCTCGAACCGTGGCGCCCCTGCAACTAGTTGCGAATGCTCTGCCGCTGGGCCCGTCACCACCTGCGTGTATGGATAACGCCGGCCCTCTGAAAGTAATTTCTCCTTAACATGATTCCCCATTGGGTCTTAGCCTCTTAGCCTGTTTTACCTGGTATTTTTTAACTCAGCAGATTTCATTTGTGAGTCATCATCGCCAGCCTTTTTTCGTCCACCATCCTTAACACGTCCCACCAGTGTACACTACCGATGGTGTCGCAGCCTTGCAATGTCTTTCTCATGCCACTGCTGGTAGAAAGACTTCCATTCCAGAGGATGTTTTGGCCTGCTCTTCCACTCTAGCTGGACATCTTGTAGGAGAACATTATTACGAGGGGAACCAATCTTTAGGGGAACCCACTCATACACTGAACATTATACCAATTTTATCAACCACAGACAGATGATTGGCTGATGTGACCCTAAGCCAGGAAGTGAACATGCTTTATTCCCATTGTGAATCAAGTTCGTTTCTACGGTGCCTTGGGAAAATCGTTGTATGAAGTCAGAGAATAATGCGAATAACAATCTCTGTGCAGACTTCATCCTCCGTGACAGGAATGACCACATACCTATTTAGTGTCAACACAGAAACCTCCAATTTATGTCACTCACGCTCACTTTGGAGATGGCCGGGCGGGACCAGAGGTTAAAGGCTGCGATCCTGAGATTGAATCTGGGTACTACTCACTTTTAAGCAGAACGAAGTTGATAGTTTTCACCAAGCAAACCAATCAATGCCTGCAACAAAAGCGCTACTGTTTCTTAAAAATGTGTGTGCTTTTTTTGTCGTTCACTCAATCTAGATAAATTCCTGCTCTGCTGAGAATTCAAAAATCATTCTGGTTTCCGTGTTGGGAGGATGGATACCCTGGTAGTGTGTTGAAAATTTCATCCTGTATTGTGTAAAGGTACAAAGGCCTTGAATGGGGGGGGAGGGGGGATTACACGTTCAGCTCATAGACTCGCACAGCTTGGTGAGATTACCAACTAGATTATTGGACTCCAGTCGGCAATCTGGATACTCTCATTTCTGGTTGTTGGTATCTTGCTAGGATTCTTTGCTCAGTCCTCAGTTAAGTGACGCACACATCACTGCGATCCACAAGCTGTAACGGCACCGCCAAAGCAGAACAAAATATAAATACCCCTGACCCTTTTTTACACTCTTTATTGGATTTAACCTGTACATCCAAAGATTACCACCTACACAAATTGAGCCTTTCTTTAAAATGTAATTGGTGTGCGTGCGTGTGGTTATTTTTCCCATTTGCAAACTGCACAATTTGTCTTCTCCCACTCCTCCTGTCTGTTCTTTTTTCTTTTCAATTATCTTTCCAGCAGCGATTCCTACCCATCCCTC
Organism: Lampetra planeri; assembly: GCF_965212315.1. Taxonomy (NCBI): domain Eukaryota; kingdom Metazoa; phylum Chordata; class Hyperoartia; order Petromyzontiformes; family Petromyzontidae; genus Lampetra; species Lampetra planeri. The sequence goes on along the minus strand of NC_136152.1, from coordinate 5,923,983 downwards.
CTCGGGCGTTGCGTAACGCTGATGCGAACCCCTCGCGATCAAATTCACGGTTACGTCGCTCACCCCTGGTTCTGCGGCAATCCTCTCTGCTTGGGCCACGAAGACAGAGATCTCCCCCCCCCCCCGTATAGCCTTTACAGACTGTTGGGGCAAGTGCTGTTAGTCAGTAGCACCTGGTAGCAGTTACATTGGAGAAACCAAACGACATGTCTCGGACCGCATCCGTGAACATAAAGCTGACCTGAAACACGGTAGGACAAACACCTCAGCCGTGGCAGATCACTGTTACAACTCAGTGGGCTCACATGACATTGACTTCTCCAAGACAGAGGTTCTCTGCAAGCCATCTGGCTACCATGAGAGAGTCGTTCATGAGGCGATCCACATATACAAACACAGAGACAATTTCAACCGAGAAGATGGATTCTGGCTCAGCAATCATTGGAAGGACGTAATAAACCACTTCGGATCTTAACTGATTGTTGTTCACGTTTATGGTGACTTTCAGACCGCAGTCCACTCACTGGCATTAACTGTGTATCTTGTGTTCTCCACAGGGAATGCATTATTTGCTCCGCTGCGGATCTCCTGCCACCGTTTTCCCATTCACATGTTTCATTGCTTCTACATACTATTAACATGCCCTCCCTTTGTTAATGCTACCCCCCCCCCCTCCCTTTGGTGCTGCTGATCCTGCATAATGCATGGGCATAATATGACTTTGAAACCCCCCCGCCCACCTCCTACGCATTTCCCATGAATATGCTAAATTCCTCTTGATATGCACATTCTTTTGTTAAGGCTCTCTTCTTCTTCCACCTCCAACTCAGCTTATATATAAGATCCTAGCTTGGCAGTGTCTCATTCTTCACCTAAAGACGGCTGCTTGCGTTGTAGCCGAAACGTCGTGAGAATTGTTTTATTATGTTTTATTTTTATTATTTTATTACTTCCCTTCTACGTGACCGAAAGAACCAAGAAGATCAGTAGCACCTATTAAGGCCGGAACAATACACGAGGGGGTGGGTGGCCAGCACCACACCCCGATGTCTCAAAAGTGGCGATGTTTTATAAACTGCTCCAGGTACTCCTTCGTGGCAGAGTCGACTTAGGGGAGGCCCAGGACCGGTTCAGATTATCATCACTGATGTTGGTGGCCATGAGCAGGAATCGAACTCGAATCGTAGTGTAATGTAGTAACTTGGCAGGAGACGACTTTACGGGTAGCACACTCTTTATTAACACCAACTTATATTACACGGGTGGCTAACTGCAGCCTAACCCACGGGGTTCCCCTGGCTACACCCACACGGGCTCTTACGCCCCGTAGCTTCTCGGAACCCACCCGGCTGGGGTGTCCGTCTCGACTCTGGGTCCCACAGCCTCGTCCCACATGGACGTCAGACCACGGGTCCCACAGTCTCGCCTCCGAGCCACACAGGGTCCCGGCCCTTACAAGGACAGCGGGACTAGGGGTCTCAGGGCCCTACCTCTTCAACTCCGTCTTCGATCTTCAACTGGTTCTCAACTCCCCGAGTGCTCCCGCGCGTCCCCCTTTATAGTCCTTCATGCGGACGTCGCTGAGAGCACCCACCCCAGTTGACCAATCACTACGCGCTGCCCACGATCCTATTTCCCACCTTGTGTCAGCGCGCACAACCACGCACCCCGCGCCGCCCCGTGATCTATCACTGTCGGCGCGCGTCAACACCACCACTACAGTAGCACAGAGCGCTAACCACTACACACTACCGTTCCCCACTCCGTTTGGGCACACAGGTAACACAAAGCAAAGATCTCCCGTATAGTCTTAACAGACTTTAGGGGAAAGTACTGTTAGCGAGCACCTATGAAGGCCGGAACGGTACACGAGGGGGTGGGTGGCCAGCACCACGCCCGACCGCCTTTGTCTCCCCATTGGCGATATTTACACACCGCACCAGGCACTCATTTCAGGCTGAGTCGACCTAGGGGAGGCCCAGGACCGGTTCAGATAATCGTCACCGATGTTGGCCGTGAGCGGGAATCGAACCCGGGTCGCCAGGTTCATAGCGCAGCGCGCTAACAGCTACACTACCGCTCCCCACACACACACGCACATACATGCACGTCATGACCCTTTGCCCCCCCCCCCGGTACACGGTAAAAACAGCGCTAATTGTGCACCCTCCCACTGCTCCACATGCGAGGAGTCGATGCCTTTCAAAGAGGGACTTCGAAGCGATGCGGTTTGTTGGTGGGCGCGCAACTGAAAAGTGAGGTCGCGTGGTCAAAGCTGTGAATTTAAAACCCAAATTATCCATCGGCGTATGAGGGGGAGGTGGGGGGGTAACGGGTAACGTTCAGCGCACTCGACATTGCGATCTAGAGGTGTCGCCGTTTCAACTTTTCCGGCGCGGCAGTTGTGGACAGCGCTGGAGTTCAATGATCGGCCGGTCGCGTGTGGTGGGGCGCAATGTGAGTGCTGCCACTTGTTCCAGTATGTGCGGCCACGCCTTTTCATCGAGTCGATTGCAATATTGCACAACGGACAATTATTGCACGTGATGTTTACTGAAAATGGCGCGGTGTAAAAACCTGTCAGTTGAATGGTTTTTGATTTTAAAAAAACTCTACGCAACATGCCTGCACTTTGCGTTAAGGCAGTGGGACAATAGAGCGTGGGAATTCGAAATAGCATCCGTGTCACGCACGCATTTGTTGCATGGTCCAAATTGAGGAGCCGTTTCACATGAACGGATGTGTGCGTACATTTGCTTTCAATGTTTGTGTTGTTGTATTTGGGCATCGTTGTCCGCAAGCAGTATTTGTGCTGTTGTTATGCATCGTTATCCGCGATGCACTGTTTGTATCGTTGCGCATTAATAATGCGCGGACGCCAGTGTATATTATAGTACGCTTGGCTAAAAATGGCTTTCGTTGAGAAAAAAATGAATCTTATTTTATGCCCCACCGAATGCGAGCGTGTTTTCTGCTTATTGTGGAGCGTTGTGATCTTAACTCCCCGGCCACCCTGATTAATACTGCAGTGAAAATTAACCGTGAATTTCAACGCGCCGTCTGTTTTATGGTGAACGTGAACAATCTTGTGATGGTATTTGCAAACAAGTGGTAGGACGTGTGTCGGCGTTATCCTCGCAGCAGCAGCGGCAGCGGCTTCTGGCTATAGCCATCGAAACAAAGATGGCGGTCACCGCATCGTGCTCTTTTTGACGCGCTTCTGCGGCCATCTGGAATGCTCTTCCTTCCGATTTTAGGAAGTCACAGGAGCTCTGGACTTTTAAATCATCTAGATATTTTATTTATTTTAGAAATGTTTTTTGTGTGTTAGTTTGTTGTCCTTCCCCCGCACCTCTGATTAGCATGGTTGGCTATGTATGGTGCGAAAGATGTTCAACACAATCTTAATTTTAGAACTTTCGTGACTGCAGGAATTATTATTTGTTTCTTTCGGTTAAGTCACGTCTAAAGATAAAATAATAAATTAAATTAAATAATAGAATACGACGTTTCGATTGCAACACAAGCAATCATCATCAGGTATAATGAAATAGCGACATAAAATCTAACCAGAAAACTATAGACAGACATATTAGCAGACAGATATCACCAAGATACATAGCGAGAGCAACACAGGTAACAGAGAGGGGTGATCGTCTCTGTGTGGTGGCCTTAAATAGACAGAGGGGGGGGCGGAGGCAGAGAGAGGGAGGAGGGTTAGAGAAAAAATTAGCATATCAATGAGTGGTCAACAGACGTGGTGCTGCGAATGCGATGGCACGGCAAGCAAGCCTGAAAATCAGGAGAAGGACACACTAAAATTAAATAACCTAGTAAAATATCGAAATGTAATGTAATACAACACAGAGGGTCGGTCAACACACAATTAACGCATAGCCTGGTTGATTACGTATTTCAAAGATTGCTAAGTTAGAATTTAAGTGTGAACAATCTAAAGAGAGGACACAGGCAGAGAAAACAAGTCGCCAGAGAGAGAGAAAAAAGATAAGCTTAAAACTTCCCCGTAGAAGTGGTTCAATCTTAATTTTAGAACTTTCGTGACTGCAGGAATTATTATTTGTTTCTATGTATGTTCAACACACATACATAGAAAATCCACATTTTGCCACGTTTGAAACATTACTAACAAGTCACTTGGAAAACCACCTTGTGCCACACAGGGACAACTTCCAACGTTGCGGGGGATGGGGGGGAATCCCATAGGGTAAACTACAGCACCGCATTAGAATGGTTGAGATGAGATGTGATGAGAGGCACTTCGAGTATCCGATGCATGTAAACCCTCCATTTCCCTTGCACACCCTCAATGTGTTTGGGCTTCATGCAAACACAAGCTCCCCTCGTGGCAATATAGCAAGACAAGTTCACAACACCTGGACACACCTGGACACAACCTGCACACCTGGATGACCAATGAGTTCGTTACCTGGGTTTGTGACATGGCCCAGCGAGTGGCGTGCCCGTAGGAGCAATCCAGCAGCAGCCCCGGTTGTAATAACCGAAGTAAAATCCCCACGCCGTGTCTGCTTCACAGTGGACATTAAAGATCCCGTGACATCGTAGGCCATTGTGTGTGGGCGTTGCGGTCCAAATTTGCCAAATTTTGAAAGATTACCCGCAAATTAATTGCATGGGGATTATACATAGTGTAGTGTACTAATTCACAGATACTAGTAGGAGACACTCTCTCTCTCTATTCCGGCCTTCTCAGCCATAGGGGAGAACTACATACCGGGTCAGGACAGCCAACATGCTTCCAGACCCACATCTCGAAGAGGCGAAGATCCCAACGATGGCAGCACGACGAGTTCCATCCCGGATGACGGCAGCCCCGACTGTGAGTCGGAGCTCGCCTTTTATCCTCCCCAGGGTGGCCAGGCACCGCCCTCGGCCACGCAACTTTCTGGATCCCCCAGAAGGCTCCGGGCTTCGCCCACGGATCCAACTGGTAGAACGGGCTGTTACCCCCTATCCCATTCTCTACCAGTCACCGGCACTACGCGCTCCATTGACTCATTCTACGTCACTACAATAGCAGCAATGATTGCCACCCCTTACTGGCAGACTAATGCTCCAAGTCACTCCTGCAAATGAAACCATATCCTGGTCACTTGAGTCCTCACCTTCTTTGTGCAACCAAATAATCTTGAAACTTGTAACCTCTTGAAGGGTGCGCAGCAAGAGGGTTAAACAAGCGTCGTGTTGTCTGGATCCGTGCGTCTCGGTTTGGGGCAGAGGGCAGGAGGAATGCCAGCTGGGCTGGGAATTGAACCTGGCACTCGGATAGCATGTCGGTGCCAAGGGGTTTTTGTGCTCATTTATTACCCTTCGGCACGGCGAAGTTCGGTCGGTCATTACACCGCTAATTAGGAGAAAGCCCTGCAATAATGAGCGCCTTATATAATTGTTGACTCCCTGTTATATTTTAATGTAGATATTAAAGCGCAGTAGTACAAACAAGTGTGAGTCTCAGACTCCTATGTTTCCGTCGCAGATCGTGCGGCGTACGAGTCATGGGCTTTGCCTGCTTTGCATTGGCCTCAGTGTCACACGCATTGAAAAAGTGCCAGATATAGTGCATTATTGGAAATTTAGTGTCGTGTTTAGCACCCATAAGAAGCTCCAGATGCACACTTTTATAGACATCGGTTTAAAGATGGAAAAAAAAGATCACGACATGTGTGGGCAGGATCCCCCAAAATTGTAACATTTTGGTTTTAACAAAAAAAATCTGATTTATTCTTTGGATTCAGCACCATTGACATCCTACCCATGTCTCAGATTTTAAAAAGCTAAAAAGAAAACAACACAAATGTTGGACACAACTTGAGCACACAGCAGGCTACAATCTGATTAGTTATAGATTTCCTGAGGTGGCATCGCGTGAGTAAAATGTGTATTGTGCAGCCCTCCTCCACCTGACACAGCCAATTGATAAAGCTTTGACGCGAAACAAACGTGGCCAATTTATTGCTGCTTCGGCACACCGGTGTGCTGTTGGCTAGCGATCCACAACATTTAACAACGCACCGGTGGTGCCGCTGAAGCAGTTATGAACTGGCCACGTTCGTCCATCACTTGGCAACTTTAATAATTGTCCGTGTCGATTCGAGGAGGGGTGTGCAAAGATCCAAGACAAAGATCCCTCGTATAGCCTGCAACAGACTATTGGTGCAAGTGCTGTTAGCGAGCACCTTGGAAGGCATGGGTGGTCAGCACCATGCCTGGCCGCGTTTGTCTCCCGAGTGGCGATATTGACACACCACACCAGAGTCTACATGGGGAGGCCCAAGACCAATTCAGATAATCTCCACGGGTGTTGGATGTGAGCGGGAATTGAACTCGGGTCGCCGGGTTCGTAGCACAACGCGTTAACTGCTATACTACCACTCCCCATAGGAGGGGTGTACAACACACATCTCACTCACACAATATGACCCAAAAATCTATACGAATCCTAATGTTTGTCGCATTAAGAACATGATATGTACATAGGGGTAAAGGTGCTCACACCTCCAGATGGTGTTTTGGCTTGCTTGGAATAGGTTGAAGTACCTGCACTGTATCCCAACTCACACGACCGATCTATTGATCGACTAACTGTGGTGCACTTTTTTATACTTTTGGGGGAACAGAGTTTGAGTTTTAAGACACTTGCCCATTGCGTTAACTGCCATGGCAAGAGATCAAACGCCCGGCCGCTTCGGGGATTTCTCTTCTCCAGCAGACCCACCTCTCTCTCTGCCTCCCCCTCTCTCTCTATTTAAGGCCACGACACAGAGGCATTGGGTCTCTGTGTGTCTATGTTGTGTGTCTATGTTGTGTGTCTCTCTCTCTGTGTCTCTGTGTTGTCTCTCTCTCTCTCTGCTTGTGCGTCTGTCTGTGTGTCTCCGTGTCTGTGTTTTGTCTCTCTCTCAAATTTACGGTAGTTCTACCTGATGACGACTGCTTGAGTTGCAATCGAAACGTCATATTCTATTATTTAATTTATTTTCTTTCTACGTGACTTTCCCGAAAGAACCAAATAGGTCAAACCAGTGACGTATGTGAAGCAAATTCAGTTTTCTCATTATTCCATGACACCGCGGCAGGAATGCTTTCCCTGGTGCAACTGAATGTTGACTGTATACCAAGGGATAATTGTTGAAATGCATTTAGCTGGGCAGCGTTGGCTCTCCCGGCTAAATGCAATCCAGCACTGGAGACGAGGGTTGGTGGACCTGACGAACGTCGTGAAACTCCCTTCCCACGGGACGCGGAGGAGGCGCTGTTGCCTGGCTTGCCAGGAGAATGTGGTACGGCGGAAATGTGGACTCCACCTGCTCCATCTGTGTTGGATAGAGCGTTGCACGCGTGACTTTTCTCTGAGTGCTCATGTTGCCTCCCACATGTAAACACTCATTCATTGGCCATGAAACATCTTAACATATAGAGGACCGCAGAGCTTGGATGGGAGGATTTGGCGCTGGATCACTGCGAGGCTGCCTTCTCCACGTTGGTTGCTCGTGCCTCTGAGGTGTGGGGGAAGGACAACAAACTCAACACCAAAAAGCAGTTCTAAAGAAATTACTTTTCAAGTTAGATTTAAAAGTGCATATCATATACACAGACTAATAATCTCATAAATACGTCCAGAATATTTCTGCACATATCTCCACGTGTAATACATAAATGCATAATGAGACGTAACTTCAGGCCCGTGAGATGTCACCTCCATTCTTATTTTTACAGCTCTCTGTGAATCAACTGCTGGATGAATGAAGCACTCCGCATGCCGTGTTAGCCGTCGGGGTTGTTTGCCCATACTTTACCACTCTGGCCATGCCTGGTTCACCGATGTTATCCTTGCCCGGGAATCAAATTCAGCCCCATGAAGTCCGCAGCTCAGTGCACGAATCACCTATTGCAACCGCACTACTCCTCTATGCCTTGTCACCAACTCTCCAATTGGCTACCATGATCATTGTTTACACCGTTATCATTTGCGCTGCGCAATAATGCTACCACGGTGCGCCGTCATGGCTCGCAACACCGAGGTCGTGGGTTCCATACTCCGGCACACCAATTACTCTCGGGGGGAGGGGGTAAGGCTGATCTCTTATGGGGGGGGGGGCTTTTCGCCACCAGCGGCATGAACAAGCCACGACAATGCTGCGCCTTCACTTTTTTTACAATGTGAATATCAAAGAAAAAAACACAATTTCGTGTAGCCGTAAGCGTTGCCACTTACGCGACACTTGGTATTTATCCGCCCCGGCCGCCGCACGCGTTCCGGCCGGTTTGTTTTGCTCTCCCAGCACTCCGGAGGTTGCCTCGTCCACTGCGAATGGCTCCCCAATTTTCCCCGAAGGTCGCGTTCATTTTTTTTTACATTTACCAAAACGATACTCTGGTTCTTCCAACGCAAAACAACAAAAACAAACCACACTTTTTTTTGGTGCATTACGTGAACAAACCTCACCTTACGGCACGCCATTAATTTTCTGCCGCACAAGCCGTGGTTGCGCGAACAACGAGAGACGGCCGGGAAATGTTAAACGCCGCCCGTTTTATGCAGCGACGCATTTTTGTAATGGCAAAGGCGTTGGGAGAAGAAAAGGGCCGCTCGCGAGGGGTGAGTAGGAGGTGGGGGGGTTGGCATCTTGAGCGGTGTTGTGTCAAAAAATAGAAATGCCAAAGCGCAGCTCTGCAAATTGTGGGCCATCCATAAATGACGTCAATCGATTTTGGACGATTTTTTACCCCCCACCCCCTTCGTCACACGGCGTCACAAACAGTCAGACCCCCCCCCCCTCAAATATGACGTCACGAAGCTCTGCCCCCCCCAAAAATATATATTAAACATGCTTCAAATCGCTTTAAACGATTGTCATTGTAGTGCGTATTTAATGTGGCGCTGCACTCTGATGTTGTAGGAGAAAACATTTGTTAAAAAGTATATTTAATTAAGTAGAACATGTTGGCTATATTTATTTAAAGTTGCGCATTTTGATCTGACGTCACATTTCTCAACCCCCCCGCCCCCCTTGTCACACATCGTCACAAATATCTGACCCCACCCCCCCCCCCAGGTGCGTGACGTCATTTATGGACGGCCCCTTGCTTTCTCACGTCGCTGCTGGCGGAAGAGTCTCCGTCACGACAGGGGACTTCTTGCGGACTCTCACCGGAGGGGGTTCGGGCCTACTCTCACCATTGCTGGCCAGATGTCTTGGACAAGGTGGGACTATCCCACAGTTGACCGCCGTCATATGCGATCCATGCCGATCGACTAACTGTGACAAACCCATGTCTGCTGCTGTGTGGACAGAGGAGGAGGTGGGGAAGGGGAGGGGGTGAATATAACTCACCCCCGTCATTTAAACAGCCGCGTCGTGGATAAAGAAGAAAACAAATGTAAGGTGATGCTAAAATTAGCAATTCTAATCTGAATCAAAATGCCGTGCGTTGTTCTGCAGAGGCGAAAAATGTTGGCTCAGGTCAATAAAAAAAAACTGCAAGTTAATTGGATGCGCTGCGCCTGGCGGCTTATCAGTGTTCTTGGCTTGTGTAATGAAAACCGCCTGAATATTACTGTTTTGGGACTGAGTTTAGATGGGGGGGAAACCCCGTAAACAATAATGCTGACTTTAAAATGCATGCAGACTATTTTGTTTTACCTTACTGTCAAAAACTGAGGAAGGTACATATGTGCACGTGTATATATGTGTACACACACTTTTTAAAACCCCCATGAGAGGGCTTTATTCATTGGTGGCTTGACAATTGGCTGGAATGTATTGAATTGTCTATTTTTATGTCTGTAATTTATTATATTTTTGTTTGTTTTGTGAAAAGAAGAGGAAGGGAAGACCATTTGAGATATTTCATTTGCCACCAATGTTGACAACAGCCTGAAATCGAACTCAGATCATCAGTTTAATAGTTGCAATATACTAACCGCTATGGCTGATACGCTCCTCTGAGCACATAGAGTGTACATTTATATTTCGGGGAACATTACGGTTGAGAAGGACGTAAAAAAAAATCATCACTGATTTACATAAACCTATGTGGAGCGTTGTTTATGTATGACTTTTAACAAGATATAAATATTTAAATGTTTTTATAATTTCACAAAGCAAAGGCATTGCATATTACGCTGGGTTGGAATATGTTGATTGTATGATAAAAAAACCCAAAATGGAACGAGAAAAAATCCACATCGTGCAAAGTTGTGCATTAAATAATGTACACATTTTATATATAAATATATGGCAATGTTCACTGTGAAAAAAATAGTATTGCTTGACTTAAAAAAACATTGTCACCTAAAACCCTGTGCCTCACGGCATTATATAACGGTCACATTCGCGATCAAGAAGGATTTTCTTCGTGTGCATTGATAACACGCATTTATTTTACAATGTCTTCCAACTTTATTCATGATACTTATATGGTTTTAGAGTTTTATTTTATAGATATGTTTTAAATAGCGCCAAAAGGCCACTTATTTCTACTCCTGGGAATTATTAACTCTGTCCATCTGTCCATGCGTGCATCTGAGAACAATTTGAATGCTTCTATACGACAACAGCAACGCCCCTAAACCGACCGTGATGAGGTCTGTAAGAGACTGGCTGAGCAGCTTGTTATTTCGTAGGATTGCAGCGAGAAATAATTGCTCACAATTCTGCATCAAACTGAACCTTCCTGAAATCGAGCGTGATAACAGTCTCCCCATAACTTTCTAATTGTACTTCCAATTATTTTTTTCAAATCGTTATTGCTTTGGCATGCTTTTACGTTCAAGTTCATGTATTAGGTATAGCCCTGTGAGCCATTCGGCTCTTGAATCGGGTGCAACCGCAACAAACAAAAAATAAAAACATGAACAAAAAACATTGCCGTACTTCTACTGTGCCTACAGATGACCTCAACATTATTCAGCTGCAGTTCACTGAACGCAAGGCTACTGAACGAGTCGCATAATGACCGTCGCTAATGCTTATGTCCCACGTGATGTCGGTTGCCCGTAAATAATGAAATAATTGAGCAGATATGAAAATTATGAGGCCATATAGGATGCCATCAATTACCGACAAAAGCACTCATTTACATGGGAAATTGCCATTAATTTATAACTGTAATTTTTTGTTTATTATTCCATAAATATCTTGGCAGGACGTAAAGTATTTAAGCGAAATCGATCATATTTCACAAATCTTATGATGCCATAACTGGATATTGCAGCACATTGTGCTGCATGACTCATATTTCTCGAACCCTTTAATTAATAAAGTACTGCAATTATTTATTATGACTTAATGGTTAACTGAAGGTGCAAATAAATTAAATACATTCCACACAACTTGTTCAACGTAAAAAGCAGCAGTGGGTGCTTAAAACATCCGTCAGAAATAAATTATACGGTCCACAAATATAAAGTGACTATTTATAAGCCTAAACATCAGGCGTGACGCTAATTGTTTGATAGCCGCTTTTTAACGGTACGCTTTATTATTTTATTTCCTCATCACGTTACATCGATGCAGTGTGACGCAGCAGCTATTGATTGACGTGTACATAGCTCAGCTTCTGTCTTAAACATCGCATCATAATGAGATTATCAGTATCATAATTCTAGCACATTTATGATTTTATTCATAAAAAAAAACATCGATTCTGTTTATGCTCATGATTAGCTATTAACGTAGTTGTAGCGCTACGCTTGCCGTATCAATATGGCTCTCATCCACATTTGCCACATACCCATTTATTTGGGGCAGTGTTTGGGCATTTACAATCCATTTCTTGGTCTCTGTAGCTTATATACGATTGCTCAGGCTTTTATCTCACCAATAACCTCACCCCCCCCCCCCCATAGCTCTCCTCCACGACGTATTGAGTGTTGCTCTACACACGATGTCTGACATTTCGCTCGACGTGCTGGGAGCTTCTTCAGGAAGAAAAAGAACTGACTGAGCAGCACAATGTTCCCCACTCAATGTGTGTGGACTGCTCAAGGGCTATGCAGCGCAGCGCAAACGCGAAAAAATATCTACACGGTGGTGTAGCTTCACTCGTACGTTCATGTTTTTTGTTGTACTCCCATGGTCATTTTCCCAGGTCACGTTGCCGTTGTTTGAATTCCCACACGCTCGGTCCAACCACACCAGAAACAACGAATACACGGTGGGGTAAAGTAATTTTAATAATTACAGCTCATATAGCACCTTTCATACCATCTGAAGGTGCTTTAAGCGTCGGTCATCCCACCAATTCCAATATGTCCAGATTGAAAACTATTTTTTTGAACTGCTTTTTGTGTTTAGTTTGTTGTCCTTCCCCCGCACCTCCGATTAGCACGGTTGGCTATGTACGTTGCGACAAAATGCCAACGTACATACATACAAACAAACCCCACCTCCGATTAGCACAGTTGGCTACACACGGTGTCAACGAGCTTCAAAGTACACACATACATACCGCACCTCCGATTCGCACGGTTGGGTACGTATCGTCCAAAATAAGTTCAGCGTACATGCATAGCATGTCTGGCTAACTTGGAAGAGAAGGACAAATATCCCCTCGAGAGGTTTTATAGAACTCCCTCTCGTGGATACACTTCCATCAGCAGTGGCATGAAAGAGACATTGTAATCGTTTCCTGCTATCCTTCAGGGATCTTTCATACAACCACCTCGAGAATGTGCTCTTTCAGTGTGCAGTCAGATGAATGATTCAGTCTGTGCCTATCCACTGGCCAGAATGTAATACGAACCATAGTGGGATTATTTTTATTCTTGTAATACGATGGGGTTTTCTTGTGTAGCCATTACAGCCGACTGGGATGAGGCCATCAATTTTCTCCAATTCAGAGAGAACATCTCGAATCATAGATGGCTGCTCACATTCGAACTCAGAAATTTCCAGGAGGCGCTGGGTCAGTGATCTTGACACGGTCATAATGAGAGCCCGAGCCACCTAGCCACCTCTGACCAGCAGGATTCTTTAAGGTCTCCTTGTAAAGGCGTGCTCGGGCAATCCCAAGTTTTTGCTGCCCGATCGGTGCGGTTCCTAATTATCCGATGAATTGTGCAGTGGAGCAGGCGGCTAAGAAGATGTGGCAGGTAATTATGCATTGTTGGTGACATTAGCAGGCCCAAATTGCCGGTGACATTATTCAAGGTATAATAAGGTCTTAAAGGACAAATGCAACATCACAGCAGTAATCAATGCCCCCCTTGAAATAAGTTAGACAGGTCCTGCAATGCATTCACCTCACAACGTGGGCTATAATGCATAAATTTACGATCACGCTGTGTGTGCGCGTGTGTGTGTGCTGCAATCCAATACGTAGGGAAAGGTTAAACATCAAAAAATAGCCCACTGTGTCATGTTGTCTATAATTTTAATTGTGGCAGAATACGGATGGACTTTGTCCGATTAAACCTTTTCCATTCCTATGGTAATTCGAAAAAAAAATTAATTTGAGCACACGCATTGTGAGTGAAATGCCATCGTTTTCATTTATAGATAAAAAAAATAAGGTTTTAAACAAAAATGTGTTCCAGCCATTCAGATGAATACAGCGCGAAGCCAAGCCATAAGACAAAAATAATCTTATGTTGGGTGACTCGCATGATTTTGTGCTGAAAAGAGATTACGTATTCCTTCTGAAATTTAATTTGACAGATACACGATAAATAACACAATCACTTTCCATATATTCACATACAAAAATACAACTTGTGTTTTAGTCGATCAGAATATGTGGCTATTTAGACTTACATTAACCGGCATTATTTGTTTAAACACCCAAGCCCTGGTTTGGTTTCAACATTCAGGGGCTCTGCTAATGCTTCCCCAGATGCTATTGTTCGAAAAAATTACTACTTTCATTTTATACTGCGTCATTCATGCCAACAGCATCCCACAACACTGTACATTCATTATATATAAGGACCACATCTCACATACACGGTTGGCTACGTAGGGCGCGAAAAAAGCCCAAAATACACACATAAACGTACCAAGAAAATAAAAACCTTACTACTTTTAAACAATAACAATCGGTTTTACCTTTTCTGGCAATAAAACAGGTGTTGAAATTTCAAATACCGAATAGATACCATTCGCAAGGAATCAAGTCTGCATTCACCATACGTACTTGTGGTGAAAATGCAAACAAACATGCTCTGATAATTATATATGCATTGTCTTTTAAATTGATTGGCCTACACCAGAGGCAGTCTTATTGCAAGCCTAGTCTCACCACTGTTTGGCGTTCTCTGGTCTGACACTGGTGGTGAGAATAGGCCATGAATCAAGCTGTCTCTGATGTAGGCCAATCAGTTTCAAAGACAATGCTGAGATAATATAATCAGAGCATGTTGGTGTGCATGGTCAGCACAAGTACGTGTGGTTAATGCAGACTTTATTCCTTGCGAAATGTATCTATCTGGTGTTTGAACATCTTAACCCCAGTTGCATTGCCAGAAAGAGTAAAATCTATTTTAATTTTCATACTTTGATACTGGTAAAAAGGTCCCATGACACCCCCACCCCCCACATTTGGCTGCTATAAATTTCCACTTGATAAGCCACTACGTTGAGCTATTATTTGTGACCAGGTTGCCTCTGAAAATAAAAAAAACAAAACATAGCTAAGTGACCTTAACCTGGTAAAATAAAAAAATGTGTAAAACTTGTTAATGATGCCTGTTCATTGCCTCCGTGAATTATTGGTGAATTTGGAAGATTACGGACCCAATGGACGTGATTTGAGAGTATTGTGGCTGCTGTGTGAGCGTCGTGCATGCACGCGTTGTGGCTGGAAAGATCATGCTTGAAGGGTAGTAAAGCCCGGGATTAGAGGAACGATTGCCGTGTTGAATATTTACGTGGCATCTTGCGTGTTTTGTGTGCGCGCTCATTGAAATATGGGTTTTATTTGATCCTGTCTGGTCAGTTCATTATTAGCTCGTCAAGTGACTGTATTGTGTTTTAATAAACATTGATTTTGGGCTCGTTCGTACGTGCGGTACACACAGGAACTCTGTGAATGGGCCACCAAAGCCAGGGTAAATGGGCCAATTCAGCTTTTAATTTTGTCGTACCCACGCCTGCTGGAAACATTTGTCGGCGAGAAAAAAAAGCGTAGAGAAGGGACGAGCTGGGAAATACGCCGAGAGGCAGCAGGAGTGGCACGATGATTTGAGAAACCTACGCCGGAACAAGGCGTAATTCTAAACTGTCAATAAAAGTAAGAAAACAAATGAGCAGGCAATTTGTCTCCTTCCAATATCTGCATCTATGTAAAAAATATATATAATTATTGCAGCAGAATTGTTGAAAGACAAGAAAAGTCTGGACCGTTTTAGACGCACAGTATCTCATCAGCAGAGTCAGGCTTCCTTGAAGCAATGCTGGTGAGCTGCCCACCTTGTGGGCAAGAACCCTCTCTGTACGACAATGGAGTCTTAGTTCGACGCAAAACTCCACGGTAACCCATAACTCAAAATAACCATCGGTGTCATTGTGGAGAATATAAAAAGAAAACTAATTAAATAAGTAGACAATGGGTCTCCTTTATATATATCCGTCTGCACGTGAAAAGTACAAATATTTCTAAATAAAAGTAGAGTGGACTTGGGTAGGACAAGGCGTTTAAAGAAAAGACAGCTTGTGGTCAAGACTGAACAATATAAACTATGACTACAACTATTTTTATTTTACCAGTTTATGGCCCACTGAGCTTTAAAACTCTTTTTTCAGAAGCGACCTGGCCACAAAATGATAGCTCAACGAAGTGGCGTATCACGTGGACATTTATAGCAGACAAAAACTCTAAACGCGTGTTTCTAAATGTGAAGGGAAACACCGGAGGACCCAGGGGAAAAATCTAAGCGTCTACGGGGAGAAATTGAAAACGCCATATATCCTGGTGTTCGGGTTGAGATCGAAACCACAACCTCCTGTATACCAGGTGAAGGAGTTACAGTGAGGGAAAAAAGTATTTGATCCCCTGCTTATTTTGTACGTTTGCCCACTGACAAATAAATGATCAGTCTATAATTTTAATGGTAGGTTTATTTGAACAGTGAGAGACAGAATAACAACAAAAAATTCCAGAAAAACGCATGTCAAAAATGTTATAAATTGAATTGCTATTTAATGAGGGAAATAAGTATTTGACCCCCTCTCAATCAGAAATATTTCTGGCTCCCAGGTGTCTCTTATACAGGTAACGAGCTGAGATTAGGAGCACTCTCTTAAAGGGAGTGCTCCTAATCTCAGCTCGTTACCTGTATAAAAGACACCTGTTCACAGAAGAAATCAATCAATCAGATTCCAAACTCTCCACCATGGCCAAGACCAAAGAGCTCTCCAAGGATGTCAGGGACAAGATTGTAGACCTACACAAGGCTGGAATGGGCTACAAGACCATCGCCAAGCAGCTTGGTGAGAAGGTGACAACAGTTGGTGCGATTATTCGCAAATGGAAGAAACACAAAATAACTGTCAATCTCCCTCGGCCTGGGGCTCCATGCAAGATCTCACCTCGTGGAGTTGCAATGATCATGAGAACGGTGAGGAATCAGCCCAGAACTACACGGAAGGATGTTGTCAATGATCTCAAGGCAGCTGGGACCATAGTCACCAAGAAAACAGTTGGTAACACACTACGCCGTGAAGGACTGAAATCCTGCAGCGCCCGCAAGGTTCCCCTGCTCAAGAAAGCACATATACATGCCTGTCTGAAGTTTGCCAATGAACATCTGAATGATTCAGTGGACAACTTGGTGAAAGTGTTGTGGTCAGATGAGAAAAAAATGGAGCTTTTTGGCATCAACTCAACTCGCCGTGTTTGGAGGAGGAGGAATGCTGCCTATGATCCCAAGAACACCATCCCCACCGTCAAACATGGAGGTGGAAACATTATGCTTTGGGGGTGTTTTTCTGCTAAGTGGACAGGACAACTTCACCGCATCAAAGGGACGATGGACGGGGCCATGTACCGTCAAATCTTGGGTGAGAACCTCCTTCCCTCAGCCAGGGCATTGAAAATGGGTCGTGGATGGATATTCCAGCATGACAATGACCCAAAACACACGGCCAAGGCAACAAAGGAGTGGCTCAAGAAGAAGCACATTAAGGTCCTGGAGTGGCCTAGCCAGTCTCCAGACCTTAATACCATTGAAAATCTGTGGAGGGAGCAGAAGGTTCGAGTTGCCAAACGTCAGCCTCGAAACCTGAATGACTTGGAGAAGATCTGCAAAGAGGAGTGGGACAAAATCTCCTCCTGAGATGTGTGCAAACCTGGTGGCCAACTACAAGAAACGTCTGACCTCTGTGATTGCCAACAAGGGTTTTTCCACCAAGTACTAAGTCATGTTTTGCAGAGGGGTCAAATACTTATTTCCCTCATTAAAATGCAAATCAATTTATAGCATTTTTGACATGCGTTTTTCTAGATTTTTTTGTTATTCTGTCTCTCACTGTTCAAATAATCCTACCATTAAAATTATAGACTGATAATTTCTTTGTCAGTGGGCAAACGTACACAATCAGCAGGAGATCAAATACTTTTTTCCCTCACTGTAACATCTCGCCATCGTGGCACCTAAAGGAGCGAATGCCCAAGAGAACGTCCAGCGTGGAGCTCGTGAACAAATCTGCTCGAGCGAAGGAGCTAAATGTGTTGCTTTGCCGGACCATGAGATGTGACAATGGCTTTGAGAGGCCTTAATTTAATTGTGGAGAGATCATGGCTGCTGCTGCTGATGATGACTGTCGCTTTAGTAGAGCATATCTAAAAGTGTCCGAAATTATTTTTAAGCTCAATAAACGATCAATGGATTCACATTCAATTGATTTACATTGTACAAGATGTTTGATGGGCGTAGGTTAACAGGAGATACATTGAGAAATGTGCAACAAAGCTGACTCGGTGGTCTGCCTGCCGCAGAGAGGGCTAAGTCGAGTTGACGCGTGTGACCCGCAGCAGCTTTGCTCGGTGCTCAAGAATTAATTACGATCATCATCATCAGCAGCCATGATCGATTCGCTAGCTGCTGGATGAAACAAATTGCGTGCTTGCGCATAGGAAATGTATCCTAGAGAACGGAGGGAGACCAGAAGTTCAGTACAGAATATTTGCCGTCAATTCAAATGATCCAGCAAACCCATATGCTGAACTTTCTCGCACACAAGAAAAGTAGCCTGTTCCGTGTTATTTATTTTTAACAGACAGGAATGCTACCCTGTCAAACGTAAACTAAAATGTTACCAATTTAGTTTGAGATGGGGGGGGGGGGGAATCTAAAGAAGAGAGAGAGAGAGAACTCAAAAATATATTTCCAGAGTTATGATTTATAGATATTTCCTGCCATTTGTCTTCTAGACAGGTTGTTGGCCTGCCGTTACCCCACTCTGTCAGACAGTAACTGTCCTTTGACATATCGAAAAATACCAGGTCCTAACAATTGCCATTGACTCGGCTGCTTCCCTTTGGCAAAAAAAACACATCGTAATAAGCTTTGCCATGAATGCTCAATTTCTTTAATATATTTGATTCACCTGTTATTTATAATTACGCAATCGGTCACGTGATGGGTCAGATCATCTTATTTATTGAACTATGCAAGGCACAGATGAGCACATTGCATCGTAAGATGAAATACAAAAAGCTCCTTCAGGAGTACAGTATATGCTTGCAGTTTCTCTTAGCCGTCACGAGATGCATACATACACATCAATCTGGTCTGTATCTCCACACATGTGTAAAAAAAAAATACGCGCTGCTCCATTGGCCTATTCGCATTCCAAGGCCAAAATTATTCAGCAGCAATTGTTTCGAAGCGAGCAAACTCTGGACTGGGGTTTTGACCTCGTGGGTGTGTGTCATCAGCAGAGTCAGGCTTGTTACGAAAATGCTGATGGTTACCAGATGGTATTGGCAAGAGTACTCCGTGGCGAGGAGATGTTATCTCCCTCCCCTGGAACGCGGGAGGACGTGGGTTCGATCCCAGACACTGACGATGCCTGTTGTATATTTGGAATTCACGTGGTCTCTCTCCCCGTGGAGATGGCGAGGATTTTTTCCTGGTTTTTCCATTTTTGCCCTCCACATTTAGAATCAACACGCGTTTAGAGTACTTGGCTGCGACTATACATTTCCACATATGATGATTACGCGGTGATGGATATGTGAAGGAGACGTATGTTTTTGCTTATCTATGGTATACATATGCTTAAGGTCGTTTCAACCAACTGTGACGTACCGGTTTCTACTGGTGGGTGGACAGAGGCGGAGGGGGGGATCAGGAAACTTGGACTATCGTTTAAACTACTGCGCCAGGAGACAAAACTGAACCAGCCACTTCTGGATTACAGCTCCAGTGTGCTAAGCATTACACGTCCACAAATTAAGAAGAACAAAAATGTCATTGATAACTGGAAACTGAAGGCGATTCTGTTCTGATGACGTACACGTACGTCTTCGGGTCGGTAGACGTACCGAGGCTTCCAAAGGGCCATGCGGGGAGGGCGTGTGGCACAGTTTGGCACCAGCTTTCAGCGAGTGCGGTCGTGTCGCTACAGTTCGCTGCGGTGAGTGCGATGTATTTAAAAACAGCGGCGCCACGCCTCCCCACATATAATTAACGCTGAAACCGCTTGCGCGTTCCGAGATTTAGCGGTGAATCGGACACCCACCCTGAACATTGCAGACGCCTCGGAATGGGACAACGGTTAACAATCATAGGTGGTAAAAACCTGGATTTGCACCCAGGATATCAGTATTGCCAGCTCAGAGCTCTGACCTCTGCGCCACCCAGTCACACCGTATCTCATGCTTTTGACTGCAATTTGTGGCCCAAAATGTACTGCGCATTACCGAGCTCCCAAGGGTCACTGGATTTGGTCGAGATCCTCTACGGCGGTGCGGCAAAGTGTCACGGCTGCGGTTAGAATTCGGATTGGAATTTTTACAGACGTTTAGCATTTTATCAGCTCTATGCAGCTTGTTCAGATTAAGCTTAATTGGACGTCACCTCATGCCATACATGCCGTTGCACTGGTCAGTTCTTGCACCCTGTCAAATGTTAAGCCTGTGAATTAAGTAGAAAACACTTCATTTTATTTCGATTTAAAGCTTTCGTGACTGCAGGGATTCATCTTCTTGGTTCTTTCGGTAAAGTCACGTAGAAGGGAAGTAATAAAATTTTTATTATGTTTTATTTTTATTATTTTATTACTTCCCTTCTACGTGACTTTACCGAAAGAACCAAGAAGAAAAAACACTTCATTGTTAACAGCCAGAAATTGCAGGCAAGCCTGTGTCTCTTGCCTTGACCCTTGTCGTACAAGCGTTCACAGATCTTTTACCATTCGTCTAATTCCTTACTCTAACGTTTTTTGGGGGACTTTTCTCCACAGTTTTCGATCCCGCTCGCACTATCGGCATCACGTGGTGAGGCGGAGAATCTGTTCGAAGCTCGACCCTTCCTGTTAGACTACGACCTGTGGAAGCAGATGTCACAAGCTACCTCTGAGATGCCTCCAAGTGACCGCTGCTCCACACAGTAGTGGCTTCACTTTCGCACTCCAGACCACATTGAAACTGATTATCACCATTTCCACGACAAACGTAAAAGCCATATGCTATTCATTGCGACCACATCTGTATGCTCGTGTGCATAATAAACGACCACATAATAAACAAAACAACTGTTTAAAACTAAACTAATTTTATTTGACCAAGTAAGGCTCACTGAACTATATCGCTTTTTTTCAGAAGCGACCTGGTCACACGTGATAGCTCAACGAAGTGACGTTGATTCTAAATGTGGAGGGAAAACCCGAAGGACCTGGAGATAAATCCACGCGACCACGGGGAGAGATATACGCAAACTCCAAATATGCAGGCGTCAGGGTTGGGATCGAACCCACGACCTCCTGTATACCAGGCGAGGGAATTAACATCTCGCTCCCGCGGTGCTCAAATAGTGCACACACGTGTCCACTTCTAACTTCAAAGGAGATGAAGACATCCCTGTAAATCGTCCACATAAACTTTAAAATGGAATAGGCAAATGAAGCCTCGTGGTCTCCGCAGTCTCATTCTGTTTGTGCATGTCGCGCTCTATTTGAATGCTACATCAGATTACCTGTCAACGAAGATCTCTTATCTTTTAATGAGTTCTTATCTTTTCGAACTGCAATCTTGCCGCGGTGACAATGATGAAGTCCCATTAGCCCTGATGTCAATTTGGCGTTCTCCTCAAGCATAATTTTTTTGTAAAATGTAACCCGTGGTGAGAATTTATTTTTGTTAATGGTTTGTAAAACGAAGGGAAAACATTTATTTTGCAGGTACCCACACGAAATGGCGGCGTACACGAATGCGCGAAGTGGTTTGATATTTTAGCCGAGGTAGCAAAGACAAAGATACCCCGTGTAGCCTTAACAGACTGTTGGGGCAAGTGATGTTCGCCAGTAGCACCTATGAAGGCCAGCAGGGCACGGCACACGATGTTTGTACACAACGCACCAGGTACTAATTTGAGGTTGAGTCGAAGTAGGAGATGCCCACGACCGGTTCACATAATCCTCACCGGTGTTGGCCGTGAGCGGGAATTGAACTCGAGACGCCGGGTTTATAGCGCAGCGCGCTAACCGCTACACCACCGCAACACACACGCTGAGAAAAAAATCAGCTCGTAAGCAACGTCACAAACGCGCATTATCTATTCAACAACGCGTCATGCGTTGTAAACGTACATTTCTGATGATTATAAAATCCGCCCCCCACCAGAGCAACAGAGCTCTAATAGAGATAGTTTGCAACACGCTTCAATAAAAAAAATACCACTAATGTTAAGCACTTATAACCCACGGCATTCTTGTACCTAATTTGATGTGCCAATTATAATTCTCCGCACAGTTGCGTGTTTTACGCTTTTGACAACTCTTACACATTTCATGCGTGGTATAAATTGCACTTTGCTCCTTCGCGTGCACCTGAATCGTGTTGTTCATAGAGTATTTTTTTGAAGAAAAAAGCACTTTGTAGAATTTCATATTCCGATTATCTTGCATAATTCCTCTAATAAGGATTCTTGCAGTGAGTTAATTTGGGCTTAGAGTGTGTGTGTTTTTGCGATTGACTAGTGAGATATGAACTGCAGGATGGGGAAAAAAATGACGTTTCACTTTCACGATCACATGCGTGTGTTGTGGTAATATTATATTTTCATCGGCTGTATAACACTGTTCAGAAAGTGGTCACGTTGACAAAAAACAAATAGTTCACTGCTTTAGCCCACCGGTGTGTTGAAGTGTGAAACCACAACATTTACAATTATTTTTTTTGTTGTGGTTTCACACTTCAACACACCGGTGAGCTAAAGCAGTGAACTATTTGTCTTTTGTCAACGTGACACTTTTTTTGCTGATTGGCCGTGTCGGGTGGTGGAGGGTTACGACACATTTATAAAGAACGCGATCTAACCCAAAAACGTTGATTATGAATAGTATTGGTCGCGAAAGCAAGCTATGTGTTAAACTAACAAAGAGGAAATTGGTTTGACAAAAAAAAAACCTGGACATTGTGCTGTCCCCTCGTCCCAGCGAGACCTTTGATACTTCGCAAGGGCCCCATAAGTGCACCTGCCTGGCTGTGGTGGACTTCACGATTCTGCGATGTAAAAGAAACCAACCTAGAGCAGTCGTTGTTGGCTACTGTGCTCACCCCTCGTTGAATTCAGTTTCAACCGAGTACCCCCCCCCCCCCTTGCCTCACCCAACATGGTTTTCAGAAATAAATGTATAAAACAATTATTTTTCCAAGACGAAGGTACTGTGCAAACCCACTGTCTATCATCAAAGATTCGTTCATGAAGCCATACAGATATATAAACACAGACACAATTTCAACCGATAGGATGGGTACAAACTGAGCAATCATTTGAAGGACGTTATTAACCAGTTTAGGTCACAACTGGCTGTGATGTTCCTTTCCTACCTAGCAGTTATTTTCGACTCTCTGAGTTACATACACTAACACAGCCACCGTTAGCTGTGTTAGTAAATGGCGGCTTGCCATTATTTTCCACCTCCATGTGGCCTCTGCGCTTTCTTACATTGACATGCTAATCTCTCACAATACAATGGCCACCTCCCACAGCTCCGTAGTACCTCCTCCACATTGGCATTAGCTGCCCCGCCCATCTCTAAACCTTCATAAACAGCCTCGGCAGATTTCACCTTTTTCACCTGAACACGATTGCTTGTGTTGCGATCGAAACGTCGTTATATTGTTATTATTTTGATTATATTTTTCTATCTACGTGTCTTTACCGAAAGACCCAAAGAATATCGATATTTTAACTGATTGTCCATTGTGGTGAGGAAATCCTAACTCTCTGCTGGTGGTGACTTCAAGCGCGTAAATACATTTAATTCAATGGACGCTCTGCATTGCGTGACGTGATTTGTTCGAGCTCGCTGTTTACTCTTGGAAACCCGCATTGTTCACGATCGATTGGCTTAAAAAGGTCTTTCACGTTGCTCTAGGTTTCCATGTGCATTCAAAATGTATCATAGTGATATTTTTGTTTTATTGGCAGAATTATACATGATCATTCACCAACGACTCTCATGCGTAATATAATATCACACGTTTATAAATCATCTCACGTACCCCGTGGGACATTGCCACTCACCCCCTGGGGTCCGCGTTACCCCCCCAGTTGAGAACGACTGAACGAGAATGTGCGCTCGAGCTTATTCTACAATTAAATACAATGAAACAATTATTATAATTTGGAGAAGAAAGTAGACCACAACTTTGTTTAACTTTCCAACTTAAAGCTATTGCACGGTGGTGAAGACATTAATATGTACATGCTAATTCTAACAAACAAATATTTATGTTAATGTTGCAATTTCATTTCCCGTGAATTTAGTATGGCGGCACAGCACGTGAACAAACGTGAAGCTGTCCTTTCCAATCGAGCCAATTGCGCCAATGATGAATTCCCATTGCGAGTCAATGCGGCTAATTATGTAAATGAGACGCTTACCATTGTATATCAATACTGCCAATAATGTAAATTAAGAACAGCCATTGTATTTCAATTACGTCTCTGCGAAGTGCACGCGTATTTTTGTTCAAGCCCCGTGTGTTACGACACAGGGCACAGACGTCATGGAATGAAGGCGTTACAGGGATGAACAGGTTGATTGGAATTACGTTCATAGATTGTTTTTTTAAATCCTTAAGTCAACATGTACGTGTGTTGAACCTACGTCGCACCGTACGTAGCCAACCGTGTTAATCAGAGGTGTGGGCGGGATGGGGAGGGCAATAAACGCAACACAAAAAGCAGTTCTAAATACATTATTTTCATGAGAATAGGTTTTCCCCTTTTTTCTGGAAACAGAACAGGTGTTAAGATGTTAAAAACACAAAACAAAAACATTTTACAAGGAATCATGTCTGCATTAACCACAATACTTATGGTCAGAATGCAAACAAAAAACATACTCTCATAATATATGCATTATCAGAGTCTGTTTCAATTTAAAACTAATAATTATAATGCATATATATTATTGGTTCATTTGTTAAAGTCACGTAGAAGGGAAATAATAAAATAATAAAAATATAAAACAATAAAATTATCACGGCGTTTCGACTGAAACACAATCAATCATCATCAGGTGTGAAATCCACAGCAAGAAAATTTGAAAAACAGTGGCGTTTTTTTTTCTTAACGTCAGCAAAACGTACAGCGATTTGACAGTTGGTCAGATGGACGAGTCCATCTATGTTCGGAAAAGAGGAGGGGGGAGAAGAAAATGGAATGCGGTCTGAAAGTCATCGTAAGCGTGAACACATTAAATTAAGACCCGAAATGGTTTATCAAATCCTTCCAATTATTTCTAAGCCAAAATCCATCTTCTCGGTTGAAATTGTCTCTGTGTTTATATATGTGGAGAGCCTCATGAACGAATCTCTCATGGTAGCCAAATGGCTTGTGGAGAACCTCTGTCTTGGAGAAGTCAATGTCATGTGAGCCCACTGAATTATAAAAGTGATCTGCCACGGCCGAGGTATTGGTCCTACTGTGTTTTAGGTCTGCTTTGTGTTCACGGATGCGGTCCGAGACATGTCGTTTGGTTTCTCCAATTTAACTACTACCACAGAGGCAATTCAGTTTGTAGACGCCAGGGTACTGTATGTCCGGAATCACATCTTTTACAGACGGAACCAGGTCACGGATTTTATGTAATGTGTTGAATCGTACCTGGATCTTGTGATTATTCAAGATTTTGGAGATATTTTTTGTGATCCCCGCAATGTAGGGTAAGGTGATAGTTTTGAATGGCTCCTCAAGAGGGTCCTTCTTCATGGCTGGAGTGATTGCTTTGCGGATTGTGTAGTCGGAGTAACCATTAGCCTTAAGAGCTTGGTGTACGTGCTTGAGTTCACTGGCAATGTGTTCCTGGTCAGAGATGCATCGGGCTCTATGGTGCAAAGTCTTGATGAGGGAATTCTTCTGGGATGGATGGTGGTGGGAATCCGGTTTCAGGTAAGCATCCGTATGGGTAGCTTTCCTGTAGACAGTGGCCTATTGGACCATCAGGTCTCTTTTTTATTAGGACATCCAAAAAAAGGTAGCTTTTCATCTTTTTCGACTTCCATGGTAAATCTGATGGCTGGGTGTATGGAATTGATGTGGTCGAGGAATTGGTCTAGAGCAGGCCGGCCATGTGGCCAGATGACAAAAGTGTCATCCACATACCTCTTCCATAAGGTTTGGCGCAGAGTGGCAGTATGGATGGCGTCAGTCTCAAATTTCTCCATGAAAACGTTGGGGTGCCCTCAGTTTGTTTGTAGAAAGTTCCATTCCAGGTGAAGTCTGTATTTATTAAGCAGTGTCTCACCAAGGAGGGTACCTCAGTGTCCAGTCCTTGATGAACCAAGTTTTCAATGATTGCGATGGTGTCAGGTACAGGAACTTTGGGGAATAAGGAAACTACATCAAAACTCACAAGATCCAGGTCAGATTTAACACATTACATAAAATCCGTGATCTGGTTCCGTCTGTAAAAGATGTGATTCCGGACATACAGTACCCTGGCGTCTACAAACTGAGTTGCCTCTGTGGAAGTAGTTACATTAGAGAAACCAAACGACATGTCTCGGACCGCATCCGTGAGCACAAATCAGACCTAAAACACGGTAGGACCAACACCTTGGCCGTGGCAGATCACTGTTATAATTCAGTGGGCTCACATGACATTGACTTCTCCAAGACAGAGGTTCTCTGCAATCCATCTGGCTACCATGAGAGATTCGTTCGTGAGGCTATCCACATATACAAACACAGAGACAATTTCAACCGAGAAGATGGATTCTGGCTTAGCAATAATTGGAAGGATTTGATAAACCATTTCGGGTCTTAATTGATTGTGGTCACCTTACGGTGACTTTCAGATTCCAAGAACACAGGATGAGATGTTACTATCCTTTGTGCAAGCACTTCCAAGAGTTCATGAACAGTGAGCCTGGTGAAATTTGGGGAGCGCATCGTCAGTAGTGTACCTTTGGTTCCTAGGGTGTTTCGGCCTTTCACACTATACACCCTCCCCAAAGGCGGCCAGCGACAGGGTGATCAATCCTACGCTTGCGTCCCATTCCCAATTAGTCATAGGAGTTGTCTTCTTGTTGATAGCCAACATCCCATGGGACTATGCATGGCAGGGGCGTCCACCTCCCTGAGTCAAGCATTGTTGACCGCATACCTCCTGGCCCTCTCACTTCGGGGCCCAGCTGGGGTCTTTCCTCTTCATCCAGAGCCACTGACTGCTGCTTTCTGCCGCCTCCAATACAGCTCTGATTGCCGAACGCTGGCTCTGGCCCTTAATTCCCAGGTCTCTAAGCAGTCTGGTTGTAGATGTTGCCACAAAACCTCTGCAGCCCACCTCCACTTATCGGACTTCTGTGTTCCAGCCATGATGCCGTGCTTCGGCAGCTAGATCGGCATAGCGCAGATGTTTTCGCTCATAAGCCTCATCTACTGAGTCCTCCCAGGGTACTGTGAGCTCAAAGATGAAGACCTTCTTGAGCAAACGGGACCAGAGCACCATGTCAGGTCTTAGGGTGGTGATTGCGATCTCCGGAGGAAACACAAGTTGCCAGCCAATGTCAGCTAGCATTTTCCAGTCGCGGGCCAAGCGCAGCTGGTCTCGCTCTAATGGTGTAGAGCCGCTCTTCGATGGTTTAGCCCCTTCGCGGACAAAGGTCGTCCGTAAGTGGTGTGATGCTGCTGGGGGTGGTAGGGAGTTGGTGGCAGCTCGCTTGTCCTCCAGGGCGGACGCAAGGTTTTTAAGGACTTGGTTGTGACGCCAAGTGTAGCGTCCTTGGGTGAGGCTTGTTTTACATCCTGTGAGAATGTGCCTGAGGTTGGCTGGCATGGAACAGAGGGCACAGTCCGGATCTTCACCATACCATTGGTGAAGATTGACTGGTGTTGGAAGGACGTCATATGTTGCTCTGATGGAAAAGCTCAACCTCCTCGCTTCCATGGCCCACAGATCCTTCCAGCTGATCTTCCTCTTCTCCACACTGTCCCATCGAGTCCACTGTCCCTGTTTGGCAAGAGAGACTGCCTTGGCCCACCTTACAGCCTCCTCCTGATGGCGTACTTCCTGCACTACCATCTTCCGCCGCTCTGGTGCTGTGGCCTTACTCCAAGCAGCACGGCTAGTTAGCCCAAGGCCTCCTCTCCCTTGCTGAACATGACCCACAATGTCAGCATGTCTGAGGGCTGCTGTTACCTCCTGGACTGCTTTTCCTGGCCTCCATTTGCGCCCAGTTGCCAAGGTCGGCGCGTTGTTGCTCACCACTGGGTCTCGAGATTCATTCAGTGTCATCTGGAGCCTGGTTTTTGCACACTTGAATTCCTCTGTTAGACTGGTGAGGGGCAGCTTGAGGACACCATCTCCATAGAGGCCTATGGTGGTAAGGCATCGTGGAACTCCGAGCCACTTCTTTAAGTAGCCTGTGACTCCTCTTTCCATCTTCTCCACTGTTGAGATTGGAACCTCATACACTGCTAGGGGCCTCAACACCCGGGGTAGGAGACCAAACTTCAGACACCAGGCCTTTAACTTTCCAGGTAGCTGGGTGTTGTCGATGGACTGTAGGCTACTACTGATGTCTTTGCGCAGCTGTTGCACCTGGTCTTTGTCCTTCAGGCTTGCATCATACCACCTTCCAAGGCTTTTTACCGGCTGCTCAGACACTGTTGGGATTTGGTCATCTCCGATGAAGAATTTCAGGTCAGAGAGTACTCCCTTCACAATCGAGATGCTGCGTGACTTGGATGGTTTAATCTTCATACGGGCCCAGCTGATGTTCTCCTCGAGTTTTCTGAGCAGTCTCCTGGTGCATGGGAAAGTGGTGGTCAATGTTGTAATGTCGTCCATGTAGGCTCTGAGTGGAGGGAGGCGGAAACCAGAGTCGACTCGCTGTCCACCAGCAACCCATTTTGAGGATCTGATGATAACCTCCATTGCCATTATGAATGCCAACGGAGAAATGGTACATCCCGCCATTATACCTACATTCAGGCATTGCCATGAGGTGGTGAACTCTGAGGTGGTGAAGCAGAACTGCAGATCCTGGAAGTACGACTTCACCAGGGTTGTGATGGTGTCCGGTATGTGAAAAAATATGAAGGCAGATCACAGGAGTTCATGGGGCACAGAGCCAAATGCATTGGCGAGGTCGAGGAAGACTACATGGAGGTCCCTTTTCTCCACCTTGGCCATTTGGATCTGGTGCCAGATCATGCTGGAATGTTCCAAGCAGCCAGACCGCATTCCATTTTATTCTCCCCCCTCCTCTTTTCCGAACATAGATGGACTCGTCCATCTGACCAGCTGCCAAATCGCTGTCCGTGGTGCTGACGTTAAGAAAAAAAGAACGACACTTTTTTAAAATGTTCTTGCTGTGGATTTCACACCTGATGATGATTGCTTGTGTTGCAGTTGAAACGTCGTGAAAATGTTATTGTTTTATATATTTATTATTTTATTATTTCCCTTCTACGTGACTTTACCGAAAGAACCAAGAATATGAATCCCTGCTATCACGAAAGCTTTAAATCAAAATAATGCATATATTATATATTCTCATATTTTGGTACTGGCAAAGGAGGTCCCATGAAATTAGTTTTCAATCTAGATTTCAAAGTGCATCTCTCCAGTGGCGTCCTAATATTGGAAGGAAGAGCGTTCCAGACGGCAGTGAACGTCTTCGTCCACTGCACCGCGTGCTTTCAGATGCGCGATGCAGTGAACAGACAGACACGGACAATGTCTGGCGAGACACTGTCGAAACAGGCCCAGAGTTGACTTGTCTTGTGACAATGCTCCTGAAATTGTGCATTCCCAGACGGCTGTATGGGTTGTCTCATAAATATATATTATGTGGAAACGGATATGCCTGCTTTATTATTTGCGAATTCATGTTAAGGTAATTTGACCAACTGTGTTGTACCCGTTTATACTGCTGCGTGGCCAGAGGCGGTGAGGGAGGGGGGGGTGGATTTAAGATTGAATTGAATTGAACCAGGTATCGCTGGCGGAAGCCCCACCCCCTCACTGGAGTGAGCTCGAGAAAGGCCTCCCCTGAATGTTGGCCACTCGTTTTTGGTGGAGGTGGGAGTTGCCCACGCATTACCCCGCCGCCCGCCATCTCCCAGTCGACTGACTGCGATGGAACCCATTCATACCGCTTGAGGTGGGACAGAGGCGGTTGGGGGGGTGAGGGAGGGGTTGGGTGGATTCAAGAAACTTGCAGGGGGTGATTCAACTGCCAGGCGCCTGTGGATTGCAAGTCCGGTGTGCCAACCATGATGACATGTCGGCGGCAGCAGCCCCTCAAGTCGTTTTGTGCAGGGTGGTAGTCCGGATGTCTGGTGACACCCCCCCCCTAATGAATCGTGACTTTACCGAAAGAACCAAGAAGATGAATCCCTGCAGTTACGAAAGCTTTAAATCCAAATTTGACCGCTAACAGATTTTTTTCCCTTTGCGTATTCATTTTAGTTTTAAATAAACCTTACTTAACAAAAAAAAGATTAAGTTTTAGATTATTAATGCTACTGTTTACTTGTTTTTACCAAGTAAGGCCCACTGAGCTATATAGCTCTTTTATCAGAAGCGACATGGCCACAGATGAAAGCTCACCAAAATGGCTAATCTTCACGTGGACATTTATAGCAGGAGCCGAACACTCTAAACGCATGATGCTGTTTATAAATGTGGAGGGAAACCCCGGAGGACCCGGAGAAAAATCCACGCGACCACGGGGAGAACACGCAAACTCCAAACATACAGCAGGCGTCAGGGTCGGAATCGAACCCTGCCATGCGAGTCAGTTAACATCTCACCACCGTGCGACCGAGGGTCGTGAGATGTTCAATGAAATGGGGGGTGAACAAGACATTTGCATCACCCTGTGGATTTTGTTTATTTGGAGAATACTTTTTTGACATATACTGTGTAGATATCTATACACACACACGAACAAATGAATTTACAGTGAAGACAAGGGGGGGAAAAACCTTAATAGCAATTTTTCATGTTGACGGCAGTGTTTAAACGTGACTTTAAAGCAGTGATAAAATCTCATAGCAGGCTGGCCTTTTCACGGGACATTAAACATGCAGTCCTGTCTGCACAGACATTTAGAATCTCTCAATGCTTCTCATGGGATCCCGCCTTTGTGCACAATGCACATCATGGCAAAATTAACCACCTGTAATAAATAATACATTCAGGAATACTTACAGAGGGTTTTTTGTGGTAATATAATGAATGCTAACATTGCCATGCAAATTATCAACTAACAATGTCATGTGTGAGTGCTGCAAAGTGCCACCCAAGGGTCAGGAAACGTTAATCGTGAGCATGCTACATTGGAGGAGTGCTTGGCCAATTCCAGTGCATTGTTTTGGGTTATTTTAAAATCCTAGATGTCGGAGTAGCTTTGCGATGTGTTTCCAGATTGTAGTTCCACCTTGCGTCGCTCGGAATGAGGCCCGACGTTTCGCTACGCATGCCGGTGGCTTCTTCGGGAACTAAAACGCACAGATGTACCAATGATGCATATGCCTTCTCAGTCCCCTGAAGAAGCTCTCCAGCACATGGAGCGAAACGTCGGACGTTGTGCCGAACGACACGCGGTACGATCAGAAGGCACATCGGGGGGAGAGCTGTGCAGGAGCCCAACCGCGACAAATGTCAACGTTTATTGGTGCTTCTGATGTACTGGCAGTGTGTGTGCAAGCACAATTAACATAATACAAGCGTAGCACACTCGTCAATAACGCGCTGGCATTTAAATATCAAAAACATATACACACAATCGGCGACGTTTCAGGAAATGGGCCTTCTGCGTAGCACACGTGTATGTGCTTTGCAGAAGGGCCATTGCCTGAAACGTCACCTATTGATTTAAAGCTTTTGTGACATGCAGGAATTCATATTCGTTGGGTCTTTCGGTAAAGTCACGTAGATAGATTCAAAGAAAATAACATAATAACAAAAAACTAGTTTAACACAATTTTTTTTTTCTTTGAACCTATCTACGTGACTTTACCGAAAGACCCAAAGAATAAGTTGCTTATTTTATTTATTTGTTTTAATTTAATGCCACAGTGTTATTGACGAACGTGTGTTGAATGTAAAAAAAAAACGCGCCTATATCAGCATTATAACTTTAAACATCAAGAAAAAAAATCGGTCAAATTAAACAACGTTAAAGCAAACTATTCCTAAACACATTTCTGTTAACATTTTCTCACTTCGTAACCGGAACGACATTGTGATAAAAAATAATCACCCAGCAAAGCCATACGTATCGCAAGACAAATATGGATGGATGATGATGATGTAGCGACGTCTTGATACAGCAGTGGATAGATCCTGATCTTTGACGATCACGATGATTTTCAAAGAAACGAGCGCCATGCCATGGACATGCAGCCTCTCCCATCTAAAGCAGAGTTTAACGCTAAGCTCTCAAATATATATGTATTTGACATACATACATATATGTTTGTTTACATGTTCGTATTACAGTCACCCAGTACCTGTTAATCTTTCATGCTTCTGTCGTTTCGTTTTTTGCAATTTGTGCTGCAATCAATCTGGAAGCAATCTGCCAATTTGCACCGCGGGGAAATTAATATTTAGCTTTTTATTTAACATTTGATTCATGTAAGCAATACATTCCGTTCCCGCATGCGATATAGTTTTAGTTTTTTTCTCTGATATCAATTTGTCTGTACTTTGTTTATTTGTTTTTTGCTTGTGTTACTTTGACCCAGATCACTCTTGCAAATGAGTCCCTGTCCTGGCCTATGGAGTTCTCAACTGGTCAAACGATATCAACTTGAACTCGAAACTAGATCCAAAACATGAAGAATAACCAGGAAGATGGAATAAATATCATGGCTGTCGATGATATTGATGAAGATCTCACCGCGGCGAGTAAACATCTCGCTAAGGTGGTGTGATGTTAACTACCTCGCCTGGTATACGGGGGATCGTGGGTTCACTCCCGATCTTGACGCCTGCATATTTGCAATATCCACGATCACCCCATGGTCGCATGGATTTTTCTCTGGGTCCTCCAGGTTTTTCCCTTCACATTTAGAAACCTGCATTAAGAGTATTTGGATGCTATACATTTCCACAATGATAAGCTACTTCGTTGAGCTATCATTTGTGGCCAGGTCACTCATGAAAAAAAACACACATAGCTCAGTAGGCCTTACTTGGAGATTTTTTTTTTAATGATCTATCCACTGGTAGACGAAGGCCGGTTCACACTGTAGTCCTAAAATATCATAACTTATTGCCTCAACACGAGCAAATCTAATCACTCCATCTCCGCCTTCTCGCCCCTTTGACTGCCAATCTGTCACCAGTCTTGGACATTGACCATTCTCCCGTCGAGCCACGTGTCCTGTCCAAGCCAGCCAACTTTTCGGTAACAGTCAACAATATGGTTCTCATGTATTTGTTGTCTGATCCGCGGGTGCCTCTGTCTGCCTCTTCGTGTCGTAGTTTTGGGTGACTTGCAGGTTGCATATAGCGTCACAAATTTAATACAAGGAAAATAAATGTGACACTGGGGCAACGCTACAGCAGTTTACTTGCAGTGCATGGAGACAAAATATGTTGTTGGGAGGAAAAATAAAACGTACTAGGTATTTTGTAAGTCACTTCTACAAAAAAAATATACTTTTGTATCAATAAAATATGAACTGTGTGTCTTCGTACCGGCACGCATACAAATTACGGGAGACGAATCTTTTAAAATAAGTGTGTGTGTATGTGTGTGTGCCAACACATGAAAAGTTAACCGATGAATAATTTAAATAATGAACGTGGCCACATTCTGAAATCACAAACCGCCTCGAAGAAGAACTTCTGTTCATGAAGAGCACCAAAGTTTAACATCACATTGTGGTAAGTGAGGATCTGCAGTGCTTTAAATATGCACCTTTGACAAAGCTTCCCCCACCCCAATTTAGCCCTGAAAAGACAAAAGTGCAGCCCTGCAAGTACTCGCTCACGCCACACTGCCGGTTGGAGGGGCCTCGGTCACTTGGGTGTCTGGAAGGCCACATCCTCGGCTTGTCGGGAGAATGCGGTGCAGCAAAAATGTGGACAGACATACAAGCAGAGAGAGACAACAACAGAGACACAGAGAGAGCAGAACATAAGAACGACAAAACGAGGGGAGACAGAGAAAGCACACAACATCAAATAAACCTAGCACAATTTCGAAACGTAATGCAATGCAACACAGAGAGTCGGTCAACACACAATTAAACCAAAGAGTAAATTCTGCAGTCACGAAATCTCCAAAGCAAGTTTGAACCACCTCTACGGGGAGGTTTTGAGTTTGTTTTCTCTCTCTCTCTCTCGCTCTGTCTCTGTGTTGTCTATCTCTGCTTGTGTGTCTGGCTTTGTGTCTCCGTGTCTGTGTCTTGTCTCTCTGTAAAATTTCACACTTAACTTCTAACTTAGCAATCTTTGGAAAAACGTAATCAACCATGCTATGCGTTAATTGTGTGTTGACCGACTCTCTGTGTTGCATTGCATTTCGAAATTTTGGTAGGTTATTTAATTTTGTGTGTCTCTCTCTCTGTCTCCCCTCATTTTTGTCGTTTTGTCGTTTTTGCGCAGGCTCCGTGCCACTCATTGACATGCTAATTTATCTACCCCCCTCTCTCTCTCTCCGCCCCCCCTCTCTCTATTTAATGCCTCGACACAGAGGCGTGGTTTCTCTGTGTGCCTATGTATGTATCTCTCTCTATGTGTCTCTGTGTTATCTCTCTCTGCTTATATGTCTGTCTATATGTCTCCGGTTCTGTGTTTTATATCTCTCTCAAATTTTGCATTCTCAGGAAGAACGTAATCAACCACGTAGGGTGTTGACTGTTGTGTTAGCCGACTCTCTGTATTGTATTGCATTATATTTGTAAGTATACTAGGTTTGTGTTCTATTTCATTTATTACCTGATGATGATTGCTTGTGTTGCAATCGATACGTCGTTTGATATTATTTAATTTATTATTTTCTCTTTATACGTGACTTTACCGAAATAAGCAAAGAGTAGTTACCACCTATGTCATTATCCTGTGTACGTTATGTAGTACCCTGTTGGGGTTGTAGAATAAGCGTGTTGCCTCCAAGTTCAAGTGTGTGCTCCGTAAAACCCACGACACATTGTTTCAACTTGCAACGTGCCGCACGGTATTCATTCACTCGCGCTCGACAAGAGAGGACGACTGAGTCGCACGTGGAACCACACATGTGCCCGGGCCATGCTCTGCTGCTGGGATGAAGGAATCCCTCGCCATGATCGTATTCTCTCGCGATCTCATTCGCAGTCCGTTTGGCTCCTGCGTCATTCCGTCTCCACAGGGAGCGTCCTTTTGGGCGCATTCCCTCCTTTGTTTTTTGCCAATCTGTCGCTAGCCTTGATCGTCAGCTATCATCGTCCCTTCTGGCGATGGGCTCTGCCCAAGCCCCGAAGAGGAACGCATTTAAATACATGTCACATTCCATGGCACGGTGCAATTATTGAAGGCATGATTCATTAATATCAGCACGATCTGATATGAAGAAATGTATATTCAACTTCAGTTGTAAAATATCAAGGTAACTTGTTTTCATGCGGGTAAAAAAAACATAATTTAAGTTTTCCCTGAATGTAATGTATATAGATATGGCTGCTTTAAAAATGAGCAGGACCATCCACCACACAAATTCCAATTCACAGCAAAACCATTTGATGATGCATTCACTTGGATATAAAGTTCTTCCATTGGGTTATCAAGGAAAAAAATGCAAACGTGCAACTTCTAGCGGATGTCAATAATTCATGCCCTCCGGTTCCTACCCCAGCATCCAGCTGTGACATCGCTGCACACGTGATCGCTGTCACTTCGTTATTGACCACAAGATGAACTTTTAATTCATTTCAGACAGCGTTGCAATAATGCATACGGCACCAGTTTAATATCAAGCCTCAGGAGGAGGGGGGGTGTCGTCCTTATAAACGCCTTAATTCTACCATGTCGAGTTGCTGCTTGCCATTTGTTTTAACTGCATCGACAGGAGCGTGGGGTGAAGTTAAAACTATAAACTATACAAATATAATCTATTATCTTTTACTCTTTGGTTCTTTCGGTAAAGTCACGTAGGTATAAAATAAAATAAATACCTTCGTGACGTTACCGAAAGAACCAAAGAGTATGGATCCCTGCAGTCACGAAAACTTCAAATATATTATTTTTTTAATTTTACCAGGTAAGGCCCACTGAGCTATATAGCTCTTTTTAAATAGCGACCTGGCCACAAATGATAGCTCAACGAAGCGGCTCATCTTCACGTGGACATTTATCGTGGTCGCCAAATACTCGAAACGCATTTTGCTAAATGTGGAGGAAATCCCCGGAGGACCCGGAGAAAAATCCACTCGACCACGGGGAGAACACGCAAACTCCAAATATACAGCAGGCGTCAGGGTTGGGATCAAACCCACGACATCTTGCATATCAGGCGAGGTAGTTAACATCTCGCCACCGTAGCAGGACCCAGTCCATCAATAATAATAAATAAACACACCAAAGCCATGCCTCCTTTATTGTCATGGTAGTACGTTAACAGAGCTCTTCTAAGAGCTGTAAAAATGTATTCATATCTGGGCTGTTTGATATGCAGTCACTCCTCACAGTGTGTACTATCTCTGGTGACATATGATTCAGAAACATGGCCATGTATTACAACAACAAGAATGGTACAACGCCAAAATATGTGCAAATAAGCACGGAGAGACGCAAGCCTGGAACTACATTTAGAGACAGCAAGAATAACACGTGGAGTAGAGAACATACGCCGGCTAATGACATCAATCAAACTGTCGGGAAAAGTGAAGTGAGAGCTTGGGCATGAAGTCGCATGGCTGAAAGTAGTGACGACAAAACGGTAAAAAAAAATTAACAACTAACAATGGCGGTAGCCAAGAAGTGGGACAGAACCAAGAATCACTTCAATCCCACGGAGACGGAGCGATAAAATCAGCTCGTCGGATCGGCTCGTGTCCAGGTGCTAGGTGCATTGCTGCGTCGCAGAACCGTGAGAGATGAAGGCAACTTGGGGGGGGGGTGGGGACTCATCCAACAGTGGAACGACCGTGGCTGATGACGATGATGATGACTTTTCGCAAAATTCTGGACTGGTTATTCCATGGATTGTTCGCGGCCGGGTTAGGAATTCTCCGCTCACCTAGCGTCGGTCTTCTGTGGCGTGACCGACAGCAGCGTCGCGATCAAAAGGGTGCATCTCGCACACAGATGCGATATCAATCTTTCATTTTTTTTCTCGTCTTCATTCCTTCCTTCCTCTCCGTCCAATCTGCACAAAATGTCTTGGAGGCATGCAAATGCGTGCGGCTGTGCAGCTGTTGGCAGCAAAATGTGAATCGTCAGCGTTGTACCTAATGCTAATGTTGTACCGAGGGGGAGGGAGGGGGGCAACAAAAACAAACTTTGTAAAAACTATTGTTTGCAATATAATGTGCGCATCCGCATCTACGACGCGCACGTGGAATTATAATAAAATGTTTCTAATTTGCCGGAGCGCGAAATCACTCTCTCGCTCTCTTTTCTTATTGCAACAACATTCATATTCTACGAAGAATACGCACTTAACTCCTCCTTAAAAACAACACACGTATTCATCTGCCGGAGACCATTGCGGCACAATAGAGAACACAATATGAGCTTGGGGGGGGGGGGAACAAAATGAATAAGTATTTCTCCCAAAAAGAATTACCAAAGGAAACGCTCCTTTAACATTTCGGACCCATCGCCTGGGCCATCGCGGATGCATTCCCCCGTCTTGCGGAGGCAACATCGTTAGCCCCTGGCTCTGTTTCGCTTGCTGATTAAGCTCCTTCGAGACAGATGAGCGTGTGAAATTGGAAAGGGCTCCGAGAAAAGCTTCGTTTCTTTATTTAACAAGATGCTCCTCCCCAAAAAAATAAAAATTCCCACGTTAAGACGCCTCCTAATTGCCCAAGTCAGCGCTTCCGTCTAATGGCGCTCGGGCTCCGAAGTGCAAACAACGGACCGCGGCAAAAGTTGAGCAGGTCTCAAGCTGCATCCGTATCAATTTCTTTCTCGGTCTGACGCCGGTTGGATTAAAAACAAATTGGACGATTAAAACGAGCCGCGTTCAATTTCGCCAGACAGGTGATTTCGTCCCTGGGCGTAAATATTTCGGCGGGAGAAAAAATATACAAACTTGCGCCAAGCCTCTAAACACTAAATGGGTCACATTAAGCTCCCCGCTGTTTAACGCTTGTGCTGTTTCACTTTTAATTGAGAGGTTTTCCTCTTAAAGGAGGGAGATGCCGTTACCGACCGGTTTATTGCTCTATTCCCATCGCAATATAAAGCGTCCATAAACGTGCCGCTGATGCAGCGCGCACACTCACGCACACCGCGCAGCCCTCTGTCCATCCACTGCTGGATGAGGGCCCTCCCCAGGCTGTGTGGGCCACGTCAGAGCATTTGACCAAACTTCATCTACGCTGAATTTCGATTTAAAGCTTTCGTGACTGCAGGGATTCATCTCCTTGGTTCTTTCGGTAAAGTCACGTAGAATGGAAATAATAAAATAATAAAAATAAAACATAATAAAATAATAGAAAATAAATAATATAATATAATTTATTATGTTTTATTTTTATTATTTCCATTCTACGTGACTTTACCGAAAGAACCAAGAAGATTCATCTACGCTGGTGCAAGGCAGACTTGGTGGAAAAGGACACGGGACAGGTTGAAATATCACTCGCCAATGACGTTAACCGTGGCCAGGACTTGAACTCAGGTTGCCAATGTCGTAGTTCGCCCTGCCAACCACTGTGCCACCGCTCCCTAGCATGGACGGTAGTGTTTGATCATCGTGTAATTTTCCATGCGAAAATTGCGCATTTAATGCAAAAAAATTCTATCTATTCAAGAGCAAGAAAACGGTAAATTCGAACTTGCCAAATCAAAGCGGTCCTTTCAGTGAATATTCACGTGAGTTTAGGATGCGTCTGCATGAAGATAATTCACTCAGTGAGGAATGTAATTAACGACATAGTCTTACTGTAGCAACTAAATATATCAGTTACACCACACTCGTTCTATGTGGCAATAAACATTGTCAAATGTAGTGCAAACAATGGAGTTGGAAATATTGACTTCAGATATTTTTTGATGTTCATAGTAAGTGCTGTTCATCATCATCATCATCAGCCTTGGTCCATCCACTGCCGGATGAAGGCATCTCCAAGCCATCCTTTTCCGTCACGCTCCTGTGATGCAAGCATTCCGTTCCTTAGCTGCCACACCATCATTATTCGTGACAATTTCCCATTATAGCGACGTGTCCGGCCAAAATACACTTTCTCGCACGTGTTTTTTTGATAGTGCACTGGCGATTATCAGTCAAATTATGGTGTTGAGTGTTTGCTAGTTTGTGATGTGCGATTAAGAAGAAGAGGCTTTGCCCGCACTACCACCCGTTTTTTATATATATATTTCGTTTTCAGGCAGTGTTAATTGACAAAAATGTGTTGAGTTTGTGCGACTTTTTATTAAGAGTTTGAATGATGAAGTGCTGCTAGAGAGCACACAATAATGCCAGGCTTGGCACACATTAGAGCGAACAGAAGCCACAATTGCCCAACCTGCCATTGTCTTCCCAGTGCTGACACCGCACAAGTTATTCATTTAAGGCCTGTTGACCTACAAGAGACCCAGAACCATCTCTGATATCACGAGCCCCCGCTGAAATCGGTGGCTCGTGATATTTAGTTCAGGCCACAGGAGTTGTACCGGTGTGGGTTAACCACCACGCGCGCCACCGTTCCTTCCAAGCAGACACAAAATTCCCAATAGCTCACATGGCGGAGCTAAACAGACTTGCGAGTGGGTTTCGGCAGATGCAACTCTCTCGTGAAACAAATGGGGCTTCTATGCAACCGAACAATGGTACTTATCAGGAGAAGCAAAGCACGTGGATCATCTCCTGAGATGCCGTGCAGCACCACAATGCGCTCCTCAAGATTTGGCAATGCCGCCACCAGAAGCGTTGGCCTTTGCAGAATGTTGGGAAAAGACCGTAGAGGTTGAACAGGAGACACGACGGAGAAGACTAATACACAAACGACGACAACAACAACAGCCGCCAATTGTTAGAAGGTGACGGTGAATTCACTTCAGTGCCTGTTCCAGGCTCGGTGCACTTCGAGGCCACGCAAAGTGTCGAAGGCTCCTGGACTGTAGGTCAAGGGGCAGACCCAAGTTTTATCGGTTACCTGACCTAGATGACTGGCAGATGAACCACCTGTCCCTTGCCCATGGGCCACCTTGCTGCATATTGGCCGATACTTTTCTTTGCCAGCAGACACGTATGTTGTATGTATGTTGTACGTGTGTTCAACTGTACGTATGTTGAACGTCTTTCGCGCCGTACGTGGCCGACCGCGCTCACCGGAGGTGGCGGTGCACACAACAATATAAACACAACAAAACAACAAACACACAACAAACACGCTGCGCGCGGAAAATTACAGCACAATACCACATATCACTGCAATATTGCCCGCATCGAGAAACAGGAAAGGAAGGAAACTAATGCAAGCCTAGAACTCCATTGCATGGCTGAGGTCAAAACAAAATTGGGAAAACTTCAAAAATATTAACTTTCGTTTTTATTTGTCTGAAACCAATGTTTATTGCTTGTGGCATGGGAGAAAGTACAATAATCCACATGGAGGAAAGGGTTAAACTTTAGCGATCGATTGCAGGCCCACAAATCCAGCTTGTTAACTTGGCCATGTTTGGGGCCATTCGATCAATACTTCCTATTTTAACCCCGTTTATGCCCTACAATGCAATTTGAACCTCATTTGCCAGTAAAAATATGATAATTGGTTTTTTACCCTTCTATCTGGCAACAAAAGTAAAAAGGTGTCAGTTTTGTTGCCAGATAGAAGGGTAAAAAACCAATTATAATGCAATTTGAATTTATATAGCATAAGGATCCAACTGCATCTCGAGATGCCGTATATAAATAGAATAAAAGAACAATCAGGACAAGTGCATAACATTGATGAAACGGGAGGTATTATTATCCTTAAAGTACGGTGCCAGGCAATGGAACGTGTCTGAGAGGACGTCCTCCGTGGAGATGGAGCGATGGCAATTGGCTCGTGTGCGGACACAAGGGTGGATTGCAACGTCGCAGAAATGGGACAAATGGTGATGGCTTGGGGAGGCGTTTTACCCACAAGTGGGTTGACAATAAGCTGAAGACGACGGCCGTCAAATAATGTTGCAATTTAATGCAATTCATAAATGGGTGGCAGTCAGTCATAGGCCGAGGGCTGGAGGAAATAGGATATTGGGGCCTGGACTTGAACTGGGGCTTGGGAGTCGACAGCACAGAGAACGTGGGGTGGAGGGGAAAATTCCAGACCACGGAGGTCGCAGCAGCATAAAAGGAGCAGAGAAGGAGCGAACTACAAATGAGTGGATGTCGATACGTCAGGTGTTTGACGAAAGGCCCTGGTTGCTGGAGCGGAGAGTGGAGAGGAGTAGAGTGAGACGTGAGAGGAGAGAGGTGAGCAGGGGTGAGTCCATGGAGGATTAGATTGGAAATAAAACTCTCTGTTTCATCGCCGATCTCGACTAAAATAACACCCGGCACGCGCGCACATATATATATATCATTTTCTTAAACAGCCATTATAGAAAATTAATCAGACGCGGTTATTTCGTATGATACATTTCCTGCGGAGGTGAAAGGGCAACGTTATTTCATTATGTGGGAGCTG
The DNA here is from genome assembly GCF_965212315.1 of Lampetra planeri. Lineage (NCBI taxonomy): Eukaryota > Metazoa > Chordata > Hyperoartia > Petromyzontiformes > Petromyzontidae > Lampetra > Lampetra planeri. The sequence continues at coordinate 5,882,480 of NC_136152.1, read as the reverse complement.
CACATCGCGGAATAAGGTGAGGATAATGGCAGTGGACCGCACTTTTTAACGCCGGGGCAACCGCAGCTGTGAAGAGATCGGGACGTCCAAGGTTACGATGCACCTTCTGTTTCGGGAGTTGTGGTGGGGGAGGGAGGGAGGGGGGGTATCTGCGGGAGTTGATTTAACGCGTGGGTTTTCGTGCACAAAATGAATCCCATTCTTATCGTTAATGAAGCACTTATTGTGATACCATGCCGTGCCGGTGGTGCGTTAGCACCGATCGCAGACACAAACCACGGGTTTTTAATGACGCTCTCTTTAAAGGATGCCGAGCGCGAGTTTAAGAAGAGGGGACCGCGTGTCGCTCAAAACGTGGGTTTAAAAATTGTTCACAGAAATACAATTTGGAGATTTGCGTTTCTAAACTATATTCTGTTTTGTTTTTGGGAGGGTGCGGCGGTGCGGTGGTTTGCGCCACCCTGCCTTGGAACCTGTCGGACTGAGTTCAATTCCTGACGATGATTAACATCAGTTTGCAAGCAGACCTAGATGGGGTTAATTATAATTGGATTTACAGCGGCAGTGATGGGATGGAATTACAATTACAATCGCACGCTGACTGTAATTCATTACGACCGACGCAATTAACAATTGTAATTGACACGGTAAGGGTGGGTGGTTGTTCATCCAGAAGTGGATTGGCACGAAGCCGTCAATATTATGTTCCTGTTTTGTCAAAATGTGACAGGTATCGGATTCAAAACAGCAGGAGATATTTACAATTTGTTTGCATCGGCATTATGCGTCATTAGGATGAATTAAAAGGGCATCTTTTGAAAATGTGATATTGTCAGATACCTCTAACGGACGTGATTTTGGAAGTTTCACTAACTCGAAGTGAATCGTGAAATAGACCGATCTGATACATTGACAGCGAAGCAAGAATCATTTAAAGTTCTTATTTTTTAAGATGATCTCCTGGTTTCCCCCTCCCCTCCCCCCCCGCTAGCCCCCCTCTTTCCCGTCCCCCTTCTCCCCTTCATGTTCGTTGTTTCCCCCCTTACCTTTCCCCGCCTTCCTCCCCCCCCTTATGTAAAATGTCTCGTCTCCGCTGGTGGTCCCTACCTGGGTGGGTCAGTGAGCCCAATCCCAAACCTCCCCACCTTCACTAAAGCCGATCTCCGCCTGTTGTTCGCGGAATTTCTGCTCCAACCCCCCTCCTGCCCCCCCCCCCGCCCCCACCTTGGTTCTGTGATCTGTGCTCTGTACTGGGCTCGCGTTGAGATGAAAAGCAAACTAAAAAAGAGATGATCTCTTTGGTCTGTATTTTGATCTTACAGGTGAACTCCTCTCATCCCCGGTGCTGTGGATGGGACCAGTATCCACGGGGGTTGTGCGATATTTTTTTTCTCCTCTTATCTGCCGGGTTAAAAATAAAAGTAGATAACCAATGCAGATATTAGTCTGAATTCCCCACGTGATTCCTCTTATCCACGACAACATTGCGGACAAAATGGATGTTTGTCCTGCGTACTACAGTTACCGCAATTTATCGGAGTGACGAGTCGTAGGGCCACGGAACCGAGGCGTTTAAATACAGAGGTTGTTCACGCCACATTCCCTGTGTCGTGATTCCATGGATACCGAATGAACAAGTCATTTGCATTCGAGTGTCTTTACGCGATGGGAAAATTTATTCTAGAAGGGCTTATACAGGGTGTTTGAAAAATATAGCCTCAATTTCAAAGCAGTATATGTCACGATGGCAACATGTTACAATTACACAAAAAGTCACAAAGGGTTTAATGAGTTATCAAATGTTACGAACCATTTTATAAATGCTCTATGTGCCCTCCACCTGCTGTACGGACGATAGTTGAATTCGTCCCAAACGCCTCTCTTCTCACGTTTTCCTCTGAGGTGCGTGGTCGCCCTGTGCCCTTCCGCTTACATAAACAACCTGTTTCCTCAAATTGTCGGTACCAACGACGAATGCTCTTTGGCATTGGCAGATCAATGCCAAAACGCCGTTGAAACGCACGCTGCACCGCAATTACGGATTCAGTCTTGCTGAACTGCAGAACGCAAAACACCCCTTGTGTGTTGCGGGGTCACCATCTTGCCAATGACTGAGGCTAGGGGCTGTTTGTGCGCTGGGAGAGGCATCTAGCAGTAATCAAGTGGTAAGAGTTCATTCATGGGCGGTTCGTGGTTTCAGAGATATAGCGATTTCTAATCGGGTCCATATATTTTAAACACCCTGTACATTACGAAAAATATCCAATCCATAACAGAGATTTTTTGGGTTATATTGCGTAAATTTAAATGTGTTTTTAAAGCTGCCACTACCCGATATAGCCAATTAGTAAGGTTTGTTATGTAAACAAAACATGCCAATTAGTTACTTGTTCAGCACATCTGTGTGTTGGAGAGTAAACCCACAGCATTTACAATTCGAGTGCAAGGTTTCGCCAGTAATTCTAACCCGCATCATCAGGCGACAGCTAGAATTGTGGAGAATCCTCTTGTTTCGGTCTTTTTCGCTGTCGTGCGATGTGGCACTCCGATATGTTTCCGGATTCTGCAGCATGCTGGGAGATTCTTCGTGAATTCACTTCTTGCGTCGAGCGAAGCGGTTCGAAAACCACGCCGAACAACCCACGGCCCACAACCCTCTGAGTGTTACCACCTCCGAAGCCGGGTGGTTTATTCCACGCACCCCAGTTTTCTCTCTCATGAAGCCACACACGTAGAATGGATTGAACAAACACTATGAGCAAGACCTAAATGGAAACGAAAAAAAATTACCTTCAAATTTATCCGAGACTTGTTTTGGGATGAAGCACCTTGACCTTTCCTTGCTGATATATTTGATTTTCAGAGTCAATGCTGTGATACGCTGCAAAGGTTAAGGGTCATTCTGGCGGCTTCATTACGCCTATTGTCAGTGTTTACACTTGAAATGTATAGGATAAAATAGGCGGATATGGGTCCATATGATGAAATGACAAAAAGCAGAATCGAGTGCTTTACAAACAAAAACATGTTGACGAAAAAAAGTCCGACCCTGCTGCCTCGTATACGAGCAGGGCGGGCTACTTAACCGACACTGAAGTGGCGTTGGTCGTTCGGCGCGATGGGTCACACGCGTGCAACCCCCATGTGATCGGCAACCTATTTTTTTTGCCTGCCCAACAATTGGACCAGGGAACACGTGGCCGGCTGTCGAGAAAGGCGACCGGCTCGGAATTGGATTTGTGCCATGACGGGGGACGCGACGAGATCATCTTATCCCATCGGACGCGAGGGCCGATCCTCCCAGCGCACGCGGCGCCATCTGCAATGCTCGGCCAATACACGGCACGACTATGGGCCCTGTACGGACACCTTTTTTTTTTTACAAAGCTGTTTTGCTTTGATTCATGTGTGATTGTTGGGGGTCGTATCGTGTGAGTGATGTGTGTATGTCGCACACCCGATACGGCCGATGAATAAGGTTGTCCCGTGATGAGCAAACATGGACAAATTTATTACCGCTCCGGCGGCACCGCCGATGCGTTGTTGGAGAGCGATCCACAACACTTCACAATTGCTTTACTTCACCAACATATGGAAGGGAAGACGTTGGCAACATTAGCCACATGTTGGCGAATGCATCTTGCAATACCGTAGTGATCGTGATAATTTTACAGTGCTCTGTCAATCTTTTGTTAGATGAAGACCTCCCCCATCCCAGATCAGTCATGGGGGTTGATTGACCATATTTCACCAAGCGGTTGATGGGAGCAGGGGCTTGGGCCGGTTCGGTCACGACTTGCCATCAACATCAAACACGGCCTCCTTGAGCTCAGAGTGCAGTGGACCAACTACTGCGCCCCCGCCCCCCCACCCCACAGACAAACGTCTAAAAGAGAAATATAAACCACTTCAGATCTGACTTGGCAGTGATGCTAGCCGTGAACAGAAATCGACCTCATGTCGGTGGATTCAGAGCGCGGTGCGCTAACCGTTGCGCCGCCGCTCCCCTCGAGAACGCACGCTCGGGTGAAAATTCACCGTGGGAGAATCTAACTGGAAATCGGGTGCGACTCACTTCATTGTATAAACCCCCAGGCAGGGACGGAAAATCGATTTTAACCCCGCCCAAAAAATATATATACCTCTAATGGACGGTACTTTTGTTTTAAATGGATTCAGTGCAGGCACCGTGTGGTTAAATGTGGCGTCTGTCAATCTTCCGAGTGTAAAATCGGAAATCGATGAATAAAATCAAAGAGGAGCCTCTGTTTAAAATTCACCCCCTCCCCCAAATATCGAGAGGTAAGGGGAGTGGCGGGGGTTGGATTTGTATTTATCGTTTCCGTTCGACGTTCTCTGGCACGCACCTCAGTCACGGCTGTAATAATCCTCATGGTCAACGTGTCGCATCGGGCATCCGAACGCCAGCCGGCTGAAGCATTTCACTCTAAATTCCTGACATTGCAAGGACGGGATATTTTTTGTTGTCGTTACGATTTTGTAAAGACGAAAGACATCCATAACAATGTGTTTTTTGGTTTGGGTTACATCGCGTAAATATAAATGTGTCCTTAACCCACCTACCGCCACCGGACACGGCTAATTAGCAACGTGGGTCACGTACACAAAACGTTTCAGTTACTGCTTCAGCACACCGGTGTGTTGCGGAGTAAAGTCACACTATTCACAATGCGAGGACGACGTTTCGCTGGTTATTACAACCAGCTTCATCAGGCGATTAGCCAGAATTGTGAAGAAGTAATCCTGTTTTTTGCGGTCTTAAATGGAGTAAGGTGATATCATCACTGTGAGCCTATCAGGTGCGAATATCAAAGGGAGAAGGGGGTTAATGTAATCATTTAAATTACCATGGATTAATGCTCACGTGAGAATATGCAGCAACTAATACCGGTTCGGTTAGTCACAGTTAACCAACATATTGCTACGTGAATAGGCATGCCATTTCTCGACAGCTCTCACCCGATGGGTGCAAGCAAAATAGCCGCGAAGGCCTTTTGCGGTTGCCGCTGCACACCTCTCCGATGTGTCCCCCGCATCGCGCCGCGTGTTGCGTTGTTGCGTGTGGCTGGCACGCGGTTCGGCACGACGTCCGACGTTTCGCTGCAGTATGCTGGGAGCTTCGCTTTCCCCCAAGCTGCTAATAGTAATACATTATCACCCAATGCAGGACCGTGCACGAAAAGCCAGGAAAATAAAATTGAAGCTGCAGGGTAAACGCTACGTAAATGTTCGGGAGTGGTGGCGCTGTGGTTAGCACATTGCCCTGTAAACCCAGCCAACCTAGGTTCGAATCCAGGCCATGGCTAAAATTCGTGGTGAGTGACATCTGCACTGGGCCCTGGGTTACCCCCCTTCCACCAGTCTGCATTGCCCAGCAAGGTGAAGTATGGTTAAGCAATCTCCACAGCGAACAAGGCGTTGGGAGAACTCTATCCAGAAGTGGCTGTGAATTGTTTTATTTCTATAATAAGGCATGTGAATTGTTTAACTATTATTATTTGAATAAGTTAGCAGACGCGTGTTTTTTTTGTTGGGGGGGGAGGGGGTATTCAGCATAATAATAAATTAATCGATTCGCTTATCTGGGCCTTTTTGCGTGGGTGTGCCACTATTTTCCGAGTCTCATCAGCACAGTCCTGAGGGCTCGTTACGTCGCCTCCTCCATTGTTAGTTTGTTTGTTTAGGACTGCAGGCAACGGAGCTTTTGTGCGTGAGATACAACAACAACAACAACAAAAACACAACAGCGGCATCGGCTTCGCGCTGGCCTAACAAACCCCCCCCCCCCCACTAAAACCGAATAAAAATGCGGCTCGTGTGTGTCCGCACATGCGGGCGAAAGTGGCTGGGGCGAACGTGGGGGAGTGTCAATTTCACCTTGGCCACTGGGCCATAGAGAGAAATCCCAGGCGCATCGCTCGCTCTTTCCGCTACGAGTGTGGCGCTTTCACCACCTTCTGACAACGGCAATTTGAGTTGGCGGGTGGAGAGGGGGGGGGCACCTTGGGGGGGGGGGGGGCGGGGGAGGATGGGGGGGGCACAAAGGACGAAACAATTCCGCGAGATTTTGGTCGTCACGCGCCAACAGGCTGACACAGCAGGGCGGCACCGTAATTGGTGTCACACCTTTACATAAAAATTATTGCTTAATAACAATAATGATAATTTCTCATCCAGGAAGGTTACTTGCGTAAGTTCTCAACTCAAAAGGGGCTGGTTGGCATCTCTGCGGTTGTTTAAATCTTTGTATTTTAAAAAGTAAAGGTGGCAAACCAGAAATGTGTTGCTGTTCACTGCTTCGAGAAAAAAATAATATACGAACGATGATTTCCCTGGACCCATAGGAGAATTTGGGAAAGGCGCAGCGCTGCAATTGACCTGCTCATGCCACTGCTGGCACAAGAGCTTCCACTCGAGGACATGCATACCTGTCAACCCATACGGTTTACCCCGTATTCTTGTACAGGGAAATTGAGGTTTCAGGTCCATACGGCGTACAGCCGTTTCAATAGGGCAATTTTTTTTTTATATTTGTTTGTGTTTCTCTCTTGTGATGGGGACTTTTTAGGATGAACTTTGAGATTTATAAGGGCACGTGGTGACCAATGAGGGCTGTATTGGTCTGTAATGAAGTAGGGACCGATAAGGGGTTGACAGGTACACGAGGGTACTCGAGAGAGGCCCTCTAAGAGGGTATTTTAGCCCACTAGCCTATGTTGTCGAGACATTTTGGAAGAGGTGAGAGCACCCACACTTTTCCCCACCATTGGCCCTTCTTGATAGCAGTGATCCAAGGATACCGATCGCTAAGAAGTGGGACCGACGCCTAAATGGGCGCCTACTCAATATAGTTTTACTCTTCAGTGCAGTGTTATTGACGCGTGTTGAGTTTTGTCTTATCTGTGCTGTTAAGAGGATTTGTAAGTGCTTGTATGTGGAGTCTCGCCGTCCGCTTGCTTGCCTCGAAGGCGTTTCCCGCATTCTGTGTGCGTCTTTGCGCTTTTCCATTTACGAACGCAGATACGGACGTGCCTTTGTTTTTACTTTTCGTCGAACAGCACACAGGCGACCCTTCCGACGAAAGCACGCCCCGGCGTTCAAATACGCGTCGCGTCCTCGCGGCCCTCCAAGAAGAAGGTGCGCGCAAAAGATTGCCCACCTGCAGGAAGACAGCAAGCAGCCCTGGATGTCGGCGACGAGGCATCCGTGCGTGTGCAGAGGGAACACGTGGGTCGCGACGAGCGGGACGCATCGTGGAGGATGGAGGAGGCGGAGGGCGGATTACCCAGGCAGGTTTTGTTGGACTGACACCTCGCGTAGGTCAAGCCAGCCAAGTTGGGAGGCGACCTCGAGCCAGATGGCAGGCGATGATGAGACTGTGAGAGCAGATCGTGAAGGTCAGGTGCCAACTCTTCAGCAACTTGTGGAGCAAGGGGTAGGGGTGGGTGGGGGCTGATTTGTTCGAATGACAGAATCGATGTTTTCAGATGCGGTGGAATCAACAGTATTGGACCGCTCTGGCCTCTCGATCCCGACCTTGACTCCGAATGATGGCGAGTCTTTTGCTTTGTTATTCTCTTTGCATTCACACGAGGGCGTGACGCAACCGCACGTTGGAAGGTGAACAATCGCACCCCAACGGGAGCATTGCGTGGTCCCCGGCAATCCGCGTCGCAGCATTCGGGGAACCTTTGGCACGGCGCGCGATCGATGAAACAGCCTTTTGGCCCTGGCAAGCTCGCGGCGTTCGGTGCTGGTGGGGGAATGCGCTCTTCATTGGATCTTGCCGGCAATTTCCGCTCGCATCCTGGTGGAATTGCGCACGCACGCACGCACAAACAAAGCAAAGACAAAGACCCACCCCCCCGCCCCCATGTAGCCTTTAGCAGACTGTTGGGGGCAAGTGCTGTTAGCGAGCACTTAAATAAGGCCGGAACAGCACACGAGGGGGTGGGTGGCCAGCACCATTCCCGGCCACCTTCGTCTCCTCAGTGCTGATGTTTACACACCGATTTTGTCGACCTAGAGGACCGGCTCAAAGATTCCGCCACTGATGTTGGCCGTGAGCGGGAATCAAACTGGTGTCGCCTGCTTCGTGGGGTAAAACGATAACCAGCCTTAACAGACTATTGGCACAAGCGCTGTTAGCGAGCAGCTATGAAACCCGGCACGGCACACGAGGGGGTGGTTGTCCAGCACCATGCCCAGCCGGCCTTTGACTCTCCCAGTAGCGATATTTACACATCGCTAACAGACACTCACTGGAGGCTGAGTCGACCTAGTGGAGGCCCAGGACCGGTGCACATATTCGCCGCCGGTGTTTGGCCGTGAGCGGCAATCGTGGCCCTCCCTGGCGTGCCGGGTTCGTTGCGCGGCGCACTGAGCCGCCCTTCACGCCGCCGCTCGCACGACACGTGGTGTGATCGGTATGGAAACAACAAACTTTTTTGAGAGGTCAATACCACAGTGGGTGTTTTTTTTTCGTATGTGTGTGTAGTGCGGCGGGCTAATGTGTATGGGCAACTGGACTCTGAGGCCATCAAACTCGTGACACGAGACGCTCTCCCCCCTCCCTACCGGCAGATAACGGAGACGGAATGCAATTCCCGTGCGTTCATTCAAGGGCACTGAATTGAAACCCGTGGTCTCGCAATTTGCCGCTTGAAGCGGTGTCGCCGATGTTTCAGAGAGTCTCCGCGTAAGTCTCTGAGTTTTACAAGCAGCTGCTGACGCCAGGGGTTCTTCTTCTTCTTCTCTTATTCAGAAGTGAAAGACGGGGATACTATACTATTCGATTACACTATTTTTATTTTACCAGGTAAGGCCCGCATACTAATGAGGGTGGGAATTCAACGTTGTGTGTGTGCTCTGTGGGAATATTTAGTTTCTCACCAAAACAAATGTGGGATGGCCACTCATCTGCACAGGACTAGCACTGAGATGTGAGCACCGTATTCTGCTAGTTTGAGCGTGAAACACATTGACTCTCCGTTGTCTGATTGACCTTGACCATTCGCAGCCGTGCGTCTACGGCATTTCTTCTGATGTGGTCGCCATCGCCTTGATACGTCCCTGGGCTCCTCCGTACGAAACATTACAACCGGAACAACATTCGAATTTCTGTTATTAAGGGACATTACAGTTTTTTTTACGTGACGTTATTTGCCAAGACAAAGTGCCCCGTTTGGTGAAGTTAGATCACGGACACTTCCAATCTCTTCTGAAACGTCTGGCCAGGGCGGAAGTCGAGGCCAAAGTACCGTCTGGACGTGAGGGCTCTCTGGAGCTCGCTCCAGTTACAGGCCCCTTCCGCCAACACTTTCAGAGCCGTTCCTTTTTGTTGCACCACATTAGCGAAATACACGCCGAATTATAATAGTTACAGCTTATATGATACCTTTTATAAAATCTCAAGGCGCTTTACATTAATGACAATGGGATGGAGTTGAGAAAGAAGTGGCTCTGAATAAAAATAGGAAACGCCTTCTGAAAGATTTTGAAAAAAAAAGTATGAAAGATTTTTATTTTTAAAACTTGGAGATGCCAACCAAACCGTAATTCCCTATCAGCATTCGACAGCAATTTCCACAGTCCGGGTGTCATGGAAGGGAAGGCCCAGAGATTCCCATAACTTCGTTCTGGAGATGCAAAGAGAGGAAATCTGGGTCCAACGACCTCTGGGTTATTGTTGGAACAGAGGGCCGCAGCAACAGCAGAAGCAGCAGCAACTCCCCAATGTACGGGGATGGGAGCCCATTCAGGGCATTGAATATAAGGAGGGTCTTGAATTCTAAACAGAACAAAAAAACACACGCAAATAAAGTATCGCGTCTACGTGAAGCCATAAATGTTATTTTTATTCCATCTTCATCCTCAGTTCGTAGTTTGCATAATGGAAAAACGATGCACACGTGTGCACCGCACATTGCCTTACCATGTCTCTGTTTATCTTCGTCTGTCTTTTTGTCGATTGTCCACATTCACTCTTGTTTTTATCGTTTGTTTTCGTAAAAAAAAACCGAAGCTAAAGGTCGGCCACCCTTGGGTGTTTGCAGGAGGCGAAGATAATCTTCGAAGGGACATACTAGAGATTGTAAATTAAAGCAGCGATGTAAAAATTTAAGTAAAAAAGACCATACCGGGCGCTGTAACTATATCATCTCGAGCAACGAAAAAAAATGAACTGATCAGATGTTGTTCCACGTCCTCCGTTACCTTCACACTCATAATGGAATTTGGACGAACACACGAGGGCCGGCAGTATCGATTTCAATCCCAGCGCCGAGATGCTTTTCGCCAAAGAAACGTGCAGACTCGGAAAGTTACGCCCGAAGCAGTTTGCGATGCCCCGGGTGTTTAATCTTGGTGCCGTGAGGCTCCGCAAAAATGCGAGCAATCAATTAAAACACCCTACCCCCCCCACCCTCCCCAATATAAACCATCTCAGCTTTGCCACACGACTTAAAGCCATTGAATTGCATCATCATAATTATAAACCATCTCAGCTTTGCCACACGACTTAAAGCCATTGAATTGCATCATCATAATTACGAGACGGGTGAAGATAATTGCACATGGTCATAATGATCATAATCAGTAGCAGCCGTCATAACTGCACTGCTGGAATGAGACCTTCCCAAACCGCCAACCTCCCACGACCCTTGCGACGGAACAATTCGCCAGGCGCCTGCGCAGCGAATTTATTTCATCGCTCCATCTCGTCCCTTCGAGTCACAGTGTCCTGTTCCAAGCCCATTTACGTTTTTGCATCGTCCACGGTGTGGTGATGCGAACAACACATGGGAGAGTTTTATATTACACAGCCCTTTGTAATTTCACCACTGGATGAAGCTCTCCCCTTGCCACGTCGGTCAAAGGGGTTGTTTGCCCGTAAAGTCATTTCTCCTATAACGCGGTACTGTCGTTGTGTTCCTGAAGGACACCGCGTTATGAAAATATCGCGTTATAATACATTAGATATAATACATTAGATATAATACATTAGATATAATACATTAGATATAATACATTAGATATAATGCTAGCTTTACTACCCGGCATCGCCCAGGACTTGGATTCACCTCGCCCGGCCGCCTTTGTCTTCCCAGTGGCGATGTTCACACACCACACGAGTTACTAGTTTGAGGCTGAGTCGAGGCCCAATACCGATTCAAATAATCGTCACCGGTGGTGGCCGTGAGCGGGAATCGAACTCGGGTCGCCGGGTTCGTAGTGCAGCGCGCTATGAACTCGGGTCGCCGGATTCGTAGTCCAGCGCGCTAACCACTACACTACCGCTCCCCCCACACACACACGCGCATCCATAGGTACACATACACGCGCTTGCTGCAGACACACGCAACTTTCAGGGTGCGTACGGCAGTAAACGACTGAAATAATAAACCAATGCTGCGCGAAGAACGCCTTCGACCTGCAACACATTTGTGTTTCATTTTACCCGCAATCAGCAGGCACACTCCGTTACGCTTCTGCACACGGGTCACATGAGAGATGTGACGTCATAGCTCACTTGCCGTGCAAAATATATGCATAATTGGGCCCCCTCCCCCCAAAAAAATATACGTGTCTATTTTTATAATTTTTGCATGATGTACAGTCTGGAAAGTACCCACTTGGCAAATTTAAGTTTGTTGCATGTCGGGAAGTACGCTAGAAGCATCCAGCAGCATCCCGCCCTTCACGATGCTATGCCGAGGGCCGCCGTACGTACTGCTTAGCCCTTACTCGGCGACGTAGTTCCGTTCACTCGATCGCGTTATATCCAATTCGTGTTATGAAAACGCGCGTGAGAGGAGACCGGGCTCTGTACTTGACGCCGCTCAATGCTGCTTGAGTGAAAGGATGGGATTGCACTAGCTCAGGTATCATTCACTTCTTCTTCTTCTCGTCGTACGGCTGCTGATGTAGATTGCAGCGCAACGACTCCGATTTCGCATTCAGGTGGTCAAGCCGGATAACCCCGTCAGGGGCAGCGGAAGTCAATCGCTGTGATGTCTCCTTCGTATTTGTGGATCGGGGCACTGCGTCGTTACATGTTGAATGGTCCCTTCTGGATGATTCACCACTGACGGCGAGCAATACGTCCAGGATTCTAACTACAGGTTTGCCGCCCGCACAACGCAGTGGACTGACCGCTGCGCGAATTGATTGCACTGAATGGATTGCATCGGGACACGTCATTGAATCCAGATCTTGTCCAAGCGTGATGGTGAGAGACTGGACTCCCCATCCAGTGTCTCAACCCCCTCCGTCGCCACTGGCCAGACGGTAGCAGAAGTGGGTAGAAGACCACAGATTGTGGCTCGGCAGGTCACATGTGGTGGGCAGAAAGTGTGGGTAACTCCCCACCCCTGCACAGGATGTCTGGCCAGCAAGGAAGAGTAGGCCAAACCCCGTTTAGAGGGGGCTCTCACGAGTCCCCTTTAGGAGAAGTCCCTTCCGCGAGAGTCGGCAATTGCAGGGCTTTACCTGGGGGGGGGGGTGCATATATCCAAAGCACTGTGGGCCCTCGATTATCAGAATATGAAAATGAACTCCATGTGGTGCTCTTTATCAAGAGACGTCTTACTATAAGCGTTGCAGTGATTATAACATCCGCACCTCTGATTAGCGCGGTTGGCTACGTACGGTGCGAAAAAAGTTCAACATACATTATATACACTACTATATACTACACTATACACAATTATACTATACACTACATTACAACAAACTACACTTTACACCACACCACTATACTAAATTGAAAAATAATTTCTTTTGAAATGCGTTTTTGTACTTAGAATAGGCCCAATAGCAGCCTCGAACGGGGCTGTCCAGATATCTCGCTAGTGGAAGTTTATCTTCCAGCAACGGGATGAGCAAAGCATTTGCAGGTGTGAATTTTTACCACAGTTTACCTATAGCAATCCGGGTCATATAAAGTATTATGTTCACGTTGAGCAATACGAGATTTTGTTCAATCCTTATTAATACGCCTTTCGCAGTTTGCATATGAATGGTTTGCTGTATTTAAATGTGAATGGAAATAGATGGCCTTCACAGAGCCGCAGCAGATTATGGCCCCTAAGGACATTGAGTTGAAAAGCCCAAGCAGACGATGACAGAGGTGCTTAATGCCAAAATTAAATAAAATACCGAGGATGAAATGAAATATTGGCAAACACTGGCCCTGGGGTATAGCCAGGCAGTGCATTAGTGGACTGTATACGTCTATGATGAAATTGACCGGTCCTGATGCATTCAGATCTCGGAAGCTAAGCAGCGTTGAGTCTGGATAGGGCTTGGATGGGTGACCACCACCATGCGGAAGAGAGAGGTGCTATAGGTGTTGTGGGCAGCAGAGAGTTGTGCAGCAGAATCAATTGTTGTTCTACTCTCGCCCGCCTTCATCAACGCTCACTGACCATTTTTTTTTATTTAAACCTTTCGTGACTGCAGGGATTCATATATCATATTCTTGTTTCTTTTTTTATTTTCTTGCTGTGGATTTCACACCTGATGATGGTTGCTTGTGTTGCAGTCGAAACGTCGTGAGAATTTGTATTGTTTTATATTTATATTATTTTATTATTTCCCTTCTACGTGACTTTACCGAAAGAACCAAGAATATGAACCTCACTGAGCAGTTTGGTGAAGTATGGTCAACACCCCTCATGACCCACAAGGCGTGGGGAGGTCCTCATCCAGCAGTGGATTGGCAAAGCGCTCGCTGTACGTCCATCTAACATCGCTATACAATTGTTTAAATTCTAATAAACATTTTGTTAATCAGCAGGTCGAGTGTGGTGGGTTAAAATGTGGGTATTCCCACCTCTTCAAATACATCTTTGATGAGGTGACATGGCCCAGTGGTAGCGCTTTCTCCGCTTGTTTCAGAGTTTCACGGTCCGATTCCCAGCGGCCGCCCTGGTTAATGCCTCGGTGTGCATATTAGCTGTGACAGTACGCGCCGTCCGCTTTCATAGTGGGGGTGAAAGATCCCTTGACGTAATTTGTTCAATGGAGGCCATGGTGGGTGGCGGCGTCACGGTCCGAATTTTCGGAAGTGGCATCGAAGATTACTCAACAAAAAAATCATCTTGATAACCTCCCCTGGATAAATTTTTCCAGGATCCTCCTGTGAAAGTGAAATGGACACCCGACACAGCAGTCTTCAATAGTAGGAGTATTTCTTTCTTCCAGCACGAGACACGATCATCACCGATTCCCTTTACTCTCAGCATCCCGAACTCCCTCGTTTCTCCTTTATATATCCATCAAGCCCCCTTTCCCGAAGTTTCCATGACCCACTTTCTCTCCAGCCAATCACCGTCTACTTTCCCCAACCGATCCCAACCGACCTTCCTGTCAATCATCCCTCCCGTTTCCTGCTCTTTCCATATTTTGTTTTTCCTCCTCCAATCATTTCCTTAATTTCCCTGTCTCGAAACCAATCCCCTTTCAGGCTCACGTTGAGTTACCAATCAGAGAGGGGCTGCATTTTTACTTCTTTATTATGCGTGTCACGCGGTGTCCGCCACGTCACGTGAGTTATTGTTGGTAGTGACCTCATCTGTAGAAAGGCACCCACGAGAATTCGCTGAAGCTTTCCAGGGCAACACACAAAGCACAATAAACGTAAAACGCCCAGCCAGTCAGCATGTGGAGAGTAAGGTTAAATGCCCTCCATGTAAGGCGGGGGGAGGGGTGCCTGAGGCTCTGTCAAGCTCCCTCTAGTGGAATGCCCGTCCAGCATCAGCACCTTGAGCAAGCGATCGAAGGAAGAAGCGGACGCGGCGCGTGTCGCAACACCGCACGAGACCGGGCGGTTATTGATTGCACTGAAATCACACCCTGATCCCGGGGCTTTGACCACGTTAAGCCATCATCAGGACCTTGTAATAGCAGCTTGAGCGCCGCCGACTTGTCTTGCGTAGGGATGGGAGAAGAACAGGGGGGAAAAGAAAACACCGGCTCAACTCCAACCTCCAACCCACGCGGCGATCACTCACGACGCGGGAATCGATCGCAGGCTGCCGTCCGCTGTGGAATCGTCAAGTCGCATTGTTGTTATTAGAATTATTATTAAGATTTTTAATTTCATTCTTTTTCAAATTCGTATTGCGCTTGTTTATCCGTAGAAGCCTCACTGAGCCTCACGGACTTTTTGTCAAGAGGTTCCTGCCAAGCTTTTCGCAGCGACGGAAGCGATGTTGCTGCTGCATGATCCCAAATTGAGTAATTTGCAGGTACATTTTCAGCATTGCAATGGAATGTTTTGGCCCACGCCATTTACATATGGCGCCGCGGTGACGAGATGGTCATTACCGAGCTTGGTAGACATGGAGGCCGTGGGAATCAGTTGAAAACTCATTTGTTTAGATATGCTTGATTGTGTATTAGTTTGTTGTCCTTCCCCCGAATTTACGATTAGCACGGTTAGCTACGTACGGTGGAAAAGAAGTTAAACATACTGTACGTACATACAAAAGCGGGCTTCCAGGACTGGTTCGGATATCGTGCACCATGATACGCTGGCCGTGCCCGGGAAGAGAACTCGGGTCGCTGGGTTCATAGCGCAGTGCGGGGAACACATTTGCCAGTGTGCCCCCCCCCCTCTCCCCCCATCACCCTCCCTCCCCCCGTTCCCCGTAATAGGTATAATACATTACACACACAAATATATATCAGCAGGAGCCACGTAACTTGTTTTCACCCCCTTGTTAAGGATTATCAGCGTGACTGACCTGTCACTCGTGGCGATGGCTTGCCTTCGGAAACAAATCATTTCCCTGGATGTTTTCGTGCTCTTGTCCAAGCACACGTAGCTTGGGTTTTATTTTTTGCGGCACAGCGAACAAACAAATGGCTTCGCGTGAAGGGGCACTGAACGTTCTAGCATTTGTGCCACTCTCAGCCATTCGCCCCCCCCCCTCATGCTCTTAAGTTTTATTTCGATTTGTTTTACACGGATGATCCCACTCGGGCGCGTCGCCCTGCTATTTTATTTGCGAGAGGTCCTTGGTGCTCCGTGAGCGAGTTAACAATACACAGGAATGAAAGACGTCAACACTACGGAGAATGAGAGCAGCAGAGGCATTCGTGAATATTGCGCAACTGGCAAACGCGGTGGGCGTGAGCAGGCAATTGCAGGGCTGCACCTTTATATTTCGCGTCGCGGTGGTGAGATGTTAACTACCTCGCCTGCCCTGCAGGATGTCTCGTGGGCTCGATCCCGACCCTGACGCCTGTATAGTTTGAGATTGTGTGTCTCTCTCCGTTGTGCGTGGATTTTTCTTCGGGCGCACACACAAGCGTCCATCATCACCCACCTGATGATGGACGCTTGTGTTGCGCCCGAAACGTCGTGATTTATTTTATCTTATACCTACGTGACTTTACCGAAAGAACCAAAGAGAATGATTTCCGTCTCTTCTATCGTCTTCTCGTCCTCCCCATCTCTATGGCTGTACGGCTGTAATATTTGAAACCTCGATACATCACTATGAAATGTAATACAGCAGCGTTAAGATAACTTATTCAACGATATTTTCATACGCATGCCGTGGGAGTTTTTTTACACGTGAATAGAATTGTGCCATTGATGTTGAATGCTGGTGTTTTTCTTTCAAGGTGGCTGTAAAATTAATTGCGGATCTGCGAATGTACTACTCAAAACCTATTTCTAGCGGTTCCCTAATTATTTCAAATCTTTCAATTTTTGCGCATAATGTATCCAACACCATGTGCATGTGGATAAAGTGTTGGGCCGGCTGAAAGCTGTTAACTTTTTTTTTGCACCTCCTAAGAAGCAACTATATGTTGCTGCAGTGTCATGGTGCCCATGCTGGACTTGCAATCCAGAGGTGGCCGGTTCAACCGCCCTCCCTCCGCTTTATCTGTCCATCCAGCAGAATACGCGCGTGCACCAGTTAGGGCGCTCGGCAGGTAACGTGGTGGGGTAAAGTGTGAGTACTCCCATCTCTTCCAAGGCATCTTTCAGCTAGCGGGGACTCTCTGTAGCTCCACCTAGTGGAGGTCCTTCCGCCAGCGGTGGCGTGAGCGAGCAATTTCAGGGTCTGCGCCGTGACCCATCACGATCACGGGTTGTATCGGTGGCGATTTGACTTTTGATTCCCGGCCGCGGCGAACGTGATTGGTGGAGCGGGTACCTGCATCCCTGCATTGGTGCAGCCACCCTACCCACCTACCCCCCCTTTCATCACCCGATACTGGCGAGAACGGTGAAGTATGGCTAAATAATCCCAATCATTGACACGGAATCCCACAACTGATTGATGAAGTGCTACACATTGCTCATAATCACGGTGCTTTGTATGTGGAATGATACTCAATTGACTAAAATAGTCAATCGAGAGTAATGTTTGGTATTGGCTGCACAGCAGATTAATTCTTTCTTGCAAGAAATGAGCTTAGGGCAGCAGCACTCATCATGTGAGAATTCCCGGGAGTAAATATTCATTAATCTTATTTTCCTGAAACGTAACTCACATGAAAGGAACAGTGCATTATATATATATTATTATATCACATCACGGAGAAACTAAAATAACGCTTCCTTTGCTGACTTCAAAAGTAATAAAATAATGTTCTAAGCATTGCTGATATTCAGTATGGGTCTCCAATATTATCACGCATAGGGTCCTGCCCATAACACCAGGGAAACTCCCCAAGTGGCATCGGTTTACAAGTGTCTCCATCCAAGCTGCTCCACGCTATCTGATGGACACGTGGTGTGTGCTGGTCCACCCACCCACGAACCCACCAACACGTGGAGTGTGCCAGGACACGCACCCACCCACGAACACACCCACCACCCACACGTGGTGTGTGAGAGTACAATCCATTGTCAATCATTGCCATCCTCGGTCGGCAGCTCGTGGCGACTCACCTACTCACCCAATTACTCACCTACTCAGCAGTCCATCAGCTTGGAACTCACCTTCCCACTCGCTCACCTACTCACCCACTTACTAACTTTCTCACCTACTCAGCAGTCCATCAACTTGGAACTCACCTAACCACTCACTCACCCACTTACTAACTTTCTCACCTACTCAGCAGTCCATCAGCTTGGAACTCACCTTCCCACTCGCTCACCTACTCACCCACTTACTAACTTTCTCACCTACTCAGCAGTCCATCAACTTGGAACTCACCTAACCACTCACTCACCCACTTACTAACTTTTTCACCTACTCAGCAGTCCATCAGCTTGGAACTCACTTACCCACTCGCTCACCTACTCACCCACTTACTAACTTTCTCACTTACTCAGCAGTCCATCAGCTTGGAACTCACCTACCCACTCGCTCACCCACTCGCTCACCCACTCATCTACGGAGCGGTCCATCTGGCCGGAATGCACTGCCACTGCACGACGTTCGACACTCTTCACTGACATTTCATCAGTTTAGCGGAAACCTCAAGACAGAACTGGTCAATCGAGCTTACAGCGTATGAATATTGCGCACGCATGATAACCTAGGTTGTAAGAGTTGCGCGTTGATGAATGCACCCAGTGACTTAAAGTTACGACATTTCTCGTGCGCACGGATTTTTTGTAGACTCAGAGGTTTGGAAGTAACCACAGGCGATTGGGAAAGCGTCCCAGAAACGGCGCCAACAAAATTGGCCGAAGCTCTGCGCGTCCTTCAATTGAGACATTTTGGCCAACTATGATGAATTAGCGTGAAAAGACGCGGCATGAAACCAGAGCACATGGAGGAAACCCCCCATGTACGTGTGTGTGAGGCGGGAAAGGTGGTCAACATTCTATCCCCGTACAGATGGAAACAGACGGAGTTCAGCCACTTGTCTCTCACGCCTTCTCGTGGCGAGTAAGGAAATGGCACCACCATGATGTCTACGCGAAGGAAGATTCAGGACAATTTGTGTGATCTACTAATTACCCCCCCCCCCCCCAGAGTGACCCACAAACCCCCCCTCCTACAGTGACCAGTGACCCACCAACCCCCCCTCTCCCACAATGACCCACCAACCCCCCCCCCCCCCCACAGTGACCCACCAACCCCCCCCCCCCACAGTGCAGGGTTACCGGAGCTGACCTCAACTGCCCGATCAATGATGTCACGCCCTGCTTATGACACTCAACGGAGTCGAAATCCCGTGATCAAAGCCGACTGCCACAAATTTCAGTGATGGATTATATTTTAACTCTGGTCAGCCCGTCTGTTATGTCGCTCGCTACTTTCAATAATAATAATTTTGTATAATCATTGAAATTCATGAAGCGCCCTTAAACAATCGTGTCACATTTACATTTACCTTTCTCATTTAAATATACTATTCACGTGGATCTTGGGAATACGCTGAGACAGAAAGAGCAACACAGATCAGAGAACATTCGCCGGTTGAATTAAATCAGTCAAACTGCCAACAAATATGAATGGGCTTTGGGCAGGACACATCGCTGGAAGCAATAATGGCAGCTAAGGAACAGAACACATCTTAGAGGCTCGTCCACCGGGGAGATGGAGCGATCAGGTCAGTCACTGTGCAGAGGAACGATGGATTATGGCATTGGCAGACTTGTGCTGGATGGTGTTAACACGGGGAGGACGCTCATCCAGCGGAGCGTTTGGTTTCAGCTGCGTTGAAGGTGACGTTGATGAACGTCGATGCGACGTGACGACGTCCCACATCGTGTGCGTGGCACTCGGAACGTTTGGGTGTCTTAACGATTGATGTTACTGGTAGGAACCTCCTGGTTACACCAGCCCACAGGAGATTATTGTGTCCGTCCGTCCGTCCGTCGTGCATCCAAAAATGGGAGGGGTGGGGCTGGGTGGAGAGGGGAGGGTGGGGAGAGGCTGGGTGGGGAGGGTGGGGAGGGGCTGGGTGGGGAGGGTGGGGCTGAGTGGGGGGTGGGAGGGGTGGGGCTGGGTGGGGAGGGTGGAGAGGGGCTGGGTGGGGAGGGTGGGGAGGGGCTGGGTGGGAGGGGTGGGGATGGGTGGGGAGGGGCTGGTCACCCCGTGGTGCCCTTATAAAACTCAACGTTTAACCTACTCACGCCGGCTTGTGCCCGCCCTCACAGTCGGGCATATTTGTGGAATACACCACGCCGCCGTTGACCCTGGCCATTGACCGAGCAACCCAACGTTCCTACCAGCTCCCTCTGCAGGAATGTGTTTAAACTCGCGGTGACATCGGCTTCGCGTGCACGCGTTCCTGCTGTCGCAAGCATCGCGAGAGATAACGAGACGACACGGAGAGGCCTAAGGATGGCCACGATGACGATGACGACGTTGTTTAAATCATTCATTTACGAACGCAACACAAATGGGAATTAAACGCATCTCAACAGCCACCCGAAACTATATGAAAACAGCAATCCGTCAAGTAAACGAGTTCATTTGTTCCTCGTGTGCCGGTGAGAACAGCAGGATGCTCACGTGCCTTGTGCTGAATGACGGGGCGGGTTGGACCCCCCCCGCCCACCACGGTCCCCCTCCCCCGGGCCTCGTGACAACAAACCGAGGTGTGGCGGCGTTAAAAGTAAGGGAAATTGACGGAGCGATGAGATAAACCGCCGCAATGTTCGTCAATAGGGACCGGCAGGGGGAGAAAGCGAATAAAATCCGTCCACCCTCAAGCTTCCGTCAGTCTCGCATAGAGAGGATTACACTAGTGGTGTGTTCTTTCCTGTGTTTAGTAAAGGAGGGCCTCGGGAAATCTTTGACGAGAACATCGCAGTGCGTTATAGTCGGGTTGTACTACTTCACTGCGGGGCTGTGCGGGTTTGCGTATGTATCACGCGGCGATGAAACGTGACCTACGTCGTCGAGTTTCCTGGCTGGCTGTTGGCTGGCCTCCTTTGCACCCACAGCCCTTTCAGGAGAGGGCATTTGGCCGAATCTTCCACGGTGGCCAGGTGTCAGGGTGGAAGAGGCAGCGGTACCCACACTTTACCCCACGACTCGCGACCCTCCGATCGACTGTGGCATATGCATTAGAAACACGCGATTTAAAGTATGTTGTGACCTACCATTTGTGGCCAGGTCGCTTCTGATAAAGCGCTAAATAGTTCAGTGGGCCGTACATGGTAAAATAAAAAAAAATGTGTTTACAGAATACTTCCTGCGATATCATTTTTTCGCATTAATCAGATTTTCAGATTTTCTGGGAGTATTTTAGAAAATAGGCACCTCATCCCTACTGTCGACTTACTCGCTCACCATTCACGTTGGTTAATGGGGAAACTCCAGCTCTGTCAGAGATGCAGTCCGAGAAGTGAATGGGGGACAGTGTCAGAATGCGCCAGGAATAAAACAACTCCATGTTATCCCATCGTTTTATCGTGATAGCATTTGATGCGATTTTTTTAGTATGCATCATGACCATTGGACAAAGGTTTATTTCCTGCCAACAATCATTTGGATTATTTGAACGAAATTCGCGGTGTCTGCATGCAAAACTCTAATGGTAATTACATTAAATAATAATGATAGTACTTAATTCGTTTTCTAATCAAAATTGTAATTTTATTAAATGCCCCATGCAGCCCAATGTCCGTTTAATAGAATCAATGGGTTCCACAGCAGTTAGCCAATCGTCAGGTGACGTGTCCTGGGATCAAGTGTGGGTAACTCCCACCTCTTCCAAGACATCTGGTCAGTGTGGGACAGTAGGCCAAAATCTCTCTCACGAGACGCTCTAAAGCTCAATAGCTCTTCCACCAGCAGAGGTGTGAGCGATTGGAGTGCGCACCTCGCAATAATGTTTTAATATCTTCATTAAATATATCATTATTTTTTCATATTAGTCATTGAAATTTTAAAAGTATTTAAGAACAACAGAATTTGCCAATAATTAAAATCACCAATACCAACAATGAGCATGATCATTACGTATATTTATAAAAAAAAAATATATGAACATAAAAGAATTGGCAAAATTATTGCCTCTGTTCATCGTCCGTGTGTGTGTGTGGTTTTATTACCTTTATTTATTGGGCCTTTGAAAATTACTGCCTGGGGTGGTTTTCTCATAGAACTTTGGCATTTATATATCTGTGCGAGGTTGTGGCCTGGCCAAATGTTAGCGTTTGTGATATATCCCGTGCTTGTAGGACCGCCAGAGGTGTTGGTATATGGCACGTCATGTTTAATTCAAAGCTTCCGCTCCACGCTACAGTGTGTTCTCTACGACTGGCGCGTGACTACAAAGCTCCTCGGCAGACGCACGCAGAAACAAAGACAAAGATCCCCCGTGTAGCCTTAACAGGCTGTTGGGGCAAGTGCTGTTAGCGAGTATCGCCTATGACGGCCGGCACGAACACACGATGCTGTGGGTGACCAGCACCACGCCCGGCAGCCTTTGTCTCCCCAAGTGGCGATACTTACACATCGCACCAGGTACTCATTTGAGGCTGAGCCGACCTAGGGGAGGCCCAGGACCCTTTCAGAAAATTGTCACTGGTGTTGGTCCGTGAGCGGGAATCGAACTCGGGTCGCTGGGTTCGTAGCGCAGCGCGCTAACAGCTACACTACCGCTCCCCAAAAACAAAGATCCCCCGCATAGCCATTACAGTTGTTTGGTGCCAGTGGTGTTAGCGAGCGGCACCATTGAAGGCCTGAAGGCCGGAACTGCACACGAGGGAGTGGGTGGCCAGCACCACGCCCGGCCGCCTTTGTCTCCCCAGTGGCGAAGTATACACACCACACCAGGTACTCATTTGAGGCTGAGTCGACCTAGGTGGCCCAGAACCGGATCAGATAATCATCACTGGTGTTGGCCGTGAGCGGGAATCAAACTCGAGTCCCCAAACACACACACAAACACGGACGCGAAAAGCACGAACGGATGAAGTGAGGCTGAACATAACGGAGAGAGGAGACTTCTTTTGAAAGCAGTTTTTGAGAACGGAAAATAGTACAAAAAACATCGGTTGCGGTAGTTTTGAAATATTTGAAAAACGTTATGCGGAACACAAACAATGCAGCATTTTTTATATATATGTAATAAACGACTGGACCACGATGTCTGGCTCAGTGTCCTTTATTATTCGGTTCGTGCTGTACACCCACACGGCTGTCTTTACTCTGTAGCTTCTCCACGGTGCTGACTCCAATGTCGGCCCGATCCACAACAGCAGCTCCGCTGCTGTTTCTCTCACACAGCCCCCCTTGGCTGTACTCGCTGCTGCTCTTCTCCCTCCGCAGCTCTGACAGCTTCTTGCTCTCTCTCTCTCTCTCCGCAGCTCCTCCTGGCAGCCACACCGCTGCCTCTAACACGCAGCCCCCTCTCTCTCTCTCTCCGCAGCTCCTCCTGGCAGCCACACCGCTGCCTCTAACACGCAGCCCCCTGGCTGTCTCCTCTGCAGCTGCACACCACTCCGCAGCTTCCTCTTATCTTCGGGGTTGGCTCCCGATGGCCGTCGGCGCCCCCCCTCTCCACACTCGCCCGCGTGGCCTCACTCTTTTCCGCTCACACCCCGACTGCCTTCCCCTTCCGGTTTACCCGCTTAAGGCCCCGAACCTTCCCCCCACGTCACATGACTCCACCCCCCATGACGTCACATCCGGAAGGTCGCTTACGCCCGCATTACACCACCCTCCCCCGTAGAAAAATCCCAGCCGACCTCGGCTGACCAATAGCAAATCGTAATGCGGCGAACCGAGCTTCCCCCCCTAAAGGACACTAAGCATACAATGTAACAGCAAGAACAACAACAACAACGCAATTAACATCAACGAACGTACAAAAAGCATGCAATAAATACAACTGTAAGAAGAAAATAACAAGACAACAACAATCAACGAAACGTAAGCGATTTGGAACGTGTGCGGGTCGCCGGCCCGTCCCGGACGGTCGGCGGCCCACTCGCAGAACGGGAACGCGATGAAAGTCGAGGAACGACAGGGGGTAATCCCCCTGTCGCAGCTGGAAGTCCACCGCCGTCCCGTGTCTCTAAAGAGTTAGTCTTGGGCTTGTCCTGTGACCGTGCCCGCAGCTGGGTCGGAAGGGCTGCAGGGCTCGAAGGTCCCGCAGACCTGGCAGGCGTCCTCCGAGCAGGGCCCCTCGTCCCCCGCAATGTCACGGCCGGCCTGTCTGTTTCGGAGGATCTTTAGCCGACTTGACCGGTGCCGAGGCCTCCTGCTGCGGCGGAGCCGGGAAGCGGGCCCAGCAATCTCTGGCGTAGTGGCCCCTACGCCCGCAGCGGAAACATTCGGCCTCGTTGCGCCGAAGCGCAGGCCTCGCCTCCTGACGGCCCCGTTCTGGTAGCACCGCGCGCGGTCTCGGCCCGCCGCGTCCCGTCCATGGAGCGGAGGCGGCCGTCAGTTGTTGAGGGCCCCGGTCATCCGGAACATAGACGGCCTGCGCAGGGTTCCACCCCAGCGCATCCCCTTCTTTGACGGGCCCCCCCGTCCACGCCGTCACTTGTTTCCAGCGACGGAGGTTGAATTGCGCATCGAGACACTTAGCAGCCGTCCGGGAAGTTAGCTTCTCATGCCCACACACAGGCATGGGGATCCCTAGATCCCGAGACAGCTCCAACATTTTCCCTAATATGAGAGGCTCGAGCAGGTCCTGTGGCGTCTCAGGATAAGCTGCCATGGCCAGCTCCAGCACCGCACCCCTGAACGCCACGGGCGACTCCTCTGGTGCTCGTTGTCGTTGAGCGAATCGCCGATGCGCATCATCTGGTGGCTCATAAGCATCGGCCATTTCTTGAAAAACACCACGTAAAGTTGCCTTCTTATCGGTCGTTATGGAACGGAAGAATCGGACAGATTCGTCGTCCAGGAGAGTCGGCAACACCTCCAAAGCCTCCGCATCGGTCCATCTTGCTGTGCGTACCGCCGCCAAGAAGCGGCAGGCGAACGCGCTCCAGTCCCCACCGACGGAAAATTCTTTAACCGTTGTAAGGTGGCGACTCCGACTCCTCTTCCCGCCGTCTTCCAATGGTGGTGGTTGTGATGGCAAATTCAAAATGGCGTCGGCCCGCGGCGTGGCCAAGATGGCGGTTTGGCGCCACGGAGCGCGCAAAATGGCGGCCTCTTGCCGCGTGGGCAATGGCGGCGGCAGGACAGGCAACGTGGCGGCCCGCGGAGCACCACTTGCATCATCCATCGTCCCTGGCGCGACGAGATGGCATAGATGCGCAAGGACGTCCTTAAGTGCCTCCAGTTGTACCGCCATCGCTTGCCATCGTTGATCCGCGTCTGATGATGTCGACGGACCCGCCACCGCGCCAACATCCTCCACTCCCGTTCCCGTGGTCGCCTCAGCCGGGCTCTCCTCCACCACCCCAACAGGATCCGTGGTTGGAGGGAGTTCGTCGTCGTCGGACGAAGAAGCCGATGCAGGCGCCGGATTAACTTTCTTCCTCACTTGTTTCGACATGCCGTTGCACTTCCGACACCAGTGTAATAAACGACTGGACCACGATGTCTGGCTCAGTGTCCTTTATTATTCGGTTCGTGCTGTACACCCACACGGCTGTCTTTACTCTGTAGCTTCTCCACGGTGCTGACTCCAATGTCGGCCCGATCCACAACAGCAGCTCCGCTGCTGTTTCTCTCACACAGCCCCCCTTGGCTGTACTCGCTGCTGCTCTTCTCCCTCCGCAGCTCTGACAGCTTCTTGCTCTCTCTCTCTCTCTCCGCAGCTCCTCCTGGCAGCCACACCGCTGCCTCTAACAAGCAGCCCCCTCTCTCTCTCTCTCCGCAGCTCCTCCTGGCAGCCACACCGCTGCCTCTAACACGCAGCCCCCTGGCTGTCTCCTCTGCAGCTGCACACCACTCCGCAGCTTCCTCTTATCTTCGGGGTTGGCTCCCGATGGCCGTCGGCGCCCCCCCTCTCCACACTCGCCCGCGTGGCCTCACTCTTTTCCGCTCACACCCCGACTGCCTTCCCCTTCCGGTTTACCCGCTTAAGGCCCCGAACCTTCCCCCCACGTCACATGACTCCACCCCCCGTGACGTCACATCCGGAAGGTCGCTTACGCCCGCATTACATATATATGGATGTACAGGGTACAGCTACATTATGTTGCTGTGGTTAACATTTCATTTATATACAAATGTTGCGTGTGCATGCGTTTGGCTTCTAATGTGTGTGTGTGTTTGAACGAATGTGTGTGTCCGTGAGTGCGTGTGTGTGCTCTCACTCACAGCACTTGCCCCAACAGTCTGTCCCAGGCTATATGGGGGATCTTTGTATTTGTGTGTGTGCCTCAGCAGTCCGCTTTGTCTTGCCGTGTGTGTGTGTGCGTCTGTGTTTGGAATGTGGATGGATGCGGTACAGGAGGATGTGGAGCTGAATGGACTTGCCAAAGACCGGCACCCAGATCGGCCACTGCAGAGGAGGCTCGTGAAGGATGCTTCTGCTACTGGGCAGTGGATGCAGTCGCCCTCCACCAACAACGGAGGGCAGAGGAGCGACGCTCACAACAACTAGTGGAGCGCCGGGAGTCTAAAATACCCCACGTTCGCACAATAGGGGTACAGCTGGTGGTGCATCTACCAGTCATCTCAGTCAGCCAACCCTTTGCACTTGCATCTGCCCTGTGACCTCCTGTCTGCGAGCCTTCGACACTTCACGTTGCATCAAAGTGCACCTGGCCTGGCACAGGCGCCGTGGTGATGGCACTGTCACTTTGTGGCGAGTGGCGGGGTATTGGTATTGGATTAGATTGTGTAAGGGTGGATTATGTTAGGAGCCCACAGATCCTGGAAAGTCCTGGACACAGTCGCATCGGTGAGCTCCTTAGGCAGGCGAGGTTGCGTCGGTTGAGTCATATAGCCCGCATTTCCAGCCACCGCATGCCCAAGCAGCGTCTGTTTGGCCGGATAGAGGGGGCTACCACGGTGCAGCAAGGGGCCGTCCATAAATGACGTCACGCACCTAGGGGGGTCAGACATTCGAGACGATGTGTGACGAGGGGGGGGGGTTAGAAATGTGACATTACATCAAAATGCGCAACTTTAAATAAATACAGACAACTCGTTCTACTTAATGAAATATGCTTTTTATTAAATGTTTTCTCCTACAACATCAGAGTGCAGCGCCACACTAAATACGCACTACAGTGACAATAGTTTAAAGCGATTTGAAACATGTTTTTTTTGGGTGGGGGGGCAAAGCTTTGTGACGTCATATTTGAGGGGGGGTCTGATTTTTTGTGACGCCGTGTGACGAAAGGGGGGGGGGGTGGGGGGTAAAAAATCGTCCAAAATCGCGTGACGTCATTTATGGACGGCCCCTAAGGGCTGAATAAGAGGTGGGCTGACATGGGACAGAAGGATTTGGAATGAATTGGACTTGCAAATAGCTGGTGCTCGTGGTGTGAAATCGCCCTCTGTGAAGGAGGATCATGAAGGATGCTGCAAGGTGGTTTGAGGAAGTCACCCTCCAATAACAACGGAGGGCTGGGCTCAGAGAGACACACAACAAAGAGCGGAGCACCGGGCGGCTAAAACAGCACCCTGGCACAGTGGGCAGCCCAGGTATTGCATCTGACAGTCATTTCAGTCAATCACCCCCCCTCAATCAACTCCTCGGTCTGTCATGTAACCTCCTTCCAGCGAGCCTTCCACACTTCAACACGGCCCGGAGGGGCACTTAGCCTGGCACAATATTCCATGGAGAAATCGCTGTCACTTAATTTGTGAATGGCGGCAAGGAACGTACAGGGTGGTCCAGATGTCTTGTAACCCCCAAATTATCTTAACACTTTTTTTTAAGTCAGCTTTATTTCAAACAGAAATGAATATTCAAAGGAAAATAAGTTAGGGGTCAATTAATTGGGGGGAGGGTGGGGGTCAGAAGATATCTGGACTACTCTGTAGTGTTTGAATATGTGCGAGTTTGAACGGATGATTCCGTTTATCCAACTTCTCCGGCTATTTTAGAAGGGAGATACGTGGTGGTGCTCGAGCACAGCTACTAATACAACAACAACAACACAAAGACAAAAGAAGAAGAAAAACCTTCAACGTTGCAGAGAATGAGTGCCGAGTCCTTCAGGAAAATTGCACAGCAAATGAGGTGTTTAGTGGCCATGAATGAAACGCGTGCAAACCAAAAGAAAACTGCAAGTGGTCATCTGAAAAGTTAGGCAGAGGTTAAACGAAGCGCTGCATTTTACTCTTAGCGGTTGCTTTAAAGCGCTTTAAAGCGCTTATCTGCCCATGTCAGTCAGTCTCAAATCCGCCATGTCTTCAAGTCGAGAAGAACGTGGGGGGGAGGGGGGGTGAGAACGAAGAGTGAGAGTCTCACGACTCTGCCCGGACACTGATTGGGTTTGCGCATGCGTACGTGGTGGGGGGGGGGGCGGGAATTGTTGGCTCGGTCTGCACGTGCATCAGTCAAGAGACGCGACGCGTCGACGTTCAACGCGACGATACTATACAGGCTCTGTCCTTTCTCCTGTACGAGGGGCTCCCCACGCCGCGTCGGTCGTGGGGGTGGGGGGGCGGTTTTCATTGGCCGTACTTCACCGCGCTCAGGGCGGATTCGTGAGAGGGGCGCCACCAACGAATTGGGGATATCGCTTGCAGCCGACGATCCGTCGTGACCGCCCGATTCGGCAAACCGATGGGCCGCTCGGCCACCTCATTAACTATATACTCCATTACTATACACTATGCACTACACTACTATATACTCCATTACTATACACTATGCACTACACTACTATATACTCCATTACTATACACTATGCACTACACTACTATATACTCCATTAATATACACTATGCACTACACTACTATATACTCCATTAATATACACTATGCACTACACTACTATACACTCCATTACTATACACTATGCACTACACTACTATACACTCCATTACTATACACTGTGCACTACACTACAATATACTCCATTACTATACACTATGCACTACACTACTATATACTCCATTACTATACACTGTGCACTACACTACTATGTACTCCATTACTATACACTATGCACTACACTACTATATACTCCATTACTATACACTATGCACTACACTACTATATACTCCATTACTATACACTATGCACTACACTACTATGCACTACATTACTATACACTATGCACTACACTACTATATACTCCATTACTATACACTGTGCATTACACTACTATATACTCCATTACTATACACTATGCACTACACTACTATATACTCCATTACTATACACTGTGCACTACACTACTATATACTCCATTACTATACACTATGCACTACACTACTATGCACTACATTACTATACACTATGCACTACACTACTATATACTCCATTACTATACACTGTGCACTACACTACTATGTACTCCATTACTATACACTGTGCACTACACTACTATATAC
Organism: Lampetra planeri; assembly: GCF_965212315.1. Taxonomy (NCBI): domain Eukaryota; kingdom Metazoa; phylum Chordata; class Hyperoartia; order Petromyzontiformes; family Petromyzontidae; genus Lampetra; species Lampetra planeri. Next base: position 5,853,099 of record NC_136152.1, on the reverse strand, counting down.
TCCATTACTATACACTATGCACTACACTACTATGCACTACATTACTATACACTATGCACTACACTACTATATACTCCATTACTATACACTATGCACTACACTACTATATACTCCATTACTATACACTGTGCACTACACTACTATATACTCCATTACTATACACTATGCACTACACTACTATGCACTACATTACTATACACTATGCATTACACTACTATATACTCCATTACTATACACTGTGCACTACACTACTATGTACTCCATTACTATACACTGTGCACTACACTACTATATACTCCATTACTATACACTATGCACTACACTACTATGCACTACATTACTATACACTATGCACTACACTACTATATACTCCATTACTATACACTGTGCACTACACTACAATATACTCCATTACTATACACTATGCACTACACTACTATATACTCCATTACTATACACTATGCACTACACTACTATATACTCCATTACTATACACTGTGCACTACACTACTATATACTCCATTACTATACACTGTGCACTACACTACTATATACTCCATTACTATACACTATGCACTACACTACTATATACTCCATTACTATACACTGTGCACTACACTACTATATACTCCATTACTATACACTGTGCACTACACTACTATATACTCCATTACTATACACTATGCACTACACTACTATGCACTACATTACTATACACTATGCACTACACTACTATATACTCCATTACTATACACTATGCACTACACTACTATATACTCCATTACTATACACTATGCACTACACTACTATGCACTACATTACTATACACTATGCACAACACTACTATACACTCCATTACTATACACTGTGCACTACACCACTTCACCCTATTACACGCGACCTGCCGCTCAACCGTTGTGCCCACGTCTGCTGCTGGGTGGACGGAGGTTGCAGAATTTCAGAAACTCGCACCATCGTTTCGGCTGCCGTACCAGGAGATCGAACCGGCGACCTCTTGTGCTAACTCGTTAGCATAATGATATTGAGCCATGTGTCGATCCACTGCTGGATTAAGGCATCCCCCCACGCCGTCTTGATCATGGGGGTCGTTTGTCCATACTTCACCACGATGGTCGGAGGAGGTGGGCTGATCAAGGTGCCATGGGTTGACCGACTTGAAATGACTCGCAGAAGCACCGCAGGTGCCCGCTCGCTGTGTTTGAGCCGCCGCGGGGCTCCGCTCGTTGTTGAGCGTCTCTCCCCCCCCCTAGCCCTCTGTTATTTTTTTAGTATTGGAGGGCGACTTCTTCAAATCCGCATTGCAACATCGTTCATTAGCCATGGCCTGGGACTCAACAGACGCGGCTCACCGCTGGGTTCAAAGAGCGCAATGCGCCAGGCGCACTGCGCCAGCACTTCACCCCCCCCACCTGCCCCCAATCCCACCAACCCCACCTCTCCTTTCACGTTCGACATGCGTGTTTCAATAAGGATGATGTAGAGCGGACGCACAACAGATCGCGCGGACCCCATAGTTCACAGGAAGCCGACGGCGTTAAAGCGCGGCGGAGGACAAGTGGGTGCTGTCGATGTATCCTGGGGAGCGGAGCGAAGAGTTGAGGATGCTCAGAACGCGCGAGACTGCCTCCTCCCCCCTCTCCCCGGGGGGGGGCGGGGGGGCGGGGGGGCGGGGTGCATTGTCATTTCTTCGCCTTAAGTCGCCTCTCATTTCCCGTGCTCCTCGTTGCTCCCGGCGGAATTGCGACAAAGCAAATGTTACGGACCAGGATTTTGGATCCATCGCTTGGCCGAGGCCGTGGGTGGGTGTGTGTGTGTCGTCTGGAGGGCATGGTGTGGGTGTGTGGGTGTGTGTGTCGTCTGGAGTGGGGAGCGGTGGTGCAGCGGTTAGCGCGCTGCGCTATGAACCTGGCGACCCGGGTTCGATTCCCGCTCACGGCCAACACCGGCGACGATTATCTGAACCGGTCCCGGGCCTCTCCTAGGTCGACTCAGCCTCAAATGAGTACCTGGTATGGTGTGTAAACATCACCACAGGGGAGACAAAGGCGGCCGGGCGTGGTGTTGGCCACCCACTCCCTCGTCTGCCGTGCCAGCCTTAATAGGTGCTCGCTTCCAGGACTTACCCCAACAGTCTCTTAGAGGCTATACGGGGGATATTTGTGTAGATATATGTATATATGTGAGTGAGTGTGTATGTGTAGTGGTGGTATTGACGTGCGCCGACTGTGACAGTGATGGATCACGGGGCGGCGCGGGGTGCGGGGTTGGGCACGCGTTGTGGGCGTGGTGTGGACGCGCGCGCCGGGAGTGACAGATGACGGGGCGGCGCGGAGTGAGTGGTGAGGCACGATGAGATGTGGGAAAAGAGGATCGTAGCCAGCGCCCGGCGATTGGTCGAATAAGTGGGTGCTCGCAGCGACGTCCGCAGGTGGGGTATAAAGGGGGACGCGCGAGAGCACTCGGGGAGAGTTACCCAGTTGAAGACCCGAAGACGGAGCTGAAGACTTCGTCGCTAAGTGGATGTTGGTCATCCGAGTAGCTCAGTGGCGTTAGTCGCCGAGTAGCTAAGTGGATGTTAGTCATCCGAGTAGCTCAGTGGCGTTAGTCGCCGAGTAGCTAAGTGGATGTTAGTCATCCGAGTAGCTCAGTGGCGTTAGTCGCCGAGTAGCTAAGTGGATGTTGGTCATCCGAGTAGCTCAGTGGGCGTTAGTCGCCAAGTAGCTAAGTGGGTGTTTGTCACCCGAGTACTAAGTGGATGTTGGTCATCCGAGTAGCCCAGTGGCGTTAGTCGCCGAGTAGCTAAGTGGATGCTGGTCATCCGAGTAGCTCAGTGGGCGTTAGTCGCCAAGTAGCTAAGTGGGTGTTTGTCACCCGAGTACTAAGTGGATGTGGGTCATCCGAGTAGCTCAGTGGGCGTTAGTCGCCAAGTAGCTAAGTGGGTGTTTGTCACCCGAGATACAAAGTAGGTGTTAGTCACCTGTAACCAAGTTTGATAAAATAAAGAGTGTGTTACCCGTGAAGTCGTCTCCCGCCGAGTTACTACATTACAACTGGCGTCAGAAGTAAACCTGTCTTCAAGAAGTATGGACACAAGGAAGACTACCCGTACCCACGAGCGAGGTCGGGATGACGACGGCGTACCGGGGACACCAACCTCGGGAGGAGAGGACGAGGAATGGCCGCCGATGCAGCACCTCGCGGTGATGGCCGACGCTCTGCTTGCCTCCGACACCAGCCTCCAAGACGCACACTCCCGGTTGGCGGAGTTGCTGCTCGCCGCCGCTGCAATCTTGGCCGAGATCTCCGTTCCAGCGGGCGGGAAAACGGCTGCGGGGTTGGAGGAAGGAGCGAGGCTGGCGGGATCCCGCCAAAAGGCGCTTCGCGCCAAAAGTCTGGAAGTTCCCGCCGTTTTTGAGGGGCCGCCATTGATTGGCGGGAAACACGGACGCCACGTGGCCGGACACCTCCGCGCAGCGCAGCCCACGTCATCAGCGCGCGCCGGAGCCCTCCATTTTGCGCCTGACAACCGAGCCGACATTTTACACAACTCCAGCGGAGCGCGGGAAAATCTCTCCGACGTCGACGACGATCGGGTCCTCCAGCAAAGATTGCCCGCGCTGTCGGCGTTCAAGGCGGATGGGGGCGACTGGGGAGCCTTCCAACGAAGGTTCCTCGCTCATCAGGAGATGTCGGGGTGGTCCGACACCACTGCCCTGCGTGCGTTGCCAGCGATGCTTGACGACGACGCGCTTGCAGCCTTCACATCTGCTGCAAGGTCGTCCCGCTCTACGCTCCAGGCCGCACTACACCTGATGGCGAAGGTGTTCGGGCCGCCCTCCACGTGTCGCCACCAGTTCTACGATCGGCGGAAGGTGGCTGGGGAAACGACGCTAGCCTACCGCACGGCACTACTCGCCTTGGCGGACGCAGCTTTTCCCCGCATGGATAAGGAGGGGAAGGACGCCATGGTGACGGAGCAGCTGCTGGTGTTGGCCCACGAGTTGGGGGTCCCCATCAACGTGGCAGACGAGATGGAGATCTGCTCCCTGGCGATCGCCACGAGCATTCACGCGTACGAGGTCCTCAAACGCAAGCCGGGGGTCGTCTGCAAATGGCCGGGGAACGCGGCACTGGCCGCCACGATCGCCGAACCTCAGCCAGCTGCGGTGCAGGAGCAGGCCTTCGCTGCATCGCGTCCGGGGGAGTGGAGAACGGGAGGTCGTTCGCCCACACGTTCGCCCCGCAAGCTGGAGCAACCGAAACCTACGACGTCCGTCGTCTGCTACAACTGCGGCCTTCGGGGTCACGTCGCAGCCGGGTGCCGGGCCCCGCGTCAGCGCGCCGCAGGACCACGTCGGGACGACGACCAGGGCCACAAGTCATCCCAACAAAACCCGGCAAGTCGCGGCACCTCACACGTTCGGTCCAAAAACACGGCACATTCGGGTCGCCGCTTCGCGGTGGGGGGTTCGCGGCTGGGTGCCGGGGGTTCAATTCAGCGAGGGGGGTCCGTACGCGGCCCGCAAGCAGTCGAGTGGTCCGAATTGGCCCACAGGATCGTGGCTGCGTCAGCCGGGTCGTCCGTGGTAACGGGGTTCATTGACGGGGTTGAGGTCCGGGTGCTTGTTGACACGGGTGCGTCGGCCACCATCATCTCGGACCTTATTTATAACATTCTTCCCGTCCAAAGTAGACCCCTTCTGCCAGTAGACGTGCCATTTTATGCGGCGAATGGGGGATCCCTGGGGATCATCGGCCAGATTCGGGCGACTATTTGCATTGGTGACATTAAATTAGCGGGCCCTATTTTTGTATCATCATCGCTGGCCGTTCCCTGTTTGCTAGGTACGGACTTTTTGTCAAAAATGCCCATCAAAATTCTTATAGATCAGGCCTGCATAGAGCTTCCGTCAGGTCGGCGGGTTGCCTTCTTGTCGAGCCCTACCAAAGTGCGCACGGTTTGTGCGACGGTGCAGGCGCTGGCGACTCACACTGTACGGGTGCCCCCGGGATCGCAAATGTTAGTACCCCTTCGGTTCAGGAAGCCACTCGAGGTGGGTGCGGAGGCACAGGGGGTGCTGTTGGGGCCGTCAAACAGAGCCAGTAAGGGCCTCGATTTAGCGGTTGCTCAAACCATGGTGAGAGGGGACAGTGAGCCGTTCGTAATGGTCCTGAATACGGGGTCGCGGCCGGCCGTAATTGCGCAGGGAACGGTGCTGGCTCACGCCGCGCCGCTACCCGTTGAGGAACGGCTCGTGGCTCAAGCAGATTTCACTGTCGAGTCGCATCCTCAAAGTGATGAGGGGACTGAGTGGTTGGACTCGCTGTGTGCGGGTTCCGCTAACTTGTCCGGGGTGCAATTGGGAGCATTGAGGGGTTTGCTCATCGAGTTTGCTGACGTGTTCAGCAAACATAAGTACGATATCGGCTGCACTGACCTGTTGCGCCACCACATAGCTACAGGGGACGCGGCCCCTATTCGTCAGAATCCCTTCCGGCTCAGCCCGGCCGAGAAGGAACATGTGCAATCGGCGGTTAATGATATGTTGGCGGCCGATATCATTTCGCCCTCTTCTAGTCCGTGGGGTGCTCCTATTGTCCTAGTAAAGAAACAGGACGGGTCCTTGCGGTTTTGTGTCGATTTCCGCCGCTTAAACAAAATCTCGATGGCGGATGCGTATCCGCTCCCCAGGATGGATGAGTCGCTGGATGCCTTGGCGGGAGCGCAGTTTTTTTCCACACTCGATCTGCTTTCTGGATTTTGGCAATTGCCACTCGATAACGAGTCAAAACCTAAAACTGCTTTCCGGACACCTGGGGGCCTATTTGAATTCAACCGTTTGCCCATGGGCTTACATTCCGCTCCCGCCACGTTCCAGAGACTCATGGAATTGGTTTTGTCGGGCCTCCAATGGGATACCTGTTTGATTTATCTTGACGATATTATCGTCTTTAGTCGGACTTTCGAGGAGCACCTCCAGCGACTGAGAGCGGTGTTCCTCAGGATGCGTTCCGCTAAGCTTAAATTTAAACCGGCTAAATGTTTTCTGCTTCGGGAATCGGTCAGGTATTTGGGCCATATCGTGAGTCGTTCAGGGATCTCGACGGACCCTGCTAAGACGCATTGCGTCCGCTCATGGCCAACGCCAACCTCGGTCACGGAGGTTCGTAGTTTCATTGGTTTTGCCTCCTATTACCGTCGTTTTGTCAAGCAATTTGCCACCATAGCCAAGCCCCTGCACGCTTTGACGGCTAAGGGTGTGAGGTTTCACTGGGGGGCGGAAGAGGAGGCTGCGTTCTGCTCCCTCCGTGACGCTTTGGTGCAGGCTCCCCCCTTGTGTTACCCCGATTTCACACAACCGTTTTTGCTTGACACGGACGCCAGCAATACGGGTATCGGGGGGGTGCTCTCACAGGTGGTCGGGGGGGTTGAACGGGTGGTCGCCTACGGTAGTAGGGTTCTTTCCCCCGCAGAACAACGCTATTGCGTAACTCGTCGTGAATTGTTAGCCATTGTGTTTTTTACACAGCAATTCAGGCCGTATCTTTACGGCCGTCATTTTACGGTCCGGACGGACCATGCTGCTCTACAATACGCTATGCGCGTGGCACAGCCATCGGGCCAATTGTCCCGATGGTTGGAGGTCCTTCAAGACTACCAATTCACGACGATTTACCGCAAGGGGTTGCGGCACTCAAACGCGGACGCCTTGTCGCGGTTGCCGCCGTGCACGGACTGCACATGTTTGTTGGGATCAGCGCGGTGCAAACCCCCGGTCGCCGGCACCCCGGGAGTTGCGCTCGCCGCCACTGAAACCCCGGGAGAGGACGCCCCCACGGGGAGGGATTCGCTGTTGTCGTTGCCCCTCATTGAGTGGGGCCGCCTCCAGATGTCCGACAGCTCCCTACTTACGCTACGTCGGAAAGTTGGCGCTCCCGAAGAAGGGGAGGCGCGGGTCGGTTCCTGGGTGTGCAGACAGGGCCTTTTGATGAGGTGGGACAACATGTCCCGGCGTCACGCGCTCGTTGTGCCTGTTGCTATGCGGGGTAGGGTTGTTCTGGCAGCTCATGAACGGCTCATGCATCTGGGTTTTCACAAAACGCTCGCCCTAATCCAGCGAGACTATTATTGGCCGGGGATGGGTAACGACGTGGCGAATATTCTTAAGGGATGCGTAGGGTGCGCCAAAAGGAAACCGCCACCATTGGCAGCTAATCCACCGCTGCAATCCATTCAGGTTTCGCGTATAAACGAATTGGTAGCGTTGGACATCTTGGGGCCCTTTCCGGTTACACCAAGGGGAAATAGGTTCCTGCTGGTTGGCGTGGAATACTTCACCCGATGGCCTATGGCATGGCCGCTCGCCAACCAGTCGGCTGCGGCGGTGGCGGACGCCTTTGTCCAGGGTTATGTGTTGGACAAGGGCGCCCCCGAACGCTTGCTGACGGATCAAGGGAAGAATTTTTCGAGCGTTTTGTTGCGCGAGGTGTGCGACCTGTTGGGTACAAAGAAAGTGCGTACTTCCCCCTACCACCCGCAGACTGACGGGATGGTTGAGCGTCTGAACAGGACGATTACGTCTATGTTGTGCCAACAGGTCTGCGACGATCAGGTTGATTGGGACTTACAGGTGCCGGGGGTACTCGCGGCCTATCGAATGGCCCCTCATGCGGCGACGGGGTTTTCCCCATTTTTTCTTATGTATGGGCGGGAGGCCGATCCGGCCATGGACGTCCAACTGGGGATTTCCCAGCCACGTGCAAAATCTAAATTGGCAGACCACATCAAATTTAATATCGCCAAATTGACTGAAGCGCGGGAGGCGGCAAGGTTGAATTCGCGGTCGCGGCAAATTGCAAACGAGAAATTGCATGAGCGGAGGGTGCATACGCATGATTGGAAACCAGGCGATAAGGCCTGGCTGCATTGTCCACATGCACCGTTGGCTACGTCCCCCAAGTTGTTGAGACCTTGGAGGGGACCGGTGGAAATTGTGCGGGTTGCACGACCCCAGAGTATACAGATTAAATGGGGGAAACGCCGTTGGTATGTGCACCCCTCCCGACTGAAGCCCTATACGGCACCGTGTGACCCCGTTCTGTGCCGTGACGACCGGGCGTGTGATGTGACCGTCGACTCGGGGAGGGAGGTGTCGCAGGCTGCTCCTCACGTGTCTCCACCTGACCCACCCCCAGGTGCCTCGGGCTTGACGGCTGCTGACCGTCGAGAGCCTGAACCCCGGGGCACGCACGAGTCCTCGATGCCTGGCCGATGTCTTCCTGAACCGCCGGCACCACCGGACGTTCAACCGCGTCTGGTGCCGTACGACGGACCGGCAAGGCGGACTCGGGCTAGGTCTCAACAATTTTCATGAAGACGGTTTTTTTGCTCTACACCGAGCTCGCCCGGTGTTCCCCTCTGCCGGGGTAATGTCCCGTTGTAGGGACGCTCGGAAGAAAAGGGGACACTGCACGAGTCGAAAGAAAAAAAAAATTTTCCATTTATTTTTTTTGCATACACATTGCTATTGTCACTCGCCGGTTTGTATATATTGTTCTATTGTCGCGGTGGCATTGGTTGAGGGTTGCGGATGTTAGTGTTCGCGTCGTGTTGTGTTGTTAGCTTAGTTGTTGTTCTTGTTGTTGTGTTGTGTTACGGGGCACACAGGGGGGGTTTGTATATTTTTATAGCAGCCGGGGCGGCTGCGAGCTATGTGGTAGGGGGTGATGTAGTGGTGGTATTGACGTGCGCCGACTGTGACAGTGATGGATCACGGGGCGGCGCGGGGTGCGGGGTTGGGCACGCGTTGTGGGCGTGGTGTGGACGCGCGCGCCGGGAGTGACAGATGACGGGGCGGCGCGGAGTGAGTGGTGAGGCACGATGAGATGTGGGAAAAGAGGATCGTAGCCAGCGCCCGGCGATTGGTCGAATAAGTGGGTGCTCGCAGCGACGTCCGCAGGTGGGGTATAAAGGGGGACGCGCGAGAGCACTCGGGGAGAGTTACCCAGTTGAAGACCCGAAGACGGAGCTGAAGACTTAGTCGCTAAGTGGATGTTGGTCATCCGAGTAGCTCAGTGGCGTTAGTCGCCGAGTAGCTAAGTGGATGTTAGTCATCCGAGTAGCTCAGTGGCGTTAGTCGCCGAGTAGCTAAGTGGATGTTAGTCATCCGAGTAGCTCAGTGGCGTTAGTCGCCGAGTAGCTAAGTGGATGTTGGTCATCCGAGTAGCTCAGTGGGCGTTAGTCGCCAAGTAGCTAAGTGGGTGTTTGTCACCCGAGTACTAAGTGGATGTTGGTCATCCGAGTAGCCCAGTGGCGTTAGTCGCCGAGTAGCTAAGTGGATGCTGGTCATCCGAGTAGCTCAGTGGGCGTTAGTCGCCAAGTAGCTAAGTGGGTGTTTGTCACCCGAGTACTAAGTGGATGTGGGTCATCCGAGTAGCTCAGTGGGCGTTAGTCGCCAAGTAGCTAAGTGGGTGTTTGTCACCCGAGATACAAAGTAGGTGTTAGTCACCTGTAACCAAGTTTGATAAAATAAAGAGTGTGTTACCCGTGAAGTCGTCTCCCGCCGAGTTACTACATTACATATGCATGTGTTTCAACAGAGATCATTCAGAAAATAAATGACATTATTGGACCAGCGTCACATTCATTCATAATGTTTGTGTCGCATAATTTAAACAATCTACGTTCGAGATGTATTTGAAAAAAAAAATGTACAACATTATTTACGTATTCATGCACTTTGTTTTGAGGTTTATTGAGAAAAAGATACAAATCCAATCTAATTTAAAAGCCAGGCAGACTGTAAAAAAATATCAATGATCTGTTATTCATGTTAACTTCTCAAAGTTCTTATTTAAATGCTAAACCGGGGAAATGAGCAGCTCTGCAATTGCGCTGCCCATAGCAGTGCGGGAGGAAGGGCCTCCAGCTCAGGAGAGGTCGACATATAGAAGGTATCTTCGCCTACTATTCCATAATGTTCATTGAGTGACCCTTAAAAATAGATGTATAGCTCAATGGGAAAATGTACTCGGACAATGAACTTCTGAACTTTTCTTTTTTGGAAGAAGTGGGCGTTACCCACGCTTTACCCCACCACACGTGACCCGCCGATAAGACTGTTACGCGTTCGTACTGCCGGGTGGAGCGAAGTGGTGGGATTTAAGAACTGACCTCTTGAATTGAGAATTGTGTTTTCTGAACATAACACTATCCCTTTCATATGCAAATAGCAAGAAATACAAATCATATAAAAAACTATATTTTTATTTCACCAGGTAAAGCCCACTGAGCTGTTGCTCTTTTTTCAGAGGCGACCTGGCTATTACAAATGACAGCTCAACGAAGTGGCGTATCACACGGAAATGTGCAGGAGCCAAATACATCACAACGCATGTTTATTCTAAATGTGGAGAGAAAAACCGGACTACCTGGAGAAAAATCCACGCCACCACGGGGAGAGAGACATATGAACTCCAAACATACAGCAGGCCTCACGGTTGGGATCAAACCCACTACCTCCCGTATACCAGGCGAGGTAGTTAACATCACGAGTTAAAATCTAAGTCAAATCATGCTCTCTCTGCTGCATCCAACATGGGACTACGCTCACTTCTGTTGGTTGGTTGTCCTAGAAATTCCACGTTCCTATGGCAGTGGCTCAACCTCTTCACTAGGTAATCACTGTGAGCTGCCCACAGAGTGATACCTATTTTGTCGACCCCAGGGAGATAATGGAATTTGTCAAACCCCGACCGAGATGAGAACTCATGTCCTTCTCACTGAGAGTTATCATCTCTGTTGTTATAGACTAAGTTAAAGCCGCTGCCTAATTATAATACTTTATTAGTAGTCGATGATCTCTTCATGAACACCCTGTGTTTTGAGGTAAGGTAAAACTGTTTTTTTTTAACACGTAGGCTCTCACGACCAATATTATCCATAATAAACCGTTGTTTTGGGTTAGGTCGCGTAAATATGAATGTGTCGTTAACCCACCACCACCCGACACAGTGATGACATCACCTTTACACTATTTAAGACTGGAAACAGGAAGACTTCTTCACAATTCTGGCAAATATCCTGATGAAGCTGGTTGCAATCACCAGTGAAACGCCGTACTCTAATTGTAAATGACGCGGTAACCAATTGGTACGTTTTGTTTACGTAAACAAACCTTACCCATTGGCTGTGTCGAGTGGTGGTGGCGGGGTTAACGACACATTTATGTTTATGCGATATAATCCCCAAAAAGCTATGATGGATTGTGATGATGCCATTGCAGTTCAATTGTAAATGTTGGCTTGTAATGAGGAATGGACACTCAATGTTCATGTTGTCAACTATTTTAGCTTTTTATCTCTTCTGTAACATTATTCAATTTATATCAACCAATAACTCATTTACAACTATCTATATACAGTACAGTTTATTGTACCTCCCTGACCGATGTGTGTGGTGCGAAGAAGGGCCATTGCCTGAAACATTGCGCAATGTATATTTGTCCTTGAAAAAAACATGTATTATGGATAACACGTTTGTTTCAAGCTGTCATTTTGCCAGAAGCTTTGCATCGTGCGAACCAAGTGGGATGAACTTACCCTGTTCTCTGTTGCATGTCTAACGGGATTTCTTAGCCCAGGTCATTGTACAAACACACTGGGTCAGTTTCAATTAATTGCGGATATCTCATTAAAGGTTGGGGCAGGTAAACCAAAGTGAAAGAAAAAATTCCCCAGTTTCTAATTTCAGCACGGAGCTTGAATACAGAAGCAGTTGCACCAAGAACACTTCCTGGGGTTATAACGTTCATCTTCTGTCGCCTTGATGTTAAAGCACCCCGAGCATTGCGTTGTGCGTTCATCTTCTGTTGTCTTGATGTCAAAGCACACCGAGCATTGGGCTTCTTATCTAGCCCTTCATCAATCAAATAGCATGGTAAAAAGTTGCAGCTCTGCAATTGCCTGCTCGTGCCACTGCCAGAGGAAGGATCACTCCACTTGAGGTGAAGTCTAGACAGTCCTTCTACGGGGCGTTTTGACCTACTTTTCCACACGAGCAAGACGTCTTCGAAGACGTGGCGAGTACCCACACTTTACCTTGCCACGCGCGCGACCTGCCAGCTGGCCATCTTGTCCCCACAGTGAGGCACATGCCAATCGCGAGGCTGGCTGACAGGGGCGTGGTGAAGTAATATAAGTCACTTGGTCCATTTGCAGTGACTTCGCGGATGTCACTGTAGAATTCCGGCCCTCGAGAGGAACGGCGTGCTGCGTATTGAAATTGCGGGCACCACTAGAATGTGGGTGCAGTACCGGCCCTAGAGGAGCTCGGTGAGCGCTGATCGATAGCGCTGGGTGGCACCACGCTCGGTTTGCAGTGCCGACCCCTACAGGATAGGGTGTGAGGGTGGCTGCCACGGGAATGGGGTTACTCTAGGCCGTGGCACTCTAGTTGACCCCAGAGGACACGTAACCGGCTAAGTCTACACAGGGGCCTCAAGTGGGGGCTAGGGGTGGTCACGTGGTCGGGGTTGAGATCCTGCTCGAGGATTCTCGAAGGTGGTCGTGGCCAAGGGCGGAGCCGGCCACGCCGCAGAGGATATAAGCCGGGTACCCCCAGAGGAACCGGCGTTGTTGTTATCCTGAATAAATCTACGTCCTACGTTCTACGTCCGACAGTCTCCAACACGTGGGCCGGGACCCAAGCTGTGGTTCGGTCCGTTGTAGCTAGTTACATCGTAATTAGTGTGGTTAGCCTGGTGGTCACCACCATAGGTTGTTATTCTGTAAAGGGGTAGTTACCCGTATGTTGGTGTTAATAAATGTGGTGCCTCCAAAGAGTACGTCTGCGACTCAGTTGAACCCACTACACATTGATTTAGCTGGCATTGATGAATCTACTCGTCGAATGATGGCACAGCAATTGTCATGCCGAGACGGAGCAGTGTCACAGTGGTTAGTGCGCTGGCGCCATGAACCCGAGTTTGATTTCAGGCTATGGTTATTGCGCAACAGTGCTGTGTGCCCCCCCCCCCCCCCCCGTTACCAGTCCGGGGAAGTACGGTCAAACAACCGCCATGACTGACACGGGACCAGGAGGTCCTCATCCAGCAATATTTTGACACAGGGCCTGTAAATTATATTTCTTATCATGTTAAATGATTTTATAATTATGATAGATCTGCAGTAATAACAAGCTGCCTTCCAATAGAATCTCATTACACAACCCCTCATCCTTACGGCAAACATGTATTCATTGATATAGTGAGCAGCGAATTTGCATATATATTTGCCGCATCAGAACACAATTGATATAATTTATGTCGAGCTGACGCCTTATTCCCATTTCGTTTCATCGTAATGAGGTTTGACGGTGTGCCAGCAGAGATCTCAGAGGGTGGTCAGCTTGTTTTGAGACACGGCGATGGTGCCATTTGAGACCCGAGTTGAATCATCGGCTGCTGAAATTGCCGTTTCATTCCACTGACAGTGATGCATTGCAAGAACAGCATGCAATAATTGCACTGTTAAAGCCTCCTCAAGTTGTGTACTTGCATGAGTTTTTTTCTTCTAGTGACAGTGCTGGTGTTTTTCGTGTTGCAGTCAATGTAATGTACTAGACTGAAATAATCATTAACTCATTGAGGAGAATACAAGTAACGTGATGAATATATTGGACAGAGCGACGCTAATTATTTTTCTTGTGTTATGTGCTGTGCAATGTTGCGTCGAACCAAGCTCGATATCTCACAGAGAGGGTCATGTCTTATAAACGTGTCCGCCCAGTGCTCGCTGAGCTGCATTGTCTTCCAGTTGGCCAACGAATACGTTATGAGGTCGTACTCGTTACACACAAAGTGATTGCCACAAACGAACCACACAATACCTCGATGCTCTCGTCAAGGAGCATAAACCATCACACGAACTCCGGTCATCCTTGCAGAAACAGCTTTTGGTTCGCCATCGAACAATGACGATCACTGCATCACGCGCTTTCATATAGGCTTCTGTGGATATCTGGAGCGCTCTTCCTTCCGATATTAAGAAGCCACTGGATCTAAGCACTTTAAATCATCTAGATTGAAAACACATTTCTTTAGTACGGATTTCTGTTTTTAATTTGTTGTCCTTCCCCCGCACCTCCGATTATCACAGTTTGGCTACATATGGTGCGAAAGAAGTACAACATACATATGTTATGAGCGACTTCCACGACACGTCATGTAGAGGGTACTTCTTCTGTATTCTGACACGGGCACAACACAGGCCAACCTTATCCTTCTAATTCTGAGTACAATCATTAGATATTAACGTCTCTACTGGCTACACACACGGCCGATCAATCAGAGTGGTCCGACCACCCTCACTCGACTACGCCGCTGACTGGTGGTGTGACGAGGATGGCGATGGAAACCCCGCAAGAGATCTTCCACGTGGCCGGATGACGGAGAGAGATGACGGCGAGCAGCGACGCAGTCTGGACCCAAGAATCCACTCACGAACGCAAGCCCTGGTCCTTATATCTCCCCAGGCGCAGCTAAGCTCCGCCTCTGGCCACGCCCTATCATTGAACCTTCGAGCAGGTTCCCGGAGCATCTCGGCCAACCCCGCCCCCCAGATACCTCTCCCAGATACCTCTCCCTTTCACATTGGATGTTGTCTTAGCGGTGCCCGTACCCATGCTTCCCTTTCCCAGCCAGCAGGTGTCATTATGTCATTGCACATATATAGTGGATTCACTAAGAGACACACACTAACTCAGGATGCAACACGTTTATTCTGTAGACCACAACGGGATAACGACATAAACCGGGTCAGGACAGTCGGCACACTGCCTGACCCACTACGCCGAGCACGAAGACCGAAGACCCAAGACGTAGCACGGAGGACTCCATTCCAGCAGACAGCCCCGACCCAGCCACGGGACCTCCCTTTATGCCCCCCAGCGTGGCCTGGCTCCGCTCTCGGCCACGCCCCCTTCTGGAACCTACCAGAAGGTTCTGGGCCATACCTTCACCTGTCCCTTCTGTCACATTTGGCCCACATCCTTTCCCTGGTCAATCACGTGCCCTTGCAAGCCAACCGGACTGCTACGTCCTCAGATGCCCCCTCTCTGCCAGCCACCAGCACTACGCCCCATAGGGACCCATTCCATGACATTGCATGCCCTACTGGCAGAGAGGGCTACTACACTCCCAGTTCCCCTCTCTATCAGTAACTGGTGCTAGGCGCCGTAGTGACTCATTCTATGTCACTACACATAGATAACATCTGGCAGTTCACCTGCATTGGTGTCAGCGAGCTTGACTCAGCTGAGGAGACACTAAAACGTTTAAACCGGTTCAGAGTTTTCTTGTACTAAATCATTGCTGCTGGAAAAAAGTGACTCCCATAAGGCTGACGAGATGGGTAGAAACATATATATTTTTGTTTTCATATCTCTTATGTGGAGGTACAGATATTGGACAGAGGGCTTAATGTATCCCAATTTACATTGTTGCGCACATGCTCGGGATCAGGTTCTGAGTTAAAATGTCACGTTTTATATGTTGGGGTTTGAAATGAAAATATTGGATCTTTATTCATTTTAACGCATCTTCGTGCTAGCAAAAGTGCTTTTGATAGGGTAAGTGTATATAGTAAACTCTCAATTGCCTGTGATATATGCGGGGGGCAGCCGTTGCCTGGATAAAATAAACACAGACAATGCCAAGGATATGTAAATTAGGCCATTAAGCACATTACAGTATTCCCTCGTTATTCACGAACTCGCCGCTCACGATGTGGGCTATCCGTGAATCCCATCTGGAACTCGACATGACTATGGCAACGAGAGAGAGGAAAATAATGTGATGAGAAAAGCGATGAGGGAGCTCGAGATAGAGGGAAAACTTCTCGAAGCTTCGGAAGCATCTGTAGACGTTGTGCGTTGTACGATATTTGTAGGCAAAAATCCATATCCGCGAAATTCGCTGTTTCACGAGAATCTCCGGAACGTGTCCCTCGCCAATAATAGGGCAGGGGTTATTACATAACGGGAATAACGTCGTCCGTTTCGGTGGACTATGCTCTGAAGCTGCCTACCAGTAATGCCAAAAGCTTCCGGATGCCGGGACCACTTTGCCCAGTCCGGCCTCTCCTGGCTTTTCGAGCCGGCTGATGGCGCTGATGAAGACAGCACTTGAGTGCTAAAAGCAGGGATTGTAGACGGCACAGTTTTTTCCATAGATGTGCTCCAAAAAATTTTCTAAACTATAAATCTGAAGACTTCTCCCAGTCTTTCACCATGGCACTTCTCATGAACGGGGATTAATCAAGTCGTCAAAGGGGGCCCACAATACGGAGCCCCGTTGGGAACTAACCGATCCATTTGTCTCACGGCGGGGGTATTTGTGTGGAGGGTTCATTGAGGAGGTCAAAAAGAACGTAAAGCAGTCTTTGTAAATTTTCCCTGGTGTGCGTGTGGTGCACGCGCGTGATCCCTGTTCATAATGTACCCGGTGTTCATTGCGAAATATCACAACAAATGCATTCCAGCCTCTACTCTCCTTGACGAAAGAAAAAAAAACACCGCTTGCTTTACGAAGTTCTCACTTGGACATTAGTATTCCCATACTCGAGACAATTTTGAGGTTTAAAAAAAAATTAGTCCAGCGACATAGGTTCGATTCCTGGCAACGGCTAACATTGGAGGCGAGTGTTATATAAAAATAACAATTTAACACATGAGCTTTCGCGACCAATATCATCAATAATAGAAGTTTTTTGGGATAGATCACGTAAATATATAAATGTGACGTTAAACCCGCCACCGACACAGCCAACTAGTAAGGGTTGCCACGTAAACAGAACGTGGCCAATACGTCACTAGTACATTCATCAGGCGACAGACAATTTGACTGTCACCTGATGAAGTTAGTTGTCATTACTGGCGAACCGTCGTACTCAGAATGTAAATGTTGTGGCTTGGCTCTCCAACACACCGGTGTGCTGTACTAGTGACGTATTGGCCACGTTTTGTTTACCTGGTAACCCTTATTAGTTGGCTGTGTCGGGTGGTGGCAGGTTTAACGATACATGAACACATTTATGCGATCTAACCTAAAAAAACTTCTATTATTAACGATAACAATATTTCAACTTGTAAATCACTGTACAGAATTCGCTCACTCTGAGAGAGAGAGAGACTCAAGGGCACGAGGAATCATAGATCGAGTGTGATAGGCAGCCACGCGCTGAGCCAACACCACCGATTGCCTAAGCTTTGTGGTCCTCCACATATTAAGGTGTCACTACTGGACATCTGGAGAAAATAGCTTCATATCTCATCAGATTCCTCCAGTCTAAAGATTCAGGTAAAAAAAGCAATCGATATTATTGGCTAATGAGTGTGTGTTTACATGTGGGAGGAAAACGGAGCACCCAGATAAAACCCAGGCGTGTGAAGGGGGACACTCTATCCCATCATAGAGACATTTGCTCTACTGCTTTTTTGTGGCAAGCCAGAGAATGGCACCCCTCGATGCCCATGGGAGGAGAGTTGTGCAACATTTGCGTGATCCACCTACCTTCGCCTCCAAAGCACTGGATTACAGGCATGTGCCAGCATCATTCGGTGATAACTGAACCAGCCCCCTGGAATTCACCAATCTGCACTGATCCATTGCTTGACATGCCGTCGATACAAGAAAATATTTTCAAGGGTGGAGTGGAGGTGCAGTGATTCGCGCTCTCGCCTTTAAAGTCGGTGACCCTGTTCGATTCCCGGCCACGGCTAACATCGGTGATGAGTGATGTATCTGAAATTATCCTGGAGGCTCTCTTCACCAACCCGCGATGGCCACAATGGTGAAGTATGGCTCAACGATTTCGATGACCAACATGGCAAAGGGAGGGCCTTAATCCAGCAGCAGATTGACCAAGGACTTGTCATTTTTTTTTTTTATCAAGGCAGTTTTAACGGTAGAATGCGTTCGAGAAAATGTCCCACGTGGAGATGGAGCGATGAAATCAGCTCATGCACAGGTGCTGGGTGGATTTCCACAAGGATTGCCAGAGGAGGCGGTGGCTTGGGGAGACTTTCATCCAGAAGTGGATTGAGCATGGCTCAAGATGAAGTTGATGAGGCGTTGTTGATTTTTTTGTGTTAATACCCAAATAGGAATGTAAAAAAAACAATTATAGTTAAACAACTTTGTTTTGTAATCCATAATGCCCTGATTAAATCGGCCTTGATGAACAACAAACTAATGAGCGTTGTCGAATTGGTTGTAGAATCGTTGACACAAGGAACTGTGAACAGAAGATAAGATTGGCCCAGGGATTAAAATGGAGGATGAGACGAAAGAGAAAAAAATAAGTGACGAATTTGTTATGAATTAAATGTAGAAGGTGCATTTGAGCTTCGCGCATAGCTATAGGGGTTTAATTAACGACGCCTGACATGTGGCTTCAAAAGTTTGCGGAGAGAGAGAGATAAATAATTGTTAGTGAAGGTTAGATAATTAATTGGGCGTGATTGCACATTTTTGGAGTTGTGTAATATACGTAAAAAAATGTTTTAATGAGCTTATTACAACACGGGAAGTAATACCACACTTTTGTGCATTTGAAGTTGCAACAACACCAAGTCTTCAACCTCATTGAGGACAATTCTTTAT
The DNA here is from genome assembly GCF_965212315.1 of Lampetra planeri. Lineage (NCBI taxonomy): Eukaryota > Metazoa > Chordata > Hyperoartia > Petromyzontiformes > Petromyzontidae > Lampetra > Lampetra planeri. Next base: position 5,834,416 of record NC_136152.1, on the reverse strand, counting down.
TTGGCCCTACCTGGCCTCATGAAGAGTATTGCCCCCATAACTTGCATTCCACATTATATATCAGCCAGTGTTTGTGCATATTCTTACAGCGGAAAACTAATTTTGCATCCTGCGTTCATTGACAACTGGTAATGCGGTCGGTGAAAATGTAATTTCCTGCAATGCCTACCTACCGACCAGCCTGCCTGGATGTCCAGCTACACAACCAATCTATGTGCGTAAATATCTGCCTGCCCGTCTGTTTGCATGTTGTCTGTCTGCCTTTCTGTTTACTGGACATCTCTGAAACTACTGGACAGCGTTCAAACTACTGGGCATCTGTGAAACAGAGCCGTATGGCTCATCGGATTCCTCCAGTGCAAATACATAGTCTGATTCTGCGTCTCTATTTGTCGAGCATATGGTCCAGGCAGTGCGTGCGATTTCAAAGGAGAGAGTGCAAGGGTGGAAGCAGATTGCCACACTCCAGTGATGCTGTGAGGGTCACACAGCACACAAACTGTATACATTTAGAATCGGAGTGCGGTGCACGGCACGCTGGACTTGATTTCGTTTGGACAGTTGACACGGCACCTTAAATTGTCTTCGATGATGAAAAATGTGAGTCGAAGGCTGAAATGATGACATCTTCAAGGCCTAGTTGACAACGTAACTAGCTTTCCTGGCTGCGTGTCTGGTTTTTTTTTTCAAAGGAAGGAAAAGTCTTTCGTTTTTGTATTTGCTTGACATACGGTTGATACAAAAAGGCAATTCATTTTAAACTAAACTAGCAGCCTGTACGCCCATCAGAAGTGTCCGTCCCTCCCGACCAGTCAGCATGCAGGGTCCTGTCTCTAGCCACGTTTATATTGCACTCTCTGTACTGCACAACCCAATTTATCTCGATTTCTCACTTCGTCTCTGTTTCTCTTGGTCTCTGTCCCCTCTTCAACCTCTCCCTCTGTATCCCCCTTTCCCTCCACTCTCTCTCACCCACTTCACTCCTCCCTACCTCTCTCCCTGTTAATCGCTCGATCTCTCTCACCTCTCACCATCGCTCACTCACTCTCTCTCTCTCACCCACCTTCTCCCTTTTCCATCTCAATATCGCTTGTCTCTCCCTAATCCTTTCCCGACACTGCTTCTCGCTTTGCCTGGCTCTCCTCTTTCCATTTTGCTCTCTCCCCGTTTTAACGCGCTTTCACTCTCTCCCCACCGCTCTCCCTCCCCTCCATCTTCTCCGTCTCTTCCTCCATCCTCTTATCTCCCTTCCCTCACCTCTCTCCTCTAATCGCATCTGCGCGGGATTCACGGGCGGGGTGGAGGGCTGGGGGGTTGGGGGTAAGGGGCGGGGGAGGGAGGCGTGACGCCTCGGGTGACGTCACCACCGTCCCCCTTCCACTTGGGTGTGCGCCAAAAGAGTCCAGCCAGTCAGGCAGGAATCGAGGCAGACAAGTTTTTTTCTTCTTCTTCTCCTAACATACTGTGGTATGATATATTTTTAAGGGTAGAGTTGAAGTGCAGCAGTTAGCACATCACTCTATAAACCCGACACACCTCGACTCCGGCTTTTCTCCCACTTCAGTAAAATGTATTGCTGTGGTCACACCTGATGCTGATTGCTTGTGTTGCAATCTAAACGTCGTGATTTAATGCATTTATTTGTATCTTTATTTTTTATTTTCTTTACTTACGTGACTTTACCGAAAGAACCAAGAGTATGGATCCTTGCAGTCACTAAAACTTCAAATCTAGAACGGCACACCGAATTAGACTCCCGGCCACGGCTAGCATCAGTAGCGAGTGACCTCCTGATACGGTCCTGGTGCTCCCTTCACCAGTCCGCACTGACCAGCATGGTGAAGTATGGTTCAACAACCCTCAAGACCAACATGGCATTGGGAAACAATTCATCAGTGGGTTGAAACTGACCTGTGCATTATCTGCTTACAGAGGTGGGACAAAGTCATTGTTATGCAAGTCCAAGTCGAGTCGCAAGTCATCAAATTCATGACTCGAGTCTGACTCGAGTCCAAGTCACATGACTCGAGTCCACATCTCATAGGTGGGACAAAGTCATTGTTATGCAAGTCCAAGTCGAGTCGCAAGTCATCAAATTCATGACTCGAGTCTGACTCGAGTCCAAGTCACATGACTCGAGTCCACACCTCTGTCTGCTTATGTATAAGAGGCAAAGTTGTGAATATGTGTGTCTGTTCAAAATGTTTAGCTTACTTCCCGACATGCAACAAATATGAAATTTGCCATGTGGGTACTTTCCAGACTGTACACCATGCAGTAATTATAAAAATACACTTTTGGTGGGGGGGGGAGCTCAATAATGCATATATTTTTTGCACGGCAAGTGAGCTGTGACGTCAAATCTGTCACGTGACCCGCGCATGTGGAAGCATAACGCATTGTTGTGTAGTGGTTCGCGTGCTGCGCTACGAACCCGGCGACCCGAGTTCGATTCCCGCTCACGGCCATCAACGGTGACGATAACTTCAACCGGTTCTGGGCCCTCCCCTAGGTCGACTCAGCCTCAAACGAGTAACTGGTGTGGTATGTGAACATCGCCACTGGGGAGACAAAGGCGGCCGGACGTGGTGAATCCAAGTCCCGGGCGAAGCCGGGTAGTAAAGCTAGTTAGAATATAAAACTGAAATAAAGAAGGTATCTATGAACTAAAAACTATCTTTATTTTACCAGGTAAGGCCCGCATAGCTATACAGCTCTTTTTCAGAAGCCACAAATGATATCTCAACAAAGTGGGTTATCATGTGGAAATTTATATCAGCCAAATACTCTAAATGCATGTTATTTCTAACTTTGGAGGGGGAAACGGGAGGATCCAGAGAAAAATCTACGCGACCCCGTGGCGAACATTCCAACTCCAAATATGCAGGCGTCAGGGTCGGGATTGGATCCACGACCTTCTGCATACCGGGTGAGGGGGGATAACATCTCGCCACCGTGGCGCCCACTCAGTTCACCAAGTTCGGAGCACTGAGGAAACCACTAAACCACCATACCACTGCTCCACCCCACACTATTCTAGCATTATGTATCCATCCACAACGGTTATTTCTTTGACACCTTCAGCCGTCCGCTTTACTCCTTGCTATTTTCTCCACGTCTCCGATTGCCGTCCCAGAGTAAAGTTCAACACCGCTCACAAAAATGTTGGAAAGATGATGAAATCGTTCTTGTTTTTTTTACATCATTAAAACTACTTAATACTGCGGTTATTTCCCGAAACAAAGTTTGACATGACATGAGACGATTGATGACACGCGTTCAAACACTGAACGGCGAAGCACACATTCGTGTGGGTGGAGCAGTCGATCAGTGGTTTGCAACACGAACCTCTGAGCCTTGCAACGTCAGTTCGATTCCTTGCCATAACCGGTTAGTCAAGGTGGGCCTAGATCCAATTGAGATGCTACTCGCCACTGATGCTAGCCGTTGCTGGCAATCAATCTCAGGTTGCCGGTTTCTTAGCGCAGTGCGCTAACCAATGTGCCACCACTCCATCCCATCCCCCCAGATGTCTTTTTTACGGTACGTGTCTCTGGTTTTGTGTCTATGAAATGGCATGCAAGTTCTTAATATTGCTCATCTAATTGTGTTGTTTTCCTATTGCGCAATTGTTTTAATTGCTGTTTTATTTTACTTCTTTCAAATATCAATAACAATTTAAAGTTTTGTAGGAAGGGGAAAAACTTTTTGGTGAATCTATATGGGTAATTGAGGAGAGCCGAGGTTCTGAAAATCAGTATTGTGCAAACTGTCGATAATGCAAATGAGTGAACCTCTATTATTCCGCACATTTGAGAGAGAGTGGTAACAATTTCATGGTTCAGTAAATTTGACTTGCAGTGATCCAAGGTCTCTTAAACTTGAATCGAGTGAGCGATTCAAGTTTGTTCTGGACACCCTCTGCCTTCGACAAAATTACCCTAAATGTGCCCAATCTAATCATATCTCAGAGGCTCACCAGATTTGATCCCGGCTTGCATTAGTATGTAAGACCTCCTGTGAATTGCAGTGTTGTCATGCTCTAGTGATGCATCTGAGAGTCATTCGTCTCAGCCAGCCAAACCATGGCACATGTGCCTGTCCCATGACCTGCCAGCGAGCCTTCCAACACTTCACTTGGCCTCAAAGCGCACGTAGCCTGGCACACGCACCGTGGTGATGCACTTAGTGGCGAACAGCAGGCTATTGTTGTTGCGTGCTTTGGCGGTGAGTTAGCCAGTTGACAACAGTACAGCGATTAATAAACGACTTAATTGGCCAAAAACATCTTAACTATAGAAGTCTGCAGTGATTGGGCATGCTTTTTGGCACTGGCTTACCGCCTGGCTACTGCGTTGCAGCGTGTCTGTGGTTCCTCAGCGACGGTGAGGTGCAAATTTCAGGAAGAAAGCCATTGTATCACCAGAGCAAACCGAATTTGTGAATCTATAAACATTTTTTTTTATGTTACCGGGTAAGGCCCACTGAGCTATATATAGAGTCCTTTTCGGAAGTGACATGGCCAGAAAATATTGCCCACAGAAGTGGCTCATCATCGTGTGGAAATGTATAGCAGACAAATACCCTAAATGCGTGTTTCCAAATGTGGAGGGAAAAACCGGAGGACACGGAGAAAAATCTTCGCGACCACGGGGAGAGAGAGACATGCAAACTACGAATATACAGGCGTCGGGGTCGGGTTCGAACTCACGAGCTCCTATACACCAGGTAGATAACTTATTGACACCGTGGCGCCCATCGATCTATAATGTAGGAGCTTCGAGAGTTCGCCCCTCATATCTGCGGGCTTTCTCCACAGGGTACCTTGGTGTCTTCCTGCACGCCGAAATATCCTGAATTGAATTTCCCAAACATCTCAATACAGGGGGAAACAATCCAGAAAGGAGAGGTTGCAGTCTCCGTGAGGCTTTCATGGGTAAAGGGCATTTTATTGTAATTGCTAATTTAAACAAAAGCTAAATTCCATACGGAAAAAAGCAAAGGTTTAAGTGGGGGCGGCTGCAATACCCCAAACTGAGCAGCCGCCGCCGTCGGAGACAAACATCCAGACGAATTGCTAAGTGATGACAGCAATGAGGTAAGAGTGATGTGCATCTCAGAGGTGGGTTGCTCACCAACATCTTAGAGCCATCTTGCCGTTGCGTGCATGACATGTGACCAACACATCACACGCACGGCGATTTCAGATGACCAACACATCACACGCACGACGATTTCAGATGGCCAACACATCACACGCACGGCGATTTCAGATGGCCAACACATCACACGCACGTCGATTTCAGATGACCAACACATCACACGCACGGCGATTTCAGATGACCAACACATCACACGCACGGCGATTTCAGATGACCAACACATCACACGCACGACGATCTCAGATGACCAACACATCACACGCACGGCGATTTCAGATGACCAACACATCACACGCACGACGATTTCAGATGACCAACACATCACACGCACGACGATTTCAGATGACCAACACATCACACGCACGGCGATTTCAGATGACCAACACATCACACGCACGACGATCTCAGATGACCAACACATCACACGCACGGCGATTTCAGATGACCAACACATCACACGCACGGCGATTTCAGATGGCCAACACATCACACGCACGGCGATTTCAGATGACCAACACATCACACGCACGGCGATTTCAGATGACCAACACATCACACGCACGGCGATTTCAGATGGCCAACACATCAAACGCACGGCGATTTCAGATGACCAACACATCACACGCACGACGATTTCAGATGACCAACACATCACACGCACGGCGATTTCAGATGACCAACACATCACACGCATGGCGATTTCAGATGACCAACACATCACACGCACGACGATTTCAGATGACCAACACATCACACGCACGGCGATTTCAGATGACCAACACATCACACGCACGGCGATTTCAGATGACCAACACATCACACGCACGGCGATTTCAGATGACCAACACATCACACGCACGACGATTTCAGATGACCAACACATCACACGCACGGCGATTTCAGATGACCAACACATCACACGCACGACGATTTCAGATGACCAACACATCACACGCACGGCGATTTCAGATGACCAACACATCACACGCACGGCGATTTCAACCTTTGTCTAGACCACCGACTCAGCAGAGAGCCCCGATAGATTGGCATTATTATTGTTTAGAGCCCCAACTATTTTGATTTGGTGATATGAACAAGGTTGAAAGCATTGTACAGGGTGGTCCAGCTGTCTTGTGACCTCACATTTAATTGCTCAAAACTTGTTTTTTTATGTTAGCTTTATTTAAAACAGAACGGAATATGTAAAGGAAAAACAAGGGGTCAATTAAATGGGGATTACAGGTCATCTGGACCACCCTGTACATTGAACGTGGTGGTCACAAGACATATGGACCACTCTGTACATTGAACGTGGTGGTCATAAGACATGCATGTAAGGCGCGTCAAGCCGTGGTGGGAGGGTGGATTAATGACTCTCTGAGTGGGTGAGTGACTATGTGTGTGTGTATGTTGAACTTCTTTCGTACCGTACGTAACCAACCGTGCTAATAGGGGGTGCGCGGGGGAGGACAACAAACAAAACATTCAAAAGCGTTTTGCGTGTTGTCTTTTATATGTATTTACAGTCCGCACACGCATCCTTCTGTTGCGATTGGTTTCCTCGCCGTTCGCACAGAGGGAGAGAGAGAGAGAGGCAGCGTGTTAGCGGCCAAGCGTTCGTACCCTGAACACATCCCACCGACCCAGAGGCTTGTTGCGTACGCAGCACCTTGGCGATACAAGTTTGCGCCAAACAAAAAATATTATTTGGACCAATTCGGTTGCCATAAATAACCGCGCACAAAATAATGGCAATGCAATTTTTAGGGTCTCTCTCCGGCCCGGAGAACACAACGTTCCCTATGAATGGAACCGAAATAAAATCCCATATATTCCTTCAATCAAGTGCAAGTTGAAAATATATACACAGAGCACGCAAACTTTGCGGGGAAACTTGAATTCGGCAGCTCGTCTTGGCTGCAAGTGCGGAATATGAAACACAGCCGCTTAACGTAATGCCACATCAAAGCTACGTTTAATAATGCATGAGTGCCTCTGCTTGTGAACATTCTGCGCCGTAAGAGCAAGAGACTTCCATCACTAAAGTTTACAGATGCCCTTTGTACCAGGTAGTAAGTTCTGGTTTGTTGTTTAGAAAGCACTAGACCTGTACCGCCATCCTAGTGCATACATTATTTATAAGCAGCTGCAAGGCTGTGGGGTGTTGATATATAGTGAGTGTATGTTGGCATGAGCGGTGTGCCCTATCCCATCATAGCAGATTATCATGTTGCGTCTCTCCGTGGGTCTGTCTTTCTCTCTCTCTGTGACTGTCTAAATCACACACACGGATCCACCACTTCTTCCCTCGTACGGCTGATGTCGATGCAGAGAAACAACTCCGATTTCACATTCAGGTGGTCAAGCCATATCACTGCGTCAGAGTGGTAGTATCATCGCTGCGGTGTCTCCATTCGTGTTTGTGGATCGGGGCATTGCGTCCGTTATACGTTGGACGGTCTGTTCTGGATGACCATAGTCGCGCACTGCTGGGAAGTTTAAAATGTTCCATTTGTGCATCAGGCTTACAGAGATAATATTAAGACGATGATCCCCCCTCCTCGCGTCGCCTTTAACAGACTGTAGGGGCAAGTGCTGTTCGCGAGGCGACTAATGAAGACCGACACGGCGCATGGCGGGATGGATGGGCAACACCACGCCCGGCCGCCCCCATTGTTCTGGATGCATGACGTAATGAGTCCCAGTGTCCCGCCATGTGCAGTGCCATTGGGGGCCGTCCATGAATGACGCCACGCTCCTAGGGGGGGGGGGGAGGGGTCAGATATTTGTGACGATGTGTGACGAGGGGGGGCGGGGGTTTGAGAAATGTGACGTCATATCAAAATGCGCAACTTTGAATAAATATAGACAACACATTCTACTTAAGTAAATATACTTTTTAATAAATGTTTTCTCCTGCAACATCAGAGTGCAGCGGCACATTAAATACGCACTACAATGACAATAGTTTAAAGCGATTTAAAGTATGTTTAATTGTGGTTTTTTTTTGGGGGGCAGAGCTTTGTGACGTCATATTTGAGGGGGATTCTGACTTTTGTGACGTCGTGTGACGAGGGAGGGGGGTCAACAATCGTCCAAAATCGCGTGACGTCATTTATGGACGGCCCCTTGACACCATGGGATAATAACGCGAAGTTAGCAGAAGGATGTAATGTGACTCTTTTAACATTTTCCTTGTTCAAATAAATAACAATTAAAATTTAAGCAGCCGTGCACAGTCACTAAAAAGACGATTCAAACTACGGGCAGTCCTCGGATTAGGAACCTAATTGGTTCCTGAGACCCGTTCGTAAGTCTAACGGTTCGTAAGTCGGAACACGACAACGTGCCGTATTTAAGTGCCCATGCGGTCAGTATTATGAAACGTGTTACGGTTCGTCAAAAAGGGCAGCATTGTTAAACTCATAATTTATAAGAAATATTGTACATTCGCATGTAGCACTGTAAAAAATACGGTAGACTACCTAAAACATACAATTAAGTAGCAAATATAAAAAAAACTGTTTAATTTTAACTTACCCTAAGTCCTGGTGCTAGCTCGGAGTCGGAAGGGGGCAATGAGTCGCCACAATTGCACACACTCGGAGCACGCGCGCACACACAGACACACACACACAAAGACACACACCCCAACGACAACGATCCCCCGTGTAGCCTTAACAGGTTGTTGGGGCAAGTGCTGTTAAGGGAGCAGCGCCTATGAAGGCCGGAACGGCACACGAGGGGGTGAGTGACCAGCGCCACGCCCGGCTGCCTTTGTCTCCCCAGCGGTGATGTTCACACACCACACCGGGTACTGGTGTTGGCCGTGAGCGGGAATCGAACTCAGGTGGCCCAGTGGCCCGAACCTCTGCGCCACCGCTCCGCACCGACTGGAGATATACAATGTGCGTCGATCATGGGACCTCCTTTGCCAGTACCAAAATATGAGAACAGGTTTTCCCCTTTTTTCTGGCAACAAAACTGCTGTGTTCAGATGTTAAAACACCAAACTGAAACCTTTTACCAAGGAATCACATCTGCATTAACCACAATACTTGTGGTCAGAATGCAAACAAAAAACGTACTTTGATAATATATGCATTATCTTTTAAACTGATTGGTTTACACCAGAGACGGCTTTCTTTAGAGCCTGGTCTCAACACGGTGTTAGACCAGAGGACGCCAAAGGCGTACAGCACAAAGACAATGCCACTCTCAGAGTAACGAGAGCTCGGGGCGAGCAGCTACATCATGGGACCTCCTTTGCCAGTACCAAAATATAAGAATAGGTTTTCCCAAAGAGGTTTCAGTTTGGTGTTTTAACATCTTAACACCTGTTTTGTTGCCAGAAAAAAGAGGAAAACCTATTCTTACAATGTGCGTAGATTCACATGCACGCGTACACACGAGCAGATCATGGACATGTTGATTGATGTTCCAGAACTCAATGATTCCCTAAAATCACTCGCTCACCAGCGGTCAGTCACCTATTCTTTGGTTCTTTCGGTAAAGTCACGTAGCTTGAAGGAAAACAATAGAATAATAAAGTGAATACAAATAATAAATAATAAAATAAAACCACGACTTTTTGATCGCAACACAAGCGGTCGTCATCACTTGTGTTGCGATCGAACGTCGTGGTTTTTATTTTTATATAATTTTTTACATTTTCATTCACTTTATTAATATTTTTCTATCTACGTCACTTTACCGAAAGAACCAAAAAATATTAATTACTGCAGTCACGAAAGTTTTTAGGTCAGTCACCTCCTTATTGACGACCATGGTGACGGCGTTCTTAAGCTTCACTCACTCATTCCTCCATCCACATTGAGGTCTCGATCTACAACACTTGACTGCCTTCTCATCTACCATCATCTATAATCATCTACCATCTCATCCATACTGTGTTCAACCATCACACTGCAGTTTAACACATCGGCTTTCGGGACCAATATCATCCATAATCGAGAATTTTTGGGGGGGTTAGATCGCGTAAATATATAAATGTGTCGTTGAAATCCGCCACCACCCGACACAGCCAACTAGTAAGGGTTATCACGTAAACAGAACGTGCCAATTCGTCACTAGTACAGCACACCGGTGTGTTGGAGAGCCAAGCCACAACATTTACAATTTGAGTAATACGTTTCGCCAGTATTTACAACTAGCTTCATCAGGCGACAGCCATATTTGTGGAGAAGTCCACTTGTTTCGTTCCTTATATAGAGGCGTAGATGTGGTGACCACGCTTCTGCGCTCTTCCGCCACGGGGGGGGGGGGGGGGGGGGTTGGGGTCACTGAGGCTATGTACTCACTGCAGGTCACAACAGCACAATCACCCACTCACTCACCCACTCATCCACCGACTCACTCACCCAATCCTTCAACTACCCATCCACTCACTCACCACACTGCACGTGCAAACACTTCCAGTTCATAATTAGAATCTCTATTTATCCGGGAGGAATTCTATGACAGATGTTCACTGGAATTCCTTCACATAGTCACGTTTACCCAAGTTCTTCTAACCTCCGATTAGCACGGTTGGCTACGTATAATGCGAAAGAAGTGCAACGTACATACACAAAACCTTGCTTAATTCAAGAAAAGCATGAATTCGTATATCTATTACGACTTTAATAAAGCTGTCTGTTCCTGCCCCGCCCGGCATTATGGGCCTCAGAGCCCGTGCTCAACAACTGTGCCGAGAACAAAAAACAACCGCAACAAAAACACACAAGCACGCTCTCCCCTACCCACAACGAACTATTGCCGTAATTAATTCCATCGATTAGGAGACACTGTACTAAACGAACAGGAAAAAAAAAGAATTGGCAAGGCATTCACCCAAACCATCCATGTGAAATCACACTCGGATCAACGTGGGGTTCACAACACAAGCGTCCATCCGTGGGAAGTGTGAACAGCTGTCCCCCTGATGTGGTTTTTTATTCACATGCTGTCCCTTGCGTTTCGCTCTCCGCGCGCGCTGGGAAGCTTTTTTCCACGGAATCGCGATCGAGCCGCTCGCTGTCGCCTCTCGAATGGCTCGCTCCACTTCCCAAAGAGGTTGCCGGCACGCATGGCAAGACAAAGACAAAGATCCCCCGTATAGCCTTCGCAGACTGTTGGGGTAAGTTCTGTTAGCGAGCACCTATTAAGGCCGGCACGGCACACGAGAGGGCGAGTGCCCAGAACCACACCCCCCGGCCGCCTTTGTCTCCAAATGGCGATGTCGACACATCGCATCATGCACTCATTTGAGGCTGAGTCGACCTAGGTAAGACCTAGGACCGTTTAAATAATCTTCACTGGTGGTGGCCGTGAGCGGGAATCGAACTCGGGTCGCCGGGTTCTTAGCGCAACGCGCTAACCGTTGCGCCACCGCTCCCCTCAAACACGCAGGAGGGCTCGCAAGCGATGCCGCATGCGGTGGTCGTGAACAACGCTTCTGCCACGATTCGTGGTGGTTTTTGTCAAAGGAGCATCGAGGGAGTTCAGCACAGCCTCAGGACCACATCCGAGCGGTGGGGCAGTGTCCCGTCCTCATTTACAACATGGAGGGGGGGCGGGCGAGGGGCGGGTGGGGACACTTTTGCCTTTGAAGTCCATCTCATTAAGTGTCCGGATCAAGTGAGTGACATGGTAAAAAAAAAATACGAGGCCACAACAAGTGTGTGGAGAAGGCGGGTTTGATGTGCCGTCGTGCGCAGGCGATCAAGCGCCGTAGCCCGCTGTGCGCGCGGACCCCACTCCCACCCATTGCTGCTCGCTGCTCGCTGCCCGTGGCATCTGGGCAGGGGGGGGGTGGGGGGGCGTTCGGATTACGTGCCAGCAAAACGTGCGAGAGTCCGTGGAGGAAACAAAGCACGCAGCTCGGCTTGGCGCTTCCCTCGCCCCCCCCCCACATCACTCGGCGTTCTCGACAGGTCGCCTTAATTTGCCTATTTGCATTTTTGAAAAATGTATTCCGAATTTTAACGAAGCTCGCGCGCGCGTGTGATGGAGCGGTGGCGCCGCGGTCGACGAGCTGCATCGCGAACTTCGGAACGCCTGAGTTTGACTTGGCAAACGCGACTAACTTTGGTGGAGGGTGAATTCTGAACTCGGTTGTAAACTCGCCAATGCCCCCCCCCCCCCGCCGCCCGAACCCCCCCCCCCTCCCCCCACGAATATGGTGAAGTATGGTAAAAAAACAAATTACCGACACGGTACAATAGGGAGGCTTTGTGTGTGTTTGGTTTGCTGTTCTTCTCTCGCACCTCCGATTGGTACGGCTGGGTACGTACGGTGTTGAAAGAAATGTAACATACATGGCCAGGAACCAAACTCAGGTGGCCCAGTTGATCATGCAGTTGCGTTAACCACCTTACCACCGCTCCACCCTACTCATATATATGTGTGTATATAAGCGTAGTGGAATACACTAACCACTGCATCACTGCTGCGCATTCATTGAAATAGCAATCCAAAATACTGGTATCAATAAAGAGTGAATTTACGCGTGGTCATTTCTCAGCTCACATTGATTCGCATGCCTGCAAATGAGAGCTGTAATCGCGAGATGCACGCACACGCACCGTCTCATTATTTTTTTTTTGCCTTCCCGATAGCGTCCTGCAATCAAAAGTGACGGCTACGGCGCGTTCTGGCGTTTCACGGTTTTAAAATTACCCTCGATTCGTCTCGAGCACGCGCACAGAGCCCTCGGCGCAAGCTGCTCCTCCCCCTGTGCCACCTCTCGTGCTGCAAGGGGGGACAACTCGCCCAAACAACACATCACAGTTGAGCGCGCGCTCCTCTCTTTTCACGCATCGCCCCCCCCCCCCAACGATCCCAGTTGCTCGGGTAAAGGCGCAGCCGTGCAACGTCCTGCTCGCGCCACTTAGAGCGAGGCGTTGGCACTCCGCCGCTCATGTTCCCGTGAAGGTTTCCTGGCCTGGATGGGACGTTGGGATTGCGCTCTGTGGGATATGCGGTCGTCCTAATGGACGAATTACTTCGTTGTGATGTACGTATGTTGAACTTTTTTGGGACCACACATAGCCAACCGATGATAACATGTTTGTTGTTTGTGCTTTTTGTTTTGGTTCCATTTGTTAATTTTTTTCCATTCAATTATTGATTTTGCTTGGTATGTATTTGTGTGTCTGTGGGGCTTCCTTCGCGCCGTACGTAGCCAACCGCCTATATCCGATTTTGTCCTTACATATAATTAATGTACAGCATTGTGGGATGCTGTTCGCATGAATGATGCTATATAATATTAAAGTATTATTATTGTTGTTGCTCGTTCCAGAAGACGTTGTTGGCATTCTTTTCCATGCCTGCAAAATACCTTGAAAGAAAGTGGGAGGTAACCACACTTTATCCCACCATTCTTATGTGAGCGCGTGTTTGCTTATATCAGACGTGTGCTTATAATAGGTGTGCTTATATCCAAGTTCTGCATTCAAAACTCAAGGACAGACAAACAGACGCAGGGTCGAACGTGCCGTGCTACTGTCGTGGTACGGAATCAGTGAGCGTACAAATAGTAGAACATAAATATGTACTTTAAAGCAATGCATAATTAGCAAATGCACCAGGGAACCCCCTTCTAGATGTCAATTTGCTTTTCAGTAGGTTAACAGAATGTTTTCACTTTGTGTGCCCAATTACACAACTGGGTGGACAGTTGTTCGGGGCGGTAAAAAAAACTTGCACTATTGTTCCAACTTCCGCTGTGTTGAAAAGTGGCGACCCGGGTTCGATCCCTGCTCATGGCCACCACCATTGGCGATTATCTGAACCGAAGTGTGGGACCTCCCCTAGGTCTACTCAGCCTAAAATGAGTACCCGGTGCGGTGTGTAAACGTCGCCGCTGGGAGAGACAAAGGCGGCCGGGCGTGATGCTGGCCAGCCACCCCCTCGTCTGCTGTGCCAGTCTTCAAAGGCGCTCGCGAACAGCAATTGTTCCAACAGTTTGTTAAGGCTTTGGGGTGGTGGTGGTGGTGGTGGGAGGTCGGCTATGTTTAAACATAATTTGCTGCTGATGTTAGCCATGGTCAGGAATTGAAGTCAGGTCGCTGAGTCAATGGTGAAGCGCGCTAACCACTCTGCCACGGCTCCGACACTTAGATTACTTTACCTCCCTTATCATTTTTTTTGTAATCGTGCTCTTACGCACGACTTTCGGATTACATTGTGAGGCCGTTCAAACCTGTGCATATTTAGTGTTTATGCTCTACGGATGTTGTTTGCCTGTCTCCCATTCGGAGTGCACAGCTGCTGTGTCTTAGTGCCATGTCAGAGAAATAGGGGGATAAAATCTCCCGTGAACTGGAGCCCTCCGCAGCCGAACACCTGCAAGGCTCCATAAATAACTCTGCGAAATACATCACGGCGACAATTATAGAGGAGGGGAAAATAAAACCATAACAACGACAAAAAAAACTGGGAGGAATGAACACTTAATTTTTGGGCATGACAGCACTGCAGTACGTACCGATCCACTTACACGTTTAACAAACAATGCAATAATCATTCATCATCATCATCATCATAGTCATGGTCGTTATTACCATCGCCATCTGTCAGCTCATTTATCACCACGAGCCATGTTCTATCCACTGCTGTGTTACCCCCCCCACCACGCCCCCGTGCCATCACCATCGCCCTTCATCCTGCAGATGCGGCAATCCGTCTTGCTCCTGCGAGCAAACGCATCTCGTCCCTCCGTCTCCGCCGTGGCCGTCCTCTCAGTTCATGTTTGTTTTGTTTTCTACTTTGGCACCCGTTCCGTTATCGCTGTCATCCATCACACGTCGTGGTCATCATCGTCATCATCGTCGTCATCATCGTCATCATCATCGTCGTCATCATCGTCATCCCTTTATTTGCTATTTTCAATATTTCTTAC
Organism: Lampetra planeri; assembly: GCF_965212315.1. Classification (NCBI taxonomy): domain Eukaryota; kingdom Metazoa; phylum Chordata; class Hyperoartia; order Petromyzontiformes; family Petromyzontidae; genus Lampetra; species Lampetra planeri. Next base: position 5,819,347 of record NC_136152.1, on the reverse strand, counting down.
TGACATGCCTGCGCGAACTGCCATCAGCTGTGCGAATGTGTTTCACGTATAATCCACAATCTTAGTTCTGCCAAAATTATATTTCAAGCACTGCATCTGCCAAGCTGTAAAAGCAGACTGAAAATAACTTGACAAGCATCGTCATTAACAGTAGCCGCAAACTGCAAGTCAAAATGTTATGCATTCAAAAGTGTGCTAATGATGTACACGTATGCGTATATATATACATTAATTTCATATATCAAACTTTACCTACTAAAATACATGTTCTTAAATATTAATCAAAGACAACCCAGTTATCGTTACGCATAGACACGTTCCGAAACGCGCCAGGTGGTTGAGCAATAGAGCAAGTGACTCAGAATCAGAAGGTTTTGAGTTCACATTCTGGTTGGGGGGTCAGACCATCATCCATCCAGGATCAATAAAACGAGTACCACTTTGTGGGGGAGTCAACGGTTGTTGTCCTACGGACAGACTCGCTCCCCGTCATCGCAATGCGGAACTTTCACCACTGGCTCAGAGCTGTCGAGTGGAGACGAACCACCGCCTCGGTGCTCAAATTTGGCCGGGGAAGTCAACGGCGGACAACAAACGATGGACGCAGCATTCACAATTATTTACGTTCACGTGCAAAACACCTGAGATGCTGCCATGGAGTAGCCAGTGGTTGGCGCACTGGACGCGTGGCCCAGAGGTCGCCGGTGTAAATCGACCCCCGAGCCTCGGTAGTTGACGCAACAGGGGCGGTTCATCTTCTTGGTTCTTTCGGTAAAGTCACGTAGAAGGGAAATAATAAAATAATAAAAATAAAACATAATAAAATACAATTCTCACGACGTTTCGGCCACAACGCAAGCAGCCGTCCTCAGGTGAAGAACAGGTCTGTCGGAAAGACAGCGTCTGAATGAGCACCACCAAGCTTGGCAGCGTATATTTAAGCTGGGTAAGGGGAGGAAGGGCGCCTTGACAAAGGAATTTGCATATCAACAGAGGAATTTAGCATATTTATGGAAAATGCTGATATGGAATTAGTCACTACTTGTGGAATGTGTAGGAGGTGGGAAGATGAATCCCTGCAGTCAAGAAAGCTTTAAATCGAAATTCAACGGGGGCGGGTTTATTCAACCACGCTCCCCTCTGTCCACCCGGCAATTATAAATTGGTTCACCACAGCAATGGGACCCTTTTTCCAGTGTCGAGATATTGATATATCTATGAATATCAACAGGATTTAACCTTCCAGGTGTAAATACAGGTGTTAAGATGTTCAAAGACCAAACAGACACCAATTATAAGGCGTCGAACCTGCATTAACCACGCAAGAAGTTCAACATACATACATATTTTTGGATTTTTTTCAACATGGCACTTGGTCGATCAGAGGTCACGTGTGGTGAGGTGAAGTGTGGGTACTTCCACCTTTTCCAAGACGTATACGCTACATGGGAGAGGAGGCCAAATACGCCCTATAAGGTCTCTAAAGCTGCTTCTAGTGGGGACCCTTTTTCGTGGTGGTGAGATGTGAAAGCCCTCGCCTGGTATGGAGGAGGTCGTGGGTTCGATCCCGACCCTGACGCCTATACAGTTGGAGTTTGCGTGTTCTCCCTGTGGTCGCGTGAATTTTTCTCCTGGTCCTCCGGGTTTTCCCTCCACATTTGAGAATCGACGTGCGTTTGGAGTATTTTGGTTGCAATAAATTTCCACGTGATAAGCCACTTCATGGAGCTATCATTAGTGATAGCCAGGTCGCTTCTGAAAAAATATATATTTACATCTCAGTGGGCCTTACCTGGTAAAAGAAAAAGTTGAATAGTTTCAATAGCAGTGGTATGAGAAAGACATGTCAGGGCTGCCCCACAATCTTTAATGTAAAACTGATGCAGTCGCGCCTGCAAATGTACGTGTTCAAACCAAGCTGGACCCAAGGCTCCCAGCTAGGGACCAGGCCCACCACCAGGGCAGCGAAAGAAAACATTTTGTAATCTATTTAAGAGTAATTGATATCTAGGAGAGGTCCCCAGGTGCATTTGCTAATGAAGTATTTTTTCAAACATACATATTTATATTCTCCCTATTTATAAGCCAGTGTGTGGTTTTTTTCTCATTCTTAACCACAACAATGGCACGGTACATCCAAGCCTGCATCTGTCTGTCCGTCTGCCTTGAGTTTAGCACGCAGAGGCTGGACATAAGCACACCGAACATGATCACAGTTTTGTTATAAGTGACACGTGCTTACAGTACACTGGTTGGGCGGGGAAGGGAAACGAATGGCGCCGTCTGACATGAGCACGCTACTTCTGATATAAGCACAGGTGACCTCGCTCGCAAGGGGTGTACTTATGCAGCCGCTAGTGTGGTAGTACATCCGAGGCGGCATGAGCAGGATACCTGCACGTGTTTGCTTAAAGTTTCAAAACAGATCGAGCCAGCACACGTCCTTCGTAATTCATCACGCACGTTGCACGACACGCGCGCGGAGGCAATGCTCCCCACGGTTAAAGATCGATACGTCGTCGTGGCCTGAGCCATTGATGTCACCGTCCCTCATTGCCAAAGCTCCGTTATCCTCCGCCAGATCCCACAGCTGTTGGCACAGTGGAGGCAACGCAGCGACCTCCACGATCTGCCCCGACAGTCTCATCTCACCATCTGCTCTTAGACAGGCACATAGACTCACGCAGAGACCCATAGACTCACGCAGAGACCCATAGACTCACAATAAAGACCCATAGACTCACACAGAGACCCATTGATTCACACAAAGACCCATCGATTCACACAGAGGCCCAAAGAATCACACAAGGGCCCACATAATTACACAGAGACCCATAAACTAACACAGCGACCCATAGACTGACAGAGACCCATATATTCACGTAGACATCCATAGGGTCGGTTAAAGATCCAAAGACTCACACAGAGACACAGCGACTCCGACAGACACCGGTAGACTCAATGAGGCCCGTAGACTCGCTTGGACACCCATAGACTCACGTAGACACACATACACTGACAGAGACCTGTAGACTCATAGATCCATAGAGATCTAAAGATCTGTCCTCACAGTTATAGCACCATCTGCTCTTAGGCCTTCCCCTTGGTCGCCAAAATCGTAGAAACCACTCCAATGTCCACCTGGGTAATTGACCCTCTCAGTCGGAACTTGTAAGTTCAAATCCTCGTTTTGGGGGGTTGACGTCGCCCATGATCTCTCTGGGGTAGATAACAGAATATACCGCACCACTTTGTGGGGAAGGCATCGGTGGTTCTCCTACAGAATGGACTTGCTCCTCTCATAGGAACGGTGAACTTGAAAACACCAGCTGAGGGCTGTTGGAAGGAGACAAACCACGCATCAATGCTCATTTGAGTGAGAGATCACTTAAAGAGAGAGAAAAAAATGTACGCGTCAAACCGTGGCGGCATATGTGCATGTTGAACTTCTTTCGCACCATACGTATCCAACCGTACTCATCGGAGGGGTGGTTATGGTTGGTGTTGTGTGCAAGAGGGTGGACATGAAGAGCGTATACCCCCCTCTTTTACGCACTGCATTATAGATTAACTTATCCAATTCTGGGTGGCCTTTAAATTGATCATTCCCATAAGGACGGCCAACCATATCTATTGCTTTTAAATGGACGTCATGCTCAATGGAGCCACTAAATAAAAAATGGATCCGTTTGTTTAATTAATCATACCGCTAAATGTAAATTGACTGCCGAGCACATTTCTACAGAATCGTGTAGCAATTAAGGTGAACATTTGTTCATTAAAAATAAACAAACCCCACGCACGTACGTACACTTCGAAAAAAAATTGCAAGCACTGTGCCTTATGTTCACGGAATATGAACAAAATTAGTATGCACCTTGTTTGTGTGTGTGAGAGTGTGTATCAAAGTGTGGGGAGCGGTGGCACAACGGTTAGCACGCTGCACTACGAACCCGGCGACCCGAGTTCCCTTCCCGCTCACGCCCACCAACACCCGTGGCAATAATCTGAGCTGGTCCTGGGCCTTCCCTAGGGCGACTCAGCTTCAAATGAGACTTGCTGCGGTGTGCAAAAACACCGACACTGGGGAGACAAAGGCGGTCGGGCGTTGTGCTGGCCACGCAGCCCCCTCCTGTGCAGTACTCGTCTTCACCTGTGCTCGCTAACAGCACTTGCCCCAACAGTCTGTAAAGGCGATACGGGGGGGAACGTTGTCTTCTATAAAAGTGTGGGGAACGGTGGCATAGTGGTTATCACCCTGCGCTATGAACCCGTCGACACGAGTTCCCTTCCCGCTAGCCCCAGTACCTCGTGCGGATATGTAAACTTACACAAAGGCGGTCGGGCGTAGTGCTGGCCACCCTCCCCCTTGTGTGCCGATACCGGACTTCATAGGTGCTCGCTAACACTAGTTTGCCCCAACAGTCTGTTAAGGCAATAAGGGTATATGTGTGTTTATGTAGACATTTGTCGGTGTTATCTGGATATGTGCCAACCCGTCTCACAGTGACTGCATTGTTCCACCAAACTCATTTACCTAACTCGCTCCCAGCCAGCGTCTTTACGGTTATTTACTGCATTTTAATGCGGCGCCTGCAAATGTGTTTTTGAGGAGTGCCTTTCGAAAGGGCTCAGTATTAACTTGTAATTCGCTAGCAGCCGGTGTGATCCATCTACGTCCGTGCTTGCATTGTTTGTTTTTCGTATATACTCTCGCAGGTCCGTGAAATCACAAGCAGGTAAAGCTGCACATGTTGTGTGTGGACAGTCATTTGCTTTCGTCGTTTACTGCACGTTCTATGCGAAGGACGCAGCTGAAATGCGGTGACAGACGTTTCGCGGGCTGCCCAGCCGGAGTGAGAACGGTCAAATAAAGAGGCACACGGTGAGCGGGTTGGAGTTGTGTACTTTGGAAGAAAAAAAGCCGAACTTGATCATGAAGAGTAACGCAGCAATGTGCCGAGAAAAAGGAGTGTTTTAAACGGTGCGTACAATTGCCTGCTTTCAGACATGGTAATCAAAAACGGAGTGTTTTTTAAATCCTTTATATTAAGTTCACTTGCGCGCTTGTTTGCTTGCTTACGACCGTGCAAATCTTTCAGTCGTTTTTTAACCCACTTCCCGTGATCCAATCGAGCTGACATTTTCCACACAGACTCGTTGTGCGTGACAATTAATGTTCGTGAAAAATTTTTTCCAAAGTTTTACACTTTTTAGGACAAAAATATTAGATTTAATTACCAATTGCTTAATGGTGCGATGCAATCATCTGACCCATAGGTGGCAGCCATCTCAAGCCAGAGGACGAGAGGACTCTAGCCGCCACGCATATAAAAGATTTATAGTGAAAAACTTTGTTTTTACGGGTTATACTTGTTAAATCCTTTATATTAAGTTCACTTGCTTGCTTGCTTGACCGCTTACGACCGTGCAAATCTTTCTGTCGTTTTTTAACCCACTTCCCGTGATCCAATCGAGCTGACATTTTGCACACAGACTCGTTGTGCGTGACAATTTATTTTCGTGAAAATGTTTTCGTCAAAATTTTCCACTTCTTAGGGGAATTTTTTTTCATATTTAATTTAAAATACCAATGTGATAAAAATGAAACTCTTACTCAAGAAAAACAGAAATGAATAATAAAATAAAACCGATGCCACGCATATAAAGGATTTATAGTGAAAATTTTTGTTTTTACGGGTTAATTTTTTTCGTCTCATTTGGTGGCGCTACGTTGGTGCAGTGGTGACGAATGTGACCGAGTTCAACATTGCTGTCGTTGACGCAAAGTATGGAACACAAACTGAACAGTGCGTGATCAAACATGAAAAGTTGATGAATGCTTCGGATTACACTGAGAGGCAAGACAGAGTAGCACGTGGATTGGGTGACGTTTGCCGAATAATTAATTCATTCAAAATGTGAAGAATTGCAAGTGGGCTTGGGCAGGACAATAATAAGAATAATTTACATTTGCAGGGCGCACTTCATCCGTAGATCTCAATGCGTGCCGTGTATGGAAAGCAGGCAATAAGCAGAACCGAGTTAAAATTGGCAGAACACGCCTCCGAATGCCAATTTAAAGAGGTGAGATTTCAAAGCGGACTTAAATACTGCACGTCCACCGAGGCTCTTCTTGTTAGCAAAGGGCACAACGTGTTCCGCAGTCTGGGAGGTGGGCTGGACAAAGCCCGATCACCACAGGAAATGAGCTTCGACCACGGAGTGCTGAGCAGAAGGCGATTCGAAGATCTTAGCGAACTCGTCGGAGACTCAGCCAAGGGATCGGCTCCTGTAAATAGTGTGGGGCTCGGCAATCGAGAGCCTTGCAGGTCAGCAGCAGGATCTTACTGTCGTCCACTCGATACTTGACTGGTAGCCAGCAGTAAAGACAGCAGAGGAGGCGCGTGATGTGTTCGCAAAAGTCACTGCAAGGGGCGATGGCCAAGAACAATAATGGAGTAGCGGCCAAGGATTGTGACGCGCTCCAGGGGACGTCCACGAAGGAGAGGTGGAGCGATTCAATCAGCTCATCATAGAGGTTTTTGAACTAGATCACGTAAAAATGAATATGTCGTTAAATCCGACACTATCAATTAGTAAGGTTTGTCACGTGAACAAAACAGGCCAATTAGTTACTAGTTCAGCACACCAGTGTGTTGTTGGAGAGTAAACCCGCAACATTTACAATTCGCATACAACGTTTCGCCAGTAATGACCCAAACACCTCTATTATTGGATAATTATGGATAATATTATTGGTCGCGAAAGCCGACGTGTTGAAATAAAATCAGCTCGCCTACAGGATGCTCGGTGGGTTATTACGTCGCAACAATCATCCGAGTTTGGCGACGGTTTGCGGAGGAAATCATCCAGCGGTGGATTGATGGTGGATGATGGTGATGATTGATCGTGGATGATGATGGTGATGATTGATCGTGGATGATGGCAATGATTGATCGTGGGTGATGGTGATGATTGATCGTGGATGATGATGGTGATGATTGATCGTGGATGATGATGGCGATGATTGATCGTGGATGATGGTGATGATTGATCGTGGGTGATGGTGATGATTGATCGTGGATGATGATGTGATGATTGATCGTGGATGATGATGGCGATGATTGATCGTGGATGATGGTGATGATTGATCGTGGATGATGGTGATGATTGATCGTGGATGATGGTGATGATTGATCATGACACTTTTCGGTCGCGTCACGCTATCACCACTTCGAACAGATATTGGGTTGTGCTCATCCGCATGGGCAGTCCTGAGCAAATGACAGAAACTCCACATTCCCGTGGTACAGTGCGGTCTATTAGTAGGGGAACCGTTAACTTCGTGACGAGTGATACTCATTTTATTGACCCCGGAATAAATTACGAGTTAACTTTGATAAGGTGGCGCAGTAGCTGGCGCGCAGACGCTGCACTAAGAACCCAGCAACTTAAGTTAGATTCCCGGCACAGGCTAACATCAGTGTTGAGTGATATCTGAAGCGGTCCTGGACCACACTGCCTTCACTAACTCGCACTGACCAGCGCAGTGAAGTATAGTCAGTCAATCGCCCCCCACTTCCGATGACCGACACGGTACGGGAAGGACTTAATCCAGCAAAGGATTGACAAATGCCTGTTCATTTTTTTTTTAAGGCAGAAAAAGACATCCACACGTGGTGATCTCTTGTAAACGATAATGTTGCAAGGTCTTTAACGTTCACTCTACAGCAGAAGGCAGGCTTTGGTAACCTTATGTAAAAAAATGCTTTGGTTATGGACTCTCTAGTCTCTCTTATATGTTGTGGAGAAGAGTCACTACCCGAAACGTTGCCTATTACATTTTTATAATTTTTAAGACTACAGTGTTATTGACAAATGCGTTGAGTTGTTTCACATATAAATAACTTGCTCGTCGCAGGAAACTAACCCTCTACTCTGACGCAAATTGGCTCAGTGAGGAGCTGTCAGGCCTTATTCAACCACGCACGCACACATCGCATAAGCTCGTGGTGACATTACACGTTCATTCTAATCTGCGGGCAGTGTTTGAGATTTGAGCGGCAGCCGTACAATTGAGGAGTCGGATTTTATGGCAGAATTCATTCACCGCCGCGGCGGCAAGCGGGCAGCTAAAAACCAGGGAAGATTTAACACAAATACCCGACATGTAAACCCAGCGATCCCGAAATAGTCCACCCCCCTTATGCCCCATCAGCTGCTTAGTGGGGCCATTCCCATGCACACGCATGGCCAAGCTCTGACGAATACCCATTTGTTTACCTTGCCACGGACTCGTGCCAGAAGCCCCCTCCGCACTACTGCGGCGTGAACGTCCGTTGTGTTTGCTTCACGTTGGCGCATCTGGATCGGCGTACAAGTTAAAAAGTTTTTGTTTTAATTGCCCTGAAATTTAATTGAGGTTTGCGAGGAAATGCAACTTACCAGCCAGCAGTTGTATTTCATTACACAAGTGATGAATAAATTCGATTAAAATGCTGTTATATTCAAACGGAGTTTGTTGCAATGTTATTGCAATGGGGATTTTTTAATTTGAAGCTTTCGTGACTGCAGGAATCCATACTCTTTGGTTCTTTCGGTAAAGTCACGTAGGTAGAAAAATAAAATAAAACTTAAAATAATGTATCACGACGTTTCGATCGCAACACAAGCGGTCGTCCTCAGGCGGAAAAAATCATCCAGCAGTGGAACTGCTGAACCAGCAATAGAGCTGTGACAACAATCTCCCATTGACGCTGCTGTTGTGTGCATATGCGGGGGATGATACTCTTATGTGGCGACGGAAGCTCATTTCATGCTAATATCTCTCCCGAATTTCTCTCCCCCTACTCTCCCCCATTAACACAACTGACGTGCTTGCGTCCGGGGATGAAATTCCTTTCCAGCCCATCGCCACATAAATCACCTCTTGTTGTCACAGCTCTCTCGCTGGTTCAGCAGTTCTACTGCTGGATTATATTTTTTTCCGCCTGAAGACAACCGCTTGTGTTGTGATCGAAACGTCGTGATATATTATTTTGTGTTTTATTTCATTTTTCTACCTACGTGACTTTACCGAAAGAACCAAAGAGTATTGACTTTTTTTATTTCGTCACACATATCGTATTTTGTGGGTTATACGATGCTCCTGAGAGTATGACAAAGCATACACCCAAAAACACTGTGCTTAATCTTATACAAATCCGGTCAAACACGGGCACACACGCACCTACCGGATTATAAGACGCACCCCGCAACTTTTTTCTTTAAAACATCATCATCGTAAAGATTGTTGTTATCACCATCATCATCATCAAGAGCGTGTAGGGGACGAAGGCCTGCCGACCAGAGTGTCCAGCAACCGTAAGGCGTCCTGCAAGCTTAGGCTGGTGTTGCGACAATTATGACGGAATAAAAAAAACACTCATTAAGTGGGCAATAACATATTTATACACAGAGGACCACAGAGCTTTGGGGAAGAATTTGGCACCGGCTCACCACGGTGTCTGCCTTGTTCCTGGCGCCTCGCGGTCGTTCTCTCTTGTCGTGGGCAAGGGGCCATCCATAAATGGCGTCACGCGATTTTGGACGATTTTTGACCCCCCCCCCCTCGTCATGCGGCGTCACAAAAAGTCAGACCCCCCCCCCCTCAAATATGACGTCACAAAGCTCTGCCCCCCCCCCAAAAAAAAAAAACATGCTTCAAATCGCTTTAAACTATTGTCATTGTAGTGCGCATTTAATGTGGCGCTGCACTCTGATATTGTAGGAGAATTTTTTTTTTAAAAAGGTAAGTGCAGCCATTGCAGCTGCCTGAGTCACAGTCCTAAACTTCGCTCATTTACCCTCGACTTCAGGAGGAGGGTGGGACGATGCCAATCCCAGCCGCAAGCGATGATGAAATTCTCGCTTGCAACTTTCATCAGCTAGCTGAGACCAGGCCACCTAAGGTTTGAATGGGGTCCTGGGTGTACACCCACCACCAGAGTGGAAGAATGGCAGGCGCATCTTACAGATGACAAGTCGATGGTCAGAGGGCAGATCAGCTCCACGGTAGGTCGTGGTTTTAAGGACATGGGCCCGCATCTTCTGTTTCGTCACTATGTAGTCCAGGAGATGTTCTTGCTTGGACCCGGCATGCATCCATGATGTTGTATGGATGCGCCGATGCCGGAACAGTGTGTTGGTAATTACAAGCCCATGGGCTGCACAAAAATCTAGCAGCCTCCTACCATTGTTATTGAGCTGATGTGGCCCATGCCTTACAGTCACTCCAGACCAGGTGCCTGCATCATTACCAACTCGAGCATTGAAGTCACCCAACAAGACGACTCTATCACGAGGGGCCACTTTAGCCAGCACCTGTGACAGGAGGTCATAGAAGGCATCTGACTTATCGGCCTTGCCTGCATCCCTCCACGGATGTTCGTCTTCGGTGGGGGCATAAGTAACCACGACCACCACTCCTCGCCCCCGGTTGATGGAAAGGCGAGCCCAAAGTAGCCTGGGGCTTACAGCTTCCCACACCTCACTGCCAAGCTCCCACGCCCCCTTCATTCTTTTGTTCAGAAGAAGAGCCACTCCCTGTTGTTTGGTAGTCTCCTGCCCCGAGTAGAGGACTGTCCACCTCTCATAGGTTGATGGAAAGGCAAGCCCAAAGTAGCCTGGGGCTTACAGCTTCCCACACCTCACTGCCAACCTCCCACACCCCCTTCATTCTTTTGTTCAGAAGAAGAGCCACTCCCTGTTGTTTGGTAGTCTCCTGCCCCGAGTAGAGGACCGTCCACCCCTCATAGTGACAGGAGTCAGAGCCGGTCCACCGGACCTCCTGGATGCCACAGAGATCCAGGTGGTACCAGTCTAGCTCACGACATAGGAGTGGCAGCATCTCCTCCGCAGTAAGCATTCAAACATTCTACGTGGCTATCCGTAGTGACTTTTTGTTATTTCTGGAGGAGCCCCGAGGGTAAAAATTCAATCTCCTGGCTCCGCCAAATGGGGTTTGGCCAGAAGACATCATAGACGCCTGTTCCCCCGGGGCCTCCGGCACAAGCTTATTAATTAGATATTTGTTACGTGGTTTTGTGGTAATTTATTGAAGGTCGAGGGGTTACCAGCCTCTCGCACCCGTCCAGAGCCCCCATTTGGCCACTGTGGTGGTCACAGACGCCCTGAGGGGAAAGGCCAATCGGAATTGGCCGTCCCCCCCACAGCACTGTCCACGACAGCGCTGCCCATTCGGCACCACGAGAAGGTAGGGGGGTTGTTTTTGACAGACACAAACAACCCACAAACAGACAATTTTTGACTTTTATATCTATATATATAAAATCGCAAATCTGTCTGTCTGTCTGTGTGTGTGTCTGTGTGTCGCCGGACCATACGCAGTTTCATTGGATGGCGGTTGCCCCTGGCAACGGGTAGCGACGCATTCGCTGCCGGGTGGACGCCATTTTTAATTCCCGTTAAAAATATGCGCACGCATTTGTGGTATAAACTCGATTTACCCAGCGTTGCCCGGGGGGAAAATACATTTAAAATTTTATGAAAACTTTAAAACATTACATACCAATGAAAAAACAACTGTGTAATTACTTTTAAACCCGACGCGCCAAGAATCGATTCTCTGAATCGCGCAAAGGAATTGAAGGTTGTAGATTCCTTTACATTCGGACGATTCCCGTTTACTATAAGTTGCTTAAAGTCGATATAAACTGCTACGAACGGGAAATATCCGGCGTTGACCGGGGCAAAAATGTAATTAAAAACTCCTCAAAAAATAAAAAAATAAAATAACAATGAAAATGAAACTCTATCATTCAAAATGTAAACCCCCAACATGCCAGGAATCGATTGTTTGAATCGCACAAAGGACTAATCGAAGGTTGTAAATTACTTTAGGATGGCGCTTCCTGTTTAATATAAGTTGCTTATAGAGTTGATATAAACTGCTACGAATGGGAAATATCCGCCGTTGACTGGGCCAAAAATATAATGCTGAGGGCGGTTGTGAGTGGCGATTGTGAGTGGTGATTAGTGAGTGGTGAGGGGAGGTTGAGTGGTGAGGGTGACTGGTGAGGGTGAGTGGTGAGGGTGAGTGTTGAGGGTGAGTGGTGAGGGTGAGTGGTGAGGGTGAGTGTTGAGGGTGAGTGGTGAGTGGTGATTGCTGAGCGTGTCATTGGTGAGGATGAGTGGTGAGGGAGAGTGGTGAGGGAGAGTGGTGAGGGTCAATGGTGAGGGTGAGTGGTGAGGGTGAGTGTTGAGGGTGAGTGGTGATTGGTGAGGGTGTGATTGGTGAGGATGAGTGGTGAGGGAGAGTGGTGAGGGAGAGTGGTGAGGGTGTGATTGGTGAGGATGAGTGGTGAGGGAGAGTGGTGAGGGTGAATGGTGAGGGTGAGTGGTGAGTGGTGAAGGTGAGTGTTGAGGGTGAGTGGTGAGTGGTGATTGGTGAGGGTGTGATTGGTGAGGATGAGTGGTGAGGGAGAGTGGTGAGGGAGAGTGGTGAAGGTCAATGGTGAGGGTGAGTGGTGAGGGTGAGTGTTGAGGGTGAGTGGTGATTGGTGAGGGTGTGATTGGTGAGGATGAGTGGTGAGGGAGAGTGGTGAGGGTGTGATTGGTGAGGATGAGTGGTGAGGGAGAGTGGTGAGGGTGAATGGTGAGGGTGAGTGGTGAGTGGTGAAGGTGAGTGTTGAGGGTGAGTGGTGAGTGGTGATTGGTGAGGGTGTGATTGGTGAGGATGAGTGGTGAGGGAGAGTGGTGAGGGAGAGTAGTGAGGGTGAATGGTGAGGGTGAGTGGTGAGGGTGAGTGTTGAGGGTGAGTGGTGAGTGGTGATTGCTGAGCGTGTCATTGGTGAGGATGAGTGGTGAGGGAGAGTGGTGAGGGAGAGTGGTGAGGGTCAATGGTGAGGGTGAGTGGTGAGTGGTGAGGGTGAGTGTTGAGGGTGAGTGGTGATTGGTGAGGGTGTGATTGGTGAGGATGAGTCGTGAGGGAGAGTGGTGAGGGAGAGTGGTGAGGGTCAATGGTGAGGGTGAGTGGTGAGTGGTGAGGGTGAGTGTTGAGGGTGAGTGGTGATTGGTGAGGGTGTGATTGGTGAGGATGAGTGGTGAGGGAGAGTGGTGAGGGTGTGATTGGTGAGGATGAGTGGTGAGGGAGAGTGGGGAGGGTGAATGGTGAGGGTGAGTGGTGAGTGGTGAAGGTGAGTGTTGAGGGTGAGTGGTGAGTGGTGATTGGTGAGGGTGTGATTGGTGAGGATGAGTGGTGAGGGAGAGTGGTGAGGGAGAGTGGTGAGGGTGAATGGTGAGGGTGAGTGGTGAGTGGTGAGGGTGTGTATATATGTAAGGTTATTAAGAAATATATTTTTCACCCGGGCAACGCCGGGTTTTACTGCTATTTATATATATATAAAAAAGGGAAATTTGTGAATGTGTGTCTTGAAAATGTGTAGCGTACTTCCCGACATGCAAAAAAACGTTAAATTTGCCATGTGGGTACTTTCCAGAATGTACACCATGCAAAACTTATAAAAACATTACTTTTGTATTCTTTTGGGGGGGGGGGGGGCGCAATAATGCATATATTTTGCACGGCAAGTGAGCTGTGACGTCACATCTGTCATGTGACCCGCGCGTGCGGAAGCGTAACGCAGTGTGCCTGCTCATCACGCATCCCCCCCCCCAACCCTCCATGAGTAAAGTGCCATGCAAACGTTTTGCAGGTCTAAGACGTTCTTCGCGCAGCATTGCTTTATTATTCCTGTCGTTTACAGCCGTACGCACCGTTAAAGATGTGTGTCTGTAGCAAGCGCGTGTATGTGTACCTATGGACGGGGGGCGCGTGTGTGGGGCGAGCGGTAGTGTAGTGGTTAGTGCGCTGCGCTATGAACTCGGCGACCCGAGTTCGATTCCCACTTACTACCACCACCTGTGACGATCATTTGAACCGGTCCTGGGCCTCCCCTAGGTCGACTCCGCCTCAAACGAGTAACCGTGGTGTGAACATCGCCACTGGGGAGACAAAGACGGCCGGGCGTCGAGAATCCAAGTCCCGGGCGAAGCTGGGTAGTAAAGCTAGTATATATAAGATAAGATATCCAGGTTGTTACTATTAGTAGAAACTTGCTGAACATCAAGCCGTTATTATGCAGTTAATTATTTATTTCATGACATGCATCGCTCTTTCAACAGAATAATTTTTACGGAGAGGAAATAGTCCGCCCCCGCACCCCGCTCGCATACGTTTGTTTCATGTTGAAACGCGTACACGACGTGTGAGCTTTGTAGGCATGCTAATGCATAAACATGAAATAAACATGATAAGATATCCAGGTTGTTACTATTAGTAGAAACTTGCTGAACATCAAGCCGTTATTATGCAGTTAATTATTTATTTCATGACATGCATCGCTCTTTCAACAGAATAATTTTTACGGAGAGGAAATAGTCCGCCCCCGCACCCCGCTCGCATACGTTTGTTTCATGTTGAAACGCGTACACGACGTGTGAGCTTTGTAGGCATGCTAATGCATAAACATGAAATAAACATGATAATTGTTTTTTTACCCTTTTATCTGGCAACAATACTGACACCTTTTTTTACAAGGAGTCATGTTTGCATTGACCACAATACCTGCGGTCAGAATGCAAACAAAAAACACAACTCTGATAATGTATGCAATGTCCTTGAAATTGATTGGTCCACACTCGAGACAGCTTTCCTTAGAGCCTAGTCTCACATGGTGTTGGACCAGATGACGCCAAAATAAACACTAAACAAATTACGTTGATGACGCTGTCGCTCCGTTGGCATTGGTGCACAAAACACAATAAACCAAAGCAAAAATCAACACCTATGTCGGTCACACAATACTTTGGCTTGCAAAGGAAAAAAATATAGAAATGGGCAACTTTTCGGCAATGGCTCTTCTTCATGATTCCTCATGCGCGATGTAGAAGGGCCATTATATATTTTTTTCCTTTTAAGGACACTGTGCTAGTGATGGAGGTGTTTCGTTTCACAATATCAAAATTTCAATGGAGCTAAACAGTACGTTAGCGGCGGTACCTTGCTACTCTGTGGTGAGTGGGTCCATTGCGAGTAAAGCACCTGTGAAGAGGTCTACATTAAACACAATTTGGATTCATGTAGTGTCTTAATGGGGCCGTATGTCAAGAATCTATAGAGAACCAGATTCGCGCGTGGGAACAGTGTGCCAGACTCACCTCAACCTAAACTCGTGGGAGGTCCAACGTCTCGAAAGTACTTTGATTCGTTCGTAAATGCTACCGTGGTGTCATGGTTGGCGCATTGGACTTGCAATCCAGAGGTGCGCCGGTTTCACTTAATCTCCCAGTGTGGCAGTTGAAACAATGGGGCCAAGTTTCTTAAATCCTCCCCACGTCTGTTCACGCGCCGCAAATTGAACGGCTCCAGCGCAGGAAGTCGATCGGCCGGTCGCATGCGGTGGGGTGAAGCGTAGGAACTCCCACGTCTGTCGTTACATCTGGCCGGCGTGGAAAAGTAGGGCCCAAATAGCCTCTAGAGATGCTTGCTGGTTCAAGCCGCTTCCGCCAACAGCGGGGCAAGCAAGCGGTTGCAGGGCTGCACCTTTATTTATTTTTACGATGAAAAATACAAGCATAGGTTGGACCCTTTCTGGCAATAAAACAGGAGGTGTTAAGATATTCAAACACGAAAATAGATACCTTTTGCACCGCATCAATTCTGCATTAACCACACATACCTGTGGCAAAACATGCAAAAAAACACGCTTACATGTAAATATGCGCATTGTCATTGAAACCGATTGGCCTACACCAGGGACAGCCTTGTTTATGGCCGTGTCTCTGCACCTCGTGTCAGACCAAAGAACAAAGACCAAAAGGCGAACAGCACAAAGACAATGCAAGTATCAGAGCACTTATAGTTTGGTTCGAACAGTTACATCTACGGGACACATTTCTGCCGGTATCTTACCTGAAGTCGCCAGAGACGGTTGGGGGTGGGGGACGCTAGCAATCCCCCCCCCCCCGCGTGGTTGTGACGCCGTTGGTATGAGGCACAATTCCATGACGTACGGCGCACAAATCGGCGGGCATTATTTATGGAGGAGACGCAACCCTGGTGGTCCATTCCTCATTTCAACCGAAAATAGACACAGAGGGGGGGGGGACCCTTTACCCTCTATTACTGTCTACCAATTTTCTCTAAACAACATTACCAGGAACTGTTCCCACTGCTTTTTTTCTTTAAATGATCCAATCAAACGTGCGTATGTGTCACCCGTTGACAGGCCATTCCAAGGATATACGCGTCGCCGCGGTATAAAAAAGCCCTTTTCTGATGAGACACTGAGGTGCCAGCCATTAAACATCAGGACACACGCCCCCCCCTAATGCTCACACACGCGCCAGCATTACCCTTGGACACTGACCCTCAAAGTTGGTATACTCGTGGTTGTTATTTTTATTCGAGACATATTTTCCCATCGCCGGACGAGTTCAATAAAAATCTATTCGTTGTCTTTTACAGCCCCACACACCCCCGTAGGGGGGGGGAGGAAACATTAAACATGATTCCAAATTAGCTTTCTGAAACAAAACAAGAAATCTTTTTTTCTGCAAATATGTGTGTGTTGAATCTGTAGGGTAACGTTACACACAGGGGCTCGTGTTATGCCACCGAAAATGTAACCTAGAAAAAAAATAATTGATCTTGATCGCATCTCTGTCTACCCAGGAGTATGATTGGACGCACCGCAGTTAAGTTGATCGGTAGGTCGCGCGTGCTGGGTTAAAGAGTGGGTGCTCTCAATTCTTCAAACACGTCTGATCAGTGTGGAAGAGTACGCGAAATACAATGTTCAGTCTTTACGTGCCACAGTTCAATGTCAATGTGCCATTTTATTGAGGGATCTTCTTCGTGGTGTTATCTTGGTTGTAGTCTGGGACTGATTTGCTCTTGTTCTTGCTTGATTAATCGGACTTATAAAACCAATATATTTATATTTTTGGTGAATTTTTCCGATATTTTACACTCCTATCGTCTTTCTGCATTGTGTTTACTCTTATAACCTGCTGACCCGCCCATACATTTGCGACAAATTCTGAAATACCCTCCAGAAGCCCTTATAGTGGAGGCCCTTCTGCCAGCGGTGGTGTGAGCAGGCAATTGCAGGGCTGTACCTTTCTACCCTTTGTTATTGACAGCACCAACAACTATCGCTGAGACAGAGTGGACGTGCGTTGAGTGCCTTTGATGACAATGTGATTTTTACAGTTGCGCTCTTAGACTCCAGTGGGACATGCTGTACACACGGCCTTTACATGAATGCATTTTATGTCCGTATATAAAAAAGCCATTTATTACACATTTGGCAAAAAAAAAATTGGACGCGACAATTTTAGGTGTAAAAATATGTTTAAATGCTTTAACTTATTGAATAAAATAACTAATGTGTATGTCCATACAAAAAAAATGGTAGTCGTAATGAAGTGATATAATTAGTATTTCTTTCTCCGTCATTATAATGACAGTAATAATATACACCTCAGTTTCAGTTTTCAGTTTCATTAATTTGGTAGAGCCCTGTGAACCATTCGGCTCTTGAATCGGGTGCAACCGCAACAAACAAAAAACAAAAACATGAAAACATCTTAAAGTGACTATGTGACTATGTGCAAACAGAAAATCCAGGAAAAGACAGCAAAATATTCCAGAAAAAGCACCGTACACCAATTATGCATTTGTAATAAAGGACTCTTTCACTGTGTCTGTCTCCGTTGTCCTTTATTTGGGTTCTTACAACTTGTCCCACACGGCCCTCGCTCAGAGCCTTTCCGCTTGGCAGCTTGACAGCTGCCGTTGCTCCCGTAGCCTTTCCCCACTCCCCTTGTGCAGTCTTTCAGCTGCTCTCGCTGCAGCCTCACCGCTGCTCTCCGTTCCACCCGTGCCCGGACACCGCTGGCCGACGGTGCCGAGTCTCACCGCGTGGCGATCTCGCCACTCTCCACCCTCTGCCCTGCGTGGCCTCCTCCTGTCTTTATTCCCACACTCTCCTCCCGTCTCTTCCGGTTTCCGCCCTTAAGAGCTTACTCCTCTCCCCCACGTGACCTAACCCCTCCCCCCGTGACGTCATATCCGCGAGGCCGTTTACGCCCGCATTACACATTTACCAGAATAGCACTTTCTGGTAACCTCGTGCTCATCCCGCACACACGGAGGGTGTGTGAGCTGCACGGATCGTGACATCGCAGGGCCGTGGGAAGGTGACGGCGACGGCGTGGACAAAGGCCTTCATCCAGCGGTTGACAGAGTATTAAAAATTCTAGATTTGAAGCTTTCGTAACTGCAAGGATTCATATTCTTAGGTTTTTTCGGTAAAGTCACGTAGGTAAAATTTTTAAATAAAAATTAATAAAAGTAAAATAAAAAAAATCGCGACGTTTCGTAGTGCTGTGACGGATCCACCTGAAGACGGAGGCTTGTGTTGCCTCCGAAACGTCGTGATTTTTTTTACTTTTATTAATTTTAATTTTTTACCTACGTGACTTTACCGAAAAAACCTAAGAATAAGAGTATTAAAAGCTCGGCAGCTCCTCCTCGTAAATTATTCCGGCACCATTAAAAACGATGGGAGCCAAAGCCTTTTACTGGCATCGGCGGGTAGGCGGGAGGGTCAAAGGTGGAACACATCGCACGCCAGACAAATGCAGATGGCATCGTTGCCCAAGCTGTTTTGCGTTTAACATTTGATGTTTGTTTGGCACTGACCGGGTCAGTGCCCCCCTCCCCAAACCCGGGGCTGTTCCCAAAGTTCACGATGCAGACTCGCCGCTCCTGTGTAATAACACTGAAACTCTGAGATGTTAACTAGCTAGGTATACAGGAGATAACACTGAAACTCCTAGATGTTAACTAGCTAGGCATGGTATACTTGAGATAACACTGAAACTCCTAGATGTTAACTAGCTAGGCATGATATACTGGGGATAACACTGAAACTCCTAGATGTTAACTACCTCACCTGTTATACTGGAGATAACACTGAAACTCCTAGATGTTAACTACCTCGCCTGGTATACTGGAGATAACACTGAAACTCCTAGATGTTAACTACCTCGCCTGGTATACTGGAGATAACACTGAAACTCATAGATGTTAACTACCTCGCCTGGTATACTGGAGATAACACTGAAACTCCTAGATGTTAACTAGCTAGGCATGTTATACTGGGGGTAACACTGAAACTCCTAGATGTTAACTAGCTAGGCATGGTATACTGGAGATAACACTGAAACTCCTAGATGTTAACTACCTCTACTGGTATACAGGAGATAACACTGAAACTCCTAGATGTTAACTAGGTAGGCATGTTATACTGGGGATAACACTGAAACGCCTAGATGTTGACTACCTTGCCTGGTATACAGGAGATAACACTGAAACTCCTAGATGTTAACTACCTCGCCTGGTATACTGGGGATAACACTGAAACTCCTAGATGTTAACTAGCTAGGCATGTTATACTGGGGATAACACTGAAACTCATAGATGTTAACTAGCTAGGCATGTTATACTGGAGATAACACTGAAACTCCTAGATGTTAACTAGCTAGGCATGTTATACTGGAGATAACACTGAAACTCCTAGATGTTAACTAGCTAGGCATGTTATACTGGGGATAACACTGAAACTCATAGATGTTAACTAGCTACGCATGATATACTGGAGATAACACTGAAACTCCTAGATGTTAACTAGCTAGGCATGCTATACTGGAGATAACACTGAAACTCCTAGATGTTAACTCGCTAGGCATGTTATACTGGAGATAACACTGAAACGCATAGATGTTAACTAGCTAGGCATGTTATACTGGAGATAACACTGAAACTCATAGATGTTAACTAGCTAGGCATGGTATACTGGGGATAACACTGAAACTCCTAGATGTTAACTACCTCGCCTGGTATACAGGGGGTAACACTGGAACTCTGCGCACATTGGCCCGCCTCCTACGGACAGCTCGTTACTAAAACGAAACTATTTTTTATAGCTCTCTTTTTCAGAGGTGACCTGGCCACAAATAAAAGCTCATCGAAGTGGCTAATCATGTGGAAATGTATAGCAGCCAAATTCTCTGAGCGCGTGTTTCTAAATGTGGGGTGAAAAAAAAAACAGTGAATCCGGATAAAAATCCACGCGACCACGGGGGAAGAGAGAGAACACACCAACTCCCGATATACAGCAGGCGGCCGGGTCGGGAACAAATTCACAACCTCGTGCGTACGAGGCGAGGGAGATGACATCTCGCTACAGGTAGCCGTCATGTAACGTGACGTTTGCCTGCTGCCCTCCGCGCGTTGAATACGGCAACCCTTGTTTCCGCGCCTGCACACAAGTCGGGGTTCACACTACACACAAACAGAGATTTACACTGCACGCAATTAGGGGTTCACGCTGCCCCCCGCCACCCCTTGGGCGCCTTTACAAGACACCTAAAGTCCCATAAATTAAACTGATCCTTGGTCCAATAATATTTTTTTGCCGAGGTAATTTAATCAACACCCCTTTTTATAAGGTTAGGAAAGTATGAATAAGAGACGATTACTCTGAAAAGCTTGTGTAAATGCAATCTCCATAGGCAATTCCGCCGGGCTGATGATGGTGGAATTATACAATGAAAGCTTAAGGGGCCATCCCAGCCTGCTACGGAGGCGAGATTCTCATGAAATGTTTCGTACAGGATGGTCCGTATGTCTTGTGACCCTCCACTTAATTGACCCTTAACATATTTTTTTTTCCTTCACACAATTTATTGCTGTTAAAAATATATTTTACAGTAGACTCTCGATTATCCGCGTGCGGTTTATTCGATTTGCGGATGAACCGTGCACCTGAAATTTTGACATAAATTAAAAACTCGTGGAGTTTCCCCTTTAAGCCCAAATTAATCATCAAGAAAGTGTTCGACATTGTTATTCTTGGAAATGTTTATTATGAGTCACGTGCTTCAACCAAACTAACATATGCTCCGGTTAATCCGAAATCCACGTGATCGCCTCTACAGTACAGTAGTTGCATATCTTTACCACTCAGTGGGTGGAATCTTCTGCGCGGGAGCCTGAAAGCGTTATCACTGAGCACGCACATCGATCAGTCTACTGATCCTTTACTACAAATGTTGGTTTTATTTGTTAACAAACTAAATTTTCTTCATTGAAACATAATTTATTCGTGGTTTTTGGCAGAGAGATCAGCGGAAAATGGATATTTTTGGATTATCCACAATTTTGAATTATTCGCGGCCATCCTCCCCGACTCTTTAGAGAATTAAACGGGGGTCACATGACATCTGGATCACCCTGTACTCTAATGGGTCTCTGTCTGTCTGGCCGTAGATTGCGTAACGTTTCACCGCCCCTTCCCCCCCCCCCCCAAAAAAAGTTGCCGCGTGCCACAGGAAAGAAAGCACGCGTTTAGTGGCACTGTCGATGGAAGGAGACGAGTATCTCCATGTGTTAAAGAAAACGTACAACGACGTCGCGAAAACATTTCCCGTTAAAATGACAACGGTGCGGCGACAGAGAGCACATGAACTCATTGGTGTGTCCTTTCATCCGAGGTATATATATATTTTTTCGTTTTAAACAACGGACTCTGGCATCTCTGTAGTTACGACCTTCGGTTTAGCACGTAGTAGAAGGCTTTCTTCACGGCCAATATTATCCATCACAGAGGCTTTTGTTGGGTTAGATCATGTAAATATAAGTGTGTCGTTAAACCCGCCACCACCCGACACGACTAATTAGTAATGTTTGTCGCGTAAACAAAACATGCCAGTTTGTTACTAGTTCAGCACACTGGTGTGATAGAGAGTAAACCCAGAGTCGTCGAATTGTAGATGTTGTGGGTTTACTCTCCAACACACCAGTCTGCTGAACTAGTAACAAATTACCACGTTTTGTCTACGTGACACACCCTACTAATTGGCTGCGTTGGGTGGTGGCGGGTTTAACAACACATTTGTATTTACGCGATCTAACCCAACAAAAAACCTCTATTATTGAGTTTTCACCTTGTTTAAAGTGGGCGGTGGTACAGGCGGCGGAGGCCGGGGAGGGGCTCATGCAAAAGGGGGTCCCAACATTTTTGTTGTTTCAATGTTAAACATTTAAATTGTCTGCATTGAAAACTCACTTCTTTCGAACTGATTTTACCGTTAAGTGTGTTGTCCTCTCCCCCTCCCCGCGCACCTCCTGTGAGCACGGTTGGCTAACGACCGTGCGAAAGTAGTTCAACGTACACGTATACATATGTATGCTATCCTTTACAAAATAAAACTGGTTGTTTTACGAAGTTCTCACTTGGGATATCAGTATCTACAGAATGGAGACCGTTCAGCAGTTTAAAAAGTGAGCCGGGCGACGCAAGTTCGATTCCCGGCAACGACCAACATCAGAGGCGAGTGACATATACAATAACAACAACAACAATAATACATTTCAACTTGTAACGCTGCGCTGCACAGCATTCGATCACGCCGTACGTGCATACTAAACGCGAAACAGGATGAATAACGATACTCTTGCTCTCGTCCGTCATGCACCCCCTGTGTGTAGGAGGCCGCGACACCTATCGCTTCATTCTACTACGTTCTGGATTCATATTCTTAGTTTTTTTCGGTAAAGTCACGTAGGTAAAAAAATTAAAATTTATAAAAGTAAAATAAAAAATAAAATAAAAATCACGACCTTTCGGAGGCAACACAAGCTTCCGTCTTCAAGTGATACAGCTATCGTGCTGTGACTCTTCCACCTGAAGACGGAAGCTTGTGTTGCCTCCGAAACGTCGTGATTTTTTACTTTTATTAATTTTAAATTTTTTACCTACGTGACTCTACCGAAAAGACCTAAGAATATGAATCCTTGCAGTTACGAAAGCTTCAAATGTAGAATTACGTTCTGGATGTTGGTCCCGCCTCCTTTATAGGGGGGGGGGGAGGTTCTGAGGCTTCAGAGGGAGCAGGGGGGGTGGGGGTTCAGCCCCCTACGGTACCCCTCCCCTCACCACCACCACCATCACACTAATGTTACAAGGCTGAATCAAAACTACCAATCAGATAATGTGTCCACTTTTTCCCGAATTTCAAATAAACATCGTAATGCGCGCGTACGATCGAACAAGATACCAAACAAAAGACTGCAGTTTGAACGTTAAGTCTCGGCTAACATTTTTACTATGAGTATTAGCTGAAAGCACTTATAGAAATCAATTTGTATTTCATGTATCAGTTTCTTCTGCCGACGATGAGCGCATTGGACACTCGTTGCTTAATGACTGCGTGGAACACAGAACCACAAGGGCATTGTGGAAAATGCGATCTTTTTTATTTTCAAATACATATAAATATACATTTAGTTATTTTTGTGTTAAATAGCCATTTACTAAAACCGCATTGTCCATGTCATTCCACAGCTTAGTTGGAACAAGTGTCGTTCATTTGAGCTGCAATAATTATTTGTCAAATTTGATGGGGATGAACCAAAATGTGCTACAGTGTGGTCCAGATATCTTGTGACCACCGATTAATTGACCCCGAACATTTTTTTGTCATCTTTGCCTAATTAATTTCCCTTTTAAATTAACCTTACTTTTAAAAGCAACGTTAAGTTTTATAAAATTAAATGGGGGTCACATGACATTTGGACCTCGCTGCACATCCAAAAAAACCACTCGCAAACTCCTTGTGTTGCAATCGAAACGTCGTGATTTAATTCCTTTTATACCTACGTGACTTTACCGAAAGAATCAAAGAATTCCAACTCCTTCATGTTTCTGAATTGACGGCACAATTACATCACTTCGCGTTTCATAACGAAGCGTCTTATGCACATTTATGTCTAGCGATCTGAAGCCGAGCGGAAAGCGACTGTTATAAAACAATCAAAACATTTGAGCTCCCAGAGTTGGAGTGTGCCAAATGATGCCAAAAAAACTAATTCGACGTGAGGGATTTTTTTTTCGCTTTGCAGCAGTCACTGGTGACTGTGGGGGGAGAGTAGCGTAGCGGTTAACGTGCTGAGCCACGAACCTGGTTACCCGAGTTCGATTCCTGCTCACAACCAACAACAGAGATTATCATCTACACCTGGTCCTTGGCCCCCGATAGGTTGACTCAGTCTCAAATGAGTAACTGGTGCGGTGTGTAAAACATCGTCACTAGGGAGACAAAGGTGGCCGAGCGTGGTGCTGGCCACCCATCCCATTCGTGTGCCGTGCTGGCCTTCATAGGTGCTCACTAACAGCACTTGCCCCAACAATCTGCTTAGGTTATACGGGGAATCTTTCACTTATTTATTTACACTGACACCACCAACTCACTAAACTTGTGAAGCTGGCTTCATTATTAAGAATTAACTCTTCTGCATGTATCATGAAGAAGGGGCATTGCCCGAAATAAGGGCCATTGTCACCTATTGTATACTTTTCCCTCGAAGACCACAGTGTCATTGACGAATAGTATTGAGCTTTAGTTTGTTTGTTGTTGCTATCGGTGCTTGAGCACCACTCTCAAAGCAGCAGCAGAATCACCAAATAATGTTTTGATTTAATTTCAGCTGGCTGATACCCTGATTTAAACTGAGTATCTCTGTGGTGATGGCTCAATGATGATGATGATGATAATACATTATACGCGATTTTTAATTGATATACCATTGGATAAAGGCCTCATATGCAGTGTTGGTTGTGGGGGACATTTGGGTGAAGGCGGTGTGGGTCGTGGGAGTCGTTTCGCTGATGGCGGTGTGGGTCGTGGGAGACGTTTGGCTGATGGCGGTGTGGGTCGTGGGAGTCATTTGTGTGATGGCGGTGTGGGTCGTGGGAGTCGTTTCGCTGATGGCGGTGTGGGTCCTGGGAGACGTTTGACTGAAGGCGGTGTGGGTCGTGGGAGTAATTTGGGTGATGACGATGTGGGCCGTCGGGGACGTTTGGCCTAAGGCGGTGTGGGTCGTGGGAGTCGTTTGGGTAAAGGCGGTGTGGGTCATGGGAGACATTTGGCTGAAGGCGGTGTGGGTCGTGGGAGTCGTTTGGCTGAAGGCGGTGTGGGTCGTGGGAGTCGTTTGGCTGAAGGCGGTGTGGGTCGTGGGAGTCGTTTGGGTGATGGCGGTGTGGGTCGTGGGAGACGTTTGGCTGAAGGCGGTGTGGGTCGTGGGAGACGTTTAGCTGAAGGCCGTGTGGGTCATGGGAGACATTTGGCTGAAGGCGGTGTGGGTCGTGGGAGACATTTGGCTGAAGGCGGTGTGGGTCATGGGAGACATTTGGCTGAAGGCGGTGTGGGTCGTGGGAGACGTTTGGGTGATGGCAGTGAGGGTCGTGGGAGTCGTTTGGGTGATGGCGGTGTGGGTCGTGGGAGTCGTTTGGCTGAAGGCGGCGTGGGTCGTGGGAGTCGTTTGGCTGAAGACGGTGTGGGTCGTGGGAGTCGTTTGGCTGAAGGCGGTGTGGGTCGTGGGAGTCGTTTGGCTGAAGGCGGTGTGGGTCGTGGGAGTCGTTTGGCTGAAGGCGGTGTGGGTCGTGGGAGTCGTATGGCTGAAGGCGGTGTTGGTCATGGGAGACATTTGGCCATACTTCACCCTAGTCACTGCTGGTCTCGTGAAGGGGGTGGCCATGTTTGGTCCGGGTATGACTCGCCACTTTTGCCCATTATGATTGGGAACGTAACTCAGATTTTTGCAAGGTAGACTCATAGTGCAGCGTGCTAAACGCCAGTGTGCCACCGGTTCCCCGTGGTGTTGGTTTATTTAAACAACAATTGTTTGTCATTAATTCTTCAATGATTGCACTCGACGAGCAATAAACCATCCGCCCTTGCCGACGGCTCATTAACGACGATGGCGCTGAGCGAATCTCCACAAGCGCTTCCCTTCCTTTGGTCAGCGTCTCTGCTTTGTTCAATCTCATTAGACACAACGCAACCATTTAAAACTCTTCAAAAGAGCAAACGTCTTTACGGAGATGCGACTTCAATTTTGTTGAGTCCAAATTGAATTTAGAGTGCTTTGAAGGTGTTAAGATGCCCCTGGGCGCTGCATATTTTGCCCGAATCCCGCGGTTAATCTTGTGAGCCCATTAACTCCAATCTAAACGAACACGGTGTGCAATGGGCACATGCCAAAATTCTGGGCAATTGCATTATTTTAATGTTTGGCCATCACGATGGCTTTGCATAGTTAAGGAGCGTGCATGGTTTGTCACAGAGTAAACACCTTGCCAACACCTTGCCCTAAGATGCAAAGCATGGGAGGCCGACTCAATATCTGGCACATGGAATTGATGTTCAGGAGCTAAATGCCAATGTCGATGTCTGATGACCACTAGAGGGCTTCATGTAGAGGACCGTAGAACTGGGGGCAAGTGGAGGGGGGGGGGGCGATTTTGCACTGGCTCGCCCGCCTGGCTGCTGCCTTCTCTGCTCCTCTGTGGTTCCTCTTCACGCCTCTGAGTCGTCCTCTCTTCATGAACGAGTGATGACAGCACGCTGGTGGTGGTGCGTCACGAGTTTAAATCATCGTCATCATTATTATGACGACGATGATGACGATATATGAGCAGTTCCACGAATGAGTTCACACTTGCAAAATCCTCGTCGTGCGTATAAAACAATCATCTTCACTACTTCGCACGCATGCTTCCGTTCCTCCCTTAACATCCATCTCATCTGCCTAGCCCATCCTGTTACAGCTACGCCCTTACCACCCCCCTCCCTCCAATCTACGACCAGGCCTACCCATACTCCTACACTTGCCGTAACCCTATAACTACACCATATCAATACGCCCAACCCCTCCTTAACCACTCCCACATATTTCCGAACTGTCATAATAACGACACCGCCGTTTTAATAACCCCAACTTGAGACGCCGGTGCATAACAGCACAAGCGGTTTTATGCAACTGCTGTCGCAAGAGGCCACACGTGTGGCGCAGGGCTCCTTCGCTGAATGACGCGCGATAACAGATTGGTGCCAAAATTGAAAGATTCCCTGCAGATTCGTCAATTCGGAATCACATGGCAGAATCGATTTGCACAACAAGAGTTTCATCAGTGATTCACCTGTCCAGATGCCTGGCCTCGACCTCTCAAGGCTCCAGTGGAGTCCAGTTGAACCGCTCCCAGTGTGACCAGGGCAGGGTGTGTGTGCCGCTCCCGGTGTGACCAGGGCAGGGTGTGTGTGCCGCTCCCGGTGTGACCAGGGCAGGGTGTGTGTGCCGCTCCCGGTGTGACCAGGGCAGGGTTTGTGTGTCGCTCCCGGTGTGACCAGGGCAGGGTTTGTGTGTCGCTCCTGGTGTGACCAGGGCAGGGTGTGTGTGCCACTCCTGGTGTCACCAGGGCAGTGTGTTGTGTGCCACTCCCCGTGTCACCAGGGCAGGGTGTGTGTGCCACTCCCGGTGTGACCAGGGCAGGGTGTGTGTGCCACTCCCAGTGTCACCAGGACAGGGTGTGTGTGTGCCGCCCCCGGTGTCACCAGGGCACGGTGTGTGTGCCACTCCCGGTGTGACCAGGGCAGGGTGTGTGTGTCGCTCCGGGTGTCACCAGGGCAGGGTGTGTGTGCCACTCCCGGTGTGACCAGGGCAGGGTGTGTGTGCCACTCCTGGTGTGACCAGGGCAGGGTGTGTGTGCCACTCCCTGTGAAGTCCAACACGGCGTCTCGGACCGTGCTGGTTGTTGTTGTTGCCCTGCACGTGCTGGAGGAGGCTGGCTGTCACGTGGCTCTGTGGCTACGTGGGGTTGAGGTCTACTCGCACACAACGTATAGAACATCTTCTTGGTTCTTTCGGTAAAGGCACGTGACTTTACCGAAAGAACCAATAAGACGAATCCCTGCAGTCACGAAAGCTTTAAATCGAAAAGTATATAACATTGACAAGCAAATTTGCCCTAACTGCATGACAGTCACGTGTAAAAGCATTCGCTAAATAAATAAATGCAGCAGCAGCAAGAGTGTTCCCTTGCTGCAAAACCTTGGCTGGACCCTCCTGAAGAAGAGTCGCTAGAATCACCGAGTAAACCCGCCTAATAACAATAATAACACCTAAATAAATACGTAAAATTAATTATGTAAAAGTGTCCTAGTGAGTTTAAAAAATCGTTACGTAAAACGAACTTATGAATTTAAGTGAAGTAAAATGTAAACACGCACGCAGTGGGTGTTAATGGACATGGCCAGTTGATGAACTGGACTTGTTTAGTTCAGTATAGCGCTCAATAAACTCCTTTGCCTTGATTGGTTTCTGTGACCTTATACAAATGCGGGCAGTGATCCAAAGAAACAACTTCTGCCGTTTCATTTTTTTACGCAGCGCTAATGATGCGGTCGTGGATAAGAAACGTCAAACATCTGCTGCACACTCTCATGCTCGAGCAGGCAAACGTAAAATTAGTGTAAAAATCACACGTGACTATTGCTCCCAACACACGAAACACTACACATACAAGATAATAGTAAACAGTACTACACACTATGTACCTAATTAAATAGTAAACAATACTAAACACCCCATACGGAACAGCATAGCAAACAATACTAAACACCTCAAATATAAGAGCATAGTAAACAATACTAAACACCCCATAAAGAACAGAATAGTAAACAATATTAAACACCCCATGTAGATGAGCAAACAGCGCTATTTCTTGTGCTGGCATGCAGAACACTGTAGCTCTGATTTATCGTATCCTTTACCATGAACTGTAAACACATAAAGACCCACCATTCTCCCGGGTAAATGATTGATCATGATTAGAGATTAAAAGACTCATTCAGGAATCGATTCTCATCCCATTTTTACTGTCTCATTTGTTCTGTCTTTAACTTTATTTTTCAGAATTGGATTTTCAATATGATCCGTGCCACTTGATGGGATAACAAAAAAAAACACACCCAAATAACCCACGGAGATACGTGTGCACAACCCGAGTCTGCTAACACATAACACCCAGCCTGGTCGATAATTATCAAGGGCTCCGCTTTTTTGTCGTGGGCATTTTTGAGTAAAATTCATGACCAAGGGCGCGAGAAATAAGCCGATCATTCACGGAAAGGTCACGGAATTGCTTGTTGGCACCCGGCAAGAATAACTTCTACAAAACATTGTTTAATACGTTTATTTAAACAAAATACAAAATATATCTAAATAACCATTTAAAAAGTTAAGCCAATGAAAGTAATTGTATTCGTTTTTTGTTGGCATTTAGAATTGATCCGGAGGGTCGATTTAAACGGAATTTAAATAATGCGGCTCTAAAACTGGCACCATCCCAGAAAAAAACATTTTTAATTTTCAGCGTGTAACCTGCATTTTCCAAAAAAAATAAAGCCTGTGCCAAATGCAATGTATTTGTAAAGCAATTTCAATGATTTCAATTTGCGATTTGAACTCATTATTTCTCTTCACCAGTGTCCTTCGTTCCAAAATTATAAACGTGTCCGTAATAATAATAATATTTATTAATTATCCATAATAGAGGTTTTTGGGTTAGATCGCGTAAATATATAAATGTGTCGCTAAAACCCGCCACCACCCGACAAAGACAACTAGTAAGGGTTGTCACGTAAACAGAACTTGCCAATTCGTCACTAGTACAGCACACCGGTGTGTTGGAGAGCCAAGCCAGTAATTTCAACTAGCTTCATCAGGCGACAGCCAGATTTGTGGAGAAGTCTTACTGTTTCGTTCCTTATATAGAGGCGTAGATGTGGTGACCACGCTTCTGCGCTCTTGCACAATGTGGGGTCACGAGGGTCCTGCATTGGGGACGTTTGGCCAATACTCAGGGGAAGCCAGAGTATCCGGAGAAAATACATTTTTAGTAAGGGGTCAACACTGCAATCTCCACACAGATGGATTCAAGAATCCATTGCTGTACTGCCGGCTCCTGATAACCTCATCACAACCCAAGCCATCACGCAACCGCTGGCATTCTGAAGCAGTCTCCCTTCCAAGGACTAACCAAGCACAGCCCTGCTTCCAGAATCTCACCAAATTGGCCTCCTTGAGGATGATGTGGTCAAGTGTTTTGTGTATCCTGTGACGTACTATCAGGCCCTTTGCTTGTACACTTTGCCTGGCGCAGGTGAAATCACTGGCCCTTGATGGTGGTCGACAGCTGTTGTTGCTGTCCCATTGGTATGCAGCTTCCCTTTTTTATTGCTCAGCATGAGCGATGATAATTAAGATGACGACGACGACGATGATGACTTGCATGCGCAGATGTTATTATTCATTTATTGCCCCGAGATACTGAAGAAGCGTATCACTTCGTCGAGGGACGAACAATAACCCTGCAATCAACTTCACAGACAACAAGTGCGTAATGACAAAACACGCCACAGTATGCACAACCCTCGCTGTGCATGGGCAAAGAATAAATGAATGGCCTTTGTTTTTTGGACGTGTGTTGGATTGTGAAAAAAAAGAGAAAAGCATCGCACAGCTTTCATTGTTTCCGTGCGCATTTGACGTCGCGCGTCAAATGCGGCATTTCGCGGCGCACTCCAAGTCATTTCACAAACCCAGGCAATGCATTTCGCAAAAAAAGGACCTCTGTCCGTTCGCACGCGACGCCGTGGCCGCGACGCCCCCACCCCCAACACGGCGAGGAGGTGTTGTGGCAGAGGCCTCGGGAACGGCTGGGCAAATCCATCTCTGCCTGCCGTTCATTTAATTTAATCTATGTGGCGAGTGTTCTTGAAAAGGTGAAAATTACTTAATCACCCTCAAGCTAAAGTTAATCGTAATAGCTGCTATGATCTTTTTTTTTAGTTCCGTTAACGTGGCTACTGCCAGTCCCACCACGTATGGCATTTTTGCGAGCTGAAAATGTCAAGCAAATTCGCTGAGGGGAGTGAAAATCTGTCCTCTCTGCCACTCTGGCCCTCCAGCACCCCAAAGGCTTACTTCTTCTCATAGTCACCAATTTCCATCAAATAATCGTTTGCTGCGTCCACGCCATCGTAAAATGAGAGCCTATTTTTGTCACGCTCAGATGTGCATGGGCGATCGTTCAGCGGCAAATTTCTCCCCCCATCCCCAGGCACCATCGCCAACTTTTTTACTTCTGACTTTTGCAGCATCAGGGCCATTTTCGGAAGAAGAAAAAAATGCAGGCAACTAAGTTAGTCCAGTTCTGCTCATCACACGAGACTTGCGTGTAATTTTCAATAACTTCAGAAAAAAATTCACGGCGAATCAAGTCCTGTGAAGTGTGCCATTTTCATATAAGCTATTACTGGACAAGAACATGCGTGCCCAACAGCATTTGCACATTGTGTGCACGTACTTTTTCTTTTGGTGGGGATTTCATGGCCGATTTTATAAATGTCCTTTTGAATTATCTCTCAGTTAACAGAGGCTCACGTCAATCAGGCAATGGCTTTGGATGATGATGACGCCACTGATTAATATAATTGTCAAACCAATTAATAGGACTTTTCAAACAGAAACAAAAAAACAGAATGCCTCTTTATATTGTGTTAAGAGTAGTTTTCAAGCTATTTGGCATCCGACATAATTGTAAATATTATCCCTAAGAACCGGAACAGGCTGCTCAACCCAATAATCATAGACACATTACGCGTTGTTGTAGAACATTAATGGTAAAATAATATATCAACAGAACTCCATTCAGTGTCTCCACGTAAACAAATTGTGTACATATTTTATGGTCCGTAGTCCTATTGACTTTTCAGGCCAATATTATCCAGTATTTTTTTTTTGGTCAAGAAATCTCTGGACCAGATATCACATTCTGCCAGTGGCTTCTGGTGTGGTGGTGCCAGGGCATAGAAATGCGGAAAATGCAATTGTAAAATTATTGAGTGATAAGGGGGGGAAGGGGGTAGCCTTGAACCCAGCCACCCAGTTTCGATTCCCAGTCATGGCTAACATCATTGCACTGTGAAATTCCTGAACTGGTTCTGTCCCAGCCTTTCATTGCACACTGACCAGCACAGTGAAGAATGGTCAAACAACCATGCCCCCTCCCCCCCGCACGCCCCAGCAATGGGTCGATAAACGGTTGTAATTAATATCTATAGATCACGTTATAGGTTATGTACAACAAGTTCGTTTAATAACAGGAGATGTCTGTCGGAGGGATGTAACTGGAAGACATAGGAAAATACGTGGACCTAGTGCGGCTAATGAAGGTGGTCCTGGATCAATACGGCGAAATAAAAAGGTGGATGAGAGTAGGTTGGACGACACGTGCAGTAACGAACCGCAAACAACATCGCACATCACAGGGATTCACGGATGCTTAGAATGCACAATATTGTATTTCTGCGGTGTGTTTTCTAACGAATGGAAATGTAGTATCCCCTTTCATTTCCTACCAATTTGATGGATATTTGAATGAACACAACCTCCTGGCCGCGACTCACCACTGGGTGAGTGATCCGTAACTGGCCTTGGGCCTTCACCAACCCGCACTGACTGGCGTGGTGAAGTATGGTAAAGCAACAACACAGTGTGGGGAAGCCTTAGCAACGTATCGACTAGATATACATTCATGTTGTAAACTTTCTTTTTTACTTATGACTTAGGCGGCAAAGAAATCACACAAACTGATTGGACTCAAAATGGTTTATTAACTATAGATTGCAGAATAATGTCATGGGAGGACAAAAACAAGCACTTTTATTTGTGCGTGGCAGCAGTCTCAAATGCAAAAAATACTCGGTCTATTCACGATCCAACAGCGGATTGCTGTAAAATTGTGCGGCAATTACCGGGCACATCCTTGTGCTTGCGGTAAAAGAGCGTGGTGTAGTGCAAGCCCATTTCCTGTGAAAGGGCCCCCAAAATTGTGGATAAACGAAAACGCTCGCGTTTGGCTGCACGATGCTTGGCAGGTGAGCAGGGATTGTGAATACGAGTGGCACTCCCCTCCACTGAAGCGTTGTGTTTGTGGCCACTGGGGAAACTTGCTTCCAGGCTTTTTTTTACCTATCTGGGCCAGAGAGACATAACGAAAACTCCGGGCATGCAGTAGCAGCAGCAACAGCGGCGGTTTTCGGCTGGCCATCGAACAAAGACGGTCACGGCATCGCGCGCTTTCAGATGCGCTTTTGCGGCCGTCTGGGACGCTCTTCCTTCCAATATTAGGAAGCCACTGAAGGCCTGCACTTTTACATTATCTAGAATAAAAACACATTTCTTTAGAACTGCGTTTTGTGTTTAGTTTGTTGTCCTTCCCCCGCACCACCGATTAGCATGGTTGACTACGTGCAGTGCAAAATAAGTTCAACATACATACATACCACTACCACAAGCGAGCCTCACCAGGGATTTATTAAGCTGGTCCGATACGGCTCAAAAAGATCCAGGTTGTGTTTCCACCACAGGAGCCGTGTCGTGTGTCTCACGTGACGTGCATTGACCCTGTTGCTAACCCCATCTCTTGCCCCGCTTGGCCCTGAACCAGATTCAGACATCATGAGTAGCCAGATAATTCATGGTTAGTTCTGGCTCGGCTCGGTAATTAACTGGAGGGCAACTGTGCGTACTGTGAAGGCCCCGTCGCTGACTCGGCTCGGATATGCCAGTGGAAAATGGGTCACAGAGCCTGTGCTCCCACACGTTGGCGCTGCCACCACTTTACTCGTGCGGTGGAGAAACACGAGGACAAAGAGGCGCGATTAGATTGGCGTGAGTGAGAGAGGTGGGGATTCGGGATGCAAAGAGAGACACGAGGAGGGAGACTGTGGAGAGATTCGAAGTTAGAGATATGAGAAGACAGAGATGGATAGAGGTGCAGGGTGTGAGAGAAACATGAGGGGAGGGACTCGTGGAGAGAAAGACATGCATAACAGAGGTTGTTTGGTTAGATCGCGAAAATATAAATGCGTCGTTAAACCTGTTGGAGAGTAAAACCACTTTTACAATGCGAGTATGACATTGATGATGCAAGTTGAAATTGATGATGCGTGATGATGCTAGTTTGTAATTATTGGCGAAACGTCGTACTCGATTGTAAATATTGTGGGTTTACTCTCCAACACACTGGTGTGCTGTACTAGTGTAGAGGAGAAAAATTACGCGGTGCACACAGTTAAGCGGGTGCAACGGAGGGCAAACAGGTGTGCGCATTGCAACATGAGGTTTGCATCGACAAACTGACAGTAGTTAAGGGGAGAAGCGGGTGCAACTGAGGTCGAACAGGTGCTATGACCGGAGGTTGGCACCTAGGAGACGGGAGATGGAGAATAATAGCCATTTTCTATACTTTTGAGGCATAAGGAAAATTAGGAAGTAACACTTACTACCCAGGAACAAAAAATAAATATTATTGTTACACAGTGTTATTAATGAAGTGGATGATTAACTTTGCTTTTGTGTCCTGTTTATAAAAGAAAAGTTTGTGGGGAATAATCGCCATTTTCTATACTTTTGAGGCATAAGCAATTAGAAAATAACACTTAGGACCCAGGAACAAAAATCGTGTTAATGGAGTGGCACTACATCCACCGTGGAGATGGAGCGATATCATCGGTGCACGTACAAGGTGCTGGACGGATTGTTGTGTCGCAGGAAACTGAGAGGTGTTGGTGGTTTGGGTGGTCTTCATCCAGCAATGGATAGATGTTAGCGACCAGAGGTGTGGACTCGAGTCATGTGACTTGGACTCGAGTCAGACTCGAGTCATGAATTTGATGACTTGCGACTCGACTTGGACTTGCATAACAATGACTTTGTCCCACCTATGAGATGTGGACTCGAGTCATGTGACTTGGACTCGAGTCAGACTCGAGTCATGAATTTGATGACTTGCGACTCGACTTGGACTTGCATAACAATGACTTTGTCCCACCTATGTTAGCGACAGACTGGCCTGCTTGGCCGTTCACGACGGGCGTGGAACTGTGAGCCACCGTTTGAGAGACATTTCGTTAATACTCTTAGGTTCTTTCGGTAAAGTCACGTAGGTAAGTTTGATATATCAGCTTCATTGTCACATTTCTTTTCTCTCTCTCACCCAAGCCCTCTTTGAATTGTATCCCCATTCTCTCGCCCCTTTACGGCCTCTCAACCTCCGCCTCTATTGAATGCCTTGTCACAGAGGCATGTTTCTCTCTTTCACCTGAGGACGATCGCTTGTTGCTGCGATCGAAACGTCGTGATATATTGTGTATTTATTTTACTATTTAGGTGACTTTACCGAAAGAACCTAGGAGTATTTCGTTAATAGTTCGCTAAAAATATGCTCTGTTGAGAAGAAAATACATTTCCGTTATTTATGTTGTAGTCTTTTTTTTACACATGATTTAAGCCTTCAGAAGAAACTTCGTGTGCTATGCGTAAAATAAAATGCGCGAGGAAATCGTAATAACAATCGTCTAACCCGAGGCTATTGCGCGAAACAGCATGCACACTGTGCCCTTTGTTACCGGCAATTACAAAGAGCGCGTACACCGCGATTGTGGACGGGCATTATCGTAATTACTCTACTCCCCTCTTTTATTTTGTGCACGTGACAGTCAAACTGATATAGGGATGCCGCCGTGGTGAAATTGTGAGCAGCACCATGGACTTTGAAGCACGAGAGGTCGCTAAATTCGGTGGGATGGTTTAGACCTTTACTGCAGCCTTGCACCCCTTTGGTTCTCATTCGTAAACAAATGTTTCATGTTCATGAATAGGTTTGATGAAACAAAGTAATTATGTTTATGGGCCCGTGCTTTATTTGCGTTTTTGATGATTTACCTTCCGCAGAATTCTGGCCATGTGTCGCACCCCCAGAAAGGGAATCTCGCTCCCTCAGGTAGAAAACCACTTGTTTGAACAATGGGCAGGTTTAAAAAAAATATATCCTCCCCTAATCTGTCCATCAGAATAAATTGGTACAGCTTAGTCGATGAGCAGCAGTTCACGTGTGGTGGGGTCTTAAGTGTGGGCAATCACCACCTCGTACAAGACGCCCAACTAACAAAGGTTAAAGTAGCCCAGACCACTTAGTTGAGGGGCTCTCAGGAGGCTTCCTCTTGCTAGAGGCCCTTTCGCCAGCAGCGGCGACGTCAGAAAACTACTATTTAAACTGTGTATGTGTGTGCTGTGGTGAAGGGCCATTGCAAGAAACGTTGCCCAATATATATTAGTCCTTTTAAGGCCACAGATTTCGTTAAGAATATGTTGATTGTTTTTGTTTGTTATATATGTGTGTGTGTGACAGCTGATATGTGAATACAAGTAAATGTTTAATTTTTAAAAATACAATCAACTTTTTTCAAATAAAATATTTTTTTAATTAGCTACTTTACAAATACGTGACATCAAAAATCTAACCTAAAACTATCAAACTAAACTATGTTTTATTTTTATTCTTAGGTTTTTTCGGTAAAGTCACGTAGGTAAAAAATAAAAATTATACAGCTATCATGCTGTGACGGTTCCAGTTGAAGACGGAAGCTTGTGTTGCCTCCGAAATGTCGTGATTTTTAATTTATTTTTTATTTTACTTTTATAAATTTTAATTTTTTACCTACGTGACTTTACCGAAAAAACCTAAGAATATGAATCATTGCAGTCATGAAAGCTTCAAATCTAGAAATATGTTTTATTTTACTAGGTAAGGTCACTGTGTTTCTAGGGGTTATTTTTCAGAAGGGACCTGGCCATCACAAATGATAGCTCAACGAAGTGGCTTATGAATGTATGAACATTTACAGCAACCAAATAGTCTAAACGCATGTTTCTAAATGTGGAGTAAAAAAAACGGAGGACCCGCAAAAAAAATCAACGCGACCACGGGGAGAGAGACATGCAAACTCCAAATATACAACAGACGTCAGGGTCGGGATCTAACTCACGAACTCATGTATATCAGGCGAGGTAGTTATCATCTAAGAGTTTCAGTGTCATCCCCAGTGTACCAGGCGATGTAGTTAACATATAAGAGTTTCAGTTTTATCCCCAGTATACCACGCATAGGTAGTTAACATCTAGGAGTTTCAGTGTCATCCCCAGTATACCATGCATAGGTAGTTAACATATCACCGTATTTGCAGGGCCACCAACTTTACTTGTATCCAGTTAAGCTGATATTTGTTAATTCATAGAACTGGAATTTAGCCAATTTAAGAGAAAATTCTAACGTAACGTCATGAGGTTTGTGTGTGTGTGTGCGGTCATTGGTGACCAATTGCGGATAGTTTCCAAATGAACATTGTAAATCCTGGGTAACAATGGATCCAGCAGACAGCACAAGAACCGCCGTTTACACACGCGTTTCTCGTAATGTCTGTCTAATGAGACTATCTCGTAGATTGATGGCCCTTACACACATCTTCAGGCAAGGCCTGGATGGGTAGAATATATATAATAAATAAGACGTGCTATGAAGTAAGAAAATTATATAAAATAAATTAAACCGTGTGCACAATATTTAAAACATAGGGTAATTTATAACTGAATTTAATTCTGAACGACAACTTTCCTCGCTATATAGCTTATTCTCGGAGCTATCGAACCCATGAACTATCTTCTCTCCAGCCCTAAACACGCAATTCTAAAGCTCATTAAGCACTGCGCAACACTGTGTGTAAAATCAACTCAGACTATACGCACATGTTTATATTTCCCTGCTGTTTTTTTTCACCGCACAGGATACCACATGACGAAATGCGTGCGGTTATTACAAACGTGGGAGTTCAACTGATCCTGAGAGTGGTCTGTCCTAACAGGATGGCACGGGGCACACGAACGCCCATCGGTCGCGGGAACCGAACAAATCTCATCGCGTGAGCATCACTCTTTCACGCGCCGTTCGTCTTCATTAGGCACCTTGTTAATGTCCTTCTATGAAGACACTTTTGTAGTTTTTATATATATCGCCGCACTCGCCTGAAATGTATTCCGCTGGCAGGCATCCGCTCGGGTAATGTAAATACAGACACTCGCACACAGCTGGTTTTCGAGAGCTTCCAGACACCCACGGGAACAGGTTAAAACAGCAGCGAGGACCAACAATCAACGGGCATTTGTGTAAAAAAAAAAACAGCCGCGGCCATTTTGAGTCCATCCACTCTTCAGATCGAGCCAACGGATGAGTGGTTTTATTTTTATTTTTTTACCCTGGCAAACAACTGCAACCATGATTTCCAAAGAGGCTTTGGTGTGTAAATTCCATTTGCGCATTTTGTGTTCGGTAAAACAAAAATGCGGTACGCTAATGTGAACGACGGTTTGGTAATTGACTTCTTGTTGTCAGGCACCAAAGCCCTCGGTTCGTGCATCTATAATGTTGCGTGTGAATCTTCGTGAGCCACAGTTCACTCAAAAGGCTTCTCGATGCCAATGAATACGCGTGCATTTTTCCGATTGATTTTAAGATTCAGCTTTGATATTGACACAATTCATGTGCAAAAAATGTACAAGATGGAATACGATTTGATGTTCTTGATTTCATTAACGTCTTCTCTTGGATTGGTTGACGAACGGATCATTTACATGCACTTAATTTAGTGGGGGTTGATACCAATGCACCGCTGAATGATGAAGGTCGACGGCTTATCCATACTATGTTAGTTGTCGTGGGGGTTGTTTGACCATACTTCACCACCGCTCATAATCGTGTATTGGTGAAGGGGAGGGGGGCAGGAGGGGCGGATCGGTTCAGATAGCAACCACTGATGTTAGTCGTGTTGGGCAATACATGTAGGTAATTGTATGCATAGCGCAGTGCACTCAGCATTACACTATTACTCTCCCATATTTTTTTTTTTATAAAAATGAAATTAAACTCATTCAGTACTAAATTTCGATTTAAAGCTTTCGTGACTGCAGGGATTCATATTCTTGGTTTTTTAGGTAAAGTCACGTCGAAGGGAAATAACAAAATAATAAAAATAAAACGATAACATTCTCACGACGAATATCATTCAGTACTGTGGAGGTCCGTGGGTAAACTAAAATGTTCTATATGTACTGTTAGGTGCTATGCAGAATTGCTGGTATTATCTTAATGATACTCATGCTACTTTTATATTAAATCGTAAGATGATGTTAGAATGCAACGTGGTGTGCCATAACACGCCGTGATTCTCTTTGCGACTTGACAAGGAATGCACTTCAATTAAAAAAAAAACAGCGTGGGTTTATATAGCGCCTCAATGCGGCCACATCTCGAGAGGCTGTACAGAAAGAGGAGAAACATTTATTTATTTTCAAAGGGAGTCATGGGTAGGGGGAAGGGAGTTCCAGACATCGAGGGCAGCAGAGGAGACTGAGAGGCCTGAGTGAAGGTTAAATGAAGATTGATGCAACAACAAAAATAAATCTTGCTTGCTGGAGCACAAACCCAGACCCCTGGGTTTGATCTTACACAAAAGCTCATGGTCCACCCTAAACCG
Organism: Lampetra planeri; assembly: GCF_965212315.1. Lineage (NCBI taxonomy): Eukaryota > Metazoa > Chordata > Hyperoartia > Petromyzontiformes > Petromyzontidae > Lampetra > Lampetra planeri. Next base: position 5,779,936 of record NC_136152.1, on the reverse strand, counting down.
AATCCGCACAAACCGTGGCAGTAAATGCGGACACCTGATGCACAAATGGAAAATTAAAAAAGTCTCCAACAATGTGTGATTGCAGTCATCCAGAACAGACCGTACAACGATTAACGACACAATGCCCCGATCCACAAATACGAAGGAGCCATTAACGCCATACACTCTGCTGCTCCTGACGCGGTTGTCTGAGCTTGACCACCTGAATATGAAATGTTAGTCGTTGCTCTGCATCTACATAAGCCATACGAAAGAAAGATCAAAGTTGCGTGGATAGAGTCGAGTTAGATGATTGGGGAGAGGCAGGCAAGGGCGGGTCCCATGGAGGATGTTTAAGACGGTGAGAGCGATCTTGAAATCGATGCGGGGTTGGATTGGAAGCCGGTGGAGGGACTGGAGCATTGGGGAGACGCTATGTCACTGGCAGGCGATGAGTCTGGCAGTGGCGTTTTAGATCATGTGTGGTGTGGAAAATGAGGGATACTGGGAGGTGAGGGATGTGGGCAGGTGAGGGACACGAGGTGCGGGGTGCAGGTAGGGAGAGAGCTGGGGAGTTGAGGGGTGCTGGGAGGTGAGGGGTCTGTGGAGGTAGCAGAGGAGAGCGTTGCGAGGCACGCACGAGGCTATCAGCGGCAGCCCGGGCGAGTGAATGGATGCACGCAGAAGATGTTACGAAGATTGAGACACGAGCTCCTGCAGAGGTGAGAAACGTGGGAAGACAACGAGAGCTCAGTGACAACCCTGAGGTTCCGCAACACTTGTCGCCAGCGCAACATCGCAGATTTGGTGCACACTCAAAGCCGGAGCTTTCGATGCGAGTCGATGTTTTGCCATGCAGGAGCATTTCTCCGGTTCCCAACATACAACAGAGGGAAGTTCGACTCGATCCGGAACGAGACCACGTAAAGTCACCTCCGATTAGCGTGGTTGGCTATGTACGGTGCGATAGAAGTTGAACATTATACGTATGCACAATGCAGGATGCGAAAGTTAGAAATCCTGCGGCTGGGCTCGTGGGGTCAATGGTGACATTAATAATGGTGATACCACATTGGTGACATCAATAGTCACTTTGACACCAATGGTGACATTGACATCAATGGTGACATCACATTTTTGATATCAATGGTGAGATTAATAATGGTGACATCACATTGGTGACTTCAAATCACTTTGACATCAATGGTGACATCACATTTGTGACATCAATGGTGACATTAATAATGGTGACGTCAATGATGGTGACCATCAATCGTCACTTTGACATCAATGGTGACATTGACATAAATTGTGACATCACATTGGTGACACAGATGGTGTCATTAATGGTGATATCAATGGTGACATCACATTGACGTCAATGGTCACCATCAATGATCGGTGACATCGATGATGGTTGACAATGTCACATCAATGGTGACAGGATGCGGCTGTGCACTTGGAGTCAGTGGTGACACGGAGATGGGCGTCATCAGCGTAGAAATGATGGTCGACATTACGACTGGAGATATTTTTTTTGCACAAAGGGGAGGAGATGCATTGTGGGTGATCAGGTGGTCAAGCATGGAAACTTGCGGGGCACGGCGGTAGTCCATTGAGTGAACGAGGTCCCAGACCAGATATCTCGCTTGTCAGTGCCACGTGGTGTGGCAGCAACGTGTTAGTGGTTACGATGTCTTTACGTGTGTCACGGCAAACAGCACGTGAAGTAACCACTTGACACGAGTGGGGTCTACAGGTGGTGCATTCGCGTTGGCCGTACAAATAAATCGGTGCGACTGAAGTTTTTTGCGACCTCGGGTGGTTGCCGGTTTCCGCCCCCTGGCCCCTTGCAATTAAAAGGGTCGCGGAGAGTAAAACAAACCTTTGTAGAAGGAGCGGGTTTGAGAGTTAAGAGGGTGAAACCTAGGATAAAATCTTGCACCAGAGACGCCTACATAATCATCAAAACGCAACACAGCCGTCAACAACACCCCCTTAAATATATAAATAGGCGACGTGTTTGGCAGTGTACCTTCGTATCTTAATGATATAGCAGCGCCTCATTCCAAGCAGCCTTACGGCAATTATACAATTGTGCCATACGACGAAAGTGGTTGAGATGAAGAGTGAGGCTGTTATTGTGGCGTAGTTATGGTGACAACAGGGCAGGTGGGAGTGGTTAAGGAGGGGTTGGGGTAGAGATAGGGGTTGGAGCAGTGGTTGGGGTAGTGATAGTGGTTAGTTTAGAGGTAGGGGTTAGGGTAGTGGTATGGGTTGGGGTAGTAGAGGGGCTGAGGTTGTGATAGGGGTTGTGGTAGGGGTTGGGGTAGTGAGAGGGGTTGGGATAGTGGTAGGGGTTAGGGTAGTGGTAGGGGTTAGGGTAGTGATATTGGTGCTGCTGCTGCTGCTTCCAAGGCAAGGCAGCAGCAAAACCACCAATATCCTTGCTCCGTGGTCACGGAAGCGCGCTCAGGGAGGATGGAGAGATCAAGGGTAGAGCTGGACGGGAAGCTTTGCAGGGCATCAGATTCACAGGGGGAAAACATAGTTTGGTTGTATGTCGGGGTTTTTGATGTGCTGCAATTTCAGTTTTTTTGTGTGTGTTGTGCAAAACTCGCCATGTGGTTGATGTGCATGCACGTAAGTTGAACTTCTTTCGCACACCGTGGGCAGCCAACCGTGCTCATCGGAGGTGAGGGGGAAGGACAGCAAACTAAACACACACACGCGCGCGCGCAAATAAGTTATCAAGAAATGAGGTTTGAACGTGTGAAAAACCGCGAAGGAAACCAAACTGAATGTTTCAAGCGCAGCTGCATGATATAAAATCTAAAGAAACCGACTACTTTTGTTTGGTCAACATGAAAATTAACAGCGACATCCACCTTACACCAAGACGCTCCATTATGTCTTCAACTCCCCCCCCCCTCCACCGCCATCTCATCCCATGAACCCCATGCCACCACAAATAGAGGCCGCCTTCCTCGTCAAATATTTCGAGCGTGCGTGTTGTGGTAGCAACAGTGGAGGGGGCGCAACTACGTTGTCATCTTCACCGTGCGAAAGTTGATGTGGCATTGCTTTTGTTGTTGTTGCTGCTGTTGTTGTTGTTTCTGAGCCTTGGGCATATATTCAAAATCTTATAAACGTCGATTTCTTCTTCTTCTTCTGATGCTCCGCGTGCCATTTTGGGTGAGCGGTTGAAGCTCCAGATTGTGCGCGGCATTTGAAGCAACGGTGGCGAGATGTTATCGCCCTGGCCTGGCATGCAAAGCCGGATTAAGGCACGGGGGCTTTAGGGGCTGCAGCCCAGGGGCCTCCACCAGCTGGATGGCCTCCAGAGATGAAGTGAACAGTTATTTCACTTGTGAATGCTACATTTTATTTGTTGTTAGCCTTGTAAAAATACATTTTATTTTTCTTTCACTTTGTTTTCCTTTTGAAAATATCACTGGGGGCCTCACAGTGCCTGTAACCCAGGGGCCTACAACAACTTAATTCAGCCCTGCTGGTATGCAGGAGCGCGTGAGTTCGATCCCAACCCTGACGCCTGCTGTATATTTGGAGTTTGCGTGTCTCTCTTCCCGTGGTCGCGTGGATTTTTTTTCTCTGGGTCCTCCGGTTTTCCCCCCTCCACATTTTGAAACATCACGCGTTTCGAGCATTCGGCTGCTATCAATTTCGACGCGATGGTAAGGCACTTCGCTGAGTGAATTATTCGTGACCAGGTCGCTTCTGAAAAAAAAAAGCTAATAGCTCAATGGGCTTTACCTGGTAAGATAAAAAAAAGTTTTTAGTTGTTTTAATCAAGCCCTGTCCGTCGCTGGCAAGTCGTCCCGTGCCCATCCTCCTTGGAGGAGTGGCTTTGAACTCAGGAGTTGCTGCTTGGATGACCTCGCCGGCAGGCATATCCTTTCGTGTGTTAATGGTCTGGGAAGATCCCTGGTTTCGCCGCGCTTTTTATTTAGCCCCCGAGCAACCAACACAAGCGGATATTTTATTTATACCTCTGTTTGCCCGCAGGCACCCTTTCAACACTTCCACACGAAGGGGGAAGGTAAAAGAAACAACACTTATACATCATTTATACGCACGGGGCAATCAAAGGGGATTCTACCTTTGTTACCTTTTAATGTGCTGCGTGCGTGTGTGCTACTGCCTGCACTTGTGTTTGTGACGGGATGTGTGTGTGTGTTAACTCAGCCTAAAATGAGTACTTGGTGCGGCGCGTAAACATCGCCACTAGGGAGACAAAGGCGGCCGGGCGTGGCGCTGGCCACCCACCTCCTCGTGTGCTGTTCCGGCCTTCATAGGTGCTCGCTAACAGCACTTGCTCCGACAGTCTGTTGAGGCTATACGGGGGATATTTGTCTTTGTTGGCACATTAGGGGGCACAGGGGGTGGGTGCATCGGCCAGCCATCTCAATCAGTCGACCCATGTCACCTGCTGGGTGTGTCCCGTGACCTCCTGCCAGCGGGCGTTCGACACTTCACGTGGCCTTAACGTGCCTGGCACAAGCGCAGTGGTGGCGTCACCGCCACTTAGTGGCGAGTGGCTGTTGTTGTGTGTGTCGTGTGTGCTGCGAGGGTGGCACAATGGTTAGCGCACTGCGTTACCCAGTTGTGCGAGTTGTATTCCTGTGCCATGGCCAACGTCGGTGGTGAGTGAACTGTGTTCTGGGCCTCTCTCAGTGGAGTATGTAAACATCAGTGCTGGGAAGACAAAGGTGGCTGGGCATGGAACTTTCCACACCCACCCCCATGTGTGCTGTGGTGTCTGTATAGGTGCTCACGAACAGCACTCGTCTCAGCAGTCCGTGTAGGCTATAGAGCAGTGGCTCTTAACCCGGGGTACACGCTGCACACCCTGGGAGTGCGAGATGCCCTTTCTGGGGGTGCGAGACGTGGCCAGATCATTTTAGAAGGTAAATAATCCAAAACACAAATTAAGCACTGGGCACGTATAAGTACAACTACTTTTATTTCATCAAACCCGTATGTATTTATTAACATTATACATTTTTGTAAGATTGAAAAGCACAGGGATGCAGGGCTGTAGCAAAGGTTAGGAACCACTGCTCGAGAGGGATCTTCGTCTCTGTGTCGGGAGAGAAAGTGCAGTGTGTGGCGCTCTGCGCGATGAACTCGTCGGCCAGAGTTCATTTCCCGCCCACGGATAACATCGGTGGTGAATAATATCAGAAACAGAACCCGTCCTGAGCCTCCCTTAGGTGAATTCAACCTTAAATGAGTTCAAAATGTGGTGTGTGCACATCAGCACGTGGCGCTGCCAACACCACCCACTCTTGCACCATACAATACCGTAATAGGTGCTCACTAATGGCACTTGACCGAAACACGATGAAGCTACACAGGGGATCTTTGTCTGAGGTTTCCAAACCTCTGCCAGCTCTTTTTTCAAATCTCTGGATCTGTCTCAAATAAAATAAAAACCCACAAATTCCTAAATTGGGTTTATGCATACAATGCATACGGCCCCCTATTGACAGTGTGTGCCCGCAGGGATAGCTGCCACTGGTGGTGCCTTTTTCACATGTGTTGAGATGAGGTGTTAAATGTAATGCAGCTCTGAAACCCCCCCCCTCCCCCAATGTACAGAGTGCACAAATCATTGTCATTGTTACTGAGCGCGATGCATGAACATTGTGCCTCTGCTTCTTGTTCCGTGTGGCTTGTGTAGACGGAGAGGCGACGGCTACAATTTCACATTCGGGTGGTCAAGCCCAGCCAACCACGTCAGGAGCAGCGGAGTGTTACCGCTGTGACATCTCCTTCGTTATTTGTCGATCGTTAAATTGTCGTACGGTCTGATCCGGATGACCACATTCATACTCTACTGGAGAGTTTTTAATTTTTCTTTGAATTTGTGCATCCGTCGTGGTTTGTGCGCTGAATGCAGTTGAGGGTGGACTGTGAAATATCGTGCCTGATGGAGGGAGACAAATGCATCTGGGTGCTGGCAACACTCACAATGCACACTGACTCACCGGTTGCCCTGCACGTGCTGAAAGAGGACGCTGCAAAGTGGCTGTGTGGCTAGGTGGGCTGACGTAAACTCAAAGGACATGCATTTATTTATCTACTGTATATATAGTAAATGCATCTGGTATTTTGACCGTGGGAAGTCGCGTGCAATAGCATTCGCTGAATAAATACTCACATTTAACATTCACACGGATAAACAGAGGAGCTTGTTTGTATGTATATGGAAATATGCTTCTGATTGTGTCCGTAAATTGTTGGCATTTTCCTTTTTTACGTTCTTGCCTTTAATGGTTACCGATCTTTCCTGTCATTTAGTTCAAATATTTCCAAAACAACATCAACTTCCTCTGCTAAATAAGTAATGTTTGCAGCTGGAAAATGCAAACAGTATTGTGACTCAGATGACCTCTACGAATCAGCTGTTTTGAATGTTAGCACCTCTATTCATACCTTTGTTTCGTGCACATTTATTATCTCACACTATACAAATACTGTATGTATTACGGATTGGTTTCATATTTTAGAATGTCAGATTTTCAGATTTTCTTTAGGACAAATTTTAAATCTATTTTCAGATGCTATGTGCATGATGTAATGCATTTCCGTGTCTCCTTCCTAACAGAACAATGTTGCAGCACGACTTTATGATTTGACTTTTAATACAAATTAATGTATTGAGTAATACTCTTTGATTAGTGAACAGTTTGCCTGTTAATTAACAGCCCACTAATCGGTAACTATTCAGAATGAAGAAAAAAACTGGTCATCAGAAATAAATGTTTAAAATAAATTCACATGAAGCCCGATGAAAATAATAATGATTTACATTTATAAAGCGCCCTTAAACAATCGTTCTCAGGGCGCTATGCATTGAAAGGCGGAAATAGTTTAACATCAACTGAGGAATGAAGGTGAAGTGAGGGAGACGTTTAAAAATTACGGGACCTCCCTTGCCTGTATCAAAGTATAATAATAGGTTTTTACCCTTTCTGGCAATAAAACACTTTGTGTCAAGATATAAAAACACCAAACTAAAACCTTTTTCAAGGAATTATTTCTGCATTAACCACATATACTTGTTCACCACAAGTATATACTTGTTCAACACAAGTATATGTCTTGATTGGAAGCTTTCGTGACTGCAGGAATCCATATTCTTTGGTTCTTTCGGTAAAGTCACGTCGGTAGAAAAATAAAATAAAATCTTATTTTTTGTTTTATTTTATTTTTCTACCTACGTGACTTTACCGAAAAAAACAAAGAGCACAAGCATATGTGGTTAATGCAGACATGATTCCTTGCAAAAAGTTTCAGTTTGGCGTTTTAACATCTTGACACAAACCGTTTTATTGCCAGAAAGGCTAAAACTTATTCTTAGACATTTGAAAATAACTAAAGAGAGAAATACATTTTAAACAAATACGTGCTTAGTCGAGGCAGGTGTAGTCTCCAACCCGTTATCCACTCACTCTACCTCTCTGGCCTTTCTATTTACGTGCCATGAAGAAGGGCCATTGCTCAAAACATTGTCAATTATATATATTATCGATTTTAAGGCCAGAGCATTACACTGGTCAAAAACAAACATTTTTTTCTGGCCTGGACTTTTGCAGCTGTTTTAGACTAATTTCAGGGTGCTAATTCCAAATCTGATCTCTAATTTGCTCTATCGCATCATTTTGTGCTATCGGCATACCCCATTTTCATTGATTTTACCCGAAATTAACTCTGTCATTTATGATTGCAAGCTGTTGTGAGTCAGTGACTGCTTTAGTGTTAAAATATGGTGCTGCATTTTTTAGGATAGTGTGTTTATAATATCATTTTATGTAGATATCCACATTTATTTAATATTTTTCTTCTGCAGTTTTTATTGAAAATGCAATATTAGATATCTCAAAAACCTGATGTGATAGACAAAAACTGATGCCAGATTTGGAATCAGCACCCCTAGATTACCTTAAACCCGTTGGAATACCTTATGCCAGAAAAAAGTGTGTTGACCAGTGTTATTGATGAATGGGGTTGAGTTTGCTGTGTGTGCTTGTGCACCGCTGCCAATCCAGCAGCATCACCAAATAATGTGTCGTAACCAAGGTGACTACGTTGATGTCACGTGAGGCCACTTTTGGCAGCAAATGTGTGGAAGTAACATCAAATTTAGTTACATCGCTTCCGATCGTTTAGATCAGTTATGAAACAAACACAAAGTATCATCGTCCAAAATGTGCTATCCAGGCCCTGTCTTTATTCTGAGTTAGTTTTATATCGTGAAGTTCAAGTTGATTTGAACAGCTATTAGATGCATTTTTTTTTTATTGCGACGCTTGATTTTGCCCAGGAAATACTCTCAAGGCTCCTTTTCAGGAGGGTGCTGCCACGTTTCGCAGTAGAGGAAGGAGGTGATGGTGGTGTTTTGCTGCGTGTAAACCAAATTGAGTAAATCGCAGGCAATCATTCAGCATTGGGATGTATGGCCAATACCAGTTACAATAGGTTTTATTGTAGTGTTTCATTATGGGAAGAAATCGACGAAAAATTCGGAGGGGGGAGGGACCATACCAATTCCACGCAGAAAGGCACACGAACCAGGCATCAAACCCAAGGGCCCTTCTTGCTGCGAGGCATGAATGTCACCACTGCGCCACTCTACCCTGCCGCCCAGTCAGAAGCAAAGTAACGTCGACCGCACCGCGCGTGAACACATTGAGTTTAAGCGGAGGGGCGATGTGCAAGCCAAGCGCCAGTGATCACGTTGCAAGCCGCGGTATATCACGGGCGCAGGGTGCACGCCAACCCGCTCAATGCACGAAGCCGCGAGGAAGGAGACGCGCGACACGACGCACGAAGCCGCGGCGGCGCCCGACAGAGCGAGCTCCGTGTCATTCATCGTGGCGCACACCTCCCGCGCTCCCCTGTGAAGTATCAGCGAAATCCGTCCGTTCACTTCTCGACCTAAAAAGCAACGAAGAGCAATATTTCGTGGCCTCGATCCCAGCTTAAAAATTCCATTTTTTGCTCCCACCGCCCTCCCCCTTCCCCCCCCCCTGGGATTTGTCAAAGGGATTCAAAAGATATTGTGGATAAAGACACACACACACGCACGCGGGTGCTACAGATATAGAGAGACCTCTCTGAACCCAACCTCTGAGGGTCTGACCCCTAAAATTACTTCTGTGGATATCGTGGTCTCGGGCAATGCATGGGGGTGTGTTTGGCCTGGCAGCATAGAAGATAACGCGAGAATATCGACATGCAGAATTATGCCAGTTAAATAAATGCTGATATTCAGTACTCTCGCATGTAGGTGTGGATTCTATTCTATTTCGCATTCATATAGTGCCCTTTCCAGGGCGACGATGCAATCCGACGGCGTTCAGTGAGGAAGGCGATGGAATGGATGGAGGGACAGGGGCTGGTAATGGAGCTGATGTTGCAGGGTAGGTAAGACAGAATAAGGTGGAATGTGATGGTGAGTGAGGGTGTCTGATGGGTGCAATATGTTAATGCTATTCATGAAAGTATTTCTCAACAACAAAGTGTTGTATTCTATGTGTGTCAATGGTAGACTACAGTGATGAGCGGTAGTGCCGTGGTTAGTTCGCTGTGCTACGAACCCGGTGACCCGAGTTCGATTCCCACTCACGGCCAAAAGCCAGTAGCGATTATTTCAATCGGTCCTGAACCTCCCTTATGTCGGCTCAACCTCAAGTGAGTACCTGTTGCTGCGTGTAAACATCGTCACAAGGGAGACCAAGGCGGCCGGGCGTGGTGTTGGCCACCCACCCCCTCGTGTGCCACAGTGCCGACCTTTCATAGGTGATCGCTAACAGAAATTGCCCCACCAGTCTGTTAAAGGATATACTGGGGAACTTTGTCTTTGACATTTGATTTGGAGCTTTCGTGACTGTTTTGGCTCTTTGGAAGAATGTTAATAAACCAGGTAGGGTGTTGACTGTTATGTTAGCCGACTCTCTGTGTTGTATTGCATTACATTTCTAAGTTTACTAGGTTCGTTTTTTTCTCATTCATTCGTACCTGATGATTGCTGGTGTTGCAATCGAAACGTCGTATTCTAGTATTTAATTCATTTTCTTTCTACGCGACTTTACCGAAAGAACCAAAAAGTTTGTCTTTGACAGTTGGATAAAAACTATCAAGCGTGATGATTAACGAGGGAATTTTGACTGAAAGACACAGGCCAGGGCTCTTCGGTAACATTGTCGGCGCATTGACAAAGCCCACAACTGGTCATTGGCAATGTATCTTTGAACGTTGTGTTTACTTGCGACCAGCATGCTGGCCGTTGCCGACTGGTCGCGTAGGGATGCCCGTCATGTCCACGAGCGAAGTTAGCATATGCTGCGTTTTAATGAACTAATGCATCATCACCGCCACTATCATCATTAGCTCATCGTCGCGCCTATAGGCTGCCTGAGGCGAACTTCCGAGTGATCAACTCAACTGGATTTTCCCCACTGAGGGCCTTCTCACAAGGTCACTTGGAAACAGATCTGAGCTTCTAAAGCCCAACTCATCTATTGCATTTGCATTGGCACAGCTGCTCTGTTTTCCATACCGTTGCTTTTTTTACGACCGTCCATTTTTCTTCCATCGGCACTTCACTCATAACGTCGTGCAAAAGGTGATTGCACGCAGGCTGGTGTTGTAACGATTCAATGTGTCTTCGTGAAACATCTTTGGGAGCAGCAACTAACACTGCCATTCAGCAGCAGCAGCAACAACCAACCGCCTCTCTCTCCCAACTATCACGAGTGCGCGCTACTCAACTTGAGCCCCCGTCGACGTCACGTGCACATGCGGATTTTCTTCGCAATTAAAACTCAATTCTACTCATTCACGTGACTTGTGCATTTTCATTCATTCGCGCTTGCACGCCACTGCCAGTAAAAGTCCCCGAATGAAGTCATTTTGTTTTTGTTTTACGGTACGTGAAAATAGTCAGCACGTACGCAGCGTAGCGCCGAGCCTCTGGGCGACGCTTCACGCGTGCGTTAGCCAACAAAACATGCGGCCAAAGGGCATGCCAGGCTTCGGAGTCATCCCGTGCTTAGACCAACGCACGGCATGCCGGGCATTCGCCTTGTGGCGGTGGGTGCTGTCCCCCCGGGCGTGGCTTCAGAGAGTGCTGCCCTTTCCTCCCATGTCCTCGTCGACGACGAGGATGGCTCTCCGAGGGCACCACCGCGGGCAGCTCGCGCGAGTCGATCGGCACGCCACGGAGACTTTCGCGGTTGTTGTTGGCCTCGTCGAGGAATAACATCGCGGGACGCTGCTTCCCCCACCCCCCACCTCGCAGCTTCGTTCTCCCGCCACATTTCGCGTTCGGCTTGGAGGGTGGGGAGGGCGAGTGCGAAAACATTTTAACCGCTTGCCTCTATGTACGGACGTTGGACTTCTTTCGTACCGTATATTAGCCACCGCGCTAAATGGAGGTGCGGTGGGGGGGGACAACAAAAGGACCGCCATCTCCTGGCCACACCTTGGACCCCCGTGCCTACGACACCTGGGCAAGCTACAATGGTCAACCGTCCAAGTACTATCCAGGATTCACTCTGATTTACTTATTGTTGTCGGGATTGAGTGCATTCAGCTGGATTTGGTCACTTCCGCTGGTTAATATTTTGTCTGGAAAGGCTGATGAGCAAAAAAATAAAGTGCGTACAGTGTTTATATGCGGAGACAGAATGTTCCACAACAATGCATAATGAGTGTGCATTCAATATTGATCTTTCTGTTGCACAGGGCTCTAGAGTTTACATGGCATGTGCTTGCCAATAACATCTGCTAAGCGAGCACACAAGTCAAGTCAAAGTGATTTTCTGTCCAAATGCACATTGAGGCCTTTGGTGCTCATCTCCCGTTCACAGTCAGTGTGTGGACATTCCTCGTTCCTATGGCGGAGGTAAGTCTCCCCATAGGACAACTGCTTTTAACTTCCCCACAAATCGGTAATCGTTTTATTGATCCCACAAGGATGGTGGGCTGAGTCAAACCCCAACCAGAATTTGAACCGACAAACTGATCGCGTGCTTCTCGCTCTGGCTGCCGACAATTCGTTTTTTGGAGAAATAAAGTCATTTCGGGAGAGATGTGTAATTATGAATCACACCGAGTATGGATTTATATATATATTACATTTTACTAATGAATTGAACAGAATCTATTACCTTAATCACATCTCGCTCTGACACTGAGGTCAGCCAGAAGCCTTCCTGTGAGTCAAACATTAGTCAATTGAGTCTCTCTACATTCAATGCCACTTTCATGGCACAGCCTTCTGCCGCCCCCAAACTAAGGATCCATGTAACACAACGCTGCCAAGCTTCAGCTGAAACTTCAAACATTTCAAAGTCCATCACCAAACCCCTTTCTAGTGTTGGTGTCGGAGCATATCTTTCTTTATTTTCTGTTCTTGGAACTGAACTTTAGAGCTTAATTTATGAGGTTCATATATTTCCATGGGAGGTTGCCTGAGTCCAACCGAGTCGCAGACGTTGTCTTGGGAGCAACACTATTTATTACATCAACTCAACACACAACATAATGTAACCTACACTCGGGTGTTGAACGCCCATCTAACCACGCTACGGCAGAACTAGACACGGTCCCGCTATCCGGGTCCAGGCCACGAGCTGGGTCCCGGACCGCGTGGCTAGAGGCTTCTTCAACCCAACGTGGATCTTCACTCACCAACAGTCAAGAACCCTGAGCCCCTCACGGGGCCCGGTTATATCGGCCCGGGCTGGGGCTGGCTCCGCCCCTCACCCCACCCACCTTCTAGATCTCTCGAGCTCTTTCCGCAAGGCTCCCGAGAGCTCCTCTTTACCACGTGACCAACTAGCGGCCCCCATCCACCAGTGGCCCCCCTCCAATATCATCCGGTCACGTGTCGGCAGGTCAACCATCGTATCCTGCCCCAATGTAACCCTGGCTGGCTGACAGTCTCTCGCTCCCTCACCGGGAGCCCGCACCGCACACTGTACGTGGTTTCTCTGCGCTAACCAGCGCTCACCCAAGCCCCGCTAGGGCTGGTACTACGCCCAGTAACCGGGCTGCACATAATGACAACACATTATCCGCCGTGGCCTCGCAAGCCCAGCACCACACAGTGACATTCACAGTCACTACACCTGTAAGCAGTAAAGGTGCAGGCCTGCAATGTCTTCATCACACCACTGCTCTGCGGTATTTTTGGCCTACTTTTCCATCCTCGGCCAGAAGTCTTGGAAGATGTGGAAATATCCACACTTTACCCCAAAAACAAAGACCCCCTGTATAGCCTTAAGATACTGTTGGGACAAGGGCTGTTAGCGATAATCTGTTGGCCGAAATGGCACACGAGGTAGGTGGCCAGAACCACGCCTTTGTCTCCCGAGCGGCGATATTTACACACTGCCCCAGGTGCACAATTGAGGTTGAGTCGACGTAGGAAAGGCCCAGGGACTGGTTCAGATAATCGTCACTGGTGTTAGCCGTGAGCGGGGATCGAACCCTTTGATCACACCCATTCAGCCGATCGAATACTCTGGTCTTACATCCAGACCTCCGTCTGGATTGAAAGACCGGTGTGCTTTCCACTTAAACCACGGCAGGCATTTGTTATTTTTTGCATAATCTAGAATTCAATCCGATTTGCATTGAACAGATTCCTGACATTTTGCGGCGATATTTAAATATATATTTTAACAAAGGTCGAGTAATTGATTCATACCGATGCAGCTCATTTTTTTCTGATGAGCCGCATGTGTCGTTAAATGTCCCGGCGTGCAATGCCAATCACGAAGCCGTGCTCGTGCACGATTGTTTGATTTGCCGTGCACAGGGCGAGCGAATGAAATTTGCGAAAATGTGCTGTCAGACGGGATGCTCTAATGGAGCACGCGTATCCTTCCACGTTTCTTGCCGTCCCCATTAGCCTATAATATGACCATCAGCCTCGTTCATTAGGTCGCAGCTATACCGAGGAACAGGGAAGAGCGCTGGTGCAGTGTGGTTAAAACACATTGTTCTATGAACCCAGTGATCTGAATTTGATGCACGGCCAAGGAGAACATCAGTGGCAATGATTGATGGTCTAGACGGGTTCTTGCCCCCCTACTTCCCCTCCCCTGCCCTCCCCCACCCCTGCTTCACCAGCTTGTAATGACCAGTGCTGTGAAGTTTGGTCATACATTTTCCTTGAACGACATGGCGTTCGGGAGACCTTCAAAGGGATGTAAATTAACTTATTTAACACCGTAAATAATATATATATACAGTAGTCCCTCGGTTAACGTTGTTATTCTGTTACATTAAAACTATTAACCAAAATTACTGTTAATCGAATATAGGATTAACAAGATAGCTGTTTCCACTGCCAAAACAGAAAACGCAAGGTAAACAAAGCCAGCTGAGGTCTAAACGCTTATAGATGGGTGTCGCTGATTCGCTGAGGGCATGGCTCTGTCCCCTTACAAGAGCTCTGATTGGTCGACATTTTCTCCGGGATCCACAACGTAAAAAGGTGACCGTTAGTCAACATTTTTACGTTAATCGAAACCATGGGGTCCTATGGGAGGCGAAACGTTAACCGAAAAAAACATGAACCAATGTCACTGTCAACCGAGGGACTACTGTATAGCCTATTACCATATTATCCTTATTGTAAGATGCACGATTTCCCCAAGTGGGGATGTCTCATAATCTGGAGAATATACGTCGTCTTATGGAAGATGTGTGTTAATATGCAGTACTTCCTCATTATTCACGAACTTGCTATCCCCGGTTTTGGCTATCTGCGAATCGCACCTGGAACTCCACAAGACCACATCAAGAGAGAAAGAAAGTGATGAGATAATGTGATGATGGGCAGCATAATGATAATTTAGGGCAGGGGTCCTCAAACTACGGCCCGCGGGCCACATGCGGCCCGCCGAGGACATTTATCCGGCCCATGGTCACTAATTGGGCTGCGCTTGTGAGCACTAATTGGGCTGCGCTGGTGAGCACTAATTGGGCTGCGGTGGTGGGCACTGATTGGGCTGCGGTGGCGAGCACTGATTTGGCTGTGCTGGTGATAACTGATTGAGCTGCGGCGGTGGGCACTCATTGGGCTGCGCTGGTGAATGATTCAATGGGCCAATTGACTGGACTTGCCCCCCAGGCCTAAGGCTGCCAGCCCTCCTCTGGCTGCGCTTGACTGGCTCTCCCTCCCTCAGCTCCCTCACTTGCCCCTCGGCTCCACTCCCAGTGAGATTCCTGTGTGCTGGGGATGTAGATCCCCAGCACACGCACCGCTGAGTAAATGATAGAGGGGTAATAACAGAGTGATCTCTGGAGGGGCTGCCTGCTGTTTTCCCGTGCTGGTCAGTGACAGACAGCCGAGGAGTAGGAAACCCAATTCAAATGACAGTAAGTGCATTTGTATTCTGATTGCTATTCAGTTGTATGAGGTTATATGTTGTATGTTATGTAAGCCCCGGTTCATACTGTTGCGATCTCTGATCAGTGCGAGTTCAGCCGTATGCTTGTATGGCTGAACTTGCATTAGATTCGGAAGAAAAAAGGCACATGTGCCTTCTTTTTTCCTGCAGTGGAATCGGATCGCATGGGTCTTCTCCCCCATGCGATCAGATTCCTATGCGAGTTCGCAGATCGCACTGCGATCTGTGAACAAAACTGTAGGTGTAATTTTTTTTTAATGGCACCCGCACCAGTGTGAGCCTGGGGTAAAAGCGGAGTTCCCCCAATCAGACTGCATTGATGGGCAGTGCAGTCTGTATGTCTCTGTGTGGGCAAAGTTATTGCTGGTATATTGTTTTTGTAGCGCTGTATATATATATTGGTATTTTACTAATAGCAATTTTGACTCCCTAGGAAACAATGATGTCAAGAAAGAGAAAAATTGACTCGGAGTGTAGGATATTCAAAGAACAGTGGACTTATGATTACTTTTTCATGCAGTACAAGGAAAGAGCTGTGTGTCTTATATGCCAGAATATAGTGTCTGTGTTCAAAGAATACAATTTACGTCGACACTATGAAACTCAACATAAAGATAAATATGATTGTTTGGTCGGAGAAGTGAGAAAAGATAAAATATTAAAACTGAAAAATATATTAATAACTCAGCAAAATACGTTTTTGAAGCAGAAGCAGCTAAATATTTCATCACTGCGAGCAAGTTTTCAAGTTGCCAAGCTAATAGCGTGCACTGGCAGACCATTCGTGGAGGGAGAATTTGTTAACGAATGCCTTCTTTCTGTTGCCAAAGACATGTGTCCAGAGAAGGCCGATTTATTTAGTACAGTGAGTCTTTCAGGACCTACAATTACACGGAGGATTGAAGAAATGGGACACAATTTGCATCAGCATTTGCAAAACTCCACAAAAAAACTTTCCTATTTTTCCTTGGCACTCGACGAAAGCAATGATGTTCGTGATTCTACACAACTTCTAATTTTTATTCGTGGGACGAATGACTATTTCGAATTCACAGAAGAGCTTGCTGCACTGCAAAGCATCAAAGGAACAACTACAGGAGAGGGTATCTATGAAAAGGTTTGCCAAACTGTGAATGGTTTGGAGCTGAACTGGGCTAAACTAGCCAGTGTGACAACTGATGGTGCTCCTAGCATGGTGGGGTCCAAGAAAGGAGTAATTGCTCGCATTAACCAAGAGATGGACAAACATAACCATTCTCATCCAATAGCCACACTGCCTCATCCAACAACAAGCGCTGTGTAGTAAATCACTGAAGTGGGACTCTGTTATGAAAATTGTGGTATCTTGTGTTAACTTCATTAGAGCTCATGCACTAAACCACAGACAATTTCAGGAATTTCTGTCTGAGCTAAATGTTGACTATGAAGATGTTCTGTACCACACAGAAGTCCGTTGGCTGAGTCGAGGGAGAGTTTTGAAACGTGTCTATGACTTACTTCCACAGATTACAGCTTTTCTGCTTTCAAAAAACAAAGAAGTACCAGAGCTCAATGATGCAGAATGGAAATGGCACCTTGCCTTTCTGACAGATGTAACAGAGCTACTCAACAGTTTCAATGTGCAACTTCAAGGAAAGGGGAAGCTCATCTGTGATATGCAATCACATGTCAAAGCATTTGAAGTAAAATTAGGCCTCCTCATCAAACAAGTGAAGGAGGAAAACTTCTGCCATCTCCCCAAAACTCAAAATCTGTTAGCGGAAAAACCATTGGTTGCATTCCCAAACAAAACATGTGTGGATTCACTGGAAAAATTGCAAAAGGAGTTCCAATTTAGATTTAAAGAGCTTCATCTCCATGAACAGGACATACAGCTTTTCCGTAACCCATTTTCTATTGACATTGAAAATGTGGATACAATTTACCAAATGGAACTGGCTGAACTGCAGAATTGTGACTCTGAAAGTCGCATTCAAGTCAAGCAGCCTTCATAATTTCTATGCATCTCTCCCCTCTGAGACATATCCTCATCTCAGGAACCATGCACTCAAAATGGCAACTATCTTTGGCAGCACTTATGTCTGTGAACAGACTTTTTCCTGAATGAAACATTTGAAATCTCCAACCAGATCTAGACTAACGGATGCACACATGCATCACTTGTTACGACTAGCAGTGACAAATATGGAACCGGACATTGACCATCTCATTAGCCAAAACCAGGCCCATAGTTCCCATTGAAATACTGGCAAGTTTGTTGATTTAACTTTACTTGTTCTTCATTTTAAATATTGTATTTGTTCCCGTTTTGTTTCTTCACTTCAAAATAAGATATATGCAGCGTGCATAGGAATTTGTTCATAGTTTTTTTTAACTATAGTCCGGCCCTCCAACGGTCTGAGGGACAGTGAACTGGCCCCCTGTTTAAAAAGTTTGAGGACCCCTGATTTAGGGTAAGTAAATTTTCAAACTATTATTTAATACTTTCATATTTATTGACATTATGTTGATAAGCAATTGTATTTGTCCGTGTTATGGTAATTGTCACGTATTTAATAGCTTATTTTATTTATTTAATGTTCACGAGCATCACTGGAATGTATCCTTCATGAATAGCGAAGGAATACTCTAGTTCAGAATCATCTTCCAGAAGACATCTCTTCATCTTGCCGTGGTGGCGAGATGTTAACTCCCTCGCCTGGTATGCAGGAGGCCGTGGGTTTCGATTCCGACCCTGACGCCTGCTGCATGTTTTTCCCGGTTTTTCACTTCACATTTAGAAACATGCGTTTAGAGTATTTGGCTGCTATAAATTTACAAATGATAAGTCACTTCGTTGATCGATGATTGTTTTTTTTTTGTGGCCGGGTCGCTTCTGAAAAAGAGTTACATAGTGGTCCTTACCTGATAAAATAAAAAAAAGTTTCAATTTAAAGCAGCGAGCTCATGGATATTTTCTGCAAGTACCATATCCCCACGATTGTAAAAGACAATTATAGCTTCTCTTTTTTAAAAAATTACCCCAAAGATTTCAGTGTATTTTTAATTCCACAGAGTCTCAAAATCCAGAGACGTTTGGTAATTATTAATGCCCAGCGAATTTCAAAGAGATGAAAGGAAACTACTTTTCTCAATTTAACTCTCGCAGTGGTCATAACCACACCCATTTGAAATATTAACAGTCTTAATAAATATAGCTGCCTTACAATTCATACCTCTGGGGTAACAATATAATAATATGAATCATGAACGTTGGCAGTGAGCAGAACAACGTATTCTAATTAGGTCTTGGACATGGCTTTTAACGTTCTAATTTGTTTATTCCAAACATAAGTGACCCTTTGGCATCCGGCAGTAAACACAACAACTTTACGAAACGATTATTGCATTAAACGATGTCAACCATGTAAACATTAATTATACCCACCAAAACCCCTTTTAACTCGAGAGACACTTCAGTATATAACTGCAATTCTATAGCTATTGCTGCTGTTTATGCAGTGCAGTAGTATAGGGAGCAGTGGCACAGTGGTTAGCGCACTGTGATACCCTCACAGTGCGCTAACCACTCTGCTGCATTGAGAGCTCTAACGTGCAGCCAGCGGCATGGGGAAGCGTCGTCCAAGACTTCTCCCGACTTACACAGCATTGGGAGGAGGCCTGTCATCCCAAGCTGCAGATTGAAACGAGGATTGTAAATTGTTATAAGGGGCCGTCCATAAATGACGTCACGCGATTTTGGACGATTTTTGACCCCCCCCCCATCGTCACACGGCGTCACAAAAAGTCAGCCCCCCCTCAAATATGACGTCACAAAGCTCTACCCCCCCCCCCCCCCCCAAAAAAAAATGCTTCAAATCACTTTAAACTATTGTCATTTTAGTGCGTGTTTAATGTAGAACGTGTTGTCTGTATTTATTTAAAGTTGCACATTTTGATGTGACCTCACATTTCTCAACCCCCCCCCCCCCCTTCTTGTCACACATCGTCACAAATGTCTGCGAAGTGAGCCATTGTAGGGCTGCACCTTTAGCATTTACGCAGGGGTATTCCGATAATAATAAAGCGTCGCAATTACGCGACGAGGAGTGTGTCACACGTTACCGACTCCATATCCATCTGCATTTCCACGGTCGTATTGCAATAGACGCATCGAATTCTAAACTAAACTTTTTTTTATTGTTACAGGTAAGGCCCACTGAGCTATACAGCTCTTATTCAGAAGCAATTTGGCCACGAAAGGTAGCTCAACGAAGTGGCTTATCAAGTGGACATATATAGCAGCCAAATACTCTATAAACACGTCGCTTCTAAATGTGGAGGGTAAAACCGGAAGATCTGGAGAAAAATCCACGCGACCATGGGGAGAAACATGCACACTCCAAATGTACAGCAGACGTCAGGGTCGTGATCGAACCCACGACCTCCTGTAGACCAGGTAAGGTAGTTAACATCTCGCCACCGTTGCGTGTCAACGTGGTGGTGAATGTAGAGGAGCTATGCACACGTACAGCTCGTTTGCAGTCGACTGGTGAATGAGGGCTTCCCCGTTATTTTGAAGGCCAGGAGGGGTATTTGACTATACTTCGCCACGCTGGTCAGGGAAGCTTGGGGGTGGTAGGGAAACGTTGATCTTTCTTCGCTGCCCACGATGCCTATAGCATCTATCTTCTGCACATGGTGGTGGTCACTGATGCAACCGTTTATCCAGGCTCAAGCCGGCTTAGCTTGTGGGATTTAATGAGACCCGATGCATTCCGTGCCATTTGACCGTAGGTGTAGCACCTCTAATGGTCTGCATACACGAATAGGTTTCTTCGTTTTATTTTATTTTGGCTCAGGTAAAAAAAACATTTGGGCAATAAATGCTCATCATTTATGTGTAAATTGTCGTTTTAGCATTGCTGTGCAAATCCTAAAAGAATGACACGCGTAGGCTGTCATGACCGAGTGTCCTGCACGGGCATAATATTGTACGCAGCGTTCGCTTGTATGACAGCTCGGATTTCGCAGGTCAATGTTTAACCAAGTCAATAGAACGATACTCGTTTCCACGGCAACCAGCACTCACAGTGCAATCATCCTTGCGAACACACTTCGTACAGCCAGTCTCTCTGCGTGCGAATCACATTGGTGTTAAATTGGTTTGGCCGATAATTGTACGCACACTTATCCATATTGTTGTCGTTTTAATGAGGAGACATGTTCGCGTGCACTCTCTGTTTGAGCTGTTTGTGAGTGTAAACAGTACCGATGCGATGCTGTGAAGCATTGTGCGAAAATGCGACAAAAGTGTACGTAGTTAAGTGGACCCTGTAGGTTTGTGGTATGTGTTAAGTGAAGTCAATTGCACCACTCTCCATATAAGACAAATATCTAGAGATAGGCGGATTAGTCGATGCATCAATTCGTAGATTGAACGTGTAATTGACCAATACATTTTTGTCGTTTTATGAGGCCTGTTTAAAAATGGCAGCTGCCTTACACATCCTGCTCCCTCAAGCCACGCCAAGTATTCCAATGACGTAACCAAGCCCCGAGCATCTCACCTCCCGTCCAGCGGCACGTGTGGGAACAAAGGTTCCCCCCCCCTCCTCCCCCTAAAATATTTGTGTGTTATCTGTCCCCTCTCCCTCAACTAGTTGTGTTATCCGATAACTAGAGGAATCAAACTGATCCCGGTAGAGACATCCATTATCTAAATAATCAGACCAGGTCTGAAAAGATTTTGTGTTAACATTTCCTTCCTATTCTTTGGGTCGTTTGGTAAAGCCACGTAGATATAAAAATAATAAATATAATATCACGACGTTTCGATCGCCACACAAGCGGGCGTCATCAGAAAAAGGGGGGTTAGCTTCTAAAGACAACTGCTTATAAAGGTTTGAAATGGGCGTAGCCCAAATGTCAGCAGCCAATGCCAATGCAAGTGGTAGGCAGCGACCGCGGCGGTGGTGGGCTTTCCACCAATCAGAGGGCTGACAGGCAAAAGTTAGCATGTCAATGCAAGATCACTGACACTTCTACACGGCTAGTGCGCCAAGGTGGCTATGTTAATGTGAGAGATTAACATGTTAATGTATGTTCCTGAAGCAGCAGCGTCGAGGATGGCGCGCGAGGTCGCTGTGTTAGTGAGAAATTTAATCTGTTAATGTAAAAAATCAGAGAGCCAAAACTAACAACTAATATCGGAAGGTGGTAGGCTGGGAACATCACAGCCAGTTATGACTTTAATTGGTTACTAATGTCCTTCCAATGATTGCTCAGTTTGTACCCATCTTCTTGGTTGAAATTGTGTCTGTTTATATATCTGGATGGCTTCATGAACGAATCTTTGCTGATAGCCAGTGGGTTTGCAGAGTACCTTCGTCTTGGCAAAATCTATTTCGTGTGTGCCCACAGCGTTAAAATATTTATCAGCCATGTCTGAGGTATTGGTCCTACCGTATTTCAGATCTGCCTTGTGTTCACAAACCCGGTCCGAGACATGTCGCTTAGTTTCCCCAATGTAACTGCTGCCGCAGACACAGCTTAGTTTGTAGACACTGGGGTATGGTATGTCAGGGATCACATCCTTCACAGATGGGATAAAATCACGAATTTTATGTACTGTGTTGAATCGTACCTGGATCTTGTGTTTGCTCGTGATTTTTGAAGTATTTTTGGTGACTCCTGCTATGTGTGGAAGGTGATGGTTTTGATTGGGTCCTCAGATGGTTCTTTCCCAACCGTTGGGGTGATAGCTTTACGGATTGTGTAGTCTAAATATCCATTCGTCTTGAGGGTTTGGTGTATGTGCTCCATTTCACTGGCTAGGTGGTGATGGTCGGAGATACAACGGGCTCTATGGTGTAGAGTTTTGATGAGGTAATTCTGCCTGGATGGATGGTGGTTGGAGTCACTTTTTAGGTAGGCATCCGTATGGGTGGCTTTCCTGTAAACAGAGTGTCCCATTAAGCCATCAGGTCTCTTTTAGATTAAAACATCCAATAATGGTAACTTGCCATCCTTTTCCACCTCCATGGTGAATTTGATGGCTGAAGGGATCTCAGAATTAATGACCAAAAAATATATATATATACCACGTTCACTAAACACTATTCATTGTTTATCCTGTTTGCAGGAAATGTTGGCACGGTTTCGTGTAAATTAGAATTTGTTGTTTTTGATCTTGTGAGTTTGCACATTCCCTCCATGCAATGTCCTGTAGCTGCCGCCACTGGTGTCCTGGGCTGCGTGTGTCTATTGCAGCAGAGCCGTTTATATTGATGGGAGCTTAGCAGCTGCAATAACAGTTTGAGTACGGGTCATCGATGCTTCATAACAGAACGTCGTGCATTCATTGTTGGAGGAACACAACTGGTAGATTTACTGCGCGATGGTTGGAGGTCACACTTTACAATGTGGGCCCTTGAGAAAACTGGGAAATGTTTCGAAAAATTGACGAATGAGCAGTCCCATAATAACATAAGACAACATTTATTTTGTATTCATTGAGTAGTCTAACATGCGCGTTTGCATCCCTACGCGGGGTTGCCGCAGAGCAGTTTGTCTATGAGCCCAGGCCAGATAATTTCGTTCATCTCGTACCATCAGAGATGGCGATAACTTTAGCGGTTTCAATATCTTTACGTGGCCAATAACGGTGATTTATGCGATACCCATTTCTAAACGAGGGGTTATCAACTAATGCTCTCGTATCAGCTGAAAAAATACAGCAAGGGTTGCGTTCTTGAAAACGCTTGCGAATGCAAAATTCGCGAATGCAGAAACCTTGTTGCAGTAGGAAAAAAATGGGGTTACGTTCCGGGTACGAGTGAATATAGGGGGGGGGGGGGGTATCGTAAATGTTTAATAACAATGACTACAATAAATACGTAAAACATTATAAAGAACAATGTCTTTTTGTATTACCTTTGATGATGATATGACGACGATGAAAGTGGTGGTGATGGCGAGGAAGTCAGCAGGAGGACTCCGAGAGATGCATGGTGTTGGATAATTACAACGCTGCACAGTTGTTATTTTAGCACCCCGGGGGAGTGCTAGCCGCAAACATCTTTCACTGGTTGCATTCGCGTTGTTTTAAATGGACTCACAGTCGACTGAAAGTGTGTGTAAAGTAAAGATGCACAGGAGCGAGTTCAGAGCGGGTTTACTGCGAGACTTGAGGACAACGCATGGCAGACGAGGTGGCGAGCATAACCATCGCAAGACCGTTTAAAATGTAACAACATTCTGACGCGCACCTCCCCGGTGTCGGTGGAACAACTCGCGAATACTGGAGTGGGCCGGGTGTCGCGA
This sequence comes from Lampetra planeri, assembly GCF_965212315.1. Lineage (NCBI taxonomy): Eukaryota > Metazoa > Chordata > Hyperoartia > Petromyzontiformes > Petromyzontidae > Lampetra > Lampetra planeri. The sequence goes on along the minus strand of NC_136152.1, from coordinate 5,756,198 downwards.
ATCGGGAATTGGTATACTGTACATTTAGTAACCCGTGAATTATGCGATATTCGCGAATCCGGAACCTGCGTGCGGAGCGAGGGTTTAACTATACATCACTGCTACTCAAGTCGTTTGCTACCTTAGGTGGTTACCAATTTTTTTCTCCGGTACCACGGACGAAGTGATGTGAAACTGTTGTTTTTTCTACCACAGGGTCGAGCAAGGGGCTTGCTTGGTGTAGCCAGTTTCCCCGTGTCCCTCTCCTCCCGCAGTGAATCCTTGCAAGGGGGGGGCAGGTCAGCTAAGTAAACAATAACAACAATACAAATGAACAATAAACAATAGACAGCAACAATAAAAACACAAAATAATAAAGCTCGGAGATGATGAGTAGTTGACTTTGTGTTGTGTTCTGTTTCTCCGGAGGATGGCGACTCCACGCCAGCTGATCACCAGGAGGGCGGGTGGGTGGGTTTGTGAAAGGGCGAAACTTTATTTCAAAGGTCCTCTTCTGAAGGGTAGTTGCGTATCTGCAATCGCGATCTGAGACTCACCCTCCAAACTCAAAACACCGCAGCTCAATTCCTCAGTCTGGAGTCAGCCCAAATCTCAATTTGGGGGGGGGGGGAATGCCCTCGTACTCTACTTTGCACATGGGGGGCTCGGGGTCCAATCCCTGGTCACCATTGCCTTCTCTTATCATAACAATAAAAACCGCACCTGGCTCTCCGTAGCAATTCGCAGAGTGCACAATTATACGTGTGATTAACCACAGGCGAACTCACAGCGGCCATGCTGGTGTTTGCTGTGGCCCGTTCCAGAGGCGGTACTACGAATTTTACTTGCTACGGCAAAAAAAAAGTTGTGGGTTCTGCGACCTGAGGCGATGGTGAAAACAATTTTCCCTGGGAAAATTGAAGGGGTTTTTTCGTCTTCAGATGTTTTTGTTGGCGAGGCGAATTCGGTGGGGACATTTGGAAATGTGCCGCACAAAAATTGAGCTCGACTCCGCACAGAAACACAACAACAACAAAAACGGTCCGAGATTAAGATAATCGCTCAAATTCAACTTGGGCAGCCCTGAAGGCAAGATTTGCATCTCGGGAATATTACATTGTGAAGATGCGTCAGCTAGGAATCATTAACTAGAATTAATTCAAATGGTAATATTAATTGCAACGGTGGCCTACCTTGTTGGCAATGTCGAACGTTAATGAGTTGAAATGCACATGTTACGCACTGTATATATAATGCAAATTTATAGGGAAAATTACATTCTTAGCAATGCAATTATTCAATTGAGTGATTTTAAATCATATAATCAAAGTGGAGGCAATTATAAATTAGTCTATTGTTAAAACTCCCGTGACTCACGACACGGTACGTATAGACGTGGAAAACAGGTATGAGTCACTCTGCTCACACCAGCATGTTTACTCAGTGCGATTAGCATGGGGCCTAGGGTAATTGTGAACGGTTGATATATCTGCTGTGAAGGCTGTGGCGCTGCTAAGAGCGGCAATGGTCCATCTGATACGAATCGTGTGCCTAGCTGCGTGCGTGCATGCATTCCGATCGGGTTTTACACGTTACGTTGGCTACCTATCAAACAAAACTTCGAATAGTTTACAAAACGACACCTACTTGTCTTCGAGAGGCTGCACCGACCCGTGCAGTCTTATCTGGCCGAGCAGTGTGCAATGGTAGCAGCTTCGAAAGACCCCAAAACGACACCGTCAATGATCGGCATCCCACAGTGATGCTGATGCTGCTGCTGCTGTACCCACACGTAAACCTCGTGTTTTTGCCAACGTAGTTTCGCCGGGAGTCTTGGTCCAAAGAGATGGACCCCCGATGCTAAGGATCGATCCTCGAGTCTGAGCCCGTTTCGCAACAGATTTACAACAGTTGTGGTTTTCCCAAAAAATACTTGCTATGTGTGATCAGCCCGCATTCGTGATGGTAAGATGTCCTCTTTAATAATGGGGGAATACGTTGATGTGATAAATTAATGATACATGGATTAATCTACTTACAAACGAGTTCGATTCCAGAGGTGTGTTGAGTCGATTTGTTCGTAAGTCCAACTTTACTCCTATAAACATGTTGTACGGCATGTACACTAAACACAGTGAATGGCTTTAAAAGGTTGTATAATCCCCTGTAGATGTAGATGCCATTGGTTCTTCACGTTCTGCAGATGTTGAGGCCACTGGTTATTCATGTTCTGCAGATGTAGATGCCACTGGTTCTTAATTTTCTGCAGATGTAGATGCCACTGGTTCTTCATGTTCTGCAGGTGTAGATTCCACTGGTTCTTCATGTTCTGCAGATGTAGATGCCACTGGTTCTTCATGTTCTGCAGATGAAGATTCCACTGGTGCTTCATGTTCTGCAGATGTAGATGCCACTGGTTCTTTATGTTCTGCAGATGTAGATGCCACTGGTTCTTCATGTTCTGCAGATATAGATGCCACTGGTTCTTCATGTTCTGCAGATGTAGATTCCACTGGTTCTTCATGTTCTGCAGATGTAGATGCCACTACCGCTATCTATTACGCGGAGGTTGAACTTACTACTCTAGGTAATTGGACATACAGACAGGTTTGTTCGTATTCTTGGGTTTGTAATAAAGGACTCTTTCACAGTGTAGATCTCCGTCTGTCCTTTATTGATGTTCTTCTCCTCCGCACCCCGCTGGCCTCCTCCTCGGCCCAGCGTTGTCCCTCCTCGCGCCCCGCGCTCTCTGCAGCCACCCCGCTGCTCCGTGTACTCCCGCACACTCTGCAGCTACTCTGCTGCCTGTGCAACCTCGCACCCTCTGCTAGCCCTCCGCTAGCCCCGTGCAACCTCGCACCCTCTGCTAGCCCTCCGCTAGCCCCGTGCTACTCGCACGGTCCCGCTAGCCAATCTGCTAGCCCCGTGCAACCTCGCACGCCCTGTGCGCCCCGCACACTCCGCTCTCTCTCTGCACACCGCTAGCTGGCAGTGTGCCAAGCCCTATCAGCCTCGCGGCTGATGGCACTGCGGCCACCCGACCTGGTCTCACCTCTTCACTCTCCTGACTCCCCTGATCTCTCCCGGGCTCCTTCCTATAACCTCTCCCCCACGTGACCCTGACTCCTCCTTCTCCCACGTGACCCTGACTCCTCCCTCTCGGATCGTCACATCCGGCCTTCCCATTTAAGCTCGCATTACAGGTATTTCGGTAAAGTCACGTAGATAGGTTCAAAGAAAATAACAAAAAAATTAACCCGTAAAAACAAAGTTTTTCACTCTAAATCCTTTATATGCGTGGCGGCTAGAGTCCTCTCGTCCTCTGGCTTGAAATGGCTGCCACCTATGGGTCAGATGATTGTCTGCCAGCATTAAGCAATTGGTAATTAAATATTTTTAAAAAATTCCCGAAAGAGTGTCAAATTTTGGAAAAAAATTTCACGAAAATTAATTGTCACGCACAACGAGTCTGTGTGGAAAATGTCAGCTCGATTGGATCACGGGAAGTGGGTTAAAAAACGACCGAAAGATTTGCACGGTCGTAAGCAAGCAAGCAAGCACGCAAGCAAGCAAGCGAACTTAATATAAAGGATTTAAAAAATTAACCCGTATAAACAAAGTTTTTCACTATAAATCCTTTATATGCGTGGCATCGGTTTTATTTTATTATTCATTTCTGTTTTTCTTGAGTAAGAGTTTCATTTTTATCACATTGGTATTTTAAATTAAATATGAAATTGTTTTTTTCCTAAAAAGTGAAAATAAATTGTCACGCACAACGAGTCTGTGTGCAAAAATGTTAGCTCGATTGGATCATGGGAAGTGGGTTAAAAACGACCAAAAGATTTGCACGGTCGTAAGCGCGCAAGCAAGCAAGCAAGTGAACTTAATATAAAGGATTTAAAAATTACAAAAAACTGCCTTTTTATTTTGTTATTTTCTTGTTATTTTCTTTGAACCTATCTACGTGACTTTACCGATAGACCCAAGAATATGAATTACTGCAGTCACGAAAGCTTTAAGTCAAGGTTTGTTCGTATCTCTGAAAGTTAGTCAGTCGAATGTTCGTAAGTAAAGGAGTCCATGTAGTGGTTTTATTTGTCCATGGGCCAGAGTAGAAATTGATGACATCTAAGGTAGGAAAAAATCTTTTAGGACCATCGGTTTATTGCAATGCCAATACGAGTGAATTGCCCGGTAGCCCCACTCATTCTGCATGGTTATCTCATAATTCATTGTTACAGTATTGGCCACGTGAACATTTGAAAAGCCATGTCACCTCAGGTGGTACCGAAAAGTGTAATATCAGGTCTGGGCTCATGGACTAATTTTAGAAGTGGATGTTGTGTGTAATAATAGGATCGCTAACTACATATTAATGTTAAAATAGCGTGTTTAATATGATATTGGAAAATATAGTTTGGACAGGCACCGTTGGAACAATGTGCCCTGGGTGCAACGCCATTGAATAACCTAATCAGGATAAGTACCTCTGAGTAGTATGTGCTATGGGTGCTATTTTGAAGAGCAATGACTGCGTATCAAGGACGGTTGTGAGAATGGATATTTAATGAGCAATGTACAGGGTGGTCCAGATGTCTTGCGACTCCCAATTAATTGACCCCCAACTTATTTTTTCTTCCCGTTCCATTATTCATTTTTATTTTAAATAACCCTTACTTAACAAAATATCTAAAGTTGTAGATCATTAAATGGGGGGGGGGGTGGGGGGGGGGTCACACGACATCTGGACCGACTTGCACAGTTGGGTTGCGCTGGTCACTCGGTGAGAAACATCAGGCAGTGTGATGGGATATGTTTCTGTAGTCACTGAAATCAACTCGGGCTATCTTAAAGGGCAAATCTTAATTAAATCCAAGGGCTCATTAATTTACACACCGTGCTGCTGTTATGAACAGGATCTTTTCTGTTGGAACGGTGATTGCAGATGCATCGTTCAGGAGAAACGCGATGGTTGAATTCAAGGTAGAAGAAACTAGAACCCAATACATTTTACCTTAGTTCTCCAAAATTGCTAACTCAGAGCCCTACCAAATAGTTAAGGGCCAGAAGCTCAAGGCAGTATCAACTGCGCCATTTTAATATGATTACATGCGGTAGGTTCTATATAAACGTGACGTCACTATTCCTGTGGCTTTCTGACACAACGAGTTGCACTGCTTACCGCAACCGTTCCGATTGGAATTGCCATCACATGTGTAGTGCTATTATTTCACGCGGACACATTCTTTTTCTCCTGTGTCACTTTATTCGAACAGAACTCCTCGCGTTCAACACCCCATAACTCACAACTCTTCCGCTTGCTCCGCTCGCCTGCCACGCTTCGCTCGCTCCGCTCGATAGCCTGCTGCCTTCTCTCTCTCACTCTGCTAGCTTCTCCGCTGCTAGCCTATCACTACACACACTGGTAGCTTCCCACCGTACACTCTGCTAGATTCTCCACTGCTAGCCTGTCACTATATACTCTGCTAGCTTCTCTACTGCTAGTCTTCCCGCACTCACACTTAGGATTCCACTAGATTTTCTACTGCTAGCCTTTCGTGCACGCACACTTAGGATTCCGCTAGCCTCTCTACTGCTAGCCTGTCTACCCTCGCCTCTCCAACCTCGCCCTTGCCTCCAGTGGGGAATCAGCCATCACCGCTGGAGAGGACGAGGTGTGGCGAGCGGGGCCTTGGACTTCTCTCCACTCTTGTCTTCACTCCCACCAACTCAACTAACTGCCTCACACGTTGCCGTATTTATCCTGCTCCTCATTAAACGCCCTAATTAAGCTGGAGTCCTCCCGTCGCCTCCCGCACGTGGCATCTTGTTATTGTTTGACTTGCATCCCACTGGGATTTTTGCACACAGTGTTGGTGTACGGCGCTTTTTCTGCAATATTTTGCTGTCTTTTCTTGGCTTTTCTGTTTGCACAGTCACTTTAAGATGTTTTCTTGTTCATGTTTTTGTTTTCTGTTTGTTGCGGTTGCACCCGATTCAAGAGCCGAATGGCTCACAGGGCTATACCTAATAAATTAACTTGATCTGCTGCTATCGCCTCAATCTGCAGACTCCGAGGCGTCTACACCGTGTCTGCATTTGCAGCCAGCCAATCACTGCTATGCATCTTAATTGGTCGCCTTTCTCTGGTTGCTGTCTCTCTCCGCACCTGTTTGCCCTGACGTGACTTCACTGTCCGCCGCTCACACATGCGTGCACACTGTTTGCAAATCCCCGCGTGCTTTACTGTACTACACATGTACGTAGGTTGAACTGCCTTCGCACAGGAAGTAGCCAACCGTGATAATCAGAGGTGTGGTGTAAGGACAACAAACTAAACACAAAAAGCAGTTGATGACACGACGCAAGTTTGGAATTAAATTGTGAGGAAACAATGATTGTGTAAGTTTTTTTTCTTTCAGGAAAGTTTTGCCTCTACATATATACATTAGCACATTTTGAAAAAAGTAATAATTGTGAGATAAGCACTTCATAAAATCTATGCCATTAAAATAAGACACACATAGACTGTTATAAAGTAACACCACAAACCGCCTTGTCATAGAGTGTCAAACGGAATTTAAATATAAATGTGCAGTTTTTTCTCCTATAGTGCGTGTTGTTTTAATAACGTGATTTGGATATGAATCAACGTGATCCAGTGAACATAACTACATCGCACAAGTAGGAATAAGCGGTTATTAGGCTGCCTCGGCGTAGCATCGCGCAGGACGGGATGCTGCTGGATACTTCTAGATTCTACCCACGCACCTCAGTCTTTGTTCGGCCTGCGCACACATCTCACGTGTTATCGCGTACTGCTTTACGCTATATTATATTATAACGCGATCTCTCCAGAAGAGATTGTACCACACCCCTTTGTCAATCTGCTGCCTCTGCGTGACGCGTTGGTCACCGCGGTGGCGGGGGGGCATTTTATCACTGAGAGTTAAGTGACACTGGACGGGTTCAGATAATACCAACGGCATGATTGAAATCAGGTCACCGCGTTCATAGCACTTTAACTTGCCACGTGCATTACACACCACTGAGACATCACGGCAAAAGACGCACAATGTAAACTTTAAATATATATACAGTATTTAGAATAATATATTATTTATACATATTTAATAACGGATGGAAAGTCATGGGCAAAGGAGATATTTGTCTTCACCCTGAATTTGAGCGAATAGGATGTGTGTTGCAAAAATACAGCCACTGTTAAATGTGATGCATGGATTTTTTTTACGGATGTGCCCTACAACTCTGATGTGCGTCTCGGCTGCCGTGCCGTTTGTTTGTCACGGTGCGGTGTCAAACGTTTCGCTCCACGTCCCGGGCGCATCTTTAACGGAACCGAATTCAGTCCAGGCAGTGTGCGGTGCAACCTGCAAACACCTCCGGGAGGGGCTGATGAATGTACTTCACTTTCGTGGCTTATCTGGTCTCTTTCTCCGAAGTCTACGCCAAGCATTTTTATTGTAAAGCGAGGCAGTAAGCGTACATTTATATATATAACACGTCACATGTGAAGATCTCCGTGTGAGAAGTTCACAATTGAGTGGGGGGGGGGTAATTTAACAGTATTATGTTTCTACTTTAACAATATAATGTTTCTAGTTGGCAGCCTTGTGCACTTAGCAAGTGAATGCAAAACAGTCATTAACGCTGCAAGGCAGCTGTTTAATGCACCTCCGTCTGCATATGAACACAAATTTTTCGCTTGAGATCCTGTGTCATTACCAAATTAAAAGGCTGTGCAGACATGGCCCCAGATTTGACCACTTTTCACTTTTTTTTTTATTAATCAGACGTCTCCGCTCGCAAAGAGAACATTGCAAAGGGCAAATGCCAAAACATGTCTACAGCACTGTCCTTAATGAGACATCTCCCATCGTATCTGTCTTTTTATTTGCGATGCATGCTGGTAACTGGAGGTGCGTGTTGATGGGTCACGCAAAGACGGCACAACGAGTAAAGTGACCTGGAGGGCGATGAGGTGGCGATTACAGGAAAAAGTGCAGTAAGTATAATGTGTGTAGTGATGTACTCACATGGACACTCTTAGTTTTTCGCCAGTGTCACTTTATTTACCTTGCATCCAGTGTGGATGCTCCTCACACTAACATACACATACCCTTGTTCCGAACTCCCCACTCCACTATCTCTCTCACTCTATACTCCGCTAACCTGTCCTGCTTCCCTCACACCTGCACCCTCGTCCCTGCCCCCAGCAGGGGATCAGCCAACACCGCTGGGGAGGACGAGGTGAGGAGGGCGAGGTCCCAGGCATCTTCTCCCCGACTCTTGCGTGCTTCATCCCTTGAGCTCCAACCAACAACAACCCCATGTTGCTCTGCACACTCCCTTATATATCCCTCCCCATTAGGGGTCCTCAATTACCCCCCCATTAAGCTGGTGCCTCTACAGCGCCCGGAGCACGCACTCTCTCTCTCTCTTAATCGCCTCCATCTCCCGCCTCTAAGGCGTCTACCCCATGTTCCAACGCTCGCACCTGCCCGTCCCCAAATGCACCCGCTCAATTAATGCTTCTCCCCCTAATTGCTGCCGCCTCTCCGGTGCCTAAACCATGTCTTGACGCTTGCATATGTTCATCCCCAAATCCACCTGCTCGATCACTGCTTCTCCCCACTTACCTTTGCGCAACCTCATTTGCACCCTCTCTGTGTTAACCCCGCGTGTTACGCCACTCCATGTGTACTGCCTATTTTTTGTTTTTTAGAGCTTGCATTTGCTCCGTCCTGCTTATTTTCTTTACACACTCCAGAAATGCAAAGATCGGCTGACGGGAGGAATGGAGGGGCACCGGTCAGTACCAAACCAGTTCCTCATGGCGGATCCTACAGTCGGTCTGTCCACCTGGCCTTGCTGGACAGGTTACCTGCACAGGGCAAGGTATCTGTGTAGCCAACCTCCACCGCTGAGGTCTTCATGGGAAACCCAGGCCGCAGCTGGGTGTGGCACCGTACCGCAATATCATGTGTCGTCGATGACTGTCCACGATGTTCGGCTGGGCTTTACCCCAGAGTTCTTCACTCGTTTTCAGTGGGGGTGCCACTTTTGCCAATAAGACATCATCAGGGTGAGGGCCGCCACACATTTGAATCCATTGTTCGGTTTGACAGCAGCATGATGATGATGATGATCATGATGGGAGGAGGTCTTGTCAGCCTTTGTGTATTGTCAGGGGCCGCACTAAAGGCCACCACGGGTCGCCAGTGGCCCGCGGGCCTTGCTATCGCATGGCCCCGCCGATTGTGCACACTGCGCTGAATGAACGAGTAGATAACCATCGCAGGGTACCAGACTATCAAGAAATGAGCCTCGAGACTCAAGAGCCTTTCATCATTGGTGAATACGTTGTCATCGTTATCAATCTTTTAATATTTTTGGAATATTTTAAAAGGTCTTTGAATTGAACTAGTAGGGAACCTGTTAATATGCAATGGAAAATAAGAGCTATCATTTTCATACTTTCTTCTAAATCATGTACTCGCAGCAATGAAAGTAATCAGCTTTTTTATGAATACAATTGCAAGATAATGTATTTTAAGGTTTGTCAAAATTATATTTATACAGGAGTTAAATCATATTCTGGCAAAATACAATTACATTAATAGGATTTTTTTTTGTTAGAACAATTTTAAATGAACCGTGCCAGTATTTAGAATTTTTCACCAACTTTTTTGGTGTTGCGTTATGCTTCCTCTTCCCAACTTCATTCCACCAATTCAACCTTCATTTGTTCCATGGAAAATCCATTTGTAGCCAGTAATCCAGCTAGTTTCTGTGACAATGGCTCGCAGCAAGCACTAACAACAGAGCTATCATTGAAGTGGCGAGGAGCCCAGCCAGTAGCCAGCCAAAAAAGTTAATGCGTAGATTTTTTAAGATGGCTTTTTGTATTTCAACATGGGCCCTGTAACAAAACACAAACCCCTACGTGGGGGGGGGGGGGGTGCCACAAATTCCGCAGACAAATAAAAAAAATCAATCACTTCTTAATTTCTATAGCACTATTTCATTCAAAGGATTCCATTTTAAGTGCTGTACAAATAAAAAAAAAACTTTACTAAAAGACTAAATCACAAGAAGAATCCATACAATAATAAATTGCTGCTGATACCACTTAAAAAACTGAACACTATAAAATAATCGTGAGTAAAAGCAAGTTTAAAAAGGTTTTCATATTTAACAAAACTCAGTGCTCCTGGGTTTAGACGAGGGGAGACATTGGGTTCACTGCCCTGACTAGGTTGGGACCACGAGCGGGATCATGTGTAGCACTTTTGTAGTGCCATCCATGGAGACACACACTAGAACTTGAAGGCAACACGTTTATTACAACACCCCGACAGGGCAATTACATAAACATATGGGATAACGACATAGGTGGTAGCTAACTTCTGTAGTATGTGTCGACTGAGGCGCACACACACCGTTGTAGGAGGCAATGCGTTTATTAAACAATTCACTGTACACCGGGTTCTGTTGCTAAGTGTGGCTAACTTGTTCGAGGCTGCTGACTATGTGCGTGTCTGTTAACTAGCTTGATCCTCGAAACGAGCCCCAAAACCCCCTAGCGCTCCCCCTTTATCCCTGGGCCCCGGTGCCACCCCTTGCTGTAACAAGGATGAGACACCACTTCAGGTCACGTGCCCTTGACTCCTCTAATCAAGGCCCACTTCTGGCCACGTGCCCTTAGCTCGTCCAATATGTGCACCCGGCGCTCGGCGCCATTCCAGCACTGTGGCTAGCGAAATCCACAGAGACATGTAACTGTGTCTCTACAGTACCCACCCCTTCATAAAATTTCAGCTGACCCGGCTGTGAAACCCAAAATGGAAAGAGTAGAGGAAAAAAAATTCCAACAACCCCCCAAAAAAAGTAAGTGTAACAATAACCCCGAACGACGCGCCCCAACAACACAACACAAGAGCCGTAAGATAAAAAAGAAGAAGGGATGGCAATCTCAAGGGGTGATCCGCCCTCCCAGCAGCCAGCCCCGTCCCACCGCCGCACGCATGCCTTCCCCCCCCACCCCCCCGGCTCATGAGCGAGACCACCAACCGATGGTGTGCGTGAATGGCGGCATGCCAGCGAGAGAACGTCCTCATCGCCGGGCCTCCCGCCGGGTTGGGAGAGGCCTCCGTGGGTGGTTCCAGCGTGTGACAAGGCTGGCCCGAGGCCCGTGGCCCCTCTCCAGGTGGCAAAGGAGGAGGCCGCCCGACTGGAGAAGAAGGACCCAACGATGGTTGTCCACCCCTGTTTTGTGCTGAAACTGGCGACGAGGTCGGCGGTTCCCCAGACCTCAGTAGCTGGGACCCTGAGGGAGAAGAGGTGGAGCATTTCTAAGGCATCGTTCCCGTGGACACACGCCCCAGCTCGTCGGGCACACCGGACACACAGCCCCCAGGGATTTGAGATGATTGAGCATCGTCCGGCGGACAAAATGGTTTGAGGCGCGATGCATGTACAAACCAGCGCCTTCGACCGAATTGTATGTGGACGCTCTGCGGGCTTTTTACCTCTACGATCTCCTCGGGCACCTGCCACGGTTTGTAGAGCTTAGGGGACATCCCTACGGGAACCTGGGGGCCATGCAGCCATGCCCTATCGCCGACTGCCCATTTGGTTACAGTCTCCCGGGCACCCACCTGACGCAGAACCTTAAACTACCATCCTGTTTCTTTTCAAGAACGATGGGCGCACCCCATGGACTGTTAGAGGGAGCGATAATGTCTGTGGCCAGCATTTCATCCACCGTGCGGCGCACATGTTCCTTCTCCGTGGGACTCAGGCGGTACGGGTTTTGACTAATAGGGCCCGTAACTCCCATGTCAATGTGATGGCGGATAAAGGCGTGCAGCCAATGTCGAATTTGAATTTACTAAATACATCGCCAAATCCCGATAAGAGCACATGCAGCTCGAGTCTCTGTGCATCAGACAGGTCCTTGCTCTCGAAACAGAGCGTGTTTAGCCATGCCTCATCAACATCCTCACCCTGCCCCGCAGCCGCTGCAACACCTATTTTCCCGCCGTTTTTATGAACGCCACCTGCGGCCGACGCGTGAGCTAAGACAGTGCCCTCCTGAATCACCGACGCTTCCGGACCGACATTCAGCACCTGAATAAAAGGTTGTCCATCGCTTGCAACCAAAGTCTGTGCATAAATCAAATTTTGTGCGTGAACCGCCCTGGTGGAGGGAACCATCAACAACCCGTGCAGAGCCGTTTTGCGATCTAGGTGCTTTTTAAACCGCAACGGGATCAGTATCTGCACCCCGGGGGGAATTTAAACCATTTGGTTCGCCATAGCAGGGACTGAAACGTTTGCTGTATGAAACAAAGTTGGTGATGACAAGAAAGCGATGCGGCGGCCTGACGGCAACTCAATGCAGCCCTGATCCACAGGATTTTGAGCGGCATTCTACCTAGGAAATCGGTCCCTAACAGACAGGGTACGGCAAAAGATTTGGAAATGAGTACTGGACCCGACAACTGAATGTCGCCAATGCCAAATGTGGCCGAAACCTGACTGACACTTCCTGGGGACTGGCCGTTCGCGGTAAAACAGGGAATCGCGACGGCTAAAACGGTGCACGACTTTGGCAGCAAGCTTTCGAAAACCATGTCCGAGATAATGGTCGCCAATGCACCGGTGTCAATAAGGACACGTACGTCAACGCCTTCTACCATCCCTAGGACCGCAGACGAACCTGCCGCCATATCACAGCGGCCCATCAACCCTTGATCGGGACGCAATCCACCCCGACGTAATCCTGCGACCCGCGACTCCAGATCCGGAAGCCGAGGCACATAACGCGACGCCCCCCGCTGCAAGTCCGCAACCCGTGACCCCGAAACTGATGAGTGAGGTGAGTGAGGGGGCTGTGTGTGTAGTGTACCGTGACTTGCCTTAGGCCTGGTGAAGAGAAGGAGAAATTATCAGCGGCTGGTGTCAATGATGAGGATCCTCCTTGTCACGCGAGGCACCCTATGTAGACGTGCCCGGGCAGGCCGCACTTGAAACAGACAACGGGCCCATCCTTCTGACGAGGGGAAAAACTCACCGGCCCGTCTCTCCTGCCCCGAAGGTCCTCCCCAGAATTCCTCCATGGCGCTGCAGGACTCAAAACCCCCGCCTGTAGATGCGGTCCGCCGGTGGTTGCTCCCTCCTCCGCAGGGGGTGCAGTACCCCCAACCACCCCGCCTCTTTGCCGGATATGGAGGTGAGCCTCCAGACAGCAGGCGACCTTCAGTGAGGCGATGTCGCGATCTTCCATGGCCGGTATAATGACCTGGAGGTCCTTGGCCCATGACAGCAGCTTTTCCAGGACCAGGAAGTTTCTCCCCACCTGGTCCATACCGGGGAAGGTGACCTTGGCGGATGCTAGAAGAGTGGCGTGATAAGCGAGGGGTGTCTCTGCTTTCCCCTTTTTCCGCGTGGAGAACTTGTGGTGCTCGGCGAAGGCTGGAGCAAAAATCTCCCCCATTTGTGCCAGGGCTTGCGGTAGCATCGTCTTATGTTTGTCGGGAATGGCGTTGACGGCCGCCAATGCATCGTTGTTGAGCTCCGTAGGTAGCGCTCGCAGTGGCTCCTCTTCCATCTATTTCGTGAGGCTGCAGGCGGCAATGAAGCGGCGTTGGAATGCCACCCAGTCGCTGCCTGCTGCTGTGAATTTCCGGACAAAAGGAAGGTCCTTCTTTAGTCCGAGGGCAGGAGGCAGCGGCGTCGACGGGAGGACAGCGTTGGCGGGAGCGCCTTTCCGTGCTTTTAATATTTTGGCGGGCTCCGACGCGCCGCGCTCTTATAATTTCCTGCACACAAGAAACAGCTCCCGCCGAAGTCCGTAGGTGCGGTATCGGTGTCCCATAGTCGTCCCCCACTTGCAGGGTGATGGTGAAAGCAGCATGGACGTTGGGGGAGTTGGCGGGCTCCCGCACGTCCCGCACCACACCCATTTCCTGCGTATGTCGACTGAAGCGAACACACACCATTGTAGGAGGCAACGCATTTATTAAACAATTCACTGTACACCAGGTTATGTTACTAAGTGTGGCTAACTTGTTCTAGGCTGCTCACTATGTGCGTATCTGTTAACTAGCTTGATCCCTGAAACGAGTCCCGAATCTCCCCGGCGCTCCCCCTTTATCCCTTGGCCCCGGCCCCGCCCCTTGCTGTAACAAGGATGGCGCCCCCGCTTCCGGCCACGTGTCCTTAACTCCTCCAATTGAGACACCGCTTCAGGTCACGTGCCCTTGACTCCTCCAATCAAGGCCCACTTCTGGTCATGTGCCCTTAGCTCGTCCAATCAGGGCACTCGGCGCTCAGCGCCCCTCCAGCACTGTAGCTTGCGCGACCCACAGAGACATTTAACTGTGTCTCTACACTTCCACTAGCGACTAAACCACAATGGACAACTACATAACCGGGTCAGGTCAGGAACGTACAGCCTGACCAATGATGCCGAACGTGATGACCGAAGATCGAGGAGATGTAGCACGGCGGGTTGATTTCAGAAGACAGCCCGGATCGGTGCTCAGGACTTCCCTTTTATGCCCCTGAGCGTGGCCTGGCCCCGTACTAGGCCACGCCCCCTTTTAGATCCTACTAGAAGGTTCTGAGCCATATTTCACGTGTCCCTCTCGCCACCCCTTGGCTCCTCTCGCTACCCTCTCCTGGTCACGTGCCCTCTCTAGTTCACCCAGACTATCATGTCCTGCATTGCCCTCTCTCGTCATCACCAGAAGCATGCCCCCTAGGGCCCACTTCTATGCCATACACACTTTGGTGCCAGAGAGAGATGCTAACATGCACAGTACCACACTTCCAATAGCTGGCGCTAGACTTTTATATGGGGAGGGGAAGATACGGGAGGAAGAACTAAAGTGAAGAGGTAGAGGGGACGGGAGAAAGAGGGTGAGGGGAAGAAGCATAGTTTATTTTTATTAGTAGTATGATGTACGTATAAATTATATACCGTTTGTAGTCATTAGGATATGAATAATGAATAAGGTGTTCCTGATTGAAAATGTGTTTTTGTTTATTTTATTCAAGCTCTTATCCAACATCAGTGAAAGTGGACGTGGTATTTTGAAGAAAAAAAGTCCGCCCTTGTCTTTTAATCCAATTGTATCCAGATTATTATCGAGGCTTCACACAGTGAGACGAAGAGAGAGAGAGAGCAGTGCAACCCTTCATGTTAAGAGAATAGTCCCTGGAAGCGGATATGGTAGGGTAACCTCTGAAATCTCTTCAAGTTCACAGTGAGGGGGAGCAATTTCCAACCACACGCTGCCACCAGAATAATCTTCACAGTGTGAAAATCGAACCGATATTTTCTAAATTCTCAGAGGGTTTGGTTCATTTAATATATTCATTCAAATAAATTATTAGTTTTAATATGTTCCCCATAAAGCTCTACGTCTGAGCTCAGCAAGGTTTAATATCACTCTAATGGATTTCACACCTTGACGCTAGCCCTTGTTAATGCCCTTCCTCGATGGAGTAACTGCCTTGATGTGTTAAAGAAGCTCAAGTTCTTTGACGACCTGGGATAGCTCTGCGGGATAGCAGCACCCACACCAATCAGATACTCAGCAAACATATGAGGCAATGTGCTCCCTCCACCAACCAATACTGACCAGCGTAGTGAAGCAT
Organism: Lampetra planeri; assembly: GCF_965212315.1. Taxonomy (NCBI): domain Eukaryota; kingdom Metazoa; phylum Chordata; class Hyperoartia; order Petromyzontiformes; family Petromyzontidae; genus Lampetra; species Lampetra planeri. The sequence goes on along the minus strand of NC_136152.1, from coordinate 5,740,526 downwards.
GGTCAAACCTCGCACCCCACCATTACTCACATTAGGCAAATAAATGCAGTGATGTATTTAACATTCTGCGTGCACCTCCCTAGTGCAGGTGGTCTGGCACTATGCACACTCGCGAATACCAGAGCCCGGCGGGTCGCGAATAGGGAATTAGTATACATTTAGAAACTCGCGAATATGCGAAACTTGCGATTCTAGAACGCGCGCATAGTGAGAGTCTAGCTATACATCACAGCTGCTCAAGGTCTGCTACCTTGATTGATACCAATTTCTGTTCTGGCCCATCTAGATGGTGGTGGCTTGGGAAGCCTTCATCCAGTAGTGGATTGGCCACGGTCGATGATAGTGATGAATGCACGCCCTGCAATGAGGGAATCATACGAGTAGTCATCGTTATGCAAGGGAGGGAGCGTTTGCAATGCGTGGCTGTCGACCGTGCGTGACCTCGACTGATGCACACATATTGCGAAGCGTTGTCCTTTCATCTAAGCTCCCGGGCATCTGCGGAACAGCAGTTGGCTCTGCAGGAGGTGTTGCACATGGCATATCAGGGCAGTGTTGTTGACGCTTCACGTGTTATTGGCCACCTGCGCCTCTTCTGCCTGAGTGCGAGTGTGCAACGCCACGCGTTCGCAGTAACAGCCCAGGTAAATTCCACAAGCGCTTTCCAAAGTGAGTTTCGCGATTCTTTAGAAATTCAACACAGCCTAGTACAAAAAAAAGTAAAACATGTCGCAATGTGACAACGATGACACGCCCGCGTTGGACACAACGTGGCCAGTGTCTCGCAGATATTCGAAGTGTTATTTCCCGATACGCTTTATGTTTTAAAAGTGCCATAAAAAATCATGAACGTATCCCAAATATACAAAACACTGACATCCCCGTATCTCCCAACATAGAATGATGGGAGGAGTGCTATTAATGAGCACCTTTGAAGGTCAGCAAAGCGCTTTGAGGTGGTGGTGGTGGTGGTGTTGACAGCGCCTATTCCGGTTGCATTATTATGTCCCTCCCATCACCCACTGCGCTTTTGTTTCCACACTGCGCCAGGTCCTCACTTAAGACCGAGATGACCTGGGGGAGTCCACCCCCCCCCCCTCTGCCGACCAGTGCAGATATCAATATCACATGCCACTGATGTTAGCCGTGGCCAAGCATTGAACCCATGTCAAGCACTCACTGCCCAGTGCACGAACCACTTATGCTACACTCACGCCACACGTTTAACACACGCGCAATGACAAAGATCCCCTGTGTAAATTTGTGTAGCTTGAACAGACTGTTGGGGCAAGTGCTGCTAGCGAGCACCTATGATGGCCGGCACGGTATACAGAGGGGTGGGTGGTCAGAACCACGCCCGACTACCTTTGTCTCCCTAGCGGCATCTTTACACACCGTGCCAGGTGCTCATTTGAGGCTGAGTCGCCCTAGGGGACGAGGCCCAGGAACGGTTCAGGCAATTATTACTGTTGCTGGCCGTGAGCGGGAAAGAACTAGGGTCGCCGGGTTCGCAGAGCAGCGTGCTAACAGCTACACTACTACTCCCCACAAACAAACACACATACATATGTAGTGTTCTAATTCACGGACGCTAGTAGGAGGTACTCCCTCTCTTTTATTCTGGCCTTCACAGCCTTAGGGGATAACTTCATACCGGCTCGCGAGAACTAACATGCTGCCAGACCCACAGCTTGAAGAGGGCAAGATCACGACGACTATTTAAAATCTTCTTGGTTCTTTCGGCAAAGTCACATAGAAGGGAAGTAATAAAATAATAAAAATAAAACATAATAAATTGTTTTATTATGTTTTATTTTATATTATTTTTATTATTTTATTACTTCCCTTCTACGTGACTTTACCGAAAGAACCAAGAAGATGAATCCCTGCAGTCACGAAAGCTTTAAATCGAGACTATTTAAAAGTTGTATTATTATCTAAACTTTGAACAGTCCACTGTCCCGAACAATTGAAAAGACTCCGTGACAGCAACCAGGATCGCATATCGCACCCCTACACATCGAGTGCACCGATAACGAAAAAATAAGAGAAGAAGATTTTGCCAGCCCATCCATCACATTTTGAAACAAGTGTCCGCGGTTGTCGTAGAAACAAATCACTCATTCCTCTATTTACAGTGCCGTGGAGGAGAACTTTCCCAAGCACTGCTTACTTCATCCCGTGCCACATGGAGGCGGAGGCCACCACCATTTCTCTTTTGCCGCTTTTCTGCCTATTTTTACCCTGTCAACCTCCACCACCCTCTCGATCAGCCTCCAGACTAGGTGGTACACCTCGGAGGGTGTCATATAGGCACCCTTGATCAACCGTCCACGCGCCTTCCACGGGGCTTATACATGGCCCGTCCTGCCTTCGGTCGGAAGACTCCAAATAATATTTGGCATTGTAGCCTTGACCGGATAAAAACGGGTCAACAGAGGCTGGCATAGCTCCCACACCTCCTGCGCAAGGGGGCATTGCACAAGGACGTGAGTCGTACACTCATCCGAATCGCAGCCTCTCGGGCATTTATGGGTGCAGGCCATACGGTGGCAATACATGAACTTCCTGCATGCCAAACCGTCCCAGGCCGCCAGCCAGGATATATATCTTTGTCTTTTTGTTAAGGCCTCAGATGCCACATTCTCCCATATTTGTTGGTGTATGGCACTTCGTGCACCTAGCATCTTCGTACAGGCCTCCCTCTTGCTCATCTCGGCAAGGACACCTCGTGGGCACAACGACTCTCTTACCCGGGCCGGCTCATATTCTGTAATGTACTTGTTGACCACAGCACATAACCACCCCTGCGTTCAAGCGAGGGGTTTGCCACGCGACAATGGAGCCATCCCTAGTCTCCGCAGGAGCCATGCCAGTCTGTACTGTAAATATACGAGGCTTTCACCTGGGACTCATCGGAAAAAACCAAGCGCAACGTATTACAGACAAGGATCGTGGTGAAGGCACGTGCAACATTAAGGGCGCCCCTCCCACCTTTCGCAGAGTTTTTGTACATAGTCTCCCTTTTCACCCGGTCCATCTCGCCTCCCCAGATGAACTTGAAGAACAGTGTCTCTATTTTTTGCGCCATTTGTGCACCCGGCGGGAAAATGCATGCCAAATAATTGAGTGCGGGTAGTATTTCCACCTTCAAAACAAGGATCCTTCCTTCCATTGTAAGGCTCCTGTTAGTCCACCTGGCAAGCCTGTCCTTCACCACCTTTACCTTTTCTTTCCAATTCCTCCTTGCCGAGTCCTCCCAGTAGAAGGTGACCCCCAGGACCCTAATCTCTTCTGCCTGCACTTTTATTTCTGGTGGGCGGCCCTCAAATAGCCTGGGGTCGCCAAAGATCATCATCTCGCTCTTGTTCACATTATTCTTGGATCCCGAGGTGAAAAGAAAACGTTTTGCGAGCTCTAGTATCTCCCACACTGAGAACACGTCCCTACAGAAAACCACGACCTTATCCATGTACATAGCTACTTTTGCCTGTTTTCTGCACCCCGGGATGTACACCCCTCTGATCCTCTGGTTATTTCTAACTGCCTGGGCAAAGGGTTCCATGCACATGATAAGACCAGCGACATGGGGCACCTCTGTCTCACTCCCGACCTGACTGGTATCGCCTCCGGAAGGGCCCCGTTCATCAAAAGTCTGCCAGAGAGTTTATGATATAGTTTCTGTACCCAATGTACCAATAGATCCCCTAACCCCATGCGTGCCAGTACTGAAAAAAAAATCATAAGAAATGCGATCAAAGGCCTTCTCCTGGTCTAACCTAAGGAGTCCCAGGGGCCCTCCCCCCTCTATCGTGGATTCCAGAACCTCCCTTAATAGGTTGTCTGAAATTCACCTGCCCAGGACTGCACATGTCTGGTCTGTTCTTACTACCTCTTTCTCCAGACGTGCTGCGATGGATTTAGCAAAGATCTTATAGTCTGAGTTTAATAGGGCGATTGAGCGCCAGCTGCCAAGGTCGCTGCGGGCCCCCTTCCCCTTATATATATATGAGTTATCACCCCTTTCCTCATGAGTTCTGGCACTGGGCCCTCCTCCAAGATTTCTCTATACAATTGTAGTATGTCGTGTTTGATGGTGTTCCAGAATCTAATATTAAATTCTGCCGGTATTCCGTCCTGTCCTGGCGTTTTGTGCCAACGTAGCCCTCTTACTGCCTCGTCCAGCTCCTCCATCTGAACTTGCCCATTAATTTCCTCTGGAGTCTTGATCTTCTGCTCGACCCCCCCCCCCCCCCCAGGAAGAAGTCTCGGGCTTCCACCTCCGACGTCTTACTTTCATATAGTTCCGCATAGTATTCCCATGCTGCCCCTACAATTCCCTCCGTCTCTGTCAGTCTGCCCAGGCTTGGGCTGACCAGCTCTCAGATTGTGTTTTCTGTCTTCCTGCACTTTTTAAAAAAAGAACCGTATGCACTTTTTACCCTTCTACACTGCCCTAACCCGTACCATGAACACGAGCTGCGCAGCTCGTTTTTCCAGCATCAAGGAGATTTTATCCCTTAGCTGCCTTACCTCGCTCATCACTGGGAAACCCAATTCCAGCAACCCATGTGTTTTTTCCAACTGATCATTCAGACCCCTCAACTCATTCCTGACACTCTTTCTCTTACTGTGCGCCTGATTTTTTTTTTATCCAGCTCTTAACCATTTCCCACCACTCTGTCATAGTGCCAAAGCAGCACTGCAGGCTTTTCCATTCCTCATACCTTTTGATAAAAACCCTCTTCACCTTCTCATCTGCTAAGAGACTCGTGTTCATCCGCCAAATCGCTCTCCCCAACCTCAGTCCACCTGGAATTCCAAACCTCGTGGCAATCAGCTTGTGGTCAGAAAAAGAAAACGGTTCAGTCTCCACATTCTCCACTTTAACTTTAGTGGAGACAAAAATAAAATCTATTCTTGAATGCAAAGATCCCGAACTACTTGTCCAAGTAAACAACCGATAAGTGTTAATTAATTCAAAGTCCTTAACTAGACCACCTAGATTCCTCGAAGAGGGGTCTATCTTCCGACTCCCTGATGCAGGCAGCACTTCTGATAGGCAGAGCGGGCAATTGAAATCCCCCCCCAAAGATGACGTGCCTCCGTGTAACCAGCAGGGCCGCCATACTACCCCACAGTTCTAGTCGCTTGGTATACCACGTGGGGGTGTATACATTAATTAGACGAAACGCGGTTCCATCGTATGTGGCATCTACGTATTGGAGTCGGCCAGGGACCACTTCTTGGGTCTCCTGTACCTCGACGCTTCTACTTCCTAGAAGGATAACCACCCCAGTGTTCTTATTGGCATTGCTCCCCGGCCAGAAGCAGTGCCTGTCCCAGGACTCGATCAGCTTTGCCCGACCAAGAGAGTATGGTAGGTGGCACTCCTGCATGAAGTAGATGTCTTTTTTCAAGGTTTTAAAATAGTGTACCATTACTCCTCGTCTGGCCTTAACCCGGATTCCCCTCACATTTACTGATGCTACGGAGAGTTACATGCTAAAAAGTGTCTAGTCTGTCTCAGAAACGTCCTCCAGCAGTAGGTAACAGTTTTTGTCGACCAGGTCCAGTAGGCGTTCAGAACTCGTTGGTTTCAGGGGTAACCCCCTCCCTTGGCCCATCTTTGCTGCTATTTCTTCTTCGAACGTCACCGGGTCTGTCAAAGAGCCTGACGGCTGAGGTCCATGCAAAGAGCGGATCTCGATGAGGCACTCGGTGTCCTCTGTTTCCTTATTGTATCCCTCTCGAATGTCCCCCTCCTGTCGCCTTTCTTCTGCTGCTCCTCTTCGTCCTCTCTCGCCTACACCTCCTCCACCCAATCGGCCACGTTTGGCTCAGGGGCCGCCTCCTCTGTCCCTTTGGCTTTGGGGCCTTCTTCCCACTGGCACGCGGATGTTTCCCCTTCCTCGGACGATGCTTCCCCCTCCTCCCTTTCGTCCAGCAGTGGTATTCCCTGTCCAGCCATCTCTCCACTCACGTCATCCGTTGCCCGGCTGTTCGGCACGTGCTCCGACTCGGCCTCGGTCATCCCTTTATCTCCTCCCTCAGTCGCCCGACTCTTGTGTGCCTGGACCATATTTGCGTATGATTCCAGGCAATTCCGATACAAATGATCCCCGCTTCCACAAAGATTACACTGTGCCGGGACTCTACACTTTTCCACTATGTGGTCAAGTGCTTTGCAACAGGAGCACATCCGCGCCTTGCACGCTGCTGCCAGATAGCCTCTTCCCCCACATCTCCTGCAGAGTTTGGGTTGTCCCTCGTACACTACGTAGCCCCTACTACCGCGTTTGTGACATGCTGCAGGGCCCCGTCTGCCGCTTTCAGCCTCACCCGCCACTGTCTGGCACCCGTCCAGATGCCTAACGAGTCTTGTATCCGATTGCAACTCGACAACAGCTGGCAGTGCTGTCGCAACCACACTTCTACATCGTGATCTGGCAGTGCCTCATTATACAGGAAAACAGTCACTATTTTCGTGTCCAGCTCTGATAATAGTTGCAGTTTAAGCAGTGACAGAGGCCGCTCTCCTGCCTTTTCCTCAAAACGAGTCAGGAAACGCGACAATAGGTTACTTGTCCTAAAGCTAACGTCAAATGCCCTACCGCTCGGCAAGGATATCAAACAAAACAGGTTCATTGGTTCGACTTGTAGCATCCCCACCACTACTGTTCGTACAAAAATCGACGGTCCATGGTCACTTCATCTGGCACATCCTCCTTGAAGGCCACCCGTACGCATGGATCGGTGTGAAGCTCACCCCCGGTCCACAGCACCAACGCCCCACTCGTTCCTGGTTCCGTCCTGCCCCCACAGGTCCAGCATCTACCTTAATGGCCTCGCTCAGATCGCCTTGCGTCCGCTGGCCAGCAGAGGCCTCAGTTTCCGCGGCATTCTTGCTCAGCCTGTCAGAGACCAACCCCCTCCGCTCCGATGCCTCCGTTCTCTCTGGCAGCTGCCTCCATGTGTCCCCCCCGCCCCCGCCTGCCGCCTCCCGGTCGGGGTTGCCACCTGGGCTGCATCGCCCTCCTCCAATGACCTCCATCCTCCAGGTAGTCGCGTCGCAGCCGTTTCCGCCTCGGCAGCAGTCGACCCGGCCCGGTCACCTTGGCTCGCCCCGACAGCACAATCGGTCTCCATACCCCTCGGAATTGGCGAGGCAACCTCTGGCCCGACGGCCAGGGTCCCTCGCAGGTACTCAGGCAGATACACAGACAGGTACGCAGGCAGGCTCGGCTGGCAAGATGAGATCAGGACGACGACGGCACGACGAGTTCCACTCCAGATCGCAGCAGCCCCGACTGTGAGTCGGAGCTCACCTTTTATCCTGCCCAGCGTGGACAGGCTCCGCCCTCGGCCCCACACCCTTCTGGATCCCCCAGAAGGCTCCGTGCGTTGCCCACAGGTCTAACTGGTAGAAAGGGCTGCTACCCCTAATTATATTGTCTACCAATCTCCCAGCGTCACGTGTTAAATGACTCATTCAATGTCACTACACATACATATATACACCGGCTCACACATTTGCATACAAAGACACACTCGTTGACACGTAAACTATTTGTAGCGCAACATATTTAATAATGCAGTAAAAAGTTTCCTGAAAAGGACATTTTATTTTTATTTTGTGAAGATTTCCAAGTTTGTATATATATCTTTTCAGGGTGGCCCAGACGTCAGGGCACACAATTACTGAATAATATTTGAACACTGCCATTAAAACTTTTAATAGTTTTTCTTCTTGAAGTTCACATTTTATCTATTCTCATTATGATTTTCTAAAGAAGGCAGCTGTAATATTTCGGCAAGTTGCTCTCATTGAATGCTGTTGACTTTATTTTAGGTCACATCTTAAAATAATGTTAATTATAATGATGAACAAAATCACAGCCCAATTAAAAATGCCTCCCCATGCTGTGTCAGTCGTGGCGGCTGTTTTGACCATACTTCGCCACGCTGATCACTGTGAGCTGATGGAATCCTCTGGAATGGTCCTGGTATCAGTTGCCACTTGTCTCAGCCATGGCCAGTAATCAAATTGAGGTCGACGATATGTGGGGTTTATCATTGCGCCACCGCTCTCCAATTGTAAAGACAATTTCTTGGAAGGTATACATTTTGGGTTATATGTTCGCCGTTTGTATTGTGGAATTGGTCCAGTAAATATCGCACATACATTGGTCGCTTATGTATGTTTGTTTATTCATGGGTGTTTGAGATGCCTCAGGATACATTTGAATGCCAATACAAATGCAATTATGAATTATAAATTGACCCGTGCAATCCAATCAGTAAAGTAATTTTTTCGTCTCATAATTTCAGTAATATCTCAAAAATGAAAGGCGGCAAAATGTGCGGGAGTTATAGTCAACTCATTAGTTGTGCTATTACTGTCACTGCTGTGCAATATAAAGATAGCATCTCTATTAATATATTTGCTTCTCATTTAAATGTCTGATCTACGTTTATTTTTAATGCAATGCTCAATTTTTTTTTTATGTTGTACGACTGTTGTTTTGGCCCCCCGAATCCATGCACATAATTGGCTTCGTTTATTAATACCATCATAGGGCCCTTTAATAAACAAACTAATTCTGGGCACTGCATTGGCAGTGGTTTCACACAATAATACACGAAAAACTGTGCAAAGGGCACACAGCTTTTTTGCGGTATCTCTTGTCTTCGGCCACCATCGAAATACATTTGAGCAAATGTGACCGACAATGATGAAGTGATAGACAACTGAGGACAGGTCTGGTCATCATTAGGACTCACCAGCACTCACCGCTGCCACGTCTGCCTCCCTGGGAAGGACGTAAGTTGAGTCCCCACTGCCACGCTAAAGGTGCCCCCATTAGCTTGGCTAATGCCAACACAATTCACGGCTCTGTGTAACACTGTGTACATCGCCTGGAGGCATGATCCCTGCCTTCTGTTCAGGACACTGTGGCAGTTTACGCTGTTTAACACTGATGACATTGTCCGGCGATATTTTTCGACGACGATAGTCTTTCTGAGGCTTGGTGACTTTCCTTTTTGAAGGAGAACGCAAAAATTGTTCGTTTATGATAACAGGAAGACCTTGCCCAACGCGGCTTTGTCGAACGGGTGTTTCGGCTACACAAGGTTTCCCTCATGAAGTCTCTTTTCTGGAAGATGGGGGGGGGGGTGATGCTATCGGCTGTACGCGGGTTGACTCTGCTAAGATTCTCATCTCTGTGTTGAAAAGTAGTGACGTGAGGATGCTGCATCCGTTGCAAGGTGTGAACGATGTATGACAGTGTGTTTTATTTGGTTTGTGTTTGTTTTACGTGATAATGTAACACATGCGCAGCACGCATAACGGCACATCGCAATTGTTCACATTGCCGCGTGCGTTTAGCCGTGCACTCATTGGAGACGTTGGAAGGACGCCTCGAAGTCGAATCATTTGGCGTCCAAGTGAGAGTGCGAGGGGCAAGCGTCGGGCTCCGAATTCGGTGTTAGGGGCAAGCGTTGGGCGTGAGTACCACGGTGCGAGAAGAGCAGTGGAGACTGGGGTTTTGAGTTGAAGTGAAATTGAAAAAAATTGTGTACACACACACGAAGTGGAGAGCGACTTGGTATCCTTAAGGACAATAACAAAGGTCGATATATTGTCGAATTATTTAAACGAAGAGGGAGGGGGTGATCATTTTGGGATCCAGGAACGCAACGCTATGTTTCCGATAAGTTGTATTATTTGTCGAACGCGGGTTTCACCCGGCAAGGAATTTTTCAGGAACGTAACCTCCCCGCGTTTCGGCGAGGTCTGCCTTGGGTCACAAGTCTGGGTCATGATTCCTTTTCAAGAATCTATTTTTTTAACCTCCTTTGTAGTCTCCTTCGTATTGTGCCTCTTGTATGTTATGTCCTAGCTTATTCCGTGAACGTGCATGTGCTTCAGCATATATTCTGCATATTGTACAAATCCTATTCAATGTAAATTTCTGTTTAGATAATTGCATAATTAATGATGGTTGTCTTGCGGTGGTGCAGCAATGCAGTGGCTCATCTCCCAGCTCCCACCACCGCTCTCTTCCCACCACCAGGTGGAGGCAGAGGGTGGTTAGTGCCTTCTAACCACCACCTCCCCCAACACCGCATCATCAGCATCATCATCGTCATCACCACGGACTTCAACCCTCAGTGTTAACGGTAAATAACATTTTATCGTCTTTCATTTGAACACGTATTGTCTCTCATTACGTTATTGTGTATTTTATTTGTACTTAGTTGAAGGAACAGGCGACTAAGGCTTAGAGGAGTGTGACCCATAAGGCATTACCAAGCGCGGTTTTGCCAACCACGGCAGTTTTCATGAACGCAACCCCCGCGGTTGGCGAGGGATTGTTGTATTTTTTTTTATTATTATTGACGTTTTGGTAACAAGCTCACCTCTCTGTTTCATGGACTGTATGTTAGATCATATGGCTGCCCTCAATCGACCGATGCCGGGCTCGCAATCCTTTCCAGAACGCGGCTTACTTTATCTCCAGTGGGTCACGCTTTGAAGGAATACAATAATGTATTGATTAAACTGCTTGAAAAATAACGGCAGGGGGCCTTGAGTGTACTTTAAGCAAAAACAAAAATTCAGAGTCATGGTAAGCTGATCGAAAGAAAAAAAAACTTGCAATTTACATACTTTAGGAACATTTCATATTGAAGCTAAAATCGGAAATTACCAGAAAAATGTTTTCTTGTTGCACAATGCGATGCGAAATGTAACTTTGTGAAGATTATTGCAGTATCAGTTTCCCCCCTAACTTTCTACTTGTATTTTGACTGTTTGGTTATGCTGTGATCGTGCTCTGATGTACTGCACGTATTGCTTTAAAAGATGCTCAAACAGCGGTTCACTCAACATAAGTGTGCCCCTGTCATTTAACCATTGCCAGCTTTATAATCCTATAACGCTTGTAATGCACACGCTGTCAGAAAGCTATGACCTCATTTAATTGCCATCCAGTCAATTACACTATAAAAATATGAGATAGCTGTAAATTAATGGCAGAAATACATGCAGATAGTTTTTGTTTTGCTTTGAACTCATAATTGTCATCTATTTAAGACCGAAACAGGAGGACTTTTCCACAAATCTGGCTATCGCCTGATGAGGCTGGTCGTAATTACTGGCAAAACGTTGTACTCGAATTGTAAGTGTTGTGGGTTTACTCTCCAACACAGCGGTGTGCTAATCTAGTAATTAATTTGCATGTTTTGTTCACGTGACAAACTTTACTAATTGGCTATGGCGGGTTTAACGACACATTTATATTTACGCGATCTAACCCCAAAAAAAAACTCTATTTTGAATTATTGTGACCTTCATCCACGGAATTGCTGGTTCGTAAATATATTTGCCAGGAAGTGAAATAATACTGCATTGAGGAAAAATTATAATGACATTACGATTCCATTTCTAAAAACGAATGCTACGATTATCGTGACTTTCATATCGAGAGGTTTGTATCGCTGTGTCGCCATATCTCCGTGACCCAATACAGCCGAGCCAAGACCGATCTGAATGCACATCTAAGTGCGCATGACGGATCTGAAGGTGATGGATAAGGAACGTGAAGGTAAATGCCTTCGTCGGGATTATTCGTGGCCACTGCTGGCAGAATCGATACCGTTGAGATTTCCAATGATGACAAACGCTGGCCTGGCTATTAAAAGAGGTACCGCAGAGTTTGTTGAACAAGATTGACTTCGCTCGCACGGCTTTGTGTGCTCGAAAATAAATTCAAGTCACATAGGCAAGGGGGAGTCCTAGAGTGTAAAAATGTGAAACTCAATCGTGGCCAGAAGGGAAAGTTGGACAAACATGCGGAGGCTTGACGCACACGGATGTGTTAAAAATATTGGGGCAATGGACTCGAGTTTCATACGGAAGATTTATTTGCTGTTTTTCTAAATTTCATAACATCCAGTCACAGTTGACTTTGATGTGTTTGTAAATAAAGGCTTGCATTAATTCATCTGCTGAAAAATATCTACTCGTTGAGAAATCGGGCAGTGGGTTTTAAATGACTGCTTGCCCAGATGCATTTCGGCACGGCTACTTGCAGTTTCAAAGATTGCGCGACAGAGTCACGGTATTTTTCTGCACAGAGCTGGCAAAGCGGTTAGCGCACTGCACCATAAACCCGGCCAACCCGAGTTTGATCCCCAAGCCAAAGCTAAAATCAGAGGTGAGCGCTTAGACGCTGTGCAGCACGGTGAAGTGTAGGCAAACAACCCACCAACAACAACTTTAACTTACTCAGGGATGTTGCATAACGTTTATCACACCCACACCTGCGGTCCAGAGGTCATCGGTTCAACCCGTGGTCGCAGCGTGGCAGTGAAAAAGACTGTTCAAGCTTCTTGAATCCAACAGCTTCTGTGCACCCAGCGACGTAAATAGTCAATCGGCAGGTCGCGTATGTGTGAGTACTCCCAAGTCTTTACATGCCCGACTAACCTGGAAGAGTAGGCCAAATACTCTCTAAGAAGGGCTCTCTCAAGCTCATGCGAGTGGATGCCCCTTTTGGCAGCAGTGGTGTGAGTAAGCAATTGCAAGGCAGCACCTTTGCCTATATTTTTACACGTTTCTTGAGAAACTATATTGACATTTTAAATAGAGGTAAAGCCATTTTCTCTCTCTTTCTGGGCAGCAAGCCTCTGGCCGTTTGGATGCCTTAGTGCCTGTGGTGATGTAAAGGAAGGGGGTTTGTTTCGAGTGGTGAAGGGAGTTTTATTGTGCTTTATTGCTTTGCCGTCTTTAATATTAGCTTTCCACCGGAGGCGAAACAACAAATAGCTTAAGTTGGCATTGCATTTGGACCTATATATTTAACAAAACATTGCTTGTGGCTATGTATGGACGACAGTGGTGATGGCAACGATGATTGTTGTGGCAGCTTTTTTTTAAATATTTTAATTGTTTTGGTTTTCATCTTACAATTATTTGTATGCTGCGTTTGTGTGATGCATATCTCTGCAAAGATGTGCACGGGTCGTCCCCACGTGCTGTTTCGGCACGATGTCCAACGTTTCACTCCGCGTGCCAGGAGCTTCATTCGAACGTGAATTCAGCTCTAGGAACCCGGATTTCGGCTCCCAGCAGTGGAGCGAAACGTCGAACATCGTGCCGAAGAAAGCGCGGCACAACCAAGGAATGCATGCGGGAGAGCTACACTATTCCTGTGTCGGTAACAATTCGCATGAGAAAAATGTAACCCAATACATACCTAACAATCAAAGCTGATGTATGACTCTCAAATATTCAATTATTCTCTTATACATTTTATTATTCTCTTCTAGCATTTAATCTACCCTCTACATTTTACACTGCACATTACTCCGCGGGGATATATATGTCGTTATTATAATTTGTTTATGTTTATTTAGTTTTTTTTTTTATATTGCTCTGTGTTTCAAGTTGCTCCATCGCGACTGTTTCAGGAACAATGATTGCAAGTGTACAATAAGCCGTACAACATGCCTTGACAATAATTGTTCGGATATTATTCCATGATTTTCATCTGGGCCTGTGACCGCACACCGCCTGGCATTCGCCCATTCTCATCAGATCTCGGAATCTAAGCAGGCTTGAGCCTGCATAGCGCTGAGTGACCTACCAGGTGTTAAAGGCTGTGGAAGTACGTAGTGGGCAGCAAAGGGCAGCATAGATGTACAGCATAGATGTGTAATAGAGTGCAAAATTTATGCTGCAGAATCTGTGCTCCTTGCTTCCACCAAGTCACAGCATGTGTTGATGACTACACCACCCGGGAAGCTAAGCATGCTTGAGCATGGATTGTAGTTGTAACAGGTGTTATAGACTGTGGGGCGATGTTGATTGCAGCAGAGGGCAGTGCAAATACAATCCATTGTTGTACTCTACCTCGTATGCTCCCATGTCTGTGATCCCCTCCCTTCACCAACACAAGACCAACCGGCGTGGTGAAGTGTGGTCTGCGTAACGGTGCGAAATGAGACAAACGTGCGCACCTACAAACATTTCGCCACGACCCGCACGGCCTTGGTTGAGGCCCTCACGATCCAGAACGACGACCCCCCCCCCCCCCCCGTGCAGAGTCTCGTCTCAACGGGACGTGACAATTGAGCCCTGTGGGAAACCCATGCCTCGCGACCTCTCAGACGCACTTAGTATTGGGCGCTTTTGGCATATGTTGTAAATACAACAATGGGCCCGTTGGATGAATATTAGATTATCAATCATGCCTGACAAAAAGAAAACAAATATTTCTGTGTCCGGTCGTTTTGAAAGGACAAAGCGATGTATCAACAAGAGCGAGTTGTTTTGTTGTTTGTGTGGGGGAGAGGGAGGTGAGAGGTGGGGGGGGCTGCGCAAGCGTGGACCCCTGATAAAAGAAAAAGAAAATTCCGTTGTGACTCCAAGTGACAAATGTCACGCGGGCGCACCCCCCCCCCCCCCCCCACGGCACCGCCGCCGCATGATTCAGGAACAGGTGCACATTTTTCAGAGCCGCAATCGTCACCTTGAGCCATCCTTTCAAAAGATTATCTGCGAGGATGAAAGCTGTTTATCTGAGGAGCTCGTTTTGTGAGTGCGCAGGATTTATGCGATAAGCGCATTCTCGCCCGGGACCCTGTAAATGTGACATCTAAGAAGATGGCTATTGCTATTTCGGCGGTCTTGTCATGGCCAGCCAACTCGATTCAACTCTGCCCTGCGACCTGCAAAAAAAATGCGCCTGCTACCATCCGCAGCGTGATGGTCAGCACGCTCGAATTGCCATCCACCAATCACTGGTCTTGAAATCCGGAGATCACTCTACCTGCAGTCCAGCAATCACCAGTCTTGCAATCCAGTGATCACTATACTTGCAATCCAGCGATCACTGGCCTCGCAATCCAGCGAACACTAGTCTTGAAATCCAGCGATCACTGGTCTTACAATCCATCGAACACTAGACTTGCAATCCAGCGATCACTGGTCTTACAATCCAGCGATCGCCGGGGTTCGATTCGCGATTAATTCTCCCGGCGTGGCAGTCAAAGCAATAGGCGGCACTTTCCAGCATCAATGGCAGATCACAGGGGGGTAGGGGTAAAGTGTGGGTTACTCCCGCACCTTCAAAGACATCTCACCAGCGTGGAAGAGTAGGCCAAAAAAATGCCATCTATTAGAGGGGCTCTCGAGAAAGCTCCCTCAAGTGAAGGCCCTTCTACCAGCAGTGGCGTAAACAAAGCCATTGCAAGGCTGCGCCTTCACCTGCCACAAAAAAACATATATTTAAAAAAAGGAGTCGTGTGGCTGCGGGATTTCGCGAGCCACGGCCACACACGCGAAGTGTGACACGTGGGGCGAATTTGAAATGACTCCCCGAAGAAAGGACACACGCTAAAGTCGACATTTCACTTGATAGGTTTTTATCAGGCCTGATGAAAGCTCATAAAGCTGGGGAGGAAAGCGAAACAGGAAGGTTTTTTTTTGCAGCCGACAAGCCCTTTGTCACTCGCTAGAGATGTTGTGGTGATGATAGCGCATTCTATAAATGTCAAATTTGTATTATTATTTTACTATATGTTTGTTAAATCTTGACTTAAAGCTTTTATGACTGTAGGAATTCATATTCTTTGGGTCTTTCGGTAAAGTCACGTAGATAGGTTCAAAGAAAATAACAAAAAATAACAAAAAACTACGACGTTTCGATCACAACACAAGCGTTCGTCATCAGGAAGAGGGGGTTAGCTTCTAAAGGTAAACTGTTTATAAAGGTTTGAATTGGGCGTCGCCCAAATGTCAGCAGCCAATGTTAATGTAAGTGGTGGGTAGCGACCGCGACGGTGGTCAATGGGACACTCTCAACAGGAAAGCCACCCATACGGATGCATATATAAAACCTGACTCCCACCACCATCCTTCCCAGAATAATTCCCTCATCAAAACTCTACACCATAGAGCTCGATTTATTTCCGACCATCATCACCTAGCCAGTGAACTGGAACACGTACACTAAGCGCTCAAGAGGAATGGATATTCAGACTACACAATCCATAAAATTATCTGAGGACCCAATCAAAACCATTACCTTGCCATACATAGCAGGGGTCACCAAAAATATTTTCAAAATCATGAGCAAACACAAGATCCAGGTTCGATTTAACACAGTACATAAAATTCGTGAACTGATTCCATCTGTGAAGGATGTGATCCCTGACATGCAATACCCCGGCGTCTACAAACTAAGCTGTGTCTGCGGCAATAGTTACATTGGGGAAACTAAGCGACATGTCTCGGACCGTGTTCGTGAACATACGGCAGATCTGAAACACGGTAGGACCAATTCCTCGGCCGTGGCTGATCACTGTTTTAATGCAGTGGGCTCACACAAAATAGATTTCGAAGGTACTTTGCAAACCCACTGGCTATCAACAAAGATTCGTTCATGAAACCATCCATGTATATAGACACAGACACAATTTCGAGAAGATGTGTATAAACTGAGCAATCATTGGAAGGACATTATCAACCAGTTTAAGTCATAACTGGCCCTGATGTTCCCATCCTACCACCTTCTGATGTCAGTTGTCATTTTCGGCTCTCTGATTTAACATTAACAGGTTAAATTTCTCACCCTAACACAGCCACCTCGCTCACCAAGCTCGAGGTGTTTTGCTGTACGATCTGCCATTAACAT
The DNA here is from genome assembly GCF_965212315.1 of Lampetra planeri. Classification (NCBI taxonomy): domain Eukaryota; kingdom Metazoa; phylum Chordata; class Hyperoartia; order Petromyzontiformes; family Petromyzontidae; genus Lampetra; species Lampetra planeri. The sequence goes on along the minus strand of NC_136152.1, from coordinate 5,723,820 downwards.
GCTAATCTCTCACATTAACATAGCCACCTCAGGGCACCCGCCATGGAGGCCGCTCAACGATCTTACATTACCATGCAAATTTTTACTGGGCAAGCCCTTTGATTGGTGGGAAAACCCACCACCATCGCGGTCACTGCCCACTTACATTAACATTGGCTGCTGACATTTGGGCTACGCCCAATATATTTTAATTCTCACTGCTGTGCACCCACCCCCTCGTGTGCCGTGCCGACCTTTATAGGCGCTCGCTAACAGCACTCCCCAACACTCTGTTCGGGCTATACGGGGGGATCTTTGTCTGTATAGAAACGTACATGCACTTAAGAAGGTCGCATATTACAGGGAGCGATGTTTTTGTACAAGGAGCTTACAATGTTGAAACGGCGTGCGGCAATAATTTGTATTAATCATGCATGCATGCATGCACGCCGACACGGGCGGGAGGTTCTTTCAGAGACCCGCGGATAGTTAAGAGACTGAGGGAATTGACGTCTCTGAAGGGAAATTTGGCGGGAAAATGTTTCGCGCCTTCAATTCGCGCCCGCCACACCCCTCGTGCCAAACGGAACATGCACGAAGTTTGAACCTCAGAAGTTCACGCTTTTCACTCGCATTTGAGCGAGGTTTTCTTTTTTGGGCGTCATTTCGCCATATTCACCGAAGATTGGACAGTGCAAACAAAATATCAGCACAACAACAACAACAACAAGGGGCCGTCCATAAATGGGGGGGGGGGGGTCAGACATTTGTGACGTCATATTTGAGGGGGGGGGGGTCTGACCTTTTGTGACGCCGTGTGACGACGGGGTGGGGGGGTCAAAAATCGTCCACAATCGCGTGACGTCATTTATGGACGGCCACCAAAGAGCCTGCGCGAAACATCAGAGAGGCTGACGCATGCTCGTACTTGCAACACATTCACAAGTACGAGCTATGTGTACACCGCTCGCGAAACACGCTCGTAGTCACCCACCCCCCGCCCCCTTCAGTCTATCAAATTAATTTCTGACTGACAATGAGCGATAGGCCCTCCTATAGGGGCCCTGAATGGACACGGTGTAATATCTTTACGGCTGCGGTTGCCCTGTGTGCACTATGCAGCAGCCGATAGGCGACCTGAAGGAATTTCTTTTTTTTGCAACAGCAGGTTTAACGTCTTCTCAGCCGTAACGGTTTTTGACAGCTTCGCGCGCGTTGGGGAGCGTTTTCAATATGCCCGGCGGAATGACATGGACACTGCTTCCTTAGGGATTGAGTGAAAACAGCCAGATGTTGATAATAACCTCCAAGCATCCCCCACCCATCACCTCCCTCCCCATGTAATTCTCACCAGCGTGTCGACTTTAAAATGTCTAAGCGTAGAAGCGCCGAATGGCCGCGTAGCTCTGCGCTGTGTTCCCGGGTCGCATCACGCGTGGTTCGCCATTATGTCCGACGTTTCGCTCCACGTGCCGGGATCTTCCTCGGGAGCAGCCCGATGCGATCAAGTCTCGGCAATTTTTGTTACTGTTTTCAGCAGCTCGATAAACCCCTAACAGGCGCGTGGAGTGAAACGTCAGACGAAGTGACGAACAGCACGCTGCGGTGAGACCTGAAAACGCACCGGAGAGCCGTGCCGGACATCCGTGATTGAACATCTCAACTTCCCAAGGTGACGCTCACCTCCCATTTACAAGCCTGGGCCAGTCGTGGAAATTCCACATTCTTTCTGGCAGGGATGAGTCCGCCCATACGATTGCAAACCGTTTAGTTTCCCGCAAAATGGGCACTCGTTGTATCAACCCACAGGTGGATTATGGGCGGAGTCAACCCCCCAACCAGGATGTGAACTCGCAATCTCTCCAATCGCCAGCCGCTGCGTGCATTCCGATCGAAACGTGGCCATGCGTTTAATGTGGGACTCGTACAGCTCCCCGAGTTTACGCGAGAGAGTGAATGGTCACCTTTGATTTCATTCCGCATTTTACTTTTGTTTACTTTGTGTTAGTTGAATGAGAAATGTGACATTTATTTGCACCGTAGCATCAGGGCATTAAATCTGACGAAGTGTATTCCATTTGGAACTTAGCTGGTCAAAGTAAGGCACGTACTGTTCACCTTGTCAAATGAAAAGCCTTGCCTCGGGCAATTTCTCTTGGGATATAAGTTGAGCTTGATATTAGTCACGAGACAAACTTTCCGATGTGATAAAGTCTTGGTCATTTCTCGCACGAACTTCAGAGCTTTTTTTTCTCATGGGACGAGGCCCAAAGAAATGGCATTGAGAGCAATTGGTTGTGCCATAGAAACCTACTTTTTCTTCTAAGCAGATGCTGCAAAGAGATTCTGTTCTGGACTGGACAAATTAGTTGGCGATGCTGCTGCTGCATTGGCAGTGTTGCCGGAGTACAAATAACAAAAGAGATTAGAAAAATGTCAATAAGACTGTGGCCTTAAAAAGCCCTTCTTTCACAGCACAGAGTGATAGGCCAGAGAGTTTGAGTGGACAAAATAACAGTTGCAATTGCTGTAAAGAAGTAACAATTATTATCACTGTTGCCTAAAACCCATGATATACTTTTCTTTTTAAGGCCACAATGTTATTGACGAATGTGTTGAATGTTTTTTTTTGTTTGTTCAGCACTAGGGTTGCCACCTCTGAGGTTCGGGACATACATCTCACAATATCAGAAGAGGGAATAACGATATGCAAATGCTTCATTCTAAACGAGTGTTATCTTTGCTACCGTTACCGTGGAACACGTTTAGAATATAACCCCTGCACTTTTAATGTCTCGGCAAGACGTACAGATGCTCCAGGACAGCTGCTATCTAAAAAACGAGGACAGTCGTAGGACAATCTGGACATGGTGGCACCTCGGTGGCGAGATGTTAACTACATTGCCTGGTATACAGGATGCCGTGGCTTCGTTACCGACCCTGACGCCTGTATATTTGGAGTTCGCATGTCTCTCTCTCCCCGTGCTGGTGTGGATTTTTCTCCGGGTCCTGCGGGTTTTCCCTCCAAATTTAGAATCAACAAGACGCGTCGAGAGTCTTTGACTGCCATACATTTCTACCCGATAAGCTGCTTCGTTGAGCTATCATTTGTGGCCAGATCACGTCTGAAAAAGAGCTACATTGCTCAGTGGGGCCTTACCCGGTAAAATAAAATAAAACAAACAATAGTTTCAGTGATTCTAGATTTGAAGTTTCCGTGACTGCAAGGATCCATACTCTTTGGTTATTTCGGTAAAGTCACGTAGATGAAAAATAATAAAAGAAAGTAAAAAATTTAAAGAAAATAAATGTAGTTTTTTTTTCCATCTACGTGACTTTACCGAAAGAACCAAAGAGAATAGTTTCAGGAATAGTTTAGGAGAGGTAGCAAACCAGATTACAAACACGCGATTCAAACTGGGTTTTCCGCTTCACGCGTTCGGACTCGCTGCATTTTGGTCACGTTCCGGTCAAGTTGCCATTTTGCTCAGAGCGAGCTACCCCACCCCCCAGCCGCCGCCCGGGTGATGAGCAACATCTTTTTTTCCGTGACCGCGTGCAAATTATCCGGCAATTAGGAAGCAATTACCTCAAACGATGGGAGGAGAAAATTACTGCATTCCCCTGGAAGGGAGGCAGGAACGGGACCCCAGAGATCACGGAGACCTCTGTTTGGAAGGGCACTCACTGCGTCTCGTTGCATTCGTTCACATTCATTCGCGAGTCGCTTTGACCTTTAATTTTTTATTTTTTAAAGCAAAGCCGACCCCTTCACCGGCTCCCTCTCGCCTCGAACTCGGGGCTGCTGTTCGCCGAATTTCTGTTTCTCCTCCCACTCCCCCCCCCCCTCGCTTCATTCGATTACCGGCGCTTTGTTTCAATCTCGCGTTGCTGTTATACTCTACAACAATCATAAAAAAGAGCAACGCCAGCAATCAGGCAACTCTATCAGTCCTAATAGACATTCGCAGAAGATAATGGTCATGCGTTCGGGGGCGGCGACGATTATGACAATGCGTCCATTCGTCGTCTCAATCGTTTATTGGAGCGAGGCCGACCTTTGGGCAGCAAGCCTGGTTATTACGTCTTTAATTGCACACTCTCCAATGATGTCGCGACTCCTTGCGCGACGAAAGGTCGACATGTGCCCATTGCATCGGTCAAACCGAACCGTCCCGTTGCCGGCGAGCAAAAGGGTCGTGCCTCGAGACAAGCCGCGGTGGCGAGGAGATGTTAACTGCCTCGCGCGGTATGCAAGGAGGTCGTGGGGTTTATCTCGAACGTGACACTGCCTGCTGCATATTTGTAGCTTACGTGTCTCTCTCTCTCCCCGTGGTCGAGTGGATTTTTCTCCGGGTCCTCCGGTTTTTCTTTCCACGTTTAGAAGCAACATCACCACGCGTTTAGAGTAAATTTACACGTGATTAGCCACTTCATTGAGCTAAAATTTGTGGCCAGTTCGCTTCTGAAACAAGCGACATAGCTGAGTGGGCCTTATGTGGTAAAATTAAAAGAGAAGTTTAGTTCGTCTTGTGTTCAATCGCCACGCTGCTGGTCACAATGCTTCTCATGTCGCTCCCCTTGTCATCTATACTCCGGTGTATGACCGTGATTTTATGTACCCTCTACTTCGCATTGAATATGCACGGTGCGGAAGAAGTTCAACATACGTAAAAATCCCATGCCGTGGATTGGAAAAAAATTGTCTGCCTTGTAAGTCGGAATCCTGGTAAAAATTCGCAAAAATTACCCCCCACCCCACCCCTAAATCACTGAAGCTGGAGAGCTCGTGGCAATCATCCCTGCCACTTCTATCCCTCCTCACGCCTATCAAAGACAAATATCCCCCATATAGCCTTGGCCAACTGTTGGGGCAAGTGCTGCGAGCAAATAGCCTATGAAGGCCGGCACGGCACACGAAAGGGGTGGGTGGCCAGCACCACGCCCGACCGCCTTTGGCTCCCCAGTGGCAATGTTTACACACCGCACCAGGTACTCATTTGAGGTCGAGTCGACCTAGGGGAGGAGGCCCACGACCGATTTAATATTCGTCACTGGTGTTGGCCGTGAGTAGGAATCGAGCTTGGTCTGCTAGGTTCGTAGCGCAGCGCACTAACCACTACGCCATCTCTCCTCTTATCACCCCCCCCTCCTTGCGACTCCACTGCGACTCTGTGTAACATGTGACACCGTCACAACTTGAGTGGCGCTGTTTGCAGCTGGCCGCTTGGCATCTTGGGCATTCGGGCTCTGTGTTTAAGCTTTACAAAAAAATACGAACGCTGCTTGCAGCAAATAGTGGGAGCCACCCATTGAACACTGAATGTTGGAGTCCAACGTTAGGCCACCGGATCCAACCACGTGCAAACGTTTCCTCGACGTTGCACGTTTACCGGGTGTGGTATTCAAGTCACCGGCATTCCTATGAGCCACTGTGTGAGTTATAATACAACCTTGTATATGAAGTGCGGTAATATTTTGCACGTTTTAACTGTCGTTATGTTTTCACAATTTCCGACCGTGTCACCTCCGTTTAGCACGGTTGGCGACGTACGGTGCGAAAGAAGCTCAACCCACACACATAGGATTCACAAATCCACCTCAATACATCAGTTACCAAAGCCAGGCGGATATGCGACGTTGTACCCGAATTTGCACTATCCCTTGTGTCCGTCCACTGCTAGATGCGGGCCTCCTTACGTCACGTGGCTTGTGGGGGGTTATTTTTTTTAAGCGTACTTCTGTGTGCTGTACATATACACGCCGAACTTTCTTCGCACTGATCGGCTACCGAGGAGCACGGTTGGCTACCGTACGTGGCTAACCGTGACAATCGCGACGCGCGGGTTGTTGGTAAAGGCAGAGCACGAGTGGCGTGCTACCGTAGACTTATAGGGCAACTTATTTTGCTGCACTATCCGCAGCTGCCCGACACACAGCCCAGAATCCTGTTATAAGGGCCTCTTGTGCATTAGCTCGCCTTTCGACATAGCAGTGTGCCAACAGCATTGTGTCATTTTGCTTTTTTTTATACAAATTTATTTGGGTACGACGGTCATGCGTTTTATTGTATTATTGGTAGTTGTGTCCGTTGCTGAGTGGCTACTATTCATACGCTAATTTTTTTTTTAAGTGGTCATTCGGATACATTGCACACTTTCATTTCTCACCGGCCTGCAGTGTAAAGTGCAGTCTCTAACTCAATAACCACTTTAGCTATCTCGCCTCTCCTTATGTGTTATTTTGTTGTCCTTCCCCCGCATCTCCGATTTAGCACGGTTATGCTACATGCGTTGCGAAATATGTTAAACGTACATACACACGTATGACGACAATCTCCAATTGGAACCCTTGCGGTAAGCAGTGCACCTCATTGTGTCACAGAAAGCCACAGGAAAAGGTGACATCACGTTCATATATAACATACCGCATATGATGATATCATAATGGCTCAATATACATACATGAAAACTGTCGATTGGCCAAAACATCACATGTAATATTTTTTTTTCATTTTAAGGCCAGAATGTTATTGACGAACTCGCTTGTTTGCCCATCCTAGAACGGAAGCTGTAAAATTTACGAAAAAATTGAGCAGAGTATAAATGTATCTTGTGTCAATTTAATGGCAGTGAATCTTGCATGAAAGTATGTAATCAAACACCTCACTCCATGTCGCTGTAGCACTGTATATAACTGACCTTCATTCTGTTCAAATTCACTGCTCTGATACTTTCTTCTCTTCTGCTTTCGGTCGCTGGGGTTGAAATAAATTAGAAATCGATACAATATCAGGAAAAATACCGATAAATGTCTATTTTACGATAATGTAGAAGCATAAATTAGACTTACCTATTGTCTCAAGTGCTGAAGAAATAAAGACACCAAATCCACTTTGTTGCTGCGTATAATTATGTATTAGATTAACTTTCAATGAAGAAAAGTCAAACCAAAAGCGAATTTGCGAAAAAAAAACATTTCCGCTTGACCTTCTTCTCTGTGAGTGTAAAAATCCAACCGCTCATGAATATTAATGAGGGGAGGGTGCGGCATGTGGAGTGACGTCACGCGCGTTACACACGAACAGACATTCTTGGCTCATTATTGTCGTAATGAGGTTGCGTTTTTTTTTCTTGTGCATAGTGGTCACCCATCCCTACATTGAACGTTGAACTTCTTTCGCACCGTACGTAGCCAACCGTGCTAATCGGCTTGGCAATCAAACTCGGGTTGGCCAGGTTTGTGGTGCAGTGCGCTATTCGCTGCGCCACCTGTGCAGAAAAATACCGCGACTACGTCTCAAAATCTGTAAAGTTGTAAGTGGTCATGCTGAAATGCATTTGTGGGCATGCAGTCATTTAATACTCACTACCCAACATATGCATTAATGCAAGCATTTTTATTATTACACACTTTTATTTAACTCACTGTCTGTTGTTGTTGTTGTCGTATCCTCAAATCTTGAAACTCAATTTGAACCCACTTCCCAATGTGGTATCGACTACAAACTTGATGTACTTATGTCATACTGATGACAATACTATATTCTATCATAAAAAATGATATATACAAATTTTTTAACGATCTTTTTGCACGCTTTCAATTAACTCACTCTGTTGTTGTTGTCGTATCTTCGAATCTTGTAACTCAACCCACTTCCCAATGTGGTATCGACTGCAAACTTGATATACTTATGTCATACGGATGACAATACTATATTCTATCAAAAAAATAAAATACAAAAATTTAAACAATCTTTTTTTAATGTTATGTTTCGGCTTTGGTCTAATTGTCCATGCTCAACTGACGTTGGCTGTAAATCACCACGTCCCCTTACGTTATGGCAAGTTTTGCGGCCACTTCCTGGAGTCGTGGAGTTCTGCCATTACTCGTACGGTACATTTCATTAAAGCATGTTTAAAAAAAGTATTTTTTAATATAATTTTTACAACCAGATGCAAGTTCACCGTGACTGGAAGCTATGCAATTAAAAAGACAGCTCAAGTGCTTGCATCTGATATCCTAGGCCATTGTCCCAATGTTTTTTTTAATGTATCTGTGCGTGTCATGCCTCTACATCTTTTGTTAAAATTTCCTTCTGGCAACGATTGTGTTTAAGATTTCACACTTGGGACTCCGCTTCGCTATGCGGGAGGACGACTAAACACAGTACAAAACAACACATTTGCCGCACTCTCCTAGCACACCGGACTGCCTTAGAGCGCGGGTCGGGAACCTTTTTTCTGCCAAGGGCCATTTGGATATTTATAACATCATTCGCGGGCCATACAAAATTATCAACTTAAAAATGTGCCCGTTATATTTCGTCAAACATTTAATTAACTCACCCCTAATGTGATGGCTGGAACTGCTTTTCTATGGTGAGGCGTGTGATGTTAGCTGGTATTGATGATGTTGCTACTCGCAACTGTTTTTCCAGGTTTGCTCCTAGATTTATTGAATTTCGAGTCTCGCCTGCGGTTGCCTTGGCAGGGCCACACCAAATGATTTCGCCTTAGAGCAAGGGACCAAAACGGGCCCCTTTACCCTAAGCCTCACACAAAAGAGGGGCTCACAACAGGCGTGAGGGGGGGGGGGTGCCCACGTGGCATTCTGCTTCGGACATGCAGCAACCTCAGTTCGACCCCCGCTTTACCCATTACGCGCAAAACAATGGAACACATTGGAAGAAAACAAAAACATTTTCTCCCACCAGCTTGGGAGCCCAAGCCCATAGGCTGCAAGGGGAGAGACTTTCGGCGAAATCAATTACAATTTCCGCGACCCCCGCAATCACTTGATCATCAGCGTGCCGCACTGGAAACGATCAACGGTAAGCGTCGGAAGCCGAAAGCAAAACAAAGTGAAAATGGGAAGAAGAAAACATTTCGACGGGGGCAAGGGCACAACGACAGATTCACATTGAAGCCATTTCTTGATGGGCACGTCCATTAGAAGGCTGAAGAGGAGCTCCCCGCTGCTCTCGTGAGCGCAATGTAATTTTTTTGAAGGCCCGCTCCAGCACGCTACATGAGGCAGCCAATGGTGCGTGTGTGTGCGTCTTGTCTCGGTGTCTCAAAAAGTGTGGCAGGTCGTTAGGGGAAGCGGCCATCTCGCGTGCACGCACACCACTGGACGGACGAGAGGGGGGGGCGACGCGCTGGGGGGAAGACCCCTTTGGGGCTGCCCGTAGTTCACGAGATGTGAAGGTGCGGCCGCGTTCACGTTGATGGCCAGCGCTGGTAAAAGCGCGTGTGACGCTATACCTGATACTTGATGCGTCATTAATTCTAGATTTGAAGCTTTCGTGACTGCAAGGATTCATATTCTTAGGGGGTTTTTTTCGGTAAATTTTTTCGGTAAATTTACGTAGGTAAAAATAGAAATAAATAATACAAATAATAGAAATAATAATAGAAATAAAATAATAAATCACGACATTTCGGAGGCAACACAAGCTTCCTTTATCAGGTGTAAAAAAGGCACAGCAAAATAACTGTAGTGGGAGTTATTTGTGATGGGGCATTAATATATAGGGTAAGAGGAGGGGGAGGAGCCAAGGGGGACGGGTGCAGGATGGGGGGTGTGGGTGGAGCCAGGAAGGTGAAGGTGGAACTAAAAGACCGCGTCACGGATGGTGGAGGGGGGACGCAGAGCGGGGGAGAGTGGCGGTTGAGGTTTAACATGGTTAATCACATCTTTCCAATGATTGCTCAATTTGAATCCATCTTCTCGGTTCAAGTTATGTCTGTGTTTGTATATCTGTATGGCTTCATGGACAAATCATTGGTGGTATACAGACGGCTTGCAGAGTACCTTCGTATCGGAGAAAACGATATCATGATCACCCACAGCGTTGTAACAATGATCATGTGTATGTGTGTGTGGGGCGCGGTAGTGTAGCGGTGAGCGCGCTGCGCTAAGAACACCGGAGACACCGAGTTCGATTCCCGCTCACGGCCAACACCGGTGACGATTGTCTGAACCGGTCCTGGGCCTCCACTAGGTTCACTCAGTCTCAAATGAGTACCTGCTGCAGTGTGTAAACATCGCCACTGGGGGAAACAAAGGCGGTCGGGCGTAGTGTTGGCCACCCACCCCCTCGTGTGCTGTGCCGGCCTCCATGGGTGCTCGCTAACATCACTTTCCCCAACAGTCTGTTCATGCTATACGGGTGATCTTTGTTTTGTTGGTGAGCTGAGGCGAAGCGGTTCATGCATCGTGCCAATAACCCAGTGACCTGGGTTTGATTCATGGCAATGGATGGTGTAAGTTATCTGAAGTTATCTTGGGCCTCCACAAGCATCAACTCAGCCTTGAATGGGCACCAGACTTCAAGCGGTTCATGCATCGTGCCAATAATCCGGTGACCTGGGTTTGATTCATGGCAATGGATGTTGTAAGTTATCTGAAGTTATCCTGGGCCTCCACGAGCATCAACTCAGCCTTGAATGTGCATCAGACTTCAACACTGAGGAGACAAAGGTGGCCAGGAGTGGCTCTGGCCACACAACATGTCATGCACTGCGCTGACCTGAAATACATTCCTGCGGAGGGGGCTGGTAGGAACGTTGGGTTGCTCAGTCAATGGCCAGGGTCAACGGCGGCGCGGTGTATTCCGCAAATATGCCCGACTGTGAGGGCGGGCACAAGCCGGCGTGAGTCCCACCCTCTCCACCCAGCCCCTCCCCACCCTCCCCTCCCCACCCAGCCCCTCCCCACCCTCCCCTCTCCACCCAGCCCCTCCCCTCTCCACCCAGCCCCACCCCTCCCATTTTTGGATGGGCTGGTGGAGCCAGGTGGTTCCTACCAGTATAAGTGCTTGGCTGACAGCAATTGTTCAAACAAGTCATCGTTATGTTGTGTCTGTTGTAATACAAAACAGGGTTCGTGTATTTCCGCTCAAACAAAGCTCGAGATTAAAACCCAGAACATTAATGAAATACGTCGAATAATTGACCACGTTTTTGTGGTTGATTACTCTGATCCCTTCAAAAAGTGACAGCCGCCCAAACATCCTGGCTCCTGAAGGTGGGAAACCCCACGGCTACAAGCCACGCCCATCATGACATTCCCAACGATGCCGATGTCATCGCCATGCACCCCCCCCCCCCCCATCATCTCCCGTCCAGCGGCACACGTGGCGTCAAAGTCAATACTTTTTCAACGATGTTATCCAAATTAATAATAAATGGAGTAACTGGTTCAATTATCCAATATCCCAGTTCGAATTGAGAGTAGTTCTCATCCTCTTGATGGTCCTGAGATAGAGGTTGACATTCTACGTTCGTATGACAGGGACCAGTTATCTCAATGATTTTTTTGTACTGAGTGGCTGACGCCTCAGCGGGCGGTGATCGTTTCCCTGACCTTGTTAAAATGACGAGTGATGTCAACCATGGATAGCGTTTGAACTCATGACCTCAATTACGGGGGCCTGCTGCTCTGTGATCAGAGACATTAAAGGGCCAGGTGTGCCTGGTGTAGGCCCGAACACCCACGTGTGTGAGTCTGTATGTATGTGTGATGAGTGGTAGGGGAGTGGTTAGCGCGCTGCGCGAAGAACACGGCACCACCCCAGTTCGATTCCCGTTCTCGTCCAACACCAGTGACAATTATTTGAACCGGTCCTGGGCCTCCCCTAGGTCGACTCGGCCTGAAATGAGTACCTGGTGCCGTGTGTAAACATCGCCACTGGGGAGACAAAGGCGGTCGGGCGTGGTGCTGTCCACCCACCCCCTCGTGTACCGTTCTGGCCTTCATAGGTGCTCGCTAACAGCACTTGCCCCTACAGTCTGTTAAGGCTGTACGGGGGATCTTTATCTTTATTACGTGTGATGAGTGGTAGGAGAGTGGTTAGCGCGCTGCGCTAAGAACCCGGCACCACCTGAGTTCGATTCACGTTCACGGCCAACACCAGTGACGATAATCTGAACCCGGTCCTGAGCCTCCCCTAGGCCGACTCAGCCTCAAATGAGTACCTGGTGCGGTGTGTAAATATCACGACGATGGAGACAAAGGCGGAGGGGCGTGGTGCTGGCCACCCACTCCGTCGGTTGCCGTGCCGGCCTTCAAAGATGCTACTCGCTAACAGAACTTGCCCCAACAGTCTGTTAAGGCAATACGGGTGGATCTTTATATTTTGTATCTATGTTGAACTTATTTCACGCCGTACGTAGCCAACCGTGCAAATCGGAGGTGTTGGGGAACGACAACAAACTAAACACTTAAAAGCAGTTTCCCACACCTCCGATTTGCACGGTTGCCTACGTATGGTGCGAAGGAAGTTCAACATAGATACGTACTAAACAAATGTGTTTCAAAAATCTGCTTGCGATGGGGTGAGAGAGGGCGGACTTGCCGGTGTGCCTCTCTTGCTTGGTGCGAGCCGTGGCTTTGTGGCCCCAACGGGCTGCCCGGTAACTTGTCCGCGCACGGCAACTGCCTGCGTCAGTGCTCGTTACGAAATGGAATTCACTCGATTGGGGATCATACGGAGCCATCGTCGGCGGACCCGTCGCCCGTTTGCCCGCGAGGCGCCGAGTCACCTCGTGCCGCACAGGCCAGCTGCCCCTTGCCATCGGCTGGATACCCTCGCAGATGTTTGAGACGGGCCGCGATGTCAAGGGCACTACAGCTAAAAAAAAAACCGTTATGGACAAATATTTACCAATGTTGTTTTTTGTGTTAATGTTGTACGTGACTTCATCTGCACTGTTTATAGTACTTTTCAATAGCCTTGTATATCTACTGTTAGATGAAGGCACTCCCCCCGGCCTCTCAGTCATTGGGCTCGTTTGACCAGACTTCACCATGCTGGTCAGTGCGGGTTGGCGAAGGTCGTCGGCTCATCGGAATCTTTCCAAATATCACTCACCGCTGACGTAAGCCATGGCCGGGAATCAAACTCTCGTTGGTAAAATGCATACTATTACCCTCATTGTATAGATGTCAACCTATAACTTGAATGAATTCAAACATTTAATGCATAATATTTATTTTTGACGAACATTTATTGTCACATTCACGTGGAGAAAATATTTTTTATATCATTGAGGATGATTGGCGCCAATGTTGAAAACTTGTTTAATTTTATTTAAACCCAGCAAAGAAGAGAATATGGAGAAAGGGAAGTGAATCTAATGCTATTTCAATACGACGTGAGAGTTGGGGTTAGAGAAATCCTTTCAAAGTAATGGATTTCATAAATTTTCCTCGGATCTAACCGACAGAAGTCAACTTTCCAAAGGATTGTGTGTCCTTTGGGATATGATGCTTTAAGAATGCCATTAATCCCTTCAGGAGTCAGTCGGATTTATAAGAACATGTTCAAAAAACATAATAAGACATTTGAGCTCCGAGCTCGCAAAACCTTTAAGCAAAGAAAAATATCCCGTTATCAGCCACCTTAAAGATAAGAGTGTGGGAATAGACACAAGAAATTCGATATCGTGTCCATACATGCAAAGTTACGCAATGGTAATCAATAGTGGAAAATGAGGTGCACTGGTTTCCCGCACTTCTGATGAGCGCGGTGGGCTACGTTGAACATACGTACACATTAACAATGGGAGCAATAGCAGCTCCAATTACTCCTGTTTTTTTCGCCAAATACAGCGGAGGGAAATTGCAGAGATTTACTATTAATTGGTGTAAAATGGGAGCGAGTTGCCAGCAATTTCATGCCAGGCGTGGATCAAATGATAACCGGAAGTCTTCTATGATGAGGCGGCATGATTTACATTCGAATGCTCTATTCATGGGCGCCGCATGTAAGAAATTCAAATTAGGCAAAAACAAACATGAAAGCTCGAGAATGTTCTCGGCATCTCATAGCAGATGGTGAGAGCTATAATTAGAACCGGCATGTGGTGTGGACCACTGAGATCAGGGGATGATGGTTCGCTCACGAACCGAGGGGGTATCTCATTGATGTCATCAATAAAGGCAAGGGTGCAGCCCTGCCTTTGGACGTCTGTGAATAAAGAGCTTTATAGCTCGTCGGATTTCTCCAGCATGAATAAATATTCTGAAAACAGAACAAAAATGTAATGAAGTGGTCACTCATGTCACTGCTGGTGGAAGCACCTCCACTCGAGCGGGAATCTAGAAAGCCCCTCTGTTGCAACTGCCACGTCGTGGAGATCGAACTGGCGACCACTGGATTTCAAGTCCACTACTAACCATTGCACCACAGAGGCATCGCTCGTCATCATTAACGTCAGCCATAACGTTACGGGTTTTTTTTCTTTCACGTATTGACAGATAACCAACTCGTTTTATGGAGGATTACAGGTAAAAGCAGAACAACGTTCGGTGTTTCTACTGAAGTCAAACATTTTGTCTCTGCCCATCGGCCTACTGGCTCTCTAGACCAATGGGTCCCCAACCCTCCGGGCCGCAGACCGGTACCGGTCCGTGGCCTGTTAGGAACCTGGCCGCACAGCAGGAGGTGAGAGCGGTGAGTCCGCGCGTGGCCCGTCCATGATTTTATTATTGACCACTTCCGTCCGCGCCTCTTTACCGCACTGCGCACTTGCCACAGTTTTGGTAAGCCCACAATCTAACCCCTAGTTGCCAAAATTAGTCAAAAACAAACGTCGCTGGAGAGCTTCTTTGAAAAGAGGGAAAGACCCAATGATGAACCCCCCCCCCCAGTCCGTGAAAAAATTGTCTTCCACGAAACCGGTCCCTGGTGCCAAAAAGGTTGCGGACCGCTGCTCTAGACCTTGCTAAAAAAAAACATCTGATAGCCCTGCAGCTTTTTATGAACAAACTTGCCTGCTGATGATACACAGACGGTTTGAGACCAGTCCAGTTGCTTGATTCAACAAATACTGCTAGACAATGCACAGTATGTACGTAAATGCTTGTTATGCACTATATAACATATATTGGACACAGACGCCTGAGCTGGATTGATACATTCACATGAAGATTATATTCCGTGACTCGTCCCTCTAAACCTCCACGTGGCCGCCGTGACGTTGGTGACGTGCGTCACATCGAGATATGACAGCAGCCCCAAGCTGATGGCTACCATCTCCGCTGTAATGGGGGTTTTATATTCAATTTTATTTTACGGACACCGTGTACGATGGCAGGACGGCCAGTTGCCAAGCAAACCTGAAGTGGGTGCCAAGTAATTATCTGATAAAGTGAAATATATTTTGTTCTGCAAAAAAAAATATGTACGTATTACAATACCACGTGTGCGGCCTCGTCATTTCCTGCCATTCACGGTGCGCGCTGCGATTCCTCGCAGTGCACAGCCCTTTGGCACGGCATTGTTCAAGAGGGAGGCATACACATACACACTCGGTGATAGGGTGAGCATGATACAGTTCATGTTAAATTAACTTGTAGCACGTGTTCAACGCGAAACAAAATGCCACGGTGGCGAGATGTTAACTACCTTGCCTGTTATACAGGATGTTGTGGGTACGATCCCGACCCTGATGCCTGTATATATGTAGTTTGTGTGTCTCTCTCCCCGTGGTGATGTGGATTTTTATTCGGGTCCTCTGGTTTTTTCCTCCACATTTCGAAGCAACATGCGTTTATAATAATTTCCACGTGATAAGCCACTTCGTTAAGCTATCATTTGTGGCCAGCTCGATTCTGAAAACGAGCTGTATAGCTCAGTGGGCCTTACCTGGTAAAATAAAAATAGTTAAAAGTTTCGTTTTATATGAGAAGCGAAATTTGTTTCCCTATCGTGCATTGTGCTCTGGCTAGCACCTGCGTATTTCTGGAAAAGGCTGCCCATGCCAATCACATGTACAAGTTTGTTATTTAAACTATGATATTTATTTTTTACCAGGTAAGGCTCACTGAGCTACGTAACTCTCTTTTGTTCAGAAGCGACCTGGTCACGAATGATAGCTCAACAAAGTGGCTTATCATCGCGTGGAAATTTATATCGGCCAAAAAATTGTTGATTCTAAATGTGGAGGGAAAACCCGGAGTAAATAATCCATGCAACCATGGGGAGAGACACACGCAAACTCCAAGGATACAGGCGGCAGCGTCGGGATAGAACCCACGACCTCATGCATACCAGGCGCGGTAATTGACATCTCACCACCATGGCGCCATTGACTTCACTATAAGAATTTAGAAGCGGGGTTGAGTCTTCAGCGGCAGTGGAGGAGAAAGGAGGGGCAGGTGCTCTCAGCCCCCTATTGTCCTCCTGATACATCATGGGCTGCACCACACTGTCCCCGTGTTCGAATGAATTTTCTTGGAAAACGGCAAAAATGTATTCGCTTGTTCCTCAATTTCCATCGCAACAATGTTCACGTGAAATCGCAAACTTAGAACAAACTGTACCTTGTGGACCCAACCGCCTATGGCCAAATCGTCCAACTTGCACCCAATCTCATAAAGCTCTAAGAAGATAAGCAGCAGGTTTGAGCCCTGGGTAATGCTTGGGATGGGTCTGGCCACCGTGCACAAGAGGTTATTATAGACTGCGTTAGCCAGCAGAGGGTCAGAGGAACCTTGCAGCAGAATCCACTGATATCCACGACGTACTTCTATGCTCCCATGTCTATGCTGCTGGCCCATTCACTAACGGAACTGCTCAAACATTCCCAATGTTGCAGCACCCTCCTACAAAGTAAGCCGTGAGACTCATTGACACTTTCCTGAAAAAAGAAAAAACGGGCCATTGCAGCACGCCTTATAATATTACCAACCCGCACTGACCGGCACGGTGAAGTATGGTCAAATAAGGCCCTAGAGCTGCATGGCGCGGCGAGGCCCTCGTCCGGCAGTGGAGTGACGCGTGTGCATGGAGCCAATCATGGCAGTTTGTCAGACGTACGACGTGAACTGTGCTCTGCTTTTCAGGTAACAGGGAGGCGTGGTGGGAGTGCTGGGCATGGTCTCCGAGTTGCCCTTGCAAGTCGGCCAATCGCAAGGTCTAGGATGTAGTTCTTCACTCATTTTGAGGGGGGGGCACTTCCGCCGATAAGACATCATCAGTGCGAGGGCCACCACACATTTGAAATCATTGGGGATTTGACAGCATCATGGGGGCTGTTTTCACATTTTGTGTAATTTCAGCGGGGAGGCGCACGTCATAAGCCGCACTGAAGGCCACCATGGGATCGCCAAGTGGCCCAGCGATGGTCTTGCAATGAGGAACGCCCCTGTAGGGGACTGAAGGTTCTCAGAGGTGAAGACGTTTTACACATGGTGCATGGTGACTGTTGGTTGAGTTCCATTCAGGGCCGCGGGTAACGTCAGCGGCGAGTCGTGGACTGACTGAACCGCTTGGACCTCCTCCTCCCGCTTCATTCTCCAAGCCTACAACCGAGCAGTACGGTGAAGTATGGGCGGCAATCCCCCCCCCCCCACACACACACACAGTGTAAAAGGCGTTTTGGGGAGGAGACCATCCAGCATTGGATTGAAAAAGGCATCGCAAATTCTTATGATTATGATAGTGAATCGCATGGCAGTGTCTTCTCGCATATGCCAGCCTCCTGCCTCTGAGTGTAAGATTAGGGTTGGTGAGCAGATGGTGATATTTAATCAGATTGAATGTATATCAATACAGTCTAGAGTGCGCGTAGGGTGAACTGGAGCAACGACAAGACAACAACTCTAAAAATATCTTACGGGGGTCTGTTGTGCCACACAAAGCAGTGCGTGGCCTTAATTTGCACGGTCTCCTTGAAGGGTAGCACACTTGGGCTACGATGTTCCGTGGTTTTCATCCGCACCTGAAATACGTATTCCTCTCCCTACGTCACACGGGACACAAACGTTATGCTGTGTTTCTCATTATAGTGCGTTAATATTGGATGACGCTCAGGTGCGTGCATGCGTGTTAATGCTAACAGCACTTGCCCCAATTAGTCTGTTAAGGCTATACGGGGGACCTTTGTCTTGACAAAGTGGTGGGCGCAGCGGTTAGCGCACGGCACTACAAGCCCAGTTCAACCTGCGTTTGATTCGACCAATAAGTGGTGAATATTTGAACAGGTCCTGGGCCTTCCCTAGGTAGACTCAGCCTCAAATCAGTACTATACCTGGTGTAAACATTGTCACAAGGGAGACACAGGCGTTCAGGAGTGGTGCTGGCCACACAACCCCTCTCGTGCGCCGTGCGGCCTTCATAGGTGATTGGTATCACCGCTTGCCCCAACAGTCCGTTAAGGCTTTATGGAGGGTTCTTTGCCTTGTCTGCCAAAGGTTATCTGTAGGTGCTCTGCAGCCCTCGAGATGAAAGATTCCAAACCCCTGCTTGAGCGAAACTCCTCTTCTCTTGTGTCACAACGCAACATTTACACCCCCCACTTTATAGCTGTTACGATGTTTTTATGTATTATCGAGTCTCTTTTTTTTTCTCTTTCTCCGAATTGGAATGCTTATTACTTAGCTCTGATTCGTGAAAGCCCTAAATCGGCTTACAGCATGTGCAGTCACACGTTGATGGGTTTAACATTCACGAAACCCGCCGTTGCGGAAGTGAAGCGTTAATATCCGTTTTTTTTTGCCTGCAAATAAGGAAAGTTTACCCGACAACAGATAATCCCATTAATCCTCCTGTAATCCCAAGAATGTGTATTAAGGAGAATGATTGATTAAAGTGTATAAAGCTTTCACCATGAGTTCAATTCCAGGCCAAGGCTAACATCACGAATAGCAGTTAATGGCTGTGGATAAGAGTACGCTCAATGCGGAGATGGAGCGAGGAAATCAGTTGGTATATATATATTGAACTTCCTTTACACCGTACGTAGCTAACGGAGCTAATCTGATGTGCGTGGGAAAGAAGACAAACTAAACACAAAAAACTGTTCTAAGGAAATTAGTTTTTGATCTCGGCTTAAGAGTGCATAGCTCCAGTGGCTTCCTAATATCTGAAGGAAGAGCGTTCCAGACGGCCGCAGAAGCGCATCTGAAATCGCGCGATGCGGTGACCATTTTATTATTACACGCTTTCTATTAAATCACTCTTTCTGTTGTTGTTGTTGTATCCTCAAATCTTGTAACTCAACTTTAACCCACTTCCCAATGTGGTATCGACTGCAAACTTGGTATACTTATGTCATACTGATGACAATACTATATTCTATCATACAAAATTAAAATATATATTTTAAAACACGCTCAACTGACGTTGGCTGTAAATCACTACGGTCCTTTACGTTATGGCAAGCGTCGGGGCCACTTCCTGGAGTCGTGGAGTTCTGCCATTACTAGTAGGGTACATTTCATTAAAGCGTGTTTTTTTAAAAGTTTTTTATTACTTATTTGTTCAATGGTCAGCCAAAAGCCGCTGAGAGGATGGCCGGAGTTGGCGTGATGGTGGTTTGTGCTGCTTGACGAAATCTGCAAAGTATTGTGGTTCATTTGTGGCAAGCACTTTGTGTGCAATGAGCGCGACATCACGATGTATTAGCTCGAAGCCAATTGAGCTCGGCGAGCACTGGACGGACACGGTCCGATCTTGCAGTTCGTCAGCAGAAGTGGGATGGATTGTGCGATCGCAAAACTGAGGAAAAGAGGATTCATGGAGATGCCTTCATTCAGCAGTAGAGAGCGAATGGAAAGAAGCTGAGGATGATGCCAGGCAGTGGTGACGTACGCCTATAATCCAGCGCTGTGGAGGCAGCGCGAGTTGGTGGATCAAGGAGGAGCCATGCCCTGGCTCGCCAGGTGAATGCGGTACAGCAAAGTGTGGATTCCACCTGTCCCATTTATACAGGACTAGCTTTACTACCCGGCTTCGCCCGGGACTTGGATTCACCACGCCCGGCCGCCTTTGTCTCCCCAGTGGCGATGTTCACACACCACACCAGTTACTCGTTTGAGGCCGAGTCGACCTAGGGGAGGCCGAGGATCGGTTGAAATAATCGTCACCGGTGGTGGCCATGAGCGGGAATCGAACTCAGGTCGCCAGATTCGTAGGGAAGCGCACCAAGCACTACGCATGCGCGGGTGACATGACAGATGTGACGTCACAGCTCACTTGCCGTGCAAAAAAATATGCATTATTGAGCCCCCCCCCCAAAAAAAATTACAAATGTTTACATTTTTTATTTTTTTCATGGTGTACAGTCTGGAAAGTACCCACATGGCAAATTTCAAGTTTGTTGCATGTCGGGAAGTACGCTAAACATTTTGAACAGACACACACTCACAAATGTCCTTTATATATGTAATGTAGTAACTCGGCGGGAGACGACTTCACGGGTAACACACTCTTTATTTTATCAAACTCGTTCACAGGTGACTAACACCTACTTTGTATCTCGGGTGACAAACACCCACTTAGTATCTCGGGTGACAAACACCCACTTAGTATCTCGGGTGACAAACACCCACTTAGCTACTTGGCGACTAACGCCCACTGAGCTACTCGGATGACCAACATCCACTTAGTATCTCGGCGACTAACGCCACTGAGCTACTCGGATGACCAACATCCACTTAGCTACTCGGCGACTAACGCCACTGAGCTACTCGGGACACTCCCTGCCCGGGGTATCCGTCTCGACTGTGGGTCCCCAGCCCGACCCACGGGGGCGTCGGACCCCGGGTCCCACAGCCTCGCCTCCGAGCCACACAGGGCCCCGGTCCCCACAAGGACGGCGGGACTAGGGGTCTCGTGGCAC
Source organism: Lampetra planeri (assembly GCF_965212315.1). Lineage (NCBI taxonomy): Eukaryota > Metazoa > Chordata > Hyperoartia > Petromyzontiformes > Petromyzontidae > Lampetra > Lampetra planeri. The sequence goes on along the minus strand of NC_136152.1, from coordinate 5,703,208 downwards.
TAGGTCTTCAGCTCCGTCTTCGGGTCTTCAACTGGGTAACTCTCCCCGAGTGCTCTCGCGCGTCCCCCTTTATACCCCACCTGCGGACGTCGCTGCGAGCACCCACTTATTCGACCAATCGCCGGGCGCTGGCTACGATCCTCTTTTCCCCCATCTCATCGTGCCTCACCACTCACGCCGCGCCGCCCCGTCATCTGTCACTCCCGGCGCGCGCGTCCACACCACGCCCACAACGCGTGCCCAACCCCGCACCCCGCGCCGCCCCGTGATCCATCACTGTCACAGTCGGCGCACGTCAATACCACCACTACATCACCCCCTACCACATAGCTCGCAGCCGCCCCGGCTGCTATAAAAATATACAAACCCCCCTGTGTGCCCCGTAACACAACACAACAACAAGAACAACAACTAACCTAACAACACAACACGACGCGAACACTACCATCCGCAACCCTCAACCAATGCCACCGCGACAATAGAACAATATATACAAACCGGCGAGTGACAATAGCAATGTGTATGCAAAAAGGAAAATAAATGGAAAATTTTTTTTTTTCTTTCGACTCGTGCAGTGTCCCCTTTTTCTTCCGAGCGTCCCTACAACGGGACATTACCCCGGCAGAGGGGAACACCAGGCGAGCTCGGTGTAGAGCAAAAAACGTCTTCATGAAAATTGTTGAGACCTAGCCCGAGTCCGCCTTGCCGGTCCGTCGTACGGCACCAGACGCGGTTGAACGTCCGGTGGTGCCGGCGGTTCAGGAAGACATCGGCCAGGCATCGAGGACTCGTGCGTGCCCCGGGGTTCAGGCTCTCGACGGTCAGCAGCCGTCAAGCCCGAGGCACCTAGGGGTGGGTCAGGTGGAGACACGTGAGGATCAGCCTGCGACATCTCCCTCCCCGAGTCGACGGTCACATCACACGCCCGGTCGTCACGGCACAGAACGGGGTCACACGGTGCCGCATAGGGCTTCAGTCGGGAGGGGTGCACGTACCAACGGCGTTTCCCCCATTTAATCTGTATACTCTGGGGTCGTGCAACCCGCACAATTTCCACCGGTCCCCTCCAAGGTCTCAACAACTTGGGGGACGTAGCCAACGGTGCATGTGGACAATGCAGCCAGGCCTTATCGCCTGGTTTCCAATCATGCGTATGCACCCTCCGCTCATGCAATTTCTCGTTTGCAATTTGCCGCGACCGCGAATTCAACCTTGCCGCCTCCCGCGCTTCAGTCAATTTGGCGATATTAAATTTGATGTGGTCTGCCAATTTAGATTTTGCACGTGGCTGGGAAATCCCCAGTTGGACGTCCATGGCCGGATCGGCCTCCCGCCCATACATAAGAAAAAATGGGGAAAACCCCGTCGCCGCATGAGGGGCCATTCGATAGGCCGCGAGTACCCCCGGCACCTGTAAGTCCCAATCAACCTGATCGTCGCAGACCTGTTGGCACAACATAGACGTAATCGTCCTGTTCAGACGCTCAACCATCCCGTCAGTCTGCGGGTGGTAGGGGGATGTACGCACTTTCTTTGTACCCAACAGGTCGCACACCTCGCGCAACAAAACGCTCGAAAAATTCTTCCCTTGATCCGTCAGCAAGCGTTCGGGGGCGCCCTTGTCCAACACATAACCCTGGACAAAGGCGTCCGCCACCGCCGCAGCCGACTGGTTGGCGAGCGGCCATGCCATAGGCCATCGGGTGAAGTATTCCACGCCAACCAGCAGGAACCTATTTCCCCTTGGTGTAGCCGGAAAGGGCCCCAAGATGTCCAACGCTACCAATTCGTTTATACGCGAAACCTGAATGGATTGCAGCGGTGGATTAGCTGCCAATGGTGGCGGTTTCCTTTTGGCGCACCCTACGCATCCCTTAAGAATATTCGCCACGTCGTTACCCATCCCCGGCCAATAATAGTCTCGCTGGATTAGGGCGAGCGTTTTGTGAAAACCCAGATGCATGAGCCGTTCATGAGCTGCCAGAACAACCCTACCCCGCATAGCAACAGGCACAACGAGCACGTGACGCCGGGACATGTTGTCCCACCTCATCAAAAGGCCCTGTCTGCACACCCAGGAACCGACCCGCGCCTCCCCTTCTTCGGGAGCGCCAACTTTCCGACGTAGCGTAAGTAGGGAGCTGTCGGACATCTGGAGGCGGCCCCACTCAATGAGGGGCAACGACAACAGCGAATCCCTCCCTGTGGGGGCGTCCTCTCCCGGGGTGTCAGTGGCGGCGAGCGCAACTCCCGGGGTGCCGGCGACCGGGGGTTTGCACCGCGCCGATCCCAACAAACATGTGCAGTCCGTGCACGGCGGCAACCGCGACAAGGCGTCCGCGTTTGAGTGTCGCAACCCCTTGCGGTAAATCGTCGTGAATTGGTAGTCTTGAAGGACCTCCAACCATCGGGACAATTGGCCCGATGGCTGTGCCACGCGCATAGCGTATTGTAGAGCCGCATGGTCCGTCCGGACCGTAAAATGACGGCCGTAAAGATACGGCCTGAATTGCTGTGTAAAAAACACAATGGCTAACAATTCACGACGAGTTACGCAATAGCGTTGTTCTGCGGGGGAAAGAACCCTACTACCGTAGGCGACCACCCGTTCAACCCCCCCGACCACCTGTGATAGCACCCCCCCGATACCCGTATTGCTGGCGTCCGTGTCAAGCAAAAACGGTTGTGTGAAATCGGGGTAACACAAGGGGGGAGCCTGCACCAAGGCGTCACGGAGGGAGCAGAACGCAGCCTCCTCTTCCGCCCCCCAGTGAAACCTCACACCCTTAGCCGTCAAAGCGTGCAGGGGCTTGGCTATGGTGGCAAATTGCTTGACAAAACGACGGTAATAGGAGGCAAAACCAATGAAACTACGAACCTCCGTGACCGAGGTTGGCGTTGGCCATGAGCTGACGCAATGCGTCTTAGCAGGGTCCGTCGAGATCCCTGAACGACTCACGATATGGCCCAAATACCTGACCGATTCCCGAAGCAGAAAACATTTAGCCGGTTTAAATTTAAGCTTAGCGGAACGCATCCTGAGGAACACCGCTCTCAGTCGCTGGAGGTGCTCCTCGAAAGTCCGACTAAAGACGATGATATCGTCAAGATAAATCAAACAGGTATCCCATTGGAGGCCCGACAAAACCAATTCCATGAGTCTCTGGAACGTGGCGGGAGCGGAATGTAAGCCCATGGGCAAACGGTTGAATTCAAATAGGCCCCCAGGTGTCCGGAAAGCAGTTTTAGGTTTAGACTCGTTATCGAGTGGCAATTGCCAAAATCCAGAAAGCAGATCGAGTGTGGAAAAAAACTGCGCTCCCGCCAAGGCATCCAGCGACTCATCCATCCTGGGGAGCGGATACGCATCCGCCATCGAGATTTTGTTTAAGCGGCGGAAATCGACACAAAACCGCAAGGACCCGTCCTGTTTCTTTACTAGGACAATAGGAGCACCCCACGGACTAGAAGAGGGCGAAATGATATCGGCCGCCAACATATCATTAACCGCCGATTGCACATGTTCCTTCTCGGCTGGGCTGAGCCGGAAGGGATTCTGACGAATAGGGGCTGCGTCCCCTGTAGCTATGTGGTGGCGCAACAGGTCAGTGCAGCCGATATCGTACTTATGTTTGCTGAACACGTCAGCAAACTCGATGAGCAAACCCCTCAATGCTCCCAATTGCACCCCGGACAAGTTAGCAGAACCCGCACACAGCGAGTCCAACCACTCAGTCCCCTCATCACTTTGAGGATGCGACTTGACAGTGAAATCTGCTTGAGCCACGAGCCGTTCCTCAACGGGTAGCGGCGCGGCGTGAGCCAGCACCGTTCCCTGCGCAATTACGGCCGGCCGCGACCCCGTATTCAGGACCATTACGAACGGCTCACTGTCCCCTCTCACCATGGTTTGAGCAACCGCTAAGTCGAGGCCCTTACTGGCTCTGTTTGACGGCCCCAACAGCACCCCCTGTGCCTCCGCACCCACCTCGAGTGGCTTCCTGAACCGAAGGGGTACTAACATTTGCGATCCCGGGGGCACCCGTACAGTGTGAGTCGCCAGCGCCTGCACCGTCGCACAAACCGTGCGCACTTTGGTAGGGCTCGACAAGAACGCAACCCGCCGACCTGACGGAAGCTCTATGCAGGCCTGATCTATAAGAATTTTGATGGGCATTTTGGACAAAAAGTCCGTACCTAGCAAACAGGGAACGGCCAGCGATGATGATACAAAAATAGGGCCCGCTAATTTAATGTCACCAATGCAAATAGTCGCCCGAATCTGGCCGATGATCCCCAGGGATCCCCCATTCGCCGCATAAAATGGCACGTCTACTGGCAGAAGGGGTCTACTTTGGACGGGAAGAATGTTATAAATAAGGTCCGAGATGATGGTGGCCGACGCACCCGTGTCAACAAGCACCCGGACCTCAACCCCGTCAATGAACCCCGTTACCACGGACGACCCGGCCGACGCAGCCACGATCCTGTGGGCCAATTCGGACCACTCGACTGCTTGCGGGCCGCGTACGGACCCCCCTCGCCGAATTGAACCCCCGGCACCCAGCCGCGAACCCCCCACCGCGAAGCGGCGACCCGAATGTGCCGTGTTTGTGGACCGAACGTGTGAGGTGCCGCGACTTGCCGGGTTTTGTTGGGATGACTTGTGGCCCTGGTCGTCGTCCCGACGTGGTCCTGTGGCGCGCTGACGCGGGGCCCGGCACCCGGCTGCGACGTGACCCCGAAGGCCGCAGTTGTAGCAGACGACGGACGTCGTAGGTTTCGGTTGCTCCAGCTTGCGGGGCGAACGTGTGGGGGAACGACCTCCCGTTCTCCACTCCCCCGGACGCGATGCAGCGAAGGCCTGCTCCTGCACCGCAGCTGGCTGAGGTTCGGCGATCGTGGCGGCCAGTGCCGCGTTCCCCGCCCATTTGCAGACGACCCCCGGCTTGCGTTTGAGGACCTCGTACGCGTGAATGCTCGTGGCGATCGCCAGGGAGCAGATATCCATCTCGTCTGCCACGTTGATGGGGACCCCCAACCCGTGATCCATCACTGTCACAGTCGGCGCACGTCAATACCACCACTACATCACCCCCTACCACATAGCTCGCAGCCGCCCCGGCTGCTATAAAAATATACAAACCCCCCTGTGTGCCCCGTAACACAACACAACAACAAGAACAACAACTAACCTAACAACACAACACGACGCGAACACTACCATCCGCAACCCTCAACCAATGCCACCGCGACAATAGAACAATATATACAAACCAGCGAGTGACAATAGCAATGTGTATGCAAAAAGGAAAATAAATGGAAAAATTTTTTTTTCTTTCGACTCGTGCAGTGTCCCCTTTTTCTTCCGAGCGTCCCTACAACGGGACATTACCCCGGCAGAGGGGAACACCGGGCGAGCTCGGTGTAGAGAAAAAACGTCTTCATGAAAATTGTTGAGACCTAGCCCGAGTCCGCCTTGCCGGTCCGTCGTACGGCACCAGACGCGGTTGAACGTCCGGTGGTGCCGGCGGTTCAGGAAGACATCGGCCAGGCATCGAGGACTCGTGCGTGCCCCGGGGTTCAGGCTCTCGACGGTCAGCAGCCGTCAAGCCCGAGGCACCTGGGGGTGGGTCAGGTGGAGACACGTGAGGATCAGCCTGCGACACCTCCCTCCCCGAGTCGACGGTCACATCACACGCCCGGTCGTCACGGCACAGAACGGGGTCACACGGTGCCGCATAGGGCTTCAGTCGGGAGGGGTGCACGTACCAACGGCGTTTCCCCCATTTAATCTGTATACTCTGGGGTCGTGCAACCCGCACAATTTCCACCGGTCCCCTCCAAGGTCTCAACAACTTGGGGGACGTAGCCAACGGTGCATGTGGACAATGCAGCCAGGCCTTATCGCCTGGTTTCCAATCATGCGTATGCACCCTCCGCTCATGCAATTTCTCGTTTGCAATTTGCCGCGACCGCGAATTCAACCTTGCCGCCTCCCGCGCTTCAGTCAATTTGGCGATATTAAATTTGATGTGGTCTGCCAATTTAGATTTTGCACGTGGCTGGGAAATCCCCAGTTGGACGTCCATGGCCGGATCGGCCTCCCGCCCATACATAAGAAAAAATGGGGAAAACCCCGTCGCCGCATGAGGGGCCATTCGATAGGCCGCGAGTACCCCCGGCACCTGTAAGTCCCAATCAACCTGATCGTCGCAGACCTGTTGGCACAACATAGACGTAATCGTCCTGTTCAGACGCTCAACCATCCCGTCAGTCTGCGGGTGGTAGGGGGAAGTACGCACTTTCTTTGTATCCAACAGGTCGCACACCTCGCGCAACAAAACGCTCGAAAAATTCTTCCCTTGATCCGTCAGCAAGCGTTCGGGGGCGCCCTTGTCCAACACATAACCCTGGACAAAGGCGTCCGCCACCGCCGCAGCCGACTGGTTGGCGAGCGGCCATGCCATAGGCCATCGGGTGAAGTATTCCACGCCAACCAGCAGGAACCTATTTCCCCTTGGTGTAGCCGGAAAGGGCCCCAAGATGTCCAACGCTACCAATTCGTTTATACGCGAAACCTGAATGGATTGCAGCGGTGGATTAGCTGCCAATGGTGGCGGTTTCCTTTTGGCGCACCCTACGCATCCCTTAAGAATATTCGCCACGTCGTTACCCATCCCCGGCCAATAATAGTCTCGCTGGATTAGGGCGAGCGTTTTGTGAAAACCCAGATGCATGAGCCGTTCATGAGCTGCCAGAACAACCCTACCCCGCATAGCAACAGGCACAACGAGCACGTGACGCCGGGACATGTTGTCCCACCTCATCAAAAGGCCCTGTCTGCACACCCAGGAACCGACCCGCGCCTCCCCTTCTTCGGGAGCGCCAACTTTCCGACGTAGCGTAAGTAGGGAGCTGTCGGACATCTGGAGGCGGCCCCACTCAATGAGGGGCAACGACAACAGCGAATCCCTCCCCGTGGGGGCGTCCTCTCCCGGGTTGTCAGTGGCGGCGAGCGCAACTCCCGGGGTGCCGGCGACCGGGGGTTTGCACCGCGCCGATCCCAACAAACATGTGCAGTCCGTGCACGGCGGCAACCGCGACAAGGCGTCCGCGTTTGAGTGTCGCAACCCCTTGCGGTAAATCGTCGTGAATTGGTAGTCTTGAAGGACCTCCAACCATCGGGACAATTGGCCCGATGGCTGTGCCACGCGCATAGCGTATTGTAGAGCCGCATGGTCCGTCCGGACCGTAAAATGACGGCCGTAAAGATACGGCCTGAATTGCTGTGTAAAAAACACAATGGCTAACAATTCACGACGAGTTACGCAATAGCGTTGTTCTGCGGGGGAAAGAACCCTACTACCGTAGGCGACCACCCGTTCAACCCCCCCGACCACCTGTGATAGCACCCCCCCGATACCCGTATTGCTGGCGTCCGTGTCAAGCAAAAACGGTTGTGTGAAATCGGGGTAACACAAGGGGGGAGCCTGCACCAAGGCGTCACGGAGGGAGCAGAACGCAGCCTCCTCTTCCGCCCCCCAGTGAAACCTCACACCCTTAGCCGTCAAAGCGTGCAGGGGCTTGGCTATGGTGGCAAATTGCTTGACAAAACGACGGTAATAGGAGGCAAAACCAATGAAACTACGAACCTCCGTGACCGAGGTTGGCGTTGGCCATGAGCTGACGCAATGCGTCTTAGCAGGGTCCGTCGAGATCCCTGAACGACTCACGATATGGCCCAAATACCTGACCGATTCCCGAAGCAGAAAACATTTAGCCGGTTTAAATTTAAGCTTAGCGGAACGCATCCTGAGGAACACCGCTCTCAGTCGCTGGAGGTGCTCCTCGAAAGTCCGACTAAAGACGATGATATCGTCAAGATAAATCAAACAGGTATCCCATTGGAGGCCCGACAAAACCAATTCCATGAGTCTCTGGAACGTGGCGGGAGCGGAATGTAAGCCCATGGGCAAACGGTTGAATTCAAATAGGCCCCCAGGTGTCCGGAAAGCAGTTTTAGGTTTAGACTCGTTATCGAGTGGCAATTGCCAAAATCCAGAAAGCAGATCGAGTGTGGAAAAAAACTGCGCTCCCGCCAAGGCATCCAGCGACTCATCCATCCTGGGGAGCGGATACGCATCCGCCATCGAGATTTTGTTTAAGCGGCGGAAATCGACACAAAACCGCAAGGACCCGTCCTGTTTCTTTACTAGGACAATAGGAGCACCCCACGGACTAGAAGAGGGCGAAATGATATCGGCCGCCAACATATCATTAACCGCCGATTGCACATGTTCCTTCTCGGCTGGGCTGAGCCGGAAGGGATTCTGACGAATAGGGGCCGCGTCCCCTGTAGCTATGTGGTGGCGCAACAGGTCAGTGCAGCCGATATCGTACTTATGTTTGCTGAACACGTCAGCAAACTCGATGAGCAAACCCCTCAATGCTCCCAATTGCACCCCGGACAAGTTAGCAGAACCCGCACACAGCGAGTCCAACCACTCAGTCCCCTCATCACTTTGAGGATGCGACTTGACAGTGAAATCTGCTTGAGCCACGAGCCGTTCCTCAACGGGTAGCGGCGCGGCGTGAGCCAGCACCGTTCCCTGCGCAATTACGGCCGGCCGCGACCACGTATTCAGGACCATTACGAACGGCTCACTGTCCCCTCTCACCATGGTTTGAGCAACCGCTAAGTCGAGGCCCTTACTGGCTCTGTTTGACGGCCCCAACAGCACCCCCTGTGCCTCCGCACCCACCTCGAGTGGCTTCCTGAACCGAAGGGGTACTAACATTTGCGATCCCGGGGGCACCCGTACAGTGTGAGTCGCCAGCGCCTGCACCGTCGCACAAACCGTGCGCACTTTGGTAGGGCTCGACAAGAACGCAACCCGCCGACCTGACGGAAGCTCTATGCAGGCCTGATCTATAAGAATTTTGATGGGCATTTTGGACAAAAAGTCCGTACCTAGCAAACAGGGAACGGCCAGCGATGATGATACAAAAATAGGGCCCGCTAATTTAATGTCACCAATGCAAATAGTCGCCCGAATCTGGCCGATGATCCCCAGGGATCCCCCATTCGCCGCATAAAATGGCACGTCTACTGGCAGAAGGGGTCTACTTTGGACGGGAAGAATGTTATAAATAAGGTCCGAGATGATGGTGGCCGACGCACCCGTGTCAACAAGCACCCGGACCTCAACCCCGTCAATGAACCCCGTTACCACGGACGACCCGGCCGACGCAGCCACGATCCTGTGGGCCAATTCGGACCACTCGACTGCTTGCGGGCCGCGTACGGACCCCCCTCGCCGAATTGAACCCCCGGCACCCAGCCGCGAACCCCCCACCGCGAAGCGGCGACCCGAATGTGCCGTGTTTGTGGACCGAACGTGTGAGGTGCCGCGACTTGCCGGGTTTTGTTGGGATGACTTGTGGCCCTGGTCGTCGTCCCGACGTGGTCCTGTGGCGCGCTGACGCGGGGCCCGGCACCCGGCTGCGACGTGACCCCGAAGGCCGCAGTTGTAGCAGACGACGGACGTCGTAGGTTTCGGTTGCTCCAGCTTGCGGGGCGAACGTGTGGGCGAACGACCTCCCGTTCTCCACTCCCCCGGACGCGATGCAGCGAAGGCCTGCTCCTGCACCGCAGCTGGCTGAGGTTCGGCGATCGTGGCGGCCAGTGCCGCGTTCCCCGCCCATTTGCAGACGACCCCCGGCTTGCGTTTGAGGACCTCGTACGCGTGAATGCTCGTGGCGATCGCCAGGGAGCAGATATCCATCTCGTCTGCCACGTTGATGGGGACCCCCAACTCGTGGGCCAACACCAGCAGCTGCTCCGTCACCATGGCGTCCTTCCCCTCCTTATCCATGCGGGGAAAAGCTGCGTCCGCCAAGGCGAGTAGTGCCGTGCGGTAGGCTAGCGTCGTTTCCCCAGCCACCTTCCGCCGATCGTAGAACTGGTGGCGACACGTGGAGGGCGGCCCGAACACCTTCGCCATCAGGTGTAGTGCGGCCTGGAGCGTAGAGCGGGACGACCTTGCAGCAGATGTGAAGGCTGCAAGCGCGTCGTCGTCAAGCATCGCTGGCAACGCACGCAGGGCAGTGGTGTCGGACCACCCCGACATCTCCTGATGAGCGAGGAACCTTCGTTGGAAGGCTCCCCAGTCGCCCCCATCCGCCTTGAACGCCGACAGCGCGGGCAATCTTTGCTGGAGGACCCGATCGTCGTCGACGTCGGAGAGATTTTCCCGCGCTCCGCTGGAGTTGTGTAAAATGTCGGCTCGGTTGTCAGGCGCAAAATGGAGGGCTCCGGCGCGCGCTGATGACGTGGGCTGCGCTGCGCGGAGGTGTCCGGCCACGTGGCGTCCGTCTTTCCCGCCAATCGGTGGCGGCCCCCCAAAAACGGCGGCAACTTCCAGACTTTTGGCGCGAAGCGCCTTTTGGCGGGAATCCTCCAACGTCGCTTCCTCCACGACCCCCGCAGCCGTTTTTCCGCTCGCCGGAACGGAGATGTCGGCCAAGACAGCGGCGGCGGCGAGTAGCAACTCCGCCAACCGGGAGTGCGCGTCCTGGAGGCTGGTGTCGGAGGCAAGCGGAGCGTCGGCCATCACCGCGAAGTGCTGCATCGGCGGCAACTCCTCGTCCTCTACTCCCGAGGTCGGTGTCCCCGGTACGCCGTCGTCATCCCGACCTCGCTCGTGGGTACGGGTAGTCTTCCTTGTGTCCATACTTCTTGAAGACAGGTTTACTTCTGACGCCAGTTGTAATGTAGTAACTCGGCGGGAGACGACTTCACGGGTAACACACTCTTTATTTTATCAAACTCGTTCACAGGTGACTAACACCTACTTTGTATCTCGGGTGACAAACACCCACTTAGTATCTCGGGTGACAAACACCCACTTAGTATCTCGGGTGACAAACACCCACTTAGCTACTTGGCGACTAACGCCCACTGAGCTACTCGGATGACCAACATCCACTTAGTATCTCGGGTGACAAACACCCACTTAGCTACTCGGCGACTAACGCCACTGAGCTACTCGGATGACCAACATCCACTTAGCTACTCGGCGACTAACGCCCCTGAGCTACTCGGGACACTCCCTGCCCGGGGTATCCGTCTCGACTGTGGGTCCCCAGCCCGACCCACGGGGGCGTCGGACCCCGGGTCCCACAGCCTCGCCTCCGAGCCACACAGGGCCCCGGTCCCCACAAGGACGGCGGGACTAGGGGTCTCGTGGCACTAGGTCTTCAGCTCCGTCTTCGGGTCTTCAACTGGGTAACTCTCCCCGAGTGCTCTCGCGCGTCCCCCTTTATACCCCACCTGCGGACGTCGCTGCGAGCACCCACTTATTCGACCAATCGCCGGGCGCTGGCTACGATCCTCTTTTCCCACATCTCATCGTGCCTCACCACTCACGCCGCGCCGCCCCGTCATCTGTCACTCCCGGCGCGCGCGTCCACACCACGCCCACAACGCGTGCCCAACCCCGCACCCCGCGCCGCCCCGTGATCCATCACTGTCACAGTCGGCGCACGTCAATACCACCACTACATATATACAGTAGAGATAGAGCATTGCTCCCTTACACGCGTGGGTTTCTCTTCTGGTGTCCGCTCGCTCTCGACGAGAGAGCGACTTGGAGGCGCCAGACGGAGCCACAGACGAGCAGGAAGGCAGCCACGCGAGGAGCCGGCACCAAAATTCCCCTTCAAGCTCTGCGGTCCTCGATACATTAAGATGTTTTCGGCCAATTATTGAGCGCTTTGCACGTGGGAGGAAGCCGGAGCACCCGGAGAAAACCCTCGCGTGCAAGGGGTGCAACACTCCCACACAGTGCCGCCTTCTCCCGGCGAGCACCTCCTCGACGCCCACGGGAAGGGAGTTTCGCAACGTTTCTGTGATCCGTCAACCCCCGCTGCTGCCTCCACAGTGCCGGATCGCAGGCGCGCGTGGCCACCACCGCCCTGGCTACTGCGTTGGCGTAGAGCTCTGCGGTGGGACGTGATTCGCTCCAGTTCCTGAAATAGCTCCCAGCACGTGCAGCGAAACTTAGGACATCATTTCTAGATTTGAAGCTTTCGTGACTGCAAGGAGTCATACTCTTAGTTTTTTCGCTAAAGTCACGTAGGTAAAAAATGAAATAAAAATTTATAAAAAATAAAATAATAAAAATCACGACGTTTCGGAGGCAACACAAGTCTCCGTCATCAGGTGGGACCGTCACAGCCAGACATCATCCCAAACAACAACAATGATAAACAATGATGTCATCGGTGTTGATTCTCAGAAGCTGTGGCGTGTTGTCAAGGGCCGTGATTCACCGTGAGCACTGGGAGATAACGGATGTCGCGTGGTAAAGGAGCTGCGCCGCAGTTTCCTCCTCGTGCCACCGCTGGTGGAAGGGCCTCCTGGCGATGTGGCTTAACGACACATTTGTCGAGCCGGTCCAATCAAACTTGGCCATTCATGCGGGTCTATGGGGCTGCAAATCGCGTCTGCAAAACGACGAGAAAATCCATCGCAGCGGGGAAAAAATGATAACGACGCAATTCTTTGAAAATAATAACAATGCAATTCTTCAATAATGATAATACTAATGAAAATGCAGTTGTTCATAAACTATTGATGGTTTTTGCATCGTGCACAAAGGCTGAGTGCTTTTTTGCACGTATTTTTTAGTTTCTGTGTTGTCTGGAAACACACGGAGTTGCGGTAAGCTTTGCGTAATACGCGTAGGGGGCCGTCCATAAATGACGTCACGCACCTGGGGGGGGGGGGGTCAGGTATTTGTGACGATGTGTGACGAGGAGGGGGGTTGATAAATGTAACGTCACATCAAAATGCGCATCTTTAAATAAACATAGACAACACATTCTACTTAATTAAAAACACTATTGAATAAATGTTTTCTCCTACAACATCAGAGTGCAGCGCCACATTAAATACGCAATACAATGACAATAGTTTAAAGCAATTTGAAGCATGTTTTATTTTCAAAATGGAAATATGGTTTGGGGGGGGGCAGAGCTTTGTGACTTCATATTTGAGGGGGAGGGTCTGACTTTTTGTGACGCCGTGTGACGAGGGGGGGTGTCCAAAATCGTCCAAAATCGCGTGACGTCATTTATGGACGGCCCCTAGGGACTGGCAAGGTCAATGCATTGTGTCTCTAAGGCATGGCATCCTGCAGTGACCCCGTGGGGACACGTGAAGGATTTGTTTTTGATGTAATACGTGAGGGGGGGGGGGTGGTGACATAAGTGAGTCAGAAGATGAGTTTTGGGAGTGGCAAAGGAACCACAAAGAACAAAGTGATAGTGGTATATTGTGTGAGTGCATCTTCATACTACTGGGTGACTATTCCCTCCCTATTCACGAACGTTTGCTAGCCATGAAACAAAGACGGTCGCTGCAACGCACACTATCAGATGCGATTCTGCGGACGTCTGGAACACTCTTCCGATATTCGGAAGCCATTGGGAGCTATGCATTTTTTAATCTTCTAGATTGAAAATAATTTCTTTAGAACTGCTCTTCGAGTTTGGTTTGTTGGTAACGTACGGTGCAAAAGAAGTTCAACACACATACATACAACTTGCTATCCGCGATTTTCGCTATCCATGAATCGCGTCTGCAACTCTACACGACTGCATCAAGAGAGAGAGAGGGAGAAATAAAGAAAGTGATGAGATAAAGTGGTGATCATGTTCGTGTATTTAACACTGTATTTTCGTATTTATTTAAGGTATACCAATATTGTTATAAACGAAAGTATTCGCAAAATGTGCTCTTCACGAGTATATCAGGAAAGTATCCCTCGGGAATAACGAGGGAATGCTGCATTGTATCTTCACACTCCGGGTGTATATACCGTAAACAAATATCGTGACATTATCGCAAGAGTCGTCCATTGTGTATCTTTGGGGCTTTTTTGCCAGTATCAAAATATGAAAAACAAGAATAGGATTTTACCCTTGTTGGAAATAAAATAGGAGGTGTTAAAATGTTCAAACACCAAATAGATTCCTTTTGCAAGGAATCAAGTCTGCATTAATCACACGTACGTGTGGTAAAACATGCGGACAAACATGCCATGATAAGAAATGCATTGTCTTTGAAACGGATTTGACTACACCAGAGACAGCCTTCTCCATAGCCATGTCTCACCAGTGTCAGACCAGAGAACGCCAAAAGGCTAACAGCACGGATACAATGCAATTATCAGAGCATGTATAGCTCGAGTAGAAGCATTTATATCGATGGCACGTGTTTTTGTCAGTATAAACACATGAAAAATAACAATATTTCAATGTGTGCTCATGCCATGGTTAAAGTTTGCCATCAAGTATTTGCAAAAATGCAACCCAAATTACTCGACTGGAATATACAAAGCGACCCCCCCCCCCCTTCTCTCCGCCTTGTAATGATAATATTTTAGAATTTGTGACATTGTGCCCAGCCCCGCGTATGGGAGGGTGGAGTTGTTGGAACGCAAGGGAAAGAGATTGTTGTGAGCCACCAGCTCTGAGGTAGAACCCGAAGCCCAATCCCCGGGTCTGGCTCTCACAGCATTGGCGCTATAAACAGGATACCTGCATCCGCGGCGGAATGAATGATCAATTATGTTACATTTTCAGGTCCGCATATTGAGGGCGTTGCAGTGGCGAGATGTTAACTACCTCGCCTGATACACAGGCGGTTGTGGGATCGATCTCAACCCTAACGCCTGATGTGTATTTGGAGTTTGCATATTCTCCCCGTGGTAGCGTGGATTTTTCTCCGGCTCTTCAGGTTTTTTCCATCCACATTTTGAATCAACGTGCTTTTAAGAGTGCTTGGCTGCTATACATTTCCACAACATAAGCTATCGTTTATGGCCAGGTCGTTTCTGAAGAAGAGCGATATAGTTGAGTGGGCCTTACCTGGTAAAATGAAAATAGTTGAGTTGAGTTTAGATTGCCTGTAGCTTTGCCAAAATACTTTTTTGTGGTGTCTTCTCCTTCCCAGAATAATGGAACAGGAATCGTCAGAAGCGATTGCGATTTTTAATCAGTAATGCAATCCAATGCTCAACCGCAACTTGATCACTGCTCGATCACATAGACACACGTATTCAGAACGTTGTAGCTTGATCAGGTGGTTCCTGCCACAATTTGTGGATGGGAAATGGCCATTGGTGGAATTTGCATCTGTTAATCCAACCACTGACGACCATTGCCTGCCATGAACATAACCTGTCATTCATTCGGTCATCGGATTCACATTTTGTCCTTTTGTTTCATCGCTATGGAAGCCATCCAACTCATCATTGCTCCTAGGAGTAGTTTAAACTTATTTAATCTTTTGTGGTACCATACCCCCCCCCCCCCCTGGGGATAGACATGATTTAATCATTGCTCTGCGGGACTTATATTGACGATGTGCTCACTTATTTGGTTTGGTTGATTTTGCTACGCGCATTTCCCTCCCACCCACCTCTTTTCGCCTTTGCTTTTGTTCCTCTTCGCTCGCCAACCCCTTCTTCCCGATATTATCCCCTACCGCCCCCCCTAGTTCCTGCGTCAGCGGGGCAGTGAGCCCCAACCTTCATACACTTCTCAGAACCCAGGAGCCAATGAGTTCTGGCTCCGGTACACGAAATGTCATATCCCTCCCCTCCCCTCCCTGCCCTTATTATGGTTTTGTGCCTTTTACCCCGGGGCTCTTGTCAGATATATAAAAAAAAATCCGAAGAATCTCGTCAGCAATAAGCCTCATTAAATTCTGCCGAATTTCCTGATGGTATAGCCACACGCCCACCACGAACACCATTGTGTAAGCCTGGCCTGTAACATCCGGCAACCCAGCAGCATTTACATAACCACTGTGCAATATGCACACACACTGGTGTAAATCACTGGGCATTGTACTGCAAGATAGCCACGACGATATTGTACAATGTTGCATTGTACGGCTTGAATACTTTATTTTGTCATGACATTTTGTTACCGCGTGTTGTTTGGCATGATGTCCGATGTTTCGCTGAATGTGCTGGCATCTTATTCGGGAAATGACGACCTGACCAAACCCTTTGCGCTGCCCAGGAGGATTGCACATTTTTTGTCCTCACAAGAACACAACTTCCCACAACGCATTGTGTCCGCAACATTAAAATTTTACTTTCAATCTAAATTCGTTTATCTCGCAATACTTTTGATTATTGAAGGGTCTGTCTCGTACCCAATGGCTCATATTAAACAACGATTCAAATGGCTATTTATAAAACTGGTCATCAGAAAGCATGTTACATTTTAATTATCCCCAGACCCCGTGATATCAAGTGCAGTCTTCAACCCTTATTAACTCTATCTCTCTGGCAACTCCATTCATGTGCTCGGGCCAATGGCCATTTCCTCAAATGCCGAACATTATAATAATGTAAAAAATTGTAACATGGCTCATTCAAATTGCTTCTTACAGTCGTTGAGTAATCACAGACGAGCAGGAAGGCAGCCAGATTGGTGAGCCGGCACTATCAGCAATTGCCCGAGCTCTGCAGTCCTCGACGTATATTTATTGAGATGTTTTCAGCCAATTAATGAGCGTTAAAGGCCTCAGTGTTGTTGACCAGTGCGTTGAGTTATTTGCACACTGGAGCGAGACGTCAGATCAATTGAGGATAGCATGCCAAACAGCACGCATCGCATCTCGACAACGTGTCGGGCGGCTGCGCGGCGCAAAGACGAACACCCACTGCGGTCAGTTTAACACGTAGTAGTAGACTTTCGCGACCAATATGATCGATAATAGCGGTGCAGTGGTGTTTATTCACGCGGACAACTTATTTTTCTCCCGTGTCACTTTATTCGAAGCATCCCCCACGGATGCTCCTCGCGTTCAACACCAAGTACTCCTCCCGCGAACTCTCCCTCTCTTGCTCCGCTAACCTGCTACTCCGAGCTCACTCTCCCTTGCTCCGCGAGCCTGCTTACTCCGCACTCTGCTAGCCTGTTCTCCGCTAGCCTCTTTTCTGTATACTCCGCTAGCTTCTCACCCCGCTAACCTCTCACTGAATATCCCGCTAGCCTATTCTCCGCTCGCCTATCGCACTCACACTAAGGATTCCGCTTGACTCTCCCCCCACTAGCCTGTCACTACACCCACACCTACAACCTCGCCCGTGTCCCCAGCGGGGGTTCAGCCAACACCGCTGGGGAGGACGAGGCGTGGAGGGTGAGGTCCCAGACTTCTCTTGTCTTGACTTATTCACTTCTTCATCTCCAACCAACTCAACCCCCGTTGCTTCACACATCCCCTTATATCCACCTCCTCATTAAGTGTCCTCAGGTGGCCTTCGTTAAGCCGGCGCCCTTCCAGCGTCTCCTGCACGTGCTCCCCCCCCTTATCGCTTCTATCTCTCGCCTTCTTGGCGCCTACTCCGTGTTTGCATTTGCAGACAGCCAATCACTGCCTCTTTCCCTAATTGCTGGCGTCTCTCTGTCTGCTATCTCCCAGGCCTCACGCGTGCACTTGATCATCCTGACCTGACCTCACTGTTTTGAAACCCTGCCACAACAGAGGTTTTTGGGTTAGATCGCGTCAATGTAAATGTGTCGTTAAACCGGCCACCGCCCGACACAGCCAATTAGTAAGGTTTTTCATGTAAACAAAACATGCCAAATCGTAACTAGCCCAGCGCACCGCTGTGTTGGAGAGTAAAACCCACAACATTTACAATCCGAGCACGACGTTTCGCCTGTGATCACAATAAACATCATCAGTCAGACAGAGTTGTGGAGAAATCATCCTGCTTCGGTCTTAAGTACCGCAATGGCCTTCCCACTGCGGTTATCACGTTACATATTTCGCCGCTCCTTTCTTTCCCACGTCCCACGTGTTGTGAAATGAGAGCTACTTACACTAACGTATCGTTTAGTGTGTCAGAGATGGCTTAAATTGTAACAAATGTCATGGTAAAATGCAGCCACTCACAATTGTGCATTAGCGCCGGAGGAGGATGTGAATAAGAATGATCATGACGGGATGGATAATTATTGAACATGACTGCATGTGCTGCGAAGTGAATAATGGCTTTTTGAATAATGGCGTGACTTTTACGAATGTATTAGCTGTTTAAGACCAAATCACTGCATTCACATCTCTTTATTGGCAAGCGGAGGTTCAGGCTGAAGCACCATTAAATGTGAATGTGTATCCCTATAAACAGCTCAGTAATATACAGTATATATCTGTTAGATGGGTGATTTATGTTCAGCAAGGAACTACAAATTGGTTGTTAGGTTATGAGAGGCGCAGATATTACCACGGCTCCACAGTAATTGCTTTGCACCTGCGATACTCATCGGGTTTACAATGATCTTCATTAGCGCTGACCTTTTTTGCTAAAAGATATACGATACGTGTGTTTTTATCATCTCGGCATTGCATGTGGCAGTGTCTCCATGAGGCTGTTTGTTTGTTGTGTCTGCGCAAGGGACAGCGCAAGATGTCGCGGTTAGCTCACTGCGATTGCCGCTCACGGCCAACACCAGTGATGGTTATCTGCACCGGTCCTGGGCCTCCCCTAGGTCGACTAAGCCTCAAATGATTACCCAATGCGGTGTGTAAAAACATCGCCACTGGAGAGACAAAGGCGGCCCAGGCGTAGTTATGGCTACCCACCACCCTCGTGTTCTGTGCCGGCCTTTACAGGAGCTCGCTAACAACACTTGCCCCCGACAGTCTGTTGAGGCTACACGGGAAATCTTTGTCTTTGGCGTCACCTCGCATGTTTGGGGTGGCTCCGTATTTGAACGTCGCGCTCATATATCCCCCCCACCTCCACCCCCCCTTCTCGTTGACATCAGGAAAATAGTTGCACGGCACCCTCCCACGAAACCTCATTATTGGAAGGCGATTGGAACTTGGTCACCAACCCCAATTCTGGATGGAATCCCCAGGCCCAGGGGGGTTCTGACCGCTTGTTAAGGGAGCAAGTGTCCATGTTTATGACACAATTTCACCCACTTCATCCCTGGGGGAGCCATTCCACACCCTCTGACAGTGATTATTCACATATATCCAAAGATCATGAAAAAACAAACGGTCTCCGAAATCGATTTTCCGTCGCTCTCCAGGGACCTGCTGGAGGACGACCTCATCCTCCCTCGTATTCGTCATTTGTGTTTTTTGTTGTCCGTTCATTTCGACGGCGCCAGCGGCCTCCGTCAGTGTCACCGCCGGTGGCCACAGCCCGCGGACTGCAAAAGGGCCCCGCGGTTGAGACGTCGGTCTCATTGCTGAGAGCAGCGGCCAATGTTCGTCAGTGTGGTGAACCAGGTCAGAGCAGGTTTCTCCTACACTGGAGGCGCCATTGATTGTCGTTTATTATTGTCACGATTATGTAGATTGAAAACTCATTTCTATGAAACTGCTTTTTTTGCGTTTAGTTGTCCTTACCCCGCACCTTCGCTTGTCCGAGTTTGATTCCAGCTCATGGCCAACACCAGTGGCGATTATCTGAACCGGCCCTTGGCCTCCCCTAGGTCGACTCAGCCTCAAAAATAAATATCCGTTTCTGTGGGTAAACATCGCCACTGGGGAGACAAAGGCAGTCGAACGTGGTGCTGGCCACTCACTCCCTCGTCTGTGGTGCCGGCCTTCATAGGTGCTCACTAACAGCACTTGCCCCATCAGTCTGTTAAGACTATACGGGGGATCGTTGTCTTTGTATGTGTTCCCGAACGTTTTCCCATGGATAGTTTTGGTCTGGAAAGCTAATAGGCCGATGGATTAAAACCACATTTCACCTTGTCGTCTCTGCGAGCTCATTTTCTTCGCACAGACAAACCCTCGTAATAAAGAGACGCTTTCATAGCGTGCTCACTTGTTTAAACTTAAATCACATCCCGACGGCCTTTCCGAACCACAGCATTCTTTCAGGAGCTCCGTAGCACTTAACCTTTTTCGACCAAAAAGAATAAAGGAAGGGTTTCTCTCTATGTAGTTAAAGGTGGCATTTTTAAACCTTCTAATTGGCGATAAGTATTTCCCCTCCGCAGACAGTTTGAAGGGCAAAATTCACAAGAGTGTATATGCGTGCTACTTCTTTACTCGCGCAAGTGCCATTTATATGCATTAAAGTTCTTTGCAAAATTGATGGGGTGTATAAAACAAACTGTCAACGTCCTTCCTATCGTGGCAGAAACGCCGTCGCGAGCACGTGAATGAGCTTCCAGTCAAAATAACGGAGCACGTGATAGATCCCAGCCAGCGAGTTTTAATCAGGGCTCCGTTCTTAAAGGTGAAGGTTGCAACTCTGTCACTGCCATCAGAAGTGTCTCCACTGGAGGCAGCTCAAGCAATCCCCTCCGATTAGCACGGTTAGTTTTACGTACGGCGAGAAAGAAGGCCAACATACATACGTACACGATCACGGTTGGCTATGTACGGTGTAAAAGAAGTCCAAAATAATACATTAGCACGGTTGGCTACGTACGGTGAGATATAAGTGCAACATACATACAAGGCATTTGGCCTTCTCTTTCATACTGAGCCTAAACCCCCTGGAAGAGGAGGGTGTGCCCGCAAGATACTCCACCGCACACAGAATTTGAATCGTTATTTAACTATAAAGCTTTTTGTCACAGATGTCCAGTAGGGGCAGGTCAGAAGGTCACAACAAACAACACAACGACCAACACGAGTGCAAAGTATAGGAAAGGTAAGCAAGTCACTCACAATAAATCAATATAATTGAACTTTGACTATGACCTATTTTTATAATTTACCAGGTAAACTACCTGGCCATGCATGATAGCGCAACCAAGTGGCTTATCACGTGAAATGTTTTATAGCAGCCAAATACTTTTAAACGCTTGACGTTGATTCTAAATGTGGAGGGAAAAACTGGAGGAGCCGGAGAAAAATCCAAGTGACCACGGGTAGAGAACACCCAAACTCCAAATATACTGCAGGTGTCAGGGTCGGGATCGGGATCGAACCCACGACCTCCTGCATATCAGACGAGGTAGTTAACATCTTGCCACCGTGGCGCCCCAAATGAACATAATTAAAGTATATATGTACAATTTGCAAAAGTGTATACAATTCTACACGGCCTGTCATCAACGAATTTATAATGATTGGGTGGACAGAGGCGAGTTGGTTGAGGGGTTGGTTTAAGCATCTTGCCCCATTGTTTTAGCTGCCACGATGTGAGATTGAACAGTTGGGCATTGCACCGGATCCGCATCCAGAAAAGTCGGGAATAATACTCACGAAAATGAGTCTGTTGATTCTCTCTGATGGTAAATAGAACATTGGTAGTTGGAAAGATTAAGACTGTACTCGTTGAAAACGTGATTTTGAACACAGTATCGTGAAGCGAATGAACAGAAATGCAATACTCCAGTGCAGCTCTAAAGGCATTAATATTAATGTTAATGCCCACAGAAGTTAGATCACCGGCAAATGTGATTCTTTATTGTGTATGATAATTTTCACATTCATGACCGAGGGAAATGTGCGCGTCAGTGTGTGTGTGTGAAATGCATTTTCTGGATTGATGGATGAGGCTTGAGTCACTGCAATTTTATTCCTTGTTCCTCAAGTACAAGATGCAGCATTTTTCACAATTTTTGAAGCATTTTTTTCTTGGTAACGATTCAAATATGTCTGGTGGGTGGGGTGGGGTAGAGAGAAAAACCCGCGTAAGAAGCTAATAGACATCTTATCTTGAAAGCAAATAACAGTTGTGTCGGCGTGATAATACGTTAAGATTTTCAATGTGACAATCCTTTCAGGAAACAGGACAGCTTTATTAAAAAGTGGGATGGGGAAATGGATGCATTGTGTTGTGCAATATATCGCACTTTCCCATCCCCAAAACCATTCTCTTCTTTGATGAGCCATCCAATAGTCCACCTTAAGTGTACGCAATTATTGGTGTAGCATTAACATATCAAAACGTGCAATTGTTCACGTGCAAAGAAAAATACACATTTCACCAGCTTGATTAAATTGCATTAATGTCATTAAGGCAGACATTTCAAGGTACTAATTACACGTTACTATGGGCACTTTGCTTATGTTGAAGAGACATCGCGTGCACGCTTGAAGAACGATTCACAAAAAACGTGCGGGAATCGCAAGGCCATGGCTCACACGTAGCTCTGCAAATAACACATCCATAAATCAAACGTCGATTAATGAATTGAATAGTAATGGATGTTATATACCCACATAAAACGGTTGAATTGGCAATCGTTTCAAAATGTGTGTGCAGCTCTCTCGATCGCAACTCTCATTCAGGGCCTTCAACCAGCAGTGGCACGAACAAGCAATTGCGGGGCTGCCCCATTACCACGTGACATCCGGCATCTTCAAGTGCTCACGGAGTAAGACCCTGTCCCTTGACAAACACGCGACCACTCTTGCAAAATGATCACCGATTAAAATTGTCATCGCTGCTGTTATTATTATTCTTTTTTGCGTGGCCACTTGCATTGGCAGCGGTGCACAAGCACAAGTGACGTAAGCTCCAAATGCATTCGTCAATTGCAAAGTGGCCCTGAAAGTAAAACAAAAGGAGGAAAACGTACCTAATGGGGTGACGGCCCATCGTCATAGCAGAAAGACTATTTCCTGCTACGAAGCCGCGCCATTGCCCAAAACGTCACCTATTGTAAGTGTAATGACAGGGTGACACCTGCCGGACTGTAAGGATAATTACGGTTATGGCTGCATTACATAATGCCGTATTATGAAGGGGCGCATCTGGGGTAAAGTTCAAGGGCGGTGTCAGTCGAGAGAAGCTCCGGGAACCAACCCGAAGGTTCTGGAAAGGGGGCGTGGCCAGAGGGGGAGCTTGGCCGAGCCAGGCAGATATAAGGAGCACCGAACCTCTGGTTCAGGGCTGTTAGCGTGGGGTCTGGGTCCTGGTTGCGTCGCTGCTCGTCGTCATCGCTTCGTCTTCGACCACGTGGCTGTTCTTCTGCAAAAGCAGCTCCGTCGCTGCCGCTACGCTCGTCGGCCAGCCAGCGTAGCGCAGGTCGGAGATGGGCTGCATGCTTGGACAGCCTGGGGTGTAGCCGCGTTACGAAGTGTATCGCCCTGTGTGCTCTTAATGAATACGAAGCCTTCTACTTAGACGTGTGTCGAAAGTCGCTCACTACGTGAGAATAGAACAAAATTTTACCCTTCTTTTTTTGGCAGCGATCGAATAGAAAACCGCCGTAGGCCCTTGTATATTCCTTCTAGATTTGAAGCTTTCGTGACTGCAAGTATTCATATTCTTAGGTTTTTTTCGGTAAAGTCACGTAGGTAAAAAATTTAAATTAATAAAAGTAAAATAAAATAAAAATCACGACGTTTCGGAGGCAACACAAGCTTCCGTCTTCAGGTGTATATTGTTCGATTATGCTCTTTAGTGTGCCTAGGTGTGGACAGACAATCCGAAGCTTAACAGGGCATCGCCTGAGAGTGGACGGTGCCCTCTGCACCGTAAAGGTCGCACGCAGAGGGTCTGGGGGTGGCGCGCATCTCTGCTCTTGTGCCGACCGCGCGCCTAAGGATACGTGTAAGCAGCGCAGTCGGTCAGACGCCCCCGTCTTTTTCTGCGGGCGCATCCTCGCGAGTCAAAAGTCTCACGACGACGAAACGCCAGAGACGCCACCGCAGCGCTCATGCCAAGGGGCTGCATTGTGCTCTGAGGCCGCCACGTGAAGCATCGAGTTGCTCCGCTGGCGAGGGGGTCATCGGACGGACGAACGTGCTGTGTGGGGTTGCCTGACCGAGACGACTGGCAAGATTTCTCCTGCACCCCGCTCGTTGTTGTGAGTGTAATGCGAGCAAGGACAGGGTCACGTGAGTGTGGGCGGAGTCAGGGTCACGTGAGGAGGAGTCAGGGTCACGTGAGGGGGAGGATATAAGGGGAGAACCGGAAGGGGATCGGGAGTGGAGACAGGATAGAGAAGGGAGAGGCCACGCGGAGTGCTGGCGAGGAGTGGCGCGATTGCCACGAGGCTGGAGTCACGGCACCGTCGGCCAGCGGTGTTCGTGGGGCAGCGGGGGTGTCTGCAGAGTGTGCGGGAGCACACGGAGCAGCAGAGTGGCTGCTGGGTGTGCGGAGTCACACGGAGCAGCAAGGGGGCTGCAGAGTGTGCGGAGCACACTGGCAGCGGTGTGGCTGCAGAGAGAGAGAGAGCGGAGGACTCAGACGACGTGCGGAGGCACGAGGCGGAGAAGGTGCGGGTCCGAGCGGAAACATCGCGGGGTGCGAGCAAGAACCCAATAAAGGACACGGAGAACAACATCGCCTGAGAGTCCTTTATGACATGAGCATCACTCCTCCGCCCTCCGTTGCGACTGCACGCCTCCAACTGCCCAGTTGCGTCCTTCACGTGCCTCCTCCCCAAGTTTCACGGGCACACGCAAAATTACAGCAACCTCTGATACACCACTCAATCATGGTGGTATCGGCGTGATGTCAGTGCCAGGCTAGGTGGACGTTTAAGCAATGGTTAGCAGCCAAATCCTATGAATCCTTTTATACTAAGCTGCTGTGTATCAATGCTATGGCATAACTTTATAAATGGCATGCAATTACCACTGTTATACATAATGACAATGAATGTGTTCCTTTCTTGTACAATTACTTGCATAAGGATTTTTTTGCTGAACTGAGAGCATGGAGATTAATTAATGTGCAAATGAAACAAAAGTAACAATACAATTTTATTATCCAAAGACAAAAAATCGTCCTTGGCTCAATGCTCTCTCTCTCTCTCTTAGGAGGGTCCTGAATGGCAATATGATTTTAAAAAATGTGTAGAGTTATTGTTAAACAGCAATTCGTCAATTCACTGCTGGACGAATGCCTTGCTAAGCCATCGCAAATGATGTTGTTCACGTTAATAACATACGCCTGTGTGTTATGTAGCCCTAGGCAGGTGGCTCAGAAGGTTGCGAGTTCAAACTACGGCTGGGGATATAGACTCGACCCATCATTCCTAGAGTTTCCATCACTGGCTCGGGCCTATTTGAGCAGGAGATCCTGTTGGCTGGAAACCGCGTAAGGTCACGACGACACGACTGCTTTTGAAGTCCTTCTCCCGTGACTGACCCAATGTGGTCTTCCAGTATGGAGTGTGGCTCATTATTTCCCTTGTCGAGGTTACTCGTGAAGCAGCCTCTGGCACAATGCTCGCACGCGAACCTGCACGCACGTGTGTGTGTGTGCACATTGGAGGTGTGCGTGGGGAGCGGTAGTGTCGTGGATCGCACACTGCGCTAACGAACCCGGTCTACCTGAGTTCGAATCCCACTCACGACCAATAACAATGGCAAATATTTGAATGATTCATCGGCCTCGGCCTCCTCCCCCCAGGTCAACGAGTACCCGGTGCTGTGTGTAAACATCAGTACTGGGGATACGAAGGTGGATGGGTGTGGCCTTGGGTACCCACCCGCCCCTCGTGTGCCATGTTTGCTCTTTATAAGCGCTCGCTAACAGCACTTGCACCTACAGGCTGCTGAAGACTATATGGGGGGGTGGGGGGTGATCTTTGTCTTTTTGCGGAATTGAAGGCGCATTATTTAGTGACGTCTTGCCAGGGTGAGACCGGAGCCAGAGAAATCACGGCTCGCAATCGACGAGGGCAACGCGTTTGGATGCCCCAATGCAGGTGCCGTTAACGCGACGAGATTCGACCACGAATGGATTTGCGTGTGGCCGAGGTGTTTCGGATCTTCTGGAAATTCAAATCGGGCTTAGGACAGAACGTGTCAGCTTAGGGGAACCTAATTGGCCAGTTTGATGTATTCAAACGCTCTTTCATTCAGTCGACCCCTTGTCCCTACAATTGCTTGAGCGAATGTGTGTTGTGGCATGTATACATGCATGTTGAACTTTTTTCGTTCGGGGTCAAGCATACGTAGCCAACCATGCTAATCGGTGGTGCGGGGGAAGAACAACAAACTGAACGCGACAAACAGCTCGAAGAAATTTGTTTGAAATCGAGATGATGATTTAAAAGTGCACAGCTCCAGTGGCTTCCTCATATCGGAAGGAAGAGCGTTCCAGACGGCCGCAGAAGCGCATCTGAAAGCGAGCGATGCGGTGACCATCTTCCTTCGATGACGAGCACGAATGAATGCCTTCCCACTTGCCTTTTGATGGGTGGGTTCCTCATGAGCCTGTGGAGGCAAGGCCAGTCGGATAGCGCCAAGGTGTGCCGCTCGACAGTAGCGGCGCTAGGCAATATGCGCAAGGGTTCTTCATTAAAGGCCCGAGGGCCACTGATGGCCCCTGGTGGCATTTAATAACAATTAAATCCTCGATTTTACAAAGCGACTTTCATCTTGACTTATCTCAAAGCGCTGTGCGTAAAGAAATATAAAACTGTACTCACAAGTATAGATAAAATCCAAGCGAAATAGAAAACTGATAACAATATCAATGGCTACTTTCGGAATTCCAATAAAATGAAGAACTATGATGAAAACGATTGATAATAATAATTAAAGAGTGATCCAATCAGACAACAAATTAGTTTTCAAATCTTAAGCTACAGCGAAAGCCTGCAGTTTTAAGACATGATTGAAAAAAGTGAAACAGACTCAGAATCCATAATGGACCCAGAGGAAGGGGATTCCATAATCGCGGAGCCTGGCTGCAGATGGCCCCGTCTCCCATAGAACACCACCACCACCGTCTTGTCTTTTGAATGACGAGTGAACCAGAATCAGCTGATCTAAGTATTGGCAGTGGTGCGCCCCCCCCCCCCCCCCCGCAATACACAAATTGTGAAAACAGCCCCCCATCATCATTACCATCGTGCTGCTGTCAAACCCCCAATGGTTTGAAATGGTGTGGCATCACATTCACATACTGCATTACACAAACCTAGCAAAGGAGAAGAGTTCCCAATTAACTCGAGGTGGGGCAGGGTTCACAAAACAAAACAAAAAACTAGAAATACCATCAAGTGCCATCTCAAATCCGAATAAATAAAAATCCTATTAAATAAAAAGAGGCAATGTATGCAACAACAACAAAAAGCCATTTGATCGCTCCATCTTTCATCTTCCCTGCGTCTCTCATCTAGGTGCATCGCTTTTGTTTGTCTGCGTTTCCCTTACCTCATTGCATCTCTGCCTCTTTTGTCATCTCACTATAATTTTATGAGTTTAAAAAAAGATGGCCCTCAAAATATACTTACATATACATACTTAGGGCCCAGAAAAGGGGCCAGCACTTGTCGGGTGTATACATACAATATATATATACAATCTAAACTGATTTATATTTATTGAGTGCCTTCATTCAATGCGCTTAAAATAGCTTAGCTGCTGTGGTGGATTGCGGGTAATTCAATGTATATATTTAATTTAAACGCAGAGAGAGAGAGAGGATTTCACCACTTAAGAAATGCTCCCACCACTGAGTCCGGTCTTCGCTTGCCGCTGGAACACGTGGGCGAGGAAGAGCCATAGCTGAGAGCCTGAAGGCATTGCTGTGCAAGCCCTGCAATCGCCTTGCTCGCAGCACTGCTGGCAGAAGGATCTTCAC
This sequence comes from Lampetra planeri, assembly GCF_965212315.1. NCBI lineage: Eukaryota > Metazoa > Chordata > Hyperoartia > Petromyzontiformes > Petromyzontidae > Lampetra > Lampetra planeri. Next base: position 5,675,642 of record NC_136152.1, on the reverse strand, counting down.
GTGAGAGCCCCTCTCTATGATGGGTATTTTCACGAAAAAGCACCGGTTCATCCCTCCCGCGAAAGAAATGTCGCGTTTAAAATATTTTTTATGATTTTGATTGTTATTATTTTGGTCTTCTCTCCCTTGTCGGCGACACATCTTGGCAGAGGTGGCAGCTACCAGGATCTAACCCTGAAGACCAAAGCGTTTTATGTATATTTTTTATCCTGGTTAAACAGACCTGTTGCCTGTTTGTAATTTAATTAATATTTAATTACCCAAAGTCCAATTAGAAGGTAAATACATATACACATAATAAACGTTCACTGTTGCTACTGCACTGAGCAGGTACCCATGATACTATTGGAAGGCATTAGCTTACAGGACCGGGGAATATGGGAGCCGTTTGTTGATACTACTGCCTATGTTTCTGTGGTGGTGCCACAGTGACGACATGTTCACTACCTCGCCTAGTACGCAGGAGGTTGTGGGTTCGATCCCGATCCTGACGTCTCTATATTTGGAGTTTGAATATCTCTCTCCCCATTGTCGCGTGGACTTGTCTCCAGATCCACCAGCTTTTCCCCTCCACATTTAGAATCAACGTGCGTTTAGAGTATTTGGCTGCTGTTAATTTCCACGTGATGACAAGCCACTTTGTTGACCTATTATTTGTGGCCAAGTCGCTTTTGAAAAAAGTGCTATATAGCTCGGTGAGTGTCACCTGGTAAGATAGAAAACAAAAAAACTGTTTATAGTTTAGTACGGCTCTACGCTGTCTCTTCGGTAAGCGCCGCGCGTTGTTGGGTATGACGTCCGACGTTCCGCAGCGGAATAGCGAGCAGGAACGGCCAATACTTAATCGTATCAGGAAACTCATGAAGAAGCCCCCCACCCAAAAAAAAATATATATATATAAACCAAAACGCCCGACTTTAAACCAAATCGCGTACGGTACACCCCCAAAAAACATCTCAGATAGAAATTTAGCTCACCGGCTGCACTCTGTCGACGAGTCTCGGAAAACCAAAATCAGTCCAGGCTTTGCCTGCTTTGTCTAATGCGCTCGTGAGGAATGTTGGTATTGGTAGTGGTCCCTATGTTCACAGATGCAGATGTTGTTTTGTTTTATGCGGTGATGCGAGCCATGGTCGCCTCACTCTTTTAATGTCATTTTAGTGCAGAAAATGAGTTTTTGATGCATCTGTGTGATAGTTGATTGCTCTTCATCTCTTACGCGTGGGTTTTCAATATAACGTCAATGTTACACCACCCGGTGACGATTACTGAGATAAGCCTCTTCGCTGAACCGGCACGGTGAAGATTAACAAACGCGCGGATAAAAAGCAACAACAAACGTCTGGTTTGTTTTCCCTCTGCCAAACATCCAAACACTGAACCGAGAGTGGAATTGTCTTCTACGTCGTTTTAAAAAGAATGTGCACTCAAATTGCCTAAAATTCCAGCTCTTGAGAGAATCAAAATATTGGATCGAACTTGTCCTTCGACGAACATCTCTCTCTCACAGTGCTGCCATCTCCTGCGTGGTAGCTCTGCAATATCCGCTTCCACGGGCCGTTCTCAAAGACAAAAATAAAAAATATATATTTAAAAAAATATTTTACCAGTTAAGGCCCACTGAGCTTTATAGCTATTTTTCAGCAGCGACCTGGCTATCATAATGATAGTTCAACGAAGTGACTTGTGGCGTTGAAATGTATAGCAGTAGCCAAATACTTTAAACACACGTTTCTGAATGTGGAGAGGAAAAAACCGGAGGGGAGAAAAATTCACGCGACCACAGGCAGAGAGAGAGAGAGATACATGCAAACTTCAAATTTACAGCAGGCTTCAGGGTCGGGATAGAACCCACGACCTCCTGCGTACCAGGCGAGGTAGTTAACATCTCGCCACTGTGGCGGCCTTGTTTGTTGAACAACAAACGGCTGTTCCACCGCTGTCTGAGACAATCGGATGGCCGCTTCGTCTCGTGACGTGATTTTTAAAGAAAAATACATATATATGTATATTTACAAACCTTCCCCCCCCCCTATGTTTTGTGTACGTAAGCCCTAGCTTAAGCCGGTATGTTAATCAGAAATTCATTGGCAGTGGGAAGCATTCGACACTTAGGCCCATCATTTCCTCTCGCCCTTTGACAGGCAATTATTTTCTCCTAACCCCGGAGTGTCTCCCTGCTTGTAAAGGGCCTTCTCAGTGTCACACGTGCGCCAATCACCATTACATATTCTTGAGCCTAATAGGTTCATAACCTTGTTGCCCTAATTAAGGGCGATTTGCATATGCAAATAATCTTGTGAAATGTTAGCAGGCCCTTTCTGTCTTCCTCTCTCTCTCTTTTACATGGGCCTGGTGAGAAACACGATGCCAAATCCCTGTCAAAACCACTACCCATTAGGCCTGCGATACCGGAACATTTATTAATAGAGTTGTAAAAATGCTAATGTGAGCGTGTAATGGAATCATTGCTTCTAATGAGTCATTACGTTAATCTCATCAAATGCAACCTTCAGAATGAAGCTATCACCCACCTTTCTCCCAGTGTTACCTCGCAATTCTGGTATCATCTCTGCGTACGCTTTTCTGCACGATACTTATTCATGAGAATCAGGATCGTTTACAGCCCTTGGTCAATCCACTGCTGGATAGAAGAATCTCCCTCCACTTCGCCCCCCCACTCCACCCCCTACAAAGACAAAGATCCCCGGTATAGTCTTAACAGACTTATTGAGCAAGTGCTGTTAGCGAGCACCAATGAAGGCTAGTACAGCACACGAGGGGGTGGGGGGCCAGCATCACACTCGGCCGTCTTTGTCTCCCTAGTGGCGGTGTTTACACGTCACACTAGGTAGCCATTTGAGGCTGAGTCGACCTAGCGGAGGCCCACGACCATTTCAGATACTCGTCACTGGTGTTGACCGTGAGAGGGAATCGAACCCCTGTCGCCGGGCTCGCCGCCACGTTGGTCAGTGCGGCTTGGTGAAGTTAGGGGAGGCTGGGGCAGTTGGGGGAGCTGTATGTGTGTATGTATGTTGAACTTTTTTCGCACCGTACGTAGCCAACCGCGCTCGTGAGAGGTGCGCTATCGGTAGTGGTGCCGAGCCATCGGAGGATATAAGCGGAGATTTTCGAGAGCGGGGAGCTCTTTCAATGTACAGTATAGACAACAAATACTGATACCTCCAGATGAGAGAGGATAGATGGAGACAAGACAGAGCTGAAATAGATTACGTTTTGTTTTAATGATCTGACTTCGAGCTGATAGTGAATGCAACTCGGATGTTTTTCTTCAGGAATTCAAGGGGCCACTTGGGCAGCATGGGGCTCTAAACTTTTGCCTTTGTTTCTCTGATGCCGAACGCCACCACAGCCGAGAATCGAACCGTCGTGGCTGGATTAAAAATGCAGCACGCAAACCCACTCTGCACCACTGCTGTCCCATAGTTTTATTTACATTTTATGAGATTTATATTTGATTTATGGTGGGAGAAATAGAGCGTTTGGATCAACAACCCCGGCAGTTGTGGAGTCATAAACACGTTCCCTTCCGTTTCTATGACTACGCAACAATGCGAACGATAATGAAGGATTGGATATAATGTAATATTTTGTTATGTCTGTGAGAGTTGTAAAGCAACCGTAATGGGTCCACAGTCTACTGTATTAGAGTATAGTCCGCAGAAGCAGATATCATAGAAATAGTTCGGAAATATCTTTCTGTGGCCTCTTATCCACTTAATTAATTACATGACAGTGAAAATTTTGATTTTAAAGTCTCAGAGCTGGAACGTAGCTTAGGCGGTCAGATGTTCTTGACGTCATGAGAGGGGGACTCTCCGGGTGATCCTGAACGTCACGTGACCATGTCTTTAAAATTGTCGTTTATTTACCTCATAAATAATCCTTCGAACTCAAGTTGAACAGCCCAGCAAGCAAATCACTGGAACATATCTACAAAAGAAAGAGCTGTACGTTATTTTGGTCACGCATTAATTTTATCAGAAACATCCATTCTTGACAGCTAAAGACGGACTCTCCGATTATTTAAGAAATCGATTCCCCTGCCGATTATCGTTTTTTATAACTCGACTAATTGGTTAATGCCTCTATTTCTATTTGTGACGTTGGGCTGACGTCGGGGTTGAGGTCCGGAAAATACCCCCCCCCCAACCGCTCTCAGTGTTGTTGTTCGGGAGATGGGGCAGCATTCATTTTCATTGGTCACGCCAGGCCATGCCACGCCACGCCGGGCCACACCAAACCACACCAGGCCAGGCCATACCAAGCCACGCTAGGCCACACAAAGCCACGTCAGGCCACACCACGCTAGGCCACACAAAGCCACGCCAGGCCACACCAAACCACGCCAAGCCACACCACGTCATGCCATACCAGGCATGGTCTGCGGCGGGAGGGGGGGTCCCCCCTTCGAGGAGTCACTAGTTGTGTCGGAGCCGCCGCCAATCGTCATCGATCCATAATAGAGGGTTTTTGGGGAACGATCACACCAAATATAATGCGTGGGTAAACCCGCCACCATCCGACACAGCCAATTGGTAAGGTTTGTCAAGTGAACAAAACGTGCCAATTCGTTACTTGTACAGCACACCGCTGTGTTGGAGCGCAAAACGCACATCTACAATTTCGAGTAAAACAAATACTAGAAGAGTCGTGACTAATTGATTATTACAATAATGTCGCTTGACCCAATGGACTCATAATTGAGCGGCCGCTTGGGACACGGCTAGCCTCGGGATGAAAGTCCGCGATACTTCGGCTGTTCCTTTCCTTCCTCCTTCCCTCTTTGACAAACAACGGCGCGCGTCCTGCCGAGAGACAGACGCTCATTGCCCCCGGACGCGTTGGGCACCAACACGGCACGCACCCCCACCGCGCCCTCGTCCTCTCGCGGTGCCTCAGCCTCCTCCTCGCTCGCCTCGCTCGGTAGATCTCTCTCCCTCGCTGAGCGCCGACCCCGCGTCTTTGTTGCGTCCTTCAAACGCCGTTCGGAGGCGGTAGCTGTGGGGTGTGGGGGGGTGCGCACAGTGCGCTGTGCCTCGCCAGGTGTCACTTTGGTGGGGGGCTGGGGGGGGCATGTGCGTCGTGCCGTTTCTGCATCGCTAAAACAACAACAAAACACCGCAAAGGCAAAGATGCGGACGTATGGTCGGCTACGTACGATGCGAAAGAAGCTCAACGCACATGGCACTTAGCAGACGGTCGTGGCGAGTGACGTTAGGGAGTAGCACCTGTGAAGGTTGGCGCGGCGCACCTGGGGGGGGGAAGGGGTGGCCAGCAACACGACCGGCTGCCTTTGTCTCCCCAAGTGGCGATCTTTCTACACATCGTACCAGGTATTCTTTTGAGGCTGAGTCGACCTAGGGGAGGTACAGGACCCGGTTCAGATAATTAGTCACTGGTGTTGGTGGACGTGAACGGGGACCTGTCTTGGGTCGCCCGTTTCGTACCGTGGCGATCAATCCACTACGCCACCACTCACCCAGACTAGCACGCACAGGTTGATTTGGCTAAAGCAGTCGTGCCTGCCAGTTCAACAGTGCCATATTACGTAGCTTGATCGAATGTCGGTTTTTTTTTGTTACCCACGTGTGCAATTTGTTGAGTGGAACGGAACGCATCCAAGAGTCCGTCCATCACGGATATGGAGCGATGAGAATGAGTTCATGTCCAGGCGCTGGGGTGGATTATTGCATCGCAAGATCGTTATGTGTGTGCGCACGTTGAACTTCTTTCGCACCGTACGTCGCCAACCGTGCTCATCATTCGTGATAATGATTCGTGTCTTGATGTAGCGCCCTCCGACACGCCGGGACCTCTTACTAACCGCACTGTCAGAGAGGTGGTGAGAGATTATGGAGAATTTCGTCTAGCAGTGGATTGATCATGGCTGCTGCTGATGATGGTGAAGTTGGTGGGGGGAGAGTGTTATCACATTATTATTGTCACCAGCCGTGCCAGCTATTGTCCTCCAATCTATTGTCTTTCTACCCCGTTGAACACTTCACTCTGTCAGAAAAATCGCAGCTTTCAGGTCAGTCCTCTGAGAAGACCTGTCAATCACAGGCAGTGTCACAGTCCATGGCGGAAAAATAATCACGGGGGGGGGCTTTCAGGAATTCACTTTCGCACAACCTACATCAGGCACTATGCATTCAGGTTTTTTTTCCTTATCACCACACCTGCCATAGAGAATTGGATATCCTATTGATTGATTGCCCAAAAACTGGGGATGTCGTTCGCATACACAATCTCTGGTTGGTAAATTTATTTACGCTGGGATTGTAAATGCTGTATTTTGCGATTCGGCCTAGCAGATTGGATGCCTGTGTGTGTGTGTGCATGCGATGGTGGTGCGAGGCCCACTGGGGGCCCACTAACCCTCACTGACCAGCAAGGTGAAGTATGGTCGAAGCCCATCTCAACAAACCCCAATGGCCGACATTGTGTGCGGGAGACCTACATCCATTGGTACATTTTAAAAAATGCCAGATTTAATTTTTTCATGTACAGGAAGATTAGCAGAAACTGAAATCAACTCAATTCGATTTTTGTTTGACGAAGTGGGAACACGAGGGACCAGGATAGGGGTCTCAGTTTTTTTTTGGTTTGCACAGAGCGAGGGAGCGACTGCTCATTCCATTTCATCAATGAAGTTTGTTCAGCCAGCTGGCCTAGGACTTGGCAAATCCTCGCTCACGTTTCACACAGGGCAAACTAGAGAGCACAGGCTAAATATTACGAATGTAACATTAAAACGAACATATTTAAGAATCACGAATAAGAGACAAACAACATGTTATTGAAAAGAAGGAATATATGTTTTTGTTGTTTTCAATCATTAATGGTCCTCAACCGATCCGGCAAAATGCCGTGCCCATATTCCTTGTAAAAAAAAAATGCAGAGGATTGAGAGCAATCAGGTTGAAGCCTCTTCCCAGGTACACGTGATGTGCACGCAAATTACCTGGCGATGCTGTTGCTGCTGCCACTGCTGCTCTCAGTCGTGGATATAACAACAACAAAGCTCAACACATTCGTCAATAACACAGTGGCCTAAAAAGGAAAATAAATATATAATAGATTACGTTTTGGGAAAATGCACTTCTTCATCAGCACATCTCAAAACAAGTGTTTCATGTATTTTGTCGCGATGTACTGCTGTATTTGAAACGTATTAGTCATCGGCACTTATACAGTGACGATTCGTATTTGCCATTCCTCCTCAAATGGATATCGTGACTTCTCATCTTTGTCGCCGGAACTTGGCCGCTGTGTCATGACCCACGGTTAGTAATAACGATGGTGACAAGCATGTTGTTTACTCTTTGGTTCTTTCGGTAAAGTCACGTAGGTATAAAATGAAATAAATTAAATCACGACGTTTTGGGCGCAACACAAGCGGCCATCATCAGGTGGGACAACCACAGCAAGAAATACAGCAACAACAAAAAAAGGCTGATTTTTTTTTCATGTACAGAAATGTTTTTAGAAACTGAAATCAGCTCAATTCGATTTTTGTTTGACGAGGTGGGAACACGAGGGACCCGGATAGTTTCTTGCTGTGGTTGTCCTACCTGATGACAGACGCTTGTGTTGCGCCCGAAACGTCGAAAAAAACAAAGAGTATGGATCCCTGCAGTCATGAAAACTTCAAATCTAAATCATGTTGTTTGTTTATCCAGAAGAGCCTTTACGAGTCTCAAGACTACATTTGTGACATGGTCCTGTCGATCTTGGTTGGCCCAATTATATTATTCTCCTCGCTTGCTGAACGCACATCCTCTCAGACCCGTTCCATTCCTTTGCCTCCGCTCAATCATTGCTCTTGACACGACGAGATGTTGACTACCTCGCCTGGTATGCAAGAGTTCGTGGGTCCGTTGTATATTTGGGGTTTGCATGTGGTCGAGTGGATTTTTCTCCTGCTCCTCCGGTTTTTCTCTGCACATTGTGTGTTTTGGAGTATTTGGCTGCTTGGTATGTCCACGTGAACAGCCACTTCGTTGAGCTATCATTTGTGGCCAGGTTGCTTCTGAAAAAAACATCAATATAGCTCAGTTGGCTTTACCTGGTAAAACAATAATTGTTTAGTTTAGTCTATGTTCTAGAATCCACGTGTACCTTTGTCTGTGCCTCGGTATGCTTCACCTCCACGCTTCTTTATTTAAATCATGGTGCTGTACATATAAATGCATATGGTTGTGGGAGGTTTATTTTTTTTGCAACACAAACCGCAATGACATCAAAGCAAATTACTAAATGGGCATAGAAATAATTGCCTTTTTAACACAAAATGCAATATGTGGGATGCATTTTGCATATTCACAGCATTTTCTATTATACTCAATTATAATCGAACTGGACATTTGCCCCAAAAAAATGCATGCGACTGACAATATTCTCTCGATATGAGTTGCTTCCAAATAAGCGAATTCTACTCATAATAAACACATGCCATTATAACGACATTAACATTTACCGGATTGGCATTTGTGTCTCCGTATTTGGTGATTGCTTCGGAACACGGCTTCAGAAATGTCTCTTCAAAGCACGCTTCGCAATGGCACTAATTATAATGTTAACGTATCGTGGAAGGCTTTGGAATGTTCATTCTCAAAAGCACGTGTCCAGCTAAGGACATGCACACCTGCATGTATTTATCGTATAATTACTTGGCTGCATGTGGGATAGGAATCGTCATGAACCATGATCAATCTATTGTTGAATGGAGGCCTCCCCAAACTGGGCACATCCGACCCTTTGGATCTCAGCGCAATTGGACCGCCTACACACTCGGTAACGACGTACACTATTGCCGCACCGCAGGCAACCACCACCACCACCAACACCACCCAACCCTTCATCTTGCTCCTGGGAGCCTCCTCTATCTCTCAAAAAGGCATGATCAAGGTTGTCGGCTGACAGCCGAAACATTGTCTGAAAATGTAATATTAATGCCTCGGGGCTTAAGGGAAACACATTTAAATTTTACGATGGGACCGTGGCTGGCCCCCGTGCGCACTGGACACAATGCCCAGGTTTTTTACTTTCACGGGTGGCTAGCCTGCTCAGGGGTTTAATGCCCCGTGTCAAAACGAGTGGCCAACACATCTGTGATGTTGGGTGCAAGCCTAACCCGGGGGGGGGGGGGGGGTGGGGAGTGTAGAGCGTAAGTGGCTGACTTCTTTCTCTACGTACTTATTCATTTACGTTGAACTTCTTTTCGTATGTAGCCAACCGCGTCGATCGGAGGTGCGGGGGAAGGACGACAAACTAAACAAAGACGTGCAGCCGCGCGTTGCGTTGCCTCTTTCTCTGCTCATCTCTCCTGACCGTTTGCTCCAGTTTATTTGTTCCTTTTCCATCCCTTTCCTATAATTTCACATGGTTTCCTCTTCTCTCCTCTCTCATATCCCTATCCCATTCTTATGTATTTTCTCAAATGCTACAGGTTTCCCACACTTTATGCGGTAGTAGTAGATGCGTTCCAAAAAAATTCTCACACGAAGCGAAACGACACGAGGAGACAACTTCCTTCCGATTAGTGCACACAGTGCACGCTTCATGTATGTTGAACTTCTTTCGCACCGTACGTAGCTATCCACTTTAATCAGAGGTGCGGGGGAAGGACAATAAACTAAACACTAAAATATGTCTCTGAAGAAATTATTTTCAATCGACATTTTAAAGTACATAACTCCAGTGGCTTCCTAATTTCCGAAGGAAGAGCGTTCCAAACGGCCACAGAAGCGCATCTGAAAGCGCGTGATGCAGTGACCGTCTTTGTTCGATGGTCAGCCAAATACCGCCGCTGCGAGGATGACCGAAGTTTATTCTCCTTGACTAAATCAGCAAGGTATTGAGGTTAATTTGTGGCAAGCACTTTTGTGTGTGTAATGCGTGCGACATTATAATGCATTTGCAGAAGCATATCTGCAAGCACGCACGATGATTCAGACCTCCTGATATTGTAACCTGGATGAAAGAGAATAATAGTCCATCCTTTCTCAATCGACCGATGGATGAAGTCCCCTCCCACGCCGTGTCGATTAGGGCTGTCGAGGTGATGAAGCTGCTTGACTCGTATTTCGGATGGTCGCAATTTCAATTGTTTTTAAATTTAGAATTGACTCGGCCAGGACCAATGCAACTATAGGGCTGAACACGTAGGTTTCGTAGCCAGTGTTATCGTTCAGATTTGCTGGAATTCTATTCTCACTGCCTGGATCTTGTCCTGAAGATGCGTGACGGGTCGTGGTATCTAATTGCTCAATTTCGTCGTCGTGAGAATTTTCCTTCAGTTTTCCGATGAGCCTAAACATTTCTAACCGGAGCGTTAAATGCTTGCACTGGTGACAATTTAATTGGTTTCGTGCGAGGTGGACTATTACATCTCAGGAATGTGAGAGATGGTGATGCATTCAGGATCCCTTCATCGAGCAAAAGATTGACGATGACTGATGATTTTATATAGACATGCAGTCATTTTTGCAACAAACTGTAATTAGAAATGCAATTATTGAGCGATAGTCACCAAGGAATAAAAACATATTCAGTCTAGGCTTAATGCGAGTGTTTTTAATTTTCACTTTAGACTCTTACCACACCTTATTTTAGAATTTATATTTTATCTCTTCGTGGATTTTCTGACGTTTTTAAAAAAAAATTAACAAAGCTCATCAGAGTGTACATTTGCGTCAGGTAATTTAAATGAAGCTATAGGATATTTTGTTTTTGCTCCAGTGTCATTTGGGTATTGTGGATTGTCCTCTTCAAATACCCCGCGTTATTCCACAACCGTCATCCCATTATCTCACTCGGTCTCTGACAAGGACGAAGGCAGGAGGCCAGCACGTGGCTCAGAGGTCAGAGCATTGAACCGCCACCGCTGAGATCCTGGGTCCATGTCTGGGTTTCAGCCTCCGATGATTAAACTGGTTTCTCGTGTGTAGTGAGTTCATGGTCTCAGCACCTGTTGCCAATGACTGCACACACACACACACTCACAAAACAAACCACCATCACAATTCACTTGGATGTTCATTTCATTATTCATGCCATCGAATTCCATCCCTGAGAATGTTTAAATATCAGTGTTGTTGCCACGTGACAACATAAAAACCAACAATGACAGACATGGCGTGAATAGGGCTGCCTCCGACCGTCTGGACTACAGGTCACTTGAATGTATCTCGGCGGTAGCTCTGCAATAACTGCTTACAACTCCAGGTTTGCACCGCTCTGTGAGATGTCCGACTGGGTACTTTGTCTCGTTACAATACAGCAATGGCAGAGTCAAAATGAAATTGGGGATAAAGATTTTTTTTTATTAAAGACACCAGATTTTACTGTCATGATACAAGCTCTGAACCGATGGCTGTGTGTGCGTGTGGGGGGGGGGGGGTGCGCCCCTACTGTGCAAACATATCCACTTGGATGGCTTTGCAATAAAGAATTCCGTGAAAATGTCTCGCGCTGCCGTTCTTGTGCACCGCGCAGCTGCGCGAGATTTCCAGTTGATGATTTCATTTTTGTTTTGCTCCCGTGACGGGCGACACGGACAGCGCACAAGGAATACAACCGGCGGGAAGGATCAACCACAACAAGAACGTGTTGATTCAAAGGCATAAAAGGGTCCCTCAAACATTTCACGTCGGAGCTATTGCAAGAGGTCTCTCTCTCTTGGGATGACACCGTGGACGCAACAGTGACAGAGTGATCGTGCAGGAAGGTGTGCGCGCGCGGCAGAGCGTGCGACAGCAGCGATGGAACAAACAAAAAAATCAAGGTCGGGATCGAAGGCTCCAAGATGAAGACATCATCCGCCAGATCGCGTAGCCGCTACACAGTCGACGTGCCAGCCACCTCCAAGATCTGCCCTGGCACGGTGGCGAACTGTTGACCACCTTCGCCTGGTATACACGAGGTCGTGTGGTCGATCCCGACTCTGACGCCTGTATATTTGGAGTTTGTGTGTTCTCTCTTCCCGTGCTCGCGTGGTCCTCCGGGTCCCTCCCCCACCCATACACACTTTTAGAATCAACGTGCGTTTAGAGTAATTGACTGCAATACATTTCCACGTGATAAGCCACTTCGTTGAGCTATCATTTGTGATAGCCAGGTCGCTTCTGCAAAAAGAGCTACATAGCTCAGTGGGCCTGCTATATTGGAACAAAGCTATTGCACTGGATTCAGGTGTCGGCTTTTGTCCATTTTTATCACATTTTCTAAGAAAACTTGGCAAGAAAATGTTGAATCAAGAGCGGTGCATTTTAGCCATTTGATAAGGTTGTATGTACCAACGATAAGCTTCTTTCTGCACCATACGTGGCCAACCGTGCTAATCGGAGGTGCGTGTGGGCGGTGGGGATTGAGAATCGGGCCTCACTATTGGATGTATTTTGTACGGCTTTGAACAATGTGCTTACAGGAAAACTCAGCAATGTTGCATCGTGTGCAATGTGAGTCAAGGGAAAGGCGCAGCCCTGCAAGTTATTTACTCACGCCACTGCTGTTGGAAGAGCCTCCATTAGATGGAGCTCTAGAGAGCTCCACTAGATTGCATTTGGCCTACTCTTTCACGTTGTGGGTGTGCCTATTTAGACTCCCTGGTGGACAGAGTCTGGGTTGGGGGGATTTAAGAAACTCGCACTGTCGTTTCAAACTGGTGTGCCGGGAGATCGAATCCAGTTCGCTAAAGCGTTTAGAGCACAGCAGTATAACCAGTAAGAGTTTGTGCCACCACCTAAATACCCCTGGACGCCCTTGCAAAGTGATATGATCAAACTCCAGGGATTACCCAGGTGAAATATTTAAATAAATAAAAATTCCACATCCCGGAATCATTAAATTCGAAATCAACGTAACTTTGAGCCAGGGGCAGTTGCCAAATCAGCCAAGCAGTGGGGCAGCGTGAAGGAGTGAGCAGATTTTAGGAGTTGAGTCATCCACTGACCTTTCTTGCTCACAAAGACAAAGATCCCCCCCCCCAGTATAGCCTCAACAGACGAGAGCAAGTTCTGTTAGCGAGCACCTATGAAGGCTGGCACAGTACACGAGGAGGTGGACAATCAGCACCCTGCCCGACCACCTTTGTCTCCCTAGTGGCGATGTTTTCACACACCGACTCAGCTTCATTTGAGGCTGAGTTGACCTTAGGTGATGCCCAGGACCGGTTCAAATAACCGTCACTGACGACGTTGGCCGCGAGCTGGAATCGAGCTCGGTAGGGCCGCGATTAACCGCACCGCCACCGCTCCTCACGCACGTGCACGCACGCACGCACGTGGTCGCAGCGTGACGTCCGTCGTTGGGCACAAATCGTGCATGCACTTACGAGCAACACTCGATGACACACGTGGAGGCTCGTGCGTGCGCCGAGGCGCGTGCGAGAGAGAGAGACGTTTGTTGTTGTTGTTGTTAAAACCTCTCCTCTCGCTCTGCCTTTTGTTTCGTGGCACGTAAAGTTGCGTGCAGCTGTGCTAAAGGCTCTCAAACAAAAAAAAAACATTTAAATAACAGTCAATAAAGAACATCGGCAACAAATTAAACATGAGATGAGCGTAAACTCTTGTTTGGATTTTAAAATTACATTTTCAAGTTATTTTTATACTTGGGGAAAACGAATGATTCGGGTACGTGTTATTTTTCTCAGCACACAATTCAAGTTAATGCATTTTTCCAACGGAAAAAAACCCTCTTCATAAGGTTCATAGATATTGCGTTAAAAATATAATAATGCTCACATTAGATTACCAAAACGTGTTAAAATGTGTATCCTTCACGAATAAGCTGCATTCTTTGAATTAGCCCATGGTGCCAGAATATAATTTGCTACATTTAGGGGCACCGTTGAAATGGGGGTGCCACCTAAATGGAGCAAATCTTCGGCAAGTGCCGATTTTATTTCCACGGCTAATGAGAGCGGCTAATTCTAATGCCCCCACTCTTTTCAAACGGAGGTCGCTTAACTCGCTGACGTTGGCCACATTAGGAAAGTTGAAATCGCTGAAAGTTCACGTCACCTTTGGTGGCATTGGCAAGTGCAATACTTCCTTTGGCGCCGTTGCACGTGAATGTACATACTGAGAATCGTCTGAAAATGTGGACCTTGGCAAAAACCATCTAAGACTTTGTGCACCCCCCCCCCGCCACTCCCCTGAAATCCCTCTCTGGTTTCTAGATGTATTTGACCAGTGCGGTGAAGTATAATCAAACAATGCCCCCCCCAACCCCTCCATATGCCCGAAGCAGCGTGGGAAGGCACTCATCCGCCTCTGGATTTGCAAAGGGCCCCGTCGATTATTTAATTATTTATCCTTATTTCATCTCTTCATTAGACCTCCTTTGCCAGTACCAAAATATAATAATAGGGTTTCCCCCCTTTTTTCTGGCAACAAAACTGAAACCTTTTTTACAAGGTATCATGTCTGCATTAACCACAATACTTATGGTCAAAATGGTGTGGACCAATCAATTTCAAGGACAATGCATATATTATCAGAGTGTGTTTTTTTATTTGCATCTTGACCACAAGTCTTGTGGTTAATGCGCACATGATTCCTTGTAAAAAGGTTTTTTGTTTTGTTGCCAGAAAAAGGGGAAAAACCCTATTATTTTCATTTTATCTGTTTCTGAAGACGCATCGTAACATCCACACGTGGTCATCCGTCGTGAATGATAATGTTGCAAGGTCTTTCAACGTCCACTTTTCAGCAGAGGGCATGCTTTGGTGACCTTTAGAAAATAAGTGGTTTGGTGATGAACTCTCTGACCCCTTTGTCTATTTGCTTTGGAGAAGGGCAATTGTCTGAAACGTTGCCTATGATATATTTTTTCCCTTTTAATGGCCGCAGTGTTGCGATTGACAAATGTGTAGAGTTTGTATTGGTAATCGTTCTCACGCACCACAACGATATAGCAACATCACGAAATAAATGGCTCAAAGTGTCTATAACCTCTTGCCACGGCAGCTTTCTCGCCTACTTCAGCATTTCCTTTCCGTGGTTGTTCCACCTGATGAAGATCGCTTGTGTTGCGATCGAAACGTCGTGATTTGTTTTATTTGATTTCATTTCTACCTACGTGACTTTACTGAAAAAGCCAAAGAGTATATAACACGTCATTTACATCCACGTGTCAATCCACTGCTGGATAAAGGCCTCGCCACACCATGTCAGTAAATTGGAGTCGTTTGGTCATACTTCACCACTCCGGTCAATGCGAGTTTATTAAAAAGGGGGTGTTGGGCGGGGGGAGGATCAGGATTGGTTTGGACATCGCTCGCCACTGCTGTTAGCCTTGGCCAGGAATCAAACTCAGACGGGCGCGAGATCATTCGAGCGCCAGCCGTTGCGCCACCCTGCAAATGAACGACACCGCACACAGTCTGAAACCTGCCCCTGCGCTCTGCGCAGCGTTATGAGTTCAGCGTACGCACGTACAGTGCGTACACACTAGCTGGAGCTTCGTCTGGAAATTACTTTCTGGCAATGCTCGCCACTGAAACAAAAGCGGACTCGTCCCTTCGAGAGTTATTGCGCAGAGCAGGCAGTGAAAATTCAACCGCGTTTGCCAAATCGGTCGCACACACTCATCGTGTGGCCCAGGCACGTGGTGGCCAACTCCGACCATTATTTTGCTGTTTCCCCCACCCTGAAAAATGGGCCAATGCCAAAATAATTTTCTAGCCGGGTGCTCATACGAACTGTTGGCGTCACGACAGACTCGATTTCCCTTGATTTCTGTCACTGCAATTCATGTCCCTTTGTTCTTATTATTCCGTACGTGTACGTTCTCGTGCGCGTGTGTGTGTCTTGTTTTGGCAGTGCTCGCAAAACAACACTTGCCCCTGTAGTCAGTGTGCCTATACGGGGAGTATTTGTCTTTGTGGGGGATGCTAGATAGTGGAGTAGTTTGTGCACTGCACTATAAACCCGGTGAGCTGGGTTCAAGACATGTCATCGGCTAAAATCACTCGCAATTTTTTTAACCGGTTCTAAGCCTCTCCTGTTTTAACTCGGCATTATATAAGGACCTGGTGCTGTGTTATGAACTAAACAATTTGTATATTTTACCAGTTAAGGCCCACTGAGCTATGTAGCTCGTTTTCATGAGCGACCTGGTCACAAATGATCACTCCACGAAGTGGCTTATCATGTGGACATTTATTTCAGCCAAAAACTCTAAACGCACGCTTGTAAATGTGGAGGGAAAAGACCGGAGGATCCGGAGAAAAATCCACACGACCACGGGGAGAGAAACATGCAAACTCCAAATATACAACGGGTGTCAGGGTAGGGATCGAACCCACGACCTCGCGTATACCAGGCGAGGTAGTTAACATCTCCCCACCGTTATCACCGTGGATATAACGGTGTCTGGGCATTGTTATACATATAGAAGACCGCAGGGCTTGGGAAATTGTTTGGTAGCATCGACCCACGGTCTGTCTGCTGCCTTCTAACTTGTTAGTGCTTCCTCGGCAAACTGTGAAATGCAATTTGCATGAACGCAATATATATAAAACTAAACACCACCCTACAGATAATGTCGACCAGTGTCGCTGAGTCGATGTTCTAAGTTGGGTTGAGGCTTTGGCAATGTGCTGTGATGAATACGAAAGCACTTTGGACTCGCTATGGCTGCAAAAGATGATGCTCCAGAGCAGCTTTTTTTTAAATAAACCGCAGCGCATTCTGAACACAATAACCCCCGCACGATGTTCTCCTGATTGCATTTATTTATTACGAGGTTTATTTTCATCGGTATGGATTTTGCCGCGGTGTAATTGCAAATGCAGTGCACTAACCATTACAAGTGTGCCGTCGAAACGTGCCTCGCCTGTGTGTGAGTGTGGGTATCCATCCCGCACTGCGAACCTGGCGACCCAAGTTCGATTCCCGCTCACGGCCAACACCATCAGTGACGATTATCTGAACCGGTCCTGGATCATCCCCGAAGGTCGACTCGGCCTCAAATGAGTACCTGGTTCGGTGTGTAAAAACATCGCTACTAGGGAGACAAAGGTGATCGGGAATGGTGTTCACTACCCACCTCCTCGTGAGCTATGCCAGCCTTCATAGGTGCTCGCTAACAGCACTTTTACTAGTCTGTTAAGGCTATACAACGGGGTCTTTGTCGACTGGACGTCCATGCCAAAGAGCTTTATAGCTCATCGAATTCCTCCAGTATGAATAAATATTCTGAATCTGAGAGGGGAGCGGGCGTGTAGTGGTTCACGTGCTGCGGTACGAACCCAACCACCCGAGTTTGATTCCCGCTCATAGCCACCACCAGTGAAGATTATTTGAACTGGGCCTCGGCGTCCCCTAGGTCGACTCAGCTTCAAATGAGTACCTGGTGCGGTGTGTAGAAACATCGCCACTTGGGAAACAAATGCGGCCGGGCGTTGTGCTGGCCACCCACCCCCTCGTGTCTCGTTCCGTCCTTCATAGGTGCTCGCTAACAGCACTTGCCCCAACAGTCTGTTACAGGCTACACGGGGGATATTTGTCCTTGTTCCCACCCCCCTCAGTAGCAGTGGTGCTAAGAACCCGGCAACCCGAGTTCGATTCCCGCTCACGGCCAACACCAGTGACGATTATCTGAACCGGTCGCGGGCCTCCCCTAGGTCGACTCAGCCTCAAATGAGTACCTAATCGCTACAAACATCGCCACTGTGGGAGACAAAGGCGGTCAGGCAAATGCGGTGTGTGTTGGCCACCCACCTCCTCGCATACCGTTCCGGCCTTCATAGGTGCTCGCTAACAGCACTTGTTCCTAAAGTCTGTCACAGACTATACACGGGGGACCTTTGTCTTTGTACTCTCTACATCGTGTCAACCCAAGTTATTACGTAACGCATCCCGTGATAGTGTTCGGAGCGAGGCCCGAGATCACCAGACGATGCGCCCTAAGTCGGGACGCGTACTCAATTGCAAAATTAGCAGGTTGCGACAGATGTGGCCGCTCTCTAAACAGCAGCAAGCGGATTTCTCAGAGACGACGAGGAGAGTTAAGAAAGTAATTAAGCGTGTCTGTTTGAAGAGATTGCCAGGTGGCTCAAAAGGTCAGATTGCTAAAACCGGCCGTTCGAAATCAGGCTGCCTCCCTTGATTGAACCGGATTCTAGAGGGCAGTGGGATGATGGTTTCAGCCCCCGATCACCAGGTAACTGATTCCTCCAACGTGTTGATACTGCATGCGGTTCGATTAACGGCTTAATGCCATCGCTTGCGATTGAATAATACGCCGCCGATCAGTCTGACCAAGTCAGATCTGTAAATGACGACAAGAGCCCATCGTGAGAGGAAAATAAGCGGAGGTCTGGAAACTGCTGAGAACACTGAGCCGTTTGCGCGCTATTAAAATAAAATACGAGCAATTCCTCAGCAAGTGCGTTGTGGTTCGACTGCATTTAGCAGATAGGGGAGGGAGGGGGGAGCGGTGCGAGCAAGCGTCGTGCTTTCTCTGCAAAGAATAAAACCGCCACTGTGAAAGATTCGTGAGAACAAAAAAAATCCGCTTCCGTAAAAGCCATTGTGTGACGTGCGAGAGCTCCATTGCTTTTTTTTGCCAGATTTCTGTGCAAGGATCCTCTTAGTCTTGCGACACGACATCAATAGCGCGAAATTGGATTAAATTGGGGGGGTGGGGGGAGGAATAATAACAAACGACAACAACAAACCCCTTTGCTGCTTGAGAGCTCATGCCATTGAGTTTCCTAACTCCAGGCCTCGTGACCCCCCAACCCACCCAAGACCACCCTTGTTGTGATTCATCATCATGCTCATCGTCAGCCGTGGTCCACAAGCATTGCTGAGGTGAAGGGCTCCCAAGCCTCCAGCATAGAAGCGCCAGGGTGGAAAGATGTTAGCTCCCTCACCTGGTATGCAGGAGGTCGTGGGTTCAACCCCGACCCTGACGCCTGCTGTATATTTGGAGTTTGCGTTCCTCTCTCTCTCCCGGTGGTCGCGTGGAGTTAATTTGCTGCGTTCTCCCGCGTTTCCTCTCCACATTTAGAAACACGCGCTTAGAGTATTTGGCTGCTATACATGTCCCCGTGATGAGCCACTTCGCTGAGCTATCATTTGTGGCCAGGTCGCTTCTGAAAAAGAGTTGTACAGCTCAGTGGGACCTTACTTCATTTTTTTAATAGTTTATATATATTTTTTATAGTTTATCTGATCTCCTGAGTTCCGGCAATGTAAGAACATTCATCCACCCGTCAATCTTGTCGCTCCACATACTCGGTTGGACGGCCTCTCCAGACGCGTTCAATTCCTCGGCCGCGACTGGGTCACGGAAAACCATGACAATCGTGATTATAAATCCCGTGTGTGTGTTTTTTATTCCGATGAAAAATATTTAGCCACTACACGTCGCGTGTATTATTCCCTGAAGAATCCGATAAGCTATAAAGCTCTTTTTCACAGAAGTCCAGTCGGGCCGGGTAAGAACGTTACAAGAACAAACAATACAAAGACACGATAGAAATGCAAAGTACAAGAAAGGTAAACAAATCACCCAAACGCGTACAAATGAAAACTAAACCATCCCCATCCGACCAGACAAAGCCCACTGAGGTATTAACAAAGCCCATCAACTCACCCGTACCGCAGCAGGCCACGAGGAACAGTTGTGAAGCGCGGCTCTGGTGCTGCGCATCTCATTCGGGCAGTGGTGGTGCTGGTGGTGGTGGCGGCCGTGGCTGCGACGGCTGGTCGATCTCCGCGCACGGATGTTTGTGAAGTTCCATTTCCGTTGGGTGTTGAAGTGCCATACCTTGGCTCGCCAGGAGATGGCGGTACAGCAAGCGGATTCATCTCCATCTGTTTCAATCTGGACGGGGATGGTGTTACCCCCCTCCCCCATCTCCAACGTGGATTTTCTCCAGGTGCCCCGGTTTCCTCCGACGTGTATCGTCGCTGGTTCATGGAGTTGGCCGAACATTTCTACATAGGACTCCAGAGCTCGGGCAATGGTTGGGAGCACCGTGTCTGGTGGCTGCCATCCCACCTGTCTGTGCTTCTGCCAACGCCTCTGAAGCTGTGGGAAATGTGTGCCCATTATAACAACAACAACAACAAAAGCAACAACGTGTAGCTTCAAGTCGCAAGCAGAGCTGCTCAACTCTGTAGCCAGCTTTGCATTTCTCACCGGCTCGTCAGTCAGCTTGCTGCGAAAGCAACGCTTCTTGATCTGGGTGGCTCGCACCGATGGCCAAGGAAGCTCCCAGACCAGGCTCTGATGGATCGCTCGTGCACGCGCGGGGAAGTTGATGAGTGATTCAATTATTTATTTACGTACCTGACTAAATCCTTTGAGATGAAACATCCTTCATTCGCGACGGTGTCCCAGGGGCTGCCCGCATTGTCGCTTGCATAGCAAACACCCTCGCGAGATGGATACAAACCTTTGCAATCGACAGCTTGTACGGTACGCGTATCATGCATTGAATATCATCGCATTTGGTCGCACGCGCATATAACGATCAGTCCAATGAAGTGCTTGTGCACACTACTGTGCCCATGCGGAGGGTATTCGAGCTGCGACAATTCCCCCAACAGGCCTGTATGCGAGCGTGCTGTGAAAGCGCTGTTCGAGGCACCCACCCGTTGAGCTACAGATCGCAGAAGTCTGTTCAGTGCGTTACTTTGAACGTACTTTTAAATCAGGGGTTGGGGAAACTTTTTTCTGCCAAGGGCCATTTGGATATTTATAACATCATTCGCGGGCCATACAAAATTC
This sequence comes from Lampetra planeri, assembly GCF_965212315.1. NCBI lineage: Eukaryota > Metazoa > Chordata > Hyperoartia > Petromyzontiformes > Petromyzontidae > Lampetra > Lampetra planeri. The sequence continues at coordinate 5,654,867 of NC_136152.1, read as the reverse complement.
TACATTTTAAATATTAGCCTGATATATTTGGCCAAACATTTAATTAACTCACCCCTAATGTGATGGCTGGAACTGCTTCTCTTTGGCGAGGCGTGTGATGTTAGCTGGTATTGATGATGTTGCTACTCGCAACTGCTTTTTCAGGTTGACTCCTAGATTTATTGAATTTCGAGTCCCGCCTGCGGTTGCCGTGGCAGGGCCAGACCAAATGATTTTGCGGGCCTCGTACGGCCCGCGGGCCGGACGTTCCCCACCCCTGTTCTAAACCAACGCTGGTCAGTGAGGGTTGGTGAACGTGGGGCGCTTAGACGTTGAGAGCAAATGTAGGGTGCAACACGGGATGTTGTGCTGCTTTCTGCGACCCGCAACATAGCCCTGCAGTAACGATAAACGGTAGAGGTGGGGCCCTGCAATGTCCTGCTCACACCGCCGCTGATGGAAGGACCGTAACGAGAGAAAGCTCCAGAGGACATCTCTAGAGAGTGTTTGGTCTCCTCTTCCAAGCCGGCCAGAGGTCTTGGAGGAGGAGACAGGTACCTGGACCTTTAACTCCACCAACCACCAAACACACGAACTTGCCGATCACCAGTGGTTGTACCCGTTTACACTGCTTGGGTGGACAGAGACGGTGAGTGGGGGGGGGGGAGAAGGGTGGGTGAGAAGGGGTGGGGGAGAAGGGGTGGGGGAGAAGGGTGGGGGAGAAGGGGTGGGGGAGAATGGGTGGGGGAGAAGGGGTGGGGGAGAATGGGTGGGGGAGAATGGGTGGGGGAGAAGGGTGGGGGAGAAGGGGTGGGGGAGAATGGGTGGGGGAGAAGGGGTGGGGGAGAATGGGTGGGGGAGAAGGGGTGGGGGAGAAGGGGTGGGGGAGAAGGGTGGGGGAGAAGGGGTGGGGGAGAAGGGTGGGGGAGAAGGGGTGGGGGAGAAGGGTGGGGGAGAAGGGTGGGGGAGAAGGGGTGGGGGAGAATGGGTGGGGGAGAAGGGGTGGGGGAGAATGGGTGGGGGAGAAGGGGTGGGGGAGAAGGGTGGGGGAGAAGGGGTGGGGGAGAAGGGTGGGGGAGAAGGGTGGGGGAGAAGGGTGGGGGAGAAGGGTGGGGGAGAAGGGGTGGGGGAGAAGGGTGGGGGAGAAGGGGTGGGGGAGAATGGGTGGGGGAGAAGGGGTGGGGGAGAAGGGTGGGGGAGAAGGGTGGGGGAGAAGGGGTGGGGGAGAATGGGTGGGGGAGAAGGGGTGGGGGAGAATGGGTGGGGGAGAAGGGGTGGGGGAGAAGGGGTGGGGGAGAAGGGTGGGGGAGAAGGGGTGGGGGAGAATGGGTGGGGGAGAAGGGGTGGGGGAGAAGGGGTGGGGGAGAAGGGGTGGGGGAGAATGGGTGGGGGAGAAGGGGTGGGGGAGAATGGGTGGGGGAGAAGGGGTGGGGGAGAAGGGGTGGGGGAGAAGGGGTGGGGGAGAAGGGGTGGGGGAGAAGGGTGGGTGAGAAGGGGTGGAGGAGAAGGGGTGGGGGAGAAGGGTGGGTGAGAAGGGGTGGGGGAGAAGGGGTGGGGGAGAAGGGTGGGGGAGAAGGGGTGGGGGAGAAGGGTGGGTGAGAAGGGGTGGGGGAGAAGGGGTGGGGGAGAATGGGTGGGGGAGAAGGGGTGGGGGAGAAGGGGTGGGGGAGAAGGGTGGGTGAGAAGGGGTGGGGGAGAAGGGGTGGGGGAGAAGGGGTGGGGGAGAAGGGTGGGTGAGAAGAGGTGGGGGAGAAGGGGTGGGGGAGAATGGGTGGGGGAGAAGGGGTGGGGGAGAAGGGGTGGGGGAGAAGGGGTGGGGGAGAAGGGGTGGGGGAGAAGGGTGGGTGAGAAGGGGTGGAGGAGAAGGGGTGGGGGAGAAGGGTGGGTGAGAAGGGGTGGGGGAGAAGGGGTGGGGGAGAAGGGTGGGTGAGAAGGGGTGGGGGAGAAGGGTGGGTGAGAAGGGGTGGGGGAGAAGGGGTGGGGGAGAATGGGTGGGGGAGAAGGGGTGGGGGAGAAGGGGTGGGGGAGAAGGGTGGGTGAGAAGGGGTGGGGGAGAAGGGGTGGGGGAGAAGGGGTGGGGGAGAAGGGTGGGTGAGAAGAGGTGGGGGAGAAGGGGTGGGGGAGAAGGGGTGGGGGAGAAGGGGTGGGGGAGAAGGGGTGGGGGAGAATGGGTGGGGGAGAAGGGGTGGGGGAGAAGGGGTGGGGGAGAAGGGGTGGGGGAGAAGGGTGGGTGAGAAGGGGTGGGGGAGAAGGGGTGGGTGAGAAGGGGTGGGGGAGAAGGGGTGGGGGAGAAGGGGTGGGGGAGAATGGGTGGGGGAGAAGGGGTGGGGGAGAATGGGTGGGGGAGAAGGGGTGGGGGAGAAGGGGTGGGGGAGAAGGGGTGGGGGAGAAGGGTGGGTGAGAAGGGGTGGGGGAGAAGGGGTGGGGGAGAAGGGTGGGTGAGAAGGGGTGGGGGAGAAGGGGTGGGGGAGAAGGGTGGGGGTGAAGGGGTGGGGGAGAAGGGTGGGTGAGAAGGGGTGGGGGAGAAGGGGTGGGGGAGAATGGGTGGGGGAGAAGGGGTGGGGGAGAAGGGGTGGGGGAGAAGGGTGGGTGAGAAGGGGTGGGGGAGAAGGGGTGGGGGAGAAGGGGTGGGGGAGAAGGGTGGGTGAGAAGAGGTGGGGGAGAAGGGGTGGGGGAGAATGGGTGGGGGAGAAGGGGTGGGGGAGAAGGGGTGGGGGAGAAGGGGTGGGGGAGAATGGGTGGGGGAGAAGGGGTGGGGGAGAATGGGTGGGGGAGAAGGGGTGGGGGAGAAGGGGTGGGGGAGAAGGGGTGGGTGAGAAGGGGTGGGGGAGAAGGGGTGGGGGAGAAGGGGTGGGGGAGAAGGGGTGGGGGAGAATGGGTGGGGGAGAAGGGGTGGGGGAGAATGGGTGGGGGAGAAGGGGTGGGGGAGAAGGGGTGGGGGAGAAGGGTGGGTGAGAAGGGGTGGGGGAGAAGGGGTGGGGGAGAAGGGTGGGTGAGAAGGGGTGGGGGAGAAGGGTGGGTGAGAAGGGGTGGGGGAGAAGGGGTGGGGGAGAAGGGTGGGGGAGAAGGGGTGGGGGAGAAGGGTGGGTGAGAAGGGGTGGGGGAGAAGGGGTGGGGGAGAATGGGTGGGGGAGAAGGGGTGGGGGAGAAGGGGTGGGGGAGAAGGGTGGGGGAGAAGGGGTGGGGGAGAAGGGGTGGGGGAGAAGGGTGGGTGAGAAGAGGTGGGGGAGAAGGGGTGGGGGAGAATGGGTGGGGGGAGAAGGGGTGGGGGAGAAGGGGTGGGGGAGAAGGGGTGGGGGAGAATGGGTGGGGGAGAAGGGGTGGGGGAGAATGGGTGGGGGAGAAGGGGTGGGGGAGAAGGGGTGGGGGAGAAGGGTGGGTGAGAAGGGGTGGGGGAGAAGGGGTGGGGGAGAAGGGGTGGGTGAGAAGGGGTGGGGGAGAAGGGGTGGGGGAGAAGGGTGGGTGAGAAGGGGTGGGGGAGAAGGGGTGGGGGAGAATGGGTGGGGGAGAAGGGGTGGGGGAGAAGGGGTGGGGGAGAAGGGTGGGTGAGAAGGGGTGGGGGAGAAGGGGTGGGGGAGAAGGGGTGGGTGAGAAGGGGTGGGGGAGAAGGGGTGGGGGAGAAGGGTGGGTGAGAAGGGGTGGGGGAGAAGGGGTGGGGAAGAAGGGTGGGTGAGAAGGGGTGGGGGAGAAGGGGTGGGGGAGAAGGGTGGGTGAGAAGGGGTGGGGGAGAAGGGGTGGGGGAGAAGGGTGGGGGAGAAGGGGTGGGGGAGAAGGGTGGGTGAGAAGGGGTGGGGGAGAAGGGGTGGGGGAGAAGGGGTGGGTGAGAAGGGGTGGGGGAGAAGGGGTGGGGGAGAAGGGTGGGTGAGAAGGGGTGGGGGAGAAGGGGTGGGGGAGAAGGGTGGGTGAGAAGGGGTGGGGGAGAAGGGGTGGGGGAGAAGGGGTGGGTGAGAAGGGGTGGGGGAGAAGGGGTGGGGGAAAAGGGTGGATGAGAAGGGGTGGGGGAGAAGGGGTGGGGGAGAAGGGTGGGTGAGAAGGGGTGGGGGAGAAGGGGTGGGGGAGAATGGGTGGGGGAGAAGGGGTGGGGGAGAAGGGGTGGGGGAGAAGGGGTGGGGGAGAAGGGTGGGTGAGAAGGGGTGGGGGAGAAGGGGTGGGGGGAGAAGGGGTGGGGGAGAATGGGTGGGGGAGAATGGGTGGGGGAGAAGGGGTGGGGGAGAAGGGGTGGGGGAGAAGGGTGGGTGAGAAGGGGTGGGGGAGAAGGGGTGGGGGAGAAGGGTGGGGGAGAATGGGTGGGGGAGAAGGGGTGGGGGAGAAGGGGTGGGGGAGAAGGGTGGGGGAAAGGGGTGGAGGAGAAGGGTGGGTGAGAAGGGGTGGGGGAGAAGGGGTGGGGGAGAAGGGGTGGGTGAGAAGGGGTGGGGGAGAAGGGGTGGGGGAGAAGGGTGGGTGAGAAGGGGTGGGGGAGAAGGGGTGGGGGAGAAGGGTGGGTGAGAAGGGGTGGGGGAGAAGGGGTGGGGGAGAAGGGTGGGTGAGAAGGGGTGGGGGAGAAGGGGTGGGGGAGAAGGGTGGGTGAGAAGGGGTGGGGGAGAAGGGGTGGGGGAGAAGGGGTGGGGGAGAAGGGTGGGTGAGAAGGGGTGGGGGAGAAGGGGTGGGGGAGAAGGGTGGGTGAGAAGGGGTGGGTGAGAAGGGGTGGGGGAGAAGGGTGGGTGAGAAGGGGTGGGGGAGAAGGGGTGGGGGAGAAGGGTGGGTGAGAAGGAGTGGGGGAGAAGGGGTGGGGGAGAAGGGTGGGGGAAAAGGGGTGGAGGAGAAGGGTGGGTGAGAAGGGGTGGGGGAGAAGGGGTGGGGGAGAAGGGGTGGGTGAGAAGGGGTGGGGGAGAAGGGGTGGGGGAGAAGGGTGGGTGAGAAGGGGTGGGGGAGAAGGGGTGGGGGAGAAGGGTGGGTGAGAAGGGGTGGGGGAGAAGGGGTGGGGGAGAAGGGTGGGTGAGAAGGGGTGGGGGAGAAGGGGTGGGGGAGAAGGGTGGGTGAGAAGGGGTGGGGGAGAAGGGGTGGGGGAGAAGGGGTGGGGGAGAAGGGTGGGTGAGAAGGGGTGGGGGAGAAGGGGTGGGGGAGAAGGGTGGGTGAGAAGGGGTGGGTGAGAAGGGGTGGGGGAGAAGGGTGGGTGAGAAGGGGTGGGGGAGAAGGGATGGGGGAGAAGGGTGGGTGAGAAGGGGTGGGGGAGAAGGGGTGGGGGAGAAGGGTGGGTGAGAAGGGGTGGGGGAGAAGGGGTGGGGGAGAAGGGTGGGTGAGAAGGGGTGGGGGGAGAAGGGGTGGGGGAGAAGGGTGGGTGAGAAGGGGTGGGGGAGAAGGGGTGGGGGAGAATGGGTGGGGGAGAAGGGGTGGGGGAGAAGGGGTGGGGGAGAAGGGGTGGGGGAGAATGGGTGGGGGAGAAGGGGTGGGGGAGAAGGGGTGGGGGAGAAGGGGTGGGGGAGAAGGGGTGGGGGAGAATGGGTGGGGGAGAAGGGGTGGGGGAGAAGGGGTGGGGGAGAAGGGGTGGGGGAGAATGGGTGGGGGAGAAGGGGTGGGGGAGAAGGGGTGGGGGAGAATGGGTGGGGGAGTAGGGGTGGGGGAGAAGGGGTGGGGGAGAAGGGGTCGGGGAGAAGGGGTGGAGATTCTACTGAACTTGGTTGGGGGGGGGAGATTCTACTAAACTTGGAGTCTGCTAAACCGATTATTTATATTCGTTTCCTTAGAACGGCTTTTTTGTATCCCCCCCGCACCTCCGATTAGCACTGTTGGCTACGTACGGTGGGAAAGAAACGTGATTTGAAGCTTTCATGACTGCAGGAATTACTCTTTGGTTCTTTCGGTAAAGTCACGTAGAAATACATTAAATGAAATAATAGAATACGACGTTTCGATTGCAATACCACCAGGTAGGGTGTTGACTGTTGTGTTCGCCTACTCTCTGTGTTGCATTGCATTACATTTTAAAGTTTACTACGTTTGTTTTCTCATTCATTCCTACCTGATGCGGGTTGCTTGTGTTGCAATCGAAACGTCGTATTCTGGTATTACATTTATTTTCTTTCTCCGTGACTTCACCGAAAGAACCATAGAGGTGCAAAAGAAGTTCAACATAAACCGCACCTCCGATTAGCACGTTTGGCTACGTACGGTGTGAAAGAAGTGCAACTTACACACAATACCACCGTGGTAGCGTTCGAAGCAAATGATGACCGGGGACCAATGTTGTCGGTTAGAGAGATCGCTTTTAAAACACACACATATACATACATATAAATACATGTTACCACGAGGTGCATGAAAAAGAAAACATCAGATCGAGATAATTGTCGAGGAGTCTTCTTCGTTGGGGCGGTAACACCTCTCGAATGGCACGACAGCAAAAAAAAAATCCCAAAAGTTAATTATAGTCAATCAGCTGTAGAGGGGGGGAGGTGTGGGGGGACGAAACTGAAAAGAGCTGTCGTGTGGGCCCCTTTGTGCAGGAAAGATCTGCGGCGAAGGATCGATTCCTGAGAAGTGAATTTTACCGTGCAGCGAGTGACCTTGAGAAGGAGGAGAGAGGGTTTTGCTTGGTGCCTTCGCGGTTGCCGGCGGTCGTTAATGTGCAACCCATACGGTTGACCTCGGCTGGGCTCAGTAGACCTTGATGAGATGATTCATAGATGATTACGATGGCGAGTATGGTTCGTATGTTCATGACAATGATCACGGCGATGGGGTTTAACACCCCTGTGGGTGTGGTGTTGGCCACCCACCCCCTCGTGCGCCGTGCCGGCCTTCATATGTGCTCGCTAACAGCACTTGCCCCAATCATATGTTAAGGATATACGGGGGATCTTTGTCTTTGTGTGCAAGGTTTTTTTTATAATTTACAACCTCCTTACGTGTCTTCGTGGAACTTCTTTCGCACCGTGCGTAGCCACCCGTGCCGATCGAAAAACTGCGGGATGAAGGCCTCCGAATGCCGTGTCGGCTGTTGGGGATGTTGGCCATACTTCACCACGCTGGTCAATGCTGCTTTACGAAGGGACTGTGGGGGAGGCGGGGGTGGGTGGGGGGCAGGGAAGCCAGTGCTTGTTCGGATATCACTCAACAAGGATGATAGCTGTGCCGGGGAATCGAACTCAGGTATGGCGGGTTCGCGGTACAGCGCGCTAACTACTGCACAAGAAAATATATAAATAAATCGGTCGTGTTCAGACTGTAGCAATGCTATACAAAATGTAAAGGTGCAGCACCTGCAATTACTTGCTATTGGCAGAAGAGCCTCAACTGGATGGCGGGGGGGCTCTAGAATAGCGCCGCGTCTCTAGATTTGGCCAACTCTTCCAGGCTGGACAGACTTCTTGGGAGAGGGGTGGGTACCCACACTTTACCCCCCCACCGACACGAGACCTGCCGTGTGGTTTGACCCATTTACACCGCTCGGTGGAACAGAGGCGGGCGTGGAGGGGGTGCATTTGAGAAATCTTGCATCGTTGTTTTGCAACGGACAAGCTGCGAGGTTGAACCCGCAACTTTCTGGACTGTAGGGTCCAGTTTTCGAACCCTTAACACACCACGTGACACACGGTGGGTTATTCAGTTTATTATATTATTAATAATAAAGGTGTTTTGGGGTTTAGATCGCGTAAGTATAAATGTGTCGTTAACCCGCCACCACCCGACACAGCCAACCAGTAAGGTGCCAATTCGTTACTGCTTCAGCCCACCGGTGTGTTGTAGAGTTAATCCACAACATTTATAATTTGAGTACTGTGACGTTTCGCTGGTAATCACGTCAACCGGCATCATCGGGCGACTTGTCAGAATTGCGACGAGATCCACCTTGCTTCCGGTCTTATATAGAGCACAAAGATGACGTCATCACGGTGGCCTATTGTTTGTGTGTGGTCATTGATCGCTTGAAGTCAGGCAGAAAGCCCTTTGGGACCCATCCACCTAACCTCCAACAATGCGAAGTTCGACCTCCTACCCACCCCCCCCCCAATGAAGTTTGTAGAGAGCTGTAAATGGAGTTCAAAAGAACTCACAAACAACGCCACGTTGTGAAAGATCCAACGCAGAAGATCTCTGGGTTTAATCTTTCCACGAAGTTCATGGTTCCACCCTAAACCACATTCACTGCACAAACCATGGCATTAGATGCGGATAACTGATGATGCACAAATGGGAAATGTAAAACTCTCCGGCCGACTGTGATCATTCAGAGCGGACCGTACAACATATAACGACCCAATGCCCCTAGACATCACAGCGAAGATGATCCACTCCGCTGCTACTGACGCGGTTATCTGGCTTGACCACTTGAATATGAAATCGTAGTTGTTGCTCTGCATCTACATCAGCCGTACGAAAGATTAAGATTGATTGCCAAGTCGAGACAATCAACTGGCTACAATTGAGAAGCCGGTTTCATTAAACTTAGTTGCTGATTTCAACTCAGATTCTCAGGGGTGGGGACAGGCGTGTGTATGTATGTATGTTGAACTTCTTTCGCACCGTATATAGCCAAACGTTGCGAATCGGAGGTGAGGGGGGAGGACACCAAATTGAACACAACAATCAGTTCTAAGGAAATGAATTTTCAATCTAGCTTTAAAAGTGCATAGCTCCAGTGGCTTCCTAATATCGGAAGGAAGAGCGTTCCAGACGGATGCAGAAGCGCATCTGTAAGCGCGCGATGTGGTGGCCGTCTTTGTTCGATGGCCAGCTAAATGCTGCTGCTGCGACGATGACCGGAGTTCGCGCGATGGATTATTGTCCTTGACGAGATCGGCAAGGTATTGTGGTTCATTTGTGGCAAGCACTTTGTGTGTGTAACGGGTGCGACATTATAATGTATTCGTTCAGCAACGAAGTGTGGTGACAAGATGGTGGGGGGGGGGGTGGAAAATTCGAAACTCGCCGCATTGTTTCAGCAGCCGCGCCGGGAGAGATGGAAGCGAACCAACGACTCGATGGCAAGTCCCTTGCGTGACTCCCATTTACCCCATGGCAGCATCCTCGTGTTGCAGAAGTAACAGATGGGACAACGTGCCCGCCCGACGTACGTATACGCGTCGGTGCATTGTCGAGACGCAAGGACATTGCCTTCCAAAGCAGCGCACAATTGTGCCATTACGAATTTGCTCCGATGCCAGCCAAATGCCCCCACGAGTCGCACAGGATACATTGCCCCCCGAGACATTTACATGCCCAGCACCAGCGGGGTGTGAACAGCCGTGCGTGTGTCGACTTGCAAGCACGTGTTTGTTGTTGTTGTCGGTTGTTGTTGCTTTTGTTGTCGTTGCTATTGCTTCGCTCATTCAAACGTTGCCCGAGTGTTTTGTCAGAGACTCGGGATCGTCCACTACCCACCGTCGTCGTGAACACCGCGCGCGCGTGCCCTTCTCTGCATCTTCCACAAAGCTGAGTCATCATGGGACCTCCCTTGCCAGTATCAAAAGATAAGAGGAGGTTTTACCCTTTCTGGCAATAAAACAGTTTGTGTTAAGATGTTAAAACACCAAGCAGAAGCCTTCTGCAAGGACTCATGTCACTGCATTAACCACATTTGCTTGCGGTGAACATGCATAAAAAAAAAACATGCTGTGGAATTTTTTTTTTGCATGAATGCAGACATGATTCTTTGAAAAAGGTTTCAGTTTGGTGCTTTAGCATCTTAACACAAACTGTTGTATAGCTAGACAGGGGAAAACCTATTCTTATATTTTGAAACTAGCAAGGGAGGTCCCATGATGTAGCTGATCACCGCGAGCTCTCAATGCCCTGAGAGTGGCATTGTCTTTGTGCTGTTCGCCTTTTGGCGTCCTCTGGTATAACACCGTTTGAGACTAGGATCTAAAGAAATCTGTCTCTGGTGTGGACCAATCGGTTTCAACGACAATGCATCCATCATATACTGTACTGCCAGAGCATGTTTTTTGTTGTTTGCGTGTTCACCACAGGTATGTGTGGTTAATGCAGACATGATATCTTGCAAAAGGTTCATGTTTGGTGTTTTAGCATCTTGAACACGAACTGTTTTATTGCCAGAGAGGGTTACGAAAATCTATTCCTAAACGCCGAGTCAGCTCACGTCGTAAAGATTGCATGAGCCCCCTACCGGTCTGACTTTACCATTACGTTGCAGCTGGGGATGGGGGTGGGGTGTTGTCAGCGTCGTTATTATTAACACTGCCAAAATGCGTGGCGTATGCCACGGGAAAGCGGGAGAGTCAGTCAAGGACAGCATTTCAGGTCGCCCCTCGCTTTACGAGGGGTTTGGGTCTCTGCGCGATTTCGCGTGCCGTGTCCGGCGAAGCCTGTTGACACCCACGCAGTCGTCGCTGTTTGCCGCTTGAAATCACTCGGCATGCGGCGACTGTGCGGTCGCACGTGGGGACAACATTGTGTGTACTGTGTAGACTGTGTGTACTGCGTGTACTGTGTGTACTGTATGTACTGTGTGCGCTACTCGGCAGTGCCGGAGTGCAGGCCACGTGGGGCGTAGCCACCGCCGCCATGACAGAGCATTCAGAGGAGGAGCTGTGTGTGAAGAGACGTCAGACGAGGAGGGGTGGGCTCCCTCCGACAGTCGGAAGGAGCTATGATGCACTTCCCAATCAGCGAGTGTGCAAAGCCGTGTCTTTAGAGGCCGTCCATAAATGACGTCACGCGATTTTGGACGATTTTTGACGCCCCCCCCCCCCCCTTCGTCACACGGCGTCACAAAAGTCAGATCCCCCCCCTCAAAGATGACGTCACAATGCTCTGCCCCCCCCCCCCCCCCCAAATATAAAACACGCTTCAAATCGCTTTAAACTATTGTCATTGTAGTGCTTATTTAATGTGACGCTGCACTAATGTTGTAGGAGAAAACATTGATTAAAAAGTCTATTTAATTAAGTGGAACCTCTTCTTGGTTCTTTCGGTAAAGTCACGTAGAAGGGAAGTAATAAAATAATAAAAATAAAACATAATAAAATAATTCTCACGACGTTTCGGCTACAACGCAAGCAACCGTCTTCAGGTGAAGAATGAGACACTACCAAGCTAGGAGCTTATATATAAGCTGGGTTGGAGGTGGAAGAGCGCCTTAACAAAAAGAATGTGCATATGAAGAGGAATTTAGCATATTCATGGGAAATGCGTAGGAGGTGGGCGGGGGGGTTTCAAAGTCATATTATGCCCATGCATTATGCAGGATCAGCAGCACCAAGGGGGGGGTGCAGGGAGTAGCATTAACAAAGGAAAGGAATGTTAATGATATGTAGCTGCAGTTACTAAACAACCACGTAGAAAACTAAAGTATAAACTACATAAAAAAACTAAAGTATAAACTGCATAACACCATCAGTATACTTACTATACTCTACAATAAGCTGAGTTACTAACAGCAAGTAATACATTACAATTCTACGTCGTAAAAATTATATAATATGCTTCCATCTAAACTATATTCTCTTACATCACACGAGCATATACCGTACTATATACTGCCATAGATAAACCCAACATTAAATTATATACTGTATTGCTATAAACCACCTTATACATTTTAATAAAACACTATGTATTATTTTACCCACCCTAATGTGTATCGAAATGGTTTATCACGTCCTTCCAATCATTGCTAAGCCAGAATCCATCTTCTCGGTTAAAATTGTCTCTGTGTTTGTATATGTGGATCGCCTCATGAACGAATCTCTCATGATAGCCAGATGGCTTGCAGAGAACCTCTGTCTTGGAGAAGTCAATGTCATATGAGCCCACTGAGTTGTAACAGTGATCTGCCACGGCTGAGGTGTTTGTCCTACCGTGTTTCAGGTCAGCTTTATGTTCACGGATGCGGTCCGAGACATGTCGTTTGGTTTCCCCAATGTAACTGCTACCACAGAGGCAACTTAGTTTGTAGACGCCAGGGTACTGTATGTCTGGAACCACATCTTTTACAGACGGTACCAGATCACGGATTTTACGTACTGTGTTGAATCGGACCTGGATCTTGTGTTTAATCAGGATTTTGGAGATCTTTTTTGTGACCCCAGCAATGTAGGGTAAGGTGATGGTCTTGAAAGGCTCCTCAACAGGATCCTTCTTGATGGTTGGAGTGATGGCTTTGCGGATTATGTAGTCGTAGTAACCATTAGCCTTAAGAGCTTGGCGTACGTGTTTGAGTTCACTGGAAATGTGTTCATGGTCGGAGATGCATTGGGCTCTATGATATAGAGTCTTGATGAGGGAATTCTTCTGGGATGGATGGTGGTGGGAATCCAGTTTTAGGTAAGCATCCGTATGGGTGGCTTTCCTGTAGACAGAGTGGCTCATTGAACCATCAGGTCTCCTTTTGATTAGGACATCCAAAAAGGGTAGCTTGCCATCTTTTTCGACTTCCATGATGAATCTGATGGCTGGGTGTATGGAATTGATGTGGTCGAGAAATTGGTCTAGAGCAGGCCGGCCATGTGGCCAGGTGACAAAAGTGTCATCTACGTACCTCTTCCATAAGGTCGGGCGTAGAGTGGCAGTCTGGATGGCGTCCATCTCAAATTTCTCCATGAAGATGTTGGCTACAACCGGAGATAGGGGGGAGCCCATTGGGGTGCCCTCAGTTTGCTTGTAGAAAGTTTCATTCCAGGTGAAGTATGTATTGGTTAAGCAGTGTCTCACCAGGGGGGGTACCCCAGCATTCAGTCCTTGATGAACCAAGTCTTCAATGATTGCGATGGTGTCAGGTACAGGAACCTTGGTGAATAAGGAAACCACATCAAAACTGACAAGCAGGTCGTCTGGGGACAGGGCAATCCCCTTGATTGTCGATACCAGGTCAGTAGAGTTTAGTACCACAGAGGTGGTTTTTCCAGTGAAAGGCCGTAGGATTTCAGACAAAAAACGAGCCAATTTATAGGTGGGGGAGTTGATAGTAGAGACAATGGGACGAAGAGGTGTATCTTCTTTATGTATCTTTGGCAAGCCGTATAATCTTGGTGGCCTGGCTGCAGAAGGTTTCAACGAGAACTGTTTGGTATGATCAAATAATGCGGTTGAATCAGAAATGATTTTGTTGGTTTTAGTGACGAGGCTGTTGGTGGGGTCTCTTTTTATTTTTGTATAGCTGCCATCGTTGAGTAGTTCTTGAATTTTGTTGTTGTATTCTATTTTGTCCATGATGACAGTGGCATTGCCTGTGTCGGCTGAGAGGATGACAATGTCATCCCTCTTTTTTAATTGAGCTAATTCAAAACGCTCATCTTTGCTGATGTTGCTAGCTGGCATCTTAGCGTTTTTGAGGGTTGCAGAGATTTCAGATCTTGCTACGTCTGCATTTAATGTTGGGTTTATCTATGGCAGTATATAGTACGGTATATGCTCGTGTGATGTAAGAGAATATAGTTTAGATGGAAGCATATTATATAATTTTTACGACGTAGAATTGTAATGTATTACTTGCTGTTAGTAACTCAGCTTATTGTAGAGTATAGTAAGTATACTGATGGTGTTATGCAGTTTATACTTTAGTTTTTTATGTAGTTTATACTTTAGTTTTCTACGTGGTTGTTTAGTAACTGCAGCTACATATCATTAACATTCCTTTCCTTTGTTAATGCTACTCCCTGCACCCCCCCCCCTTGGTGCTGCTGATCCTGCATAATGCATGGGCATAATATGACTTTGAAACCCCCCTGCCCACCTCCTACGCATTTCCCATGAATATGCTAAATTTATGCACATTATTTTTGTTAAGGCGCTCTTCCACCTCCAACCCAGCTTATATATAAGCTCCTAGCTTGGTAGTGTCTCATTCTTCACCTGAAGACGGCTGCTTGCGTTGTAGCCGAAACGTCGTGAGAATTATTTTAATATGTTTTATTTTTATTATTTTATTACTTCCCTTCTACGTGACTTTACCGAAAGAACCAAGAAGATGAATCCCTGCAGTCACGAAAGCTTTAAATCGAAATTTAAGTGGAACCTGTTGTCTATATTTATTTAAAGTTGCGCATTTTTACGTGACGTCACATTTATAACCCCCCCCCCGTCACACATCGTCAGAAATGTCTGACCCCCCCCCCCAACTAGGTGCGTGACGTCATTTTTTTTGGGTTAACCGTCGAGCAAAGAAGGGCACTGCATCTCGCGCGCTTTCAGATGCGCTTCGGCTGCCATCTGGAACGCTCTTCCTTACGATGTTATTGTAATAAAGGACTCTTTCTCAGTGTCGATCTCCGTTGTCCTTTATTTGGGTTCGTGTAAATCTCGCTCACACGGCGTCCTCGCTCAGGCCCGCGTCTCCTCCGACGATCACTCCACAGCTACACTGCTGCTCCGCTCTGCAGCCACCCTGCAGCCACCCTGCTGCTCCGCTCTGCAGCCACACTGCTGCTCCGCCCTGCAGCCACCCTGCTGCTCCACTCTGCAGCCACACTGCTGCTCCGCTCTGCAGCCTCACTGCTGCTCCGCTCTGCAGCCACACTGCTGCTCCGCTCTGCAGCCTCACTGCTGCTCCACTCTGCAGCCACCCTGCTGCTTCGCCCTGCAGCCACCCTGCTGCTCCGCTCTGCAGCCTCACTGCTGCTCCGCTCTGCAGCCACACTGCTGCTCCGCTCTGCAGCCACCCTGCTGCTCCGCTCTGCAGCCTCACTGCTGCTCCGCTCTGCAGCCACCCTGCTGCTCCACTCTGCAGCCTCACTACTGCTCCGCTCTGCAGCCACCCTGCTGCTCCGCTCTGCAGCCACACTGCTGCTCCGCTCTGCAGCCACCCTGCTGCTCCGCTCTGCAGCCTCACTGCTGCTCCGCTCTGCAGCCACCCTGCTGCTCCGCTCTGCATCCACACTGCTGCTCCGCTCTGCAGCCACACTGCTGCTCCGCTCTGCAGCCACCCTGCTGCTCCGCTCTGCAGCCTCACTGCTGCTCCGCTCTGCAGCCACCCTGCTGCTCCACTCTGCAGCCTCACTACTGCTCCGCTCTGCAGCCACCCTGCTGCTCCGCTCTGCAGCCACACTGCTGCTCCGCTCTGCAGCCACCCTGCTGCTCCGCTCTGCAGCCTCACTGCTGCTCCGCTCTGCAGCCACCCTGCTGCTCCGCTCTGCAGCCACACTGCTGCTCTGCTCTGCAGCCACACTGCTGCTCCGCTCTGCAGCCACACTGCTGCTCCGCTCTGCAGCCACACTGCTGCTCTGCTCTGCAGCTAGCCTTCCACAGCCCGCTAGCCCTCTGCGCCCTGACACCGATGGCTGACGGTGCCGACGTCTCCCAACACGTGGTGATCGCGCCACCCTCCCAGTTCTGGAGTGCAATGTTTAGCACACCAGAACCTGCAAAACCAGATATCTATCGGTTTCTATCTCACGACGTGGAAGACGAAACAATGGATCAAGTTTCTAAAATTCCACTCACTCTCTCTCCCTACCCACGTTAACTACCTCGCCTGATTTGCACGAAGTCGTGGGTTCAATCCCGACCGTGGCGCCTGTATATTTGGAGTGTGCACCTCGCTCTCTCTCTCCGGCTCCTCTGCTTTATTTCCCCTCCACATTTAGAATCAACGTCACGCGCTTGAGTATCTGTTCACGTGATAAGCCACTTCATTGGGCTACGATGTGTGATGGTGTGTGATGGCCCACCATCTAGATCCCTTCTGTAGGGATGCCTCCAGTGGCGTCAGGGAGCAATTGCAGGGATGCCCCTTTGTTTTACTGATGTAGTAACGCTTATGACTCGTTCACACCGGAGTTGGAGGCACACTTGTTTATTTAACACCACACGTTGTGACATACACACTGAGGGGGTATCGGCCCCCTCACCCGTCTATCTGAGGACACACCTCTAGGCTAACCCTAGCCTGCCTCTGAGTCCTCCTCTAATGGGCTAGGGGAGGCTATCTTGGCCCGACACTGGTCAGTCGGGCCCGGTACCCAGAGTCCAGACCAGCACTGGCTCTGGCTCTGGTACCACGCCACTGGCTCGAGCCTGCGCGGTCCTGATAAGGACAGCGTGCCAGGGGGAGACCAGGGCTCTATCTAGGACGTCTTCCGTCTTCTCTTCTTAGCTAACACAACACTCCCGAGCCCTTCGATACATTCCCCTTTTATACCCAACCCCTCCCTGAGGGGTGGGGCCCCGGGGGATCATAATGACCGAATCGACCCCCCAGGGTGTCTGGCGCGGACGTCGCAGAGGGCACCTGCTCGTGCACACATGTAGCCCCGCCTACTGTGTTTGTTTACCATAGGCTGCCATGCATAACGGGCTCTCTCTCTAACACCCCTACACTGAAGTGACAAATTGTTCACAGTTTTGTTAAATCGCTTAATGCGTGTGTGTGTGTGTGTGTTTACATGTCTGTGCAATGTGCTCCTCATTCATGCATTCATTAAATCAATCATTTGTTATCTGTAACCTTGGATTTGAAATAATCTCAGCAAAATATGCGAAGAATTTGTTTCACGGAACTCAATAGAATAGCCTCGGGCCTAATGGCATTCTCATGTCATCTTAACAAAACTCGACCGTGCCCTTCAGCACGTAGCTTGCTTACCTTCCCTCTATGTTGCACTCATATCGCTTGCATTGCGTTGTTCGTTGTTGTAACTTGCTGAACCCGCCCTGACTATACTTGACATCTGTGGGAGGTAAAGAGCTTCATAGCTCATCGGATTCCTCCAGTTTCAGTAATGATTCTGATCGCTATCGAGTATTTCAAGTTCTAGTTCATTTACTAGGTATAGCCCTGTGAGCCATTCGGCTCTTGAATCGGGTGCAACCGCAACAAACAAAAAACAAAAACATGAACAAGAAAACATCTTAAAGTGAATATGTGACTAAGTGCAAACAGAAAATCCAAGAAGCGGTGCAATTGCCACTTTAGAGCCCAGTCGCCAGACGGACAGAAGGGGGGGGGGGCATCGCCAGTTTTGGAAGCCGGAAAGGGAAATTGGACAGGGGGGAATCCCAATATAATGCATTTTGCCAAGGCACAATTCACCCATGCTACGCCACTGGGGCAGTACAATATGTGGCGTGTATTATTGGATACAAAATATATGTATAATCATCATTGGGACGCGCTGCTCAATACACAATGACTCCAGCATTGCATGCAGTGGGCATAGCTGTCGAGGCTGCTGGCGATGTGCTATTACGCTTGTGCCCGCTGGCCAGAGGAACCAGCTAAACCCATTAAACTATATAAATGTTTCTACATTTTTACCAGGTAAGGCCCACTGAGCTATGTAACTGTTTTTCTGAAGCGACCTGGCTAAAAATTATAGCTCAGCGGAGTGGCTTGTCACGTGGACAATTTATTGTCGTAGCCAAACACTCTAAGACGCGTGGTGATGTTGATTCTAAATGTGGAGGGGGGAAAAGCAGAGTGACCCGGAGACAAAACCACGCGACCACGGGGAGAGAGAGAGACACGCAAACTCACACATTTTCAGTAGCATTACTCTTTGGTTATTTCGGTAAAGTCTTTCTACGTGACTTTACCGAAAGAACCAAAGAGTAATTCCTGCAGCCACGAAAGCTTCAAATCAAGTTTTATACAGCAGCAGGCGTCAGGATCGGGATCAAATCCACGACCTCCTGTATGCCAGGCGAGGTAGTCGACATCTCGCACAACCGTGGTGCCCATCGTCGGGGATACGGTTCTGGGGGAGAGGCAGACAGGCGTCACACCGCCCCTCCTGTGTTTACATCGCGGTCTGGGATGCGAGTAACCTGATGGACTCATTTCGCTGTTGCCATAACGTTGTTGTTGTTGTTGATGTTATTTGTGCCTTTTTAGTTTTGTTGCCATTGCTTAATGTCTTTGTTTAATTATGTTTAATTTTGAATGGCAGTAGGGGGGGGGGTCTTCATTTGCTTGGTGGTCGGATTTGGTCCTTGTATCTAATTAATGTGATGTACAGCATTATGGGATGCAATTAGAACGAATGACGCTATATAAAATTTAATTATTGTTGTTAATTCATTCCTAGCACCAGGGCCCGTGCCAACCACTCATCCACCCTTACATCACCGTGTCCATGTATTGATCAATGCAGAAAATTGGCGGTATTTTTTGTTTGTTAATAGAATCCCATGTATGCATAGTACATCTCTTTGGGGGTGGAGCGGTGGCGCAGTGGTTATCGCACTGCTTGGCGATAAACTGGCCGTCTAACGTCGATTACCTAGACGTCGGCTGACATGGGTGGGGAGCGATATCTGCCCCATTCCACCAATCCGCTCTTTGACCAGCTTGGTGAAATATGTCCAAGCAGCCCCTCGCGACCACCTCTGCCTTTATCCAGCAGCGGACCGACCCAAAGGCCTGCAAATTGCTAAGACACGCAATACGAAATGGCACGACATAATGATTACATTTAGGGGTTCAGTGTACAGCTCAAAAATCGAATTATAAATATGACAGTATTAACTAGGGAAGGAATATCTTGATGTGTATAAAAGTGAAGCTGTTTGATAAATCTGCTGGTTATTAATGGAATCTGGTATCATGGTATTTAACACTATCCACCTTGAAACAGTCAGCCAGCCTTGGATATCATTTTCTGCTTCAGAACTCATTACAGCGCCATATGACCACGCGCTTAGCAACGCGCGGGGTTCTGTGCCCTGTGTGTGTGTGTGTGTGCGTGTATGTGCGTTACGTGTGTGTGTGTTTGCGTGTATGTGCGTTACGTGTGTGTGTGTTTGCGTGTATGTGCGTTACGCGTGTGTGTGTGTGCGGGTATGTGCGGTACGTGTGTGTGTGCGTGTATGTGCGTTACGCGTATGTGTGTGTTTGCGTGTATGTGCGTTACGTGTGTGTGCGCGTGTATCTGCGTTGCCTGTATGTATGCGTTAGGAGTGTGTGTATGTGCGTTACGTGTGTGTGCGTTTATGCGCGTTACGAGTGTGTATGCGTAATGAGTGTGTGTGTATGTGCGTTACGTGTGTATGTGTGTATGTGCGTTACGTGTGCGCGCCGGCCACTCACCCTCTCGTGTGCCGTAGCCCGCCTTCACAGGTACTCGCTCGCAGCACTTGCCCCAAACGTATGTTTAGGCTATACGGGGGATCTTTGTCTTTGTTGCGGGGGCGAGCGGTAGCGCTTAGAGCGCTGCGTTACGAAACCTGGCGAGCCGAGTTCGATTCCCGCTCACGGCAAACACCGGTGACGATTATCTGAAACGATTCCTGCCCCCCCCCCAGGTCGACTCAACCTCAAATGAGTACCTGACGCAGAGTGTGTAGACATCGCCACGAGGGAGACCAAGGCGGTCAGGCGTGGCGCTGGCCACCTACCCCCTCGTGTGCCGTGCTGGTCTTCATAGGTGCTCGCTATCAGCGCTTGTTCCTACAGTCTGTTACAGCCTATACTGGAGATTATTGTCTTCGTTTACCACTGCTTGTGCCTCTTCATATTACACCGTGGGGCTGCGTGAGCGTGCCTGTGTGAATGCGTGTCTGGAGTGCGTGTGGCCTGGGTGTTTGTACGTGTGTATATCTGTATGTATGCGCGAGGCAGTGCACTATTTTAACCGGTTCTGGGCCTCCCCTAGGTCGTCTCAGCCTTAGACGAGTACCTGGTGCTGTGTGAAAACATCAGCACAATGGGTCGTCAAAGGCGGCCGGGCGTGGTGTTGGCCACCCACCCCCGTCGTGTGCTGTGCCAACCTTCACAGGTGCTCGTTTATCGCGCTTGCCACAAACAGTTTGTTAAGGGCTATACGGGGGATCTTTGTCATTGTGCGGTGTCTGAGCACGCGTGGGTGTCTGAGTGGGTCTGCGTGGGTCCGTGTGGGTGTATGTGTGCGTGCGAGCCAGTGTGAACGTGTGCGTGCGCGCGTGTGTGCGTGTTTCTTACGCCTGCGTGCGTATCCGAGTTGAGAGCGTGGTGCTGGCCAACTCACCCCCTCAGTGTGCCGTGGCTACCGGCCTTCATAGCTATTCGCTAACAGCACTTGCCACCAGCCCCCCCCCCACCCGCAAATTCTGTTCCGACGATACGGGGCGACCTTCGTGGGATCTTTTGGTGTGCGTGTGCGTGCGTTGCTGTGCCTCCCTCCGTGTGGGCTAGCGGAGACTTGGCGCTGAACGGGGCGTGCAAGAGAGACACGGGGCGGGGAAGAGAAAGAGTGAGAGAGCGAGAGAGCGTGCGAGCGAGAGAGAGAGAGAGCGTGCGAGCGAGCGTGGAGGGAGGAGAGGCAGGGAGAGAGAGGTGTTGCTAGATGCCCGGGAATCAGTGGCACACACACACTCGCTCGCAGATCGGCAACGCGCGCAGTCAGAGAAGGCTGGGGCGCGGTCCGCAAGTGCCGAGCGCTATTCCGGGTTCGATTGGCGTGTCTGTGCGTCCCTGCTGTTCAATGTAATCGCATAGCCCGGCGACCATTAACGCAGCAACGACGAAGCCGAGCGCAGGTAAAATAAAAAGAAGAGAAGAAGAATCATTGTCACCGCTCCTGCAACAAGAAGCGCGTCGAGAAAGACGAACAGCAGACAACCTGCCCAGATATCGAGGGGACGATGCCTTAATTATGCCGACACCCCGCTGGGAGAATTAAAGATACGTTGGCGTGTGTTTTTTTTTTATTAAAACACAACTGTGAGAATTAGAGCCACTGAGGAAGAAGAGAGAGAGAGAGGGAGCGAGAGAGGGGGGTGTGGAAGGAAGACACGCAAGCCGACTCAAATCGAGTCGGCAACTACGCGTGAGCCGACGCTGGTTTGCCGGGGCATGCAGCTGCCCTGTGGCGCCGCTCCACTCGAGGCGTGCGTAACGGGCGTCGCGCCGGACAGGCGCTGTGGACGAGCGGGCGACCAGCTGGCGGCGAGGATGCGGGAGGGCAGACCTCCACTCTTGCCCTTGCACCTCCTCTCCTGGTCTCTCGTCCTCCTCTGCCTCGCTGCACGTGGACACTCGCACCCGCAGCCCTGCCGCATTCTCAAGCAGATTCGCAGCACCGTCCGCCTCGCAGTGGTGCTGCCCACCTCCTCCTCGGCCACTCTGCCCTCCTCCTCCTCGGCGCATTCCACGCTGCCCTCGCCGGCCACTCAGAGCCGCTCGCTGGACGCCGAGAGGGCCGTTTGGGCGGCCGCAAGCGATATCAACGCGCGGGGCCTCCTGCCGTACAACATCACGCTGGACGTTCAGACGGCCGGCGGGCTGGGCCAGGGTCATGATCCGCAGACGTTGATGCAGGAGCTATGCCACGGCGTGGTGGTGCACGGCGTGGCGGCGGTGCTGGCCTTCACCGAGTCACCGCGGCGGTTTCTGCAGTTGGAGATGATGTCGGCCGCCCTCCAAATCCCCTTCATCAGCATCAGCGACCAGGACTACAGCGCCCTGGCGCAGGTGAGCCGGGCGGTCCCTGTGCTGTCACGTCGTGTGCGGTGTGATGATGGTCCGTGCGAAGTTGTCCTTTGCCACCCCATTCGTGCCACGTGTTCATAACAATGCCACATTCCGCATTCCATTGTTTGTACATCATCAGCATCATCATCATCTTCTTCTTAGTCAATCGTGGTCAATTCACTTCTGGATGAAGGCCTCCTCCGAGCTGTCGACACCTCTCGCGAGCCCCGAATAATCCACACCTGGCACGTGCGCGCGAGCCGATTTCACCGCTCCGTCTACTCGCTGGACGCTTCCATAGGACGCGTTTAATTCATTCCCCGTTAACTCTAGGACGCGTTTCATTCATTCCTCGGCATCCACTCCGCGTCCTTGCCCACGTCTCCCCACTTTTTGTTCATAGTTTGAGCGATTCAATTAACCTCAGCCGGCACGCCACGCTGTTCGTGTGGCGAATACGCATCTCGCTCGCCATGTCGGCTTTGTCTACCCTGCCATGCTGATGTTTACTTCATCGCTACTGCTGCTGCTGCCGTAACAGTAGCGGGTAGTCGTTTTTTTTAGGGGGGGGGTGCTGATGAGATCTTACCGGGTATGACT